>NC_071398.1:61170883-61792549 GCF_022682495.2 Desmodus rotundus
AGGAACCGTTAAGATGGACAACGAACGTAACCAATGAGGTACTCCCACTGAGGCGTTGGGAACCCAATAACAGTGGTTGGGCGGGCGCCCTCGCCGAGCGCGGGGAGATGTAAAGACAGGCAAGTAGTTTTCCCAATGAGACTGTAGAAGAGAGGAGCTACTAGACCAATGGAGACTGCGGGGCGGGATCCTTTGCAGCGGCGGAGTCCAAGATGGCGGCATGCGGTTCCGCTGTGTGAAACCAGCGCGGGGCGGCGGGTTAATCGGCTCCGCGCAGACGACCTCCGGCGACCCGCAGCAATGAAGGGAAAAGAGCGCTCTCCCGTCAAACCCAAGCGCTCCCGTGGTGGTGAGGATTCGACTTCCCGCGGGGAGCGGAGCAAGAAGTTAGGGGGCTCTGGTGGCAGCAATGGGAGCAGCAGCGGAAAGACCGACAGCGGTGGCGGGTCGCGGCGCAGCCTTCATCTCGACAAGTCCAGCAGCCGAGGTGGGAGCCGCGAGTATGACACTGGTGGGGGCAGCTCCAGTAGCCGCTTGCATAGTTACAGTTCCCCGAGCACTAAAAATTCCTCGGGCGGGGGCGAGTCGCGCAGCAGCTCCCGAGGTGGAGGCGGGGAGTCACGTTCCTCTGGGGCCGCCTCCTCCGCTTCCGACGGCGGGGAGTACAAGACGCTGAAGATAAGCGAGTTGGGGTCCCAGCTGAGTGACGAGGCGGTGGAGGACGGACTGTTTCACGAGTTCAAACGCTTCGGTGATGTGAGTGTCAAAATCAGTCATCTCTCGGGGTCTGGCGGCGGGGATGAGCGCGTAGCCTTTGTGAACTTCCGGCGGCCAGAGGACGCGCGGGCGGCCAAGCATGCCAGAGGCCGCCTTGTGCTCTATGACCGGCCCCTGAAGATAGAAGCTGTGTATGTGAGCCGGCGCCGCAGCCGCTCGCCTTTAGACAAAGATACTTATCCTACGTCATCCAGCGTGGTTGGGGCCTCTGTAGGCAGTCACCGGCACCCGCCTGGAGGAGGTGGTGGAGGCCAGAGATCCCTTTCCCCCGGTGGGGCAGCTTTGGGATACAGAGACTACCGGTTGCAGCAGTTGGCTCTTGGTCGCCTGCCCCCTCCACCTCCGCCACCATTGCCCCGAGACCTGGAGAGAGAACGAGACTACTCATTTTATGAGAGAGTGCGCCCAGCCTACAATCTTGAGCCAAGGGTGGGAGCTGGAGCAGGTGCTGCAGCTTTCAGAGAAGTGGATGAGATCTCACCAGAGGATGATCAACGAGCTAACAGGACGCTTTTCCTGGGCAACCTGGACATCACTGTGACAGAGAGTGATCTGAGAAGGGCTTTTGATCGCTTTGGGGTCATTACAGAAGTAGACATTAAGAGGCCTTCTCGGGGCCAGACCAGTACCTATGGCTTTCTCAAATTTGAGAACCTAGACATGTCTCACCGGGCCAAACTAGCAATGTCTGGCAAAATTATCATTCGGAATCCTATCAAAATTGGTTATGGTAAAGCTACCCCCACCACTCGCCTCTGGGTAGGTGGCCTGGGATCTTGGGTGCCTCTGGCTGCTCTGGCAAGAGAGTTTGACCGATTTGGCACCATACGCACCATTGACTACCGCAAAGGTGACAGTTGGGCATATATCCAGTATGAAAGCCTGGATGCAGCTCATGCTGCCTGGACCCATATGCGGGGCTTTCCACTTGGTGGCCCAGATCGTCGCCTTAGAGTAGACTTTGCAGACACGGAACATCGGTACCAGCAGCAGTATCTGCAGCCTCTGCCCTTAACTCATTACGAGCTGGTGACAGATGCTTTTGGACACCGGGCACCTGACCCTTTGAGGGGTGCACGGGATAGGACGCCACCCTTACTATACAGAGATTGTGATAGGGACCTTTATGCTGACTCTGATTGGGTGCCACCCCCTCCAGTCCGGGAACGCAGCACTCGGACTGCAGCTACTGCTGTGCCTGCTTATGAGCCACTGGATAGCCTGGATCGCAGGCGGGATGGCTGGTCCTTGGACCGGGACAGAGGTGAGCGAGATCTGCCCAGCAGCAGAGACCAGCCTAGGAAGCGAAGACTGCCTGAGGACAGTGGGGGGCGGCATCTGGATAGGTCCCCTGAGAGTGACCGTCCAAGGAAACGTCACTGCGCTCCTTCTCCTGACCGTAGTCCAGACTTGAGCAGCAGCCGGGATCGCTACAACAGTGACAATGATCGATCCTCGCGTATTCTTCTCTTGGAAAAGCCCTCTCCAATCAGAGACAGACGAGGTAGTTTGGAGAAAAGCCAGGGTGACAAGCGAGACCGCAAAAACTCTGCATCAGCTGAACGTGATAGGAAGCACAGGACAGCTGCTCCCACTGAGGGAAAAAGCCCTCTGAAAAAAGAAGACCGGTCTGATGGGAGTGCAGCCAGCACCAGCACTGCTTCATCAAAGCTCAAGTCCCCTTCCCAGAAACAGGATGGCGGGACAGCCCCTGCTGCAGCAGCCTCTCCCAAGCTCTGTTTGGCCTGGCAGGGCATGCTTCTCTTGAAGAACAGCAACTTTCCTTCCAACATGCATCTGTTGCAGGGTGACCTCCAAGTTGCTAGCAGTCTTCTTGTGGAGGGCTCGAGTGGAGGCAAAGTGGCCCAGCTCAAGATCACTCAGCGTCTCCGTTTGGACCAGCCCAAGTTGGATGAAGTAACTCGACGCATCAAAGTGGCAGGCCCCAACGGTTATGCCATTCTTCTGGCTGTGCCTGGAAGTTCTGACAGCAGGTCCTCCTCTTCGGCCACATCAGACACTGCCACCTCTACTCAGAGGCCACTTAGGAACCTGGTGTCTTATTTAAAGCAAAAGCAGGCCGCTGGGGTGATCAGCCTTCCTGTGGGGGGCAACAAAGACAAGGAAAACACCGGAGTCCTTCACGCCTTCCCACCCTGTGAGTTCTCCCAGCAGTTCCTGGATTCTCCTGCCAAGGCACTGGCCAAATCTGAAGAAGATTACCTGGTCATGATCATTGTCCGTGGTGCGTCTTAAAGTCCATGTGTACCTTGTATTTACTACTTTGACATGGTTCTTGTTTTTGATGTATAATGGGGTACAGCATCAGATGAAATTTTCTTTTTAATTAGTTGTTTAGTTGTAGCTTTTCCTTTTTTTATATTTTTATAAACCTCTTAAAAATAGGCATCAGGACAGTTTAGCTATTAAGTGAAAGGGATGCCCTGAAGGTAGCAGGCAGATGGATGTACTTTACTTAGGAGTTCCCACTCTTATGAGTAATTTTTTTCCTCCTCTTTGCTTTTTTTCTTTTTTAATCTTGAGCATTTAAAAAAAATCCTCAAAGTTACAAAACCAAAATTTTGAAAAGTCAGAATTGGGAGAAGAGAGCCCATTGACTATATAAAGATGGTAATATACACCTAAAAATGGCTTGGTTGGTATGTAGGTAAAAAAACTCCTGCACCAGAAATGTTACGTGTATGAAAAAATCTGATTAGGTCCCTCAAAAGTATAAGCTGGTATATTGTATAGCAGTGTAATTATTTTAATCAGGTATTGGAGTATTTCTCTTAAAATACACGGTTTATTCCCAGAGTTTGCTTTAACATACGCATTTTTATCATTAGTTCTTGAGTTCTGTATCCTTTATATGCACTTTTGGTTTGTAGCTGTAACTGTTCAGTAAAAATTTGAGGAATATGTTAGAGACCATATGTCTTACGCTTACACTAGTATGCAAGATGTGAGTAGGTGCTTTTAAAATCAGAGTTCTTTGGTCAGTTATTGGTATGTGGTGATGTTTTTACTTTTTCAGGGAGGTGTAGTAGGTATAGTTCTAATTGTGCATATTTTAAAACTTAAGTGTTTTTCATCAAAGATGAGTTTTTGTTTCTGTACCCATTCAAATTCTTGATTTCAATAATAGAAAGAAGAGTTGTCTGCAGGCTCATAATTCATCTTTTGTTTCAGTGGGCATTAATCAGCCGTATCTAGATTACAGAATTTTTTACATCGTGAAATGCCTTTCACATGCTCTTTTAAAATTTTGCTTGTTATTTTTTATCTTCGTATTTAAACAGTAGTGATGACATTATATCATTGAAAATATTTTGAATATCTTTGAAATAGTGCGTTTAATGTTTTTACTGGTGTCCAACCACAGAGAGTTGAAATGTCAGTGTAGGAAAACCCTTTTTTAATTGTTTACTTTCCCAAACATCTGGAATTGATTCAAAATAATTTAACCCACCCTCACAGTTTTTTCAAAGCTGAAGATTGTATCAACTTTTGGTTCTTAACAAGGGCTTTTTTGGCTTAAAAATAATGATTTTCTTTTTGTCTCCCCCCCTCCCCATATATCCTTAGCTGCCACTTTAGTTTCTCAGCTTGTTAGTATATTTTCACTTGATTTAAATGCTAAGGACTTTAGCTAAGGCTCTTGAATTTTATTATGATTAGAAACTTTAGGACCATTTGGATTGTGGTCATGTTTCTATTCTGTGAAAGTGACTTATTGAAAGCCTGGCAGGACCCAACTGTTTTCTTTCTGTTAATCAAAGCTGGTAGTTTAAAATAGCACCAATAATAACCCAGGGAAACGTCATGCGATTTTTTCATTTTCCATTATGACAGGTGTCTGATGCATGTCAGCTTGAAAGCCTCATCACTGCTGTGTCTTTTTTTTTCTTTTTGGCCTTCATTATGCATTCATAAATTTTCTTTTTAGGTTTAGAGGTTTTTTGGGTTTTTTTGTTTTGTTTTTAAACTAGAAAAACTAGCCATTTTGATAGAAGGAAAGTGCTAGGATGTGAACACAAAGGTCCTTGGTTAGCCTGTAGGGAAAATACCTAAGGTCCTACAGTCAAGGGTTTGGGTGCTTTTTGCTTTTAAAAGGCAGAGCTTGGCATGGTGATATGGCATAGACACCTGGTCAGAAACCAGTGCAGTGTGCAGTCTGCATACATGGGTCAAAGTACAGTTTGACTAGATACATTTTTCCAGTTTAAATCTCACTAACCATTAACTTTTGAATATCTTTTGATAAGATGGTTGGACGAATAATTTTGCTCTTTTGGAGAGTGAAGTCCATGACATCTAATTTTATGATAATCCAAAGTGTGTGCAGTTTCCCCCCTCCTTTTTTTTAGTGGTTCTTGCTCCATATTTGTTTGAATCTTTCTTTGATATTGCAGCTTTTGTTAGATCTGGAATATTTGTGCTTCAGTGTTTTTGAAACAATGGCTTGATACCATTTCTAAATGTATGTATTATAAATAACTAATTATGTTTAGTTTGGTGCTTACCTGCAAGCGTGCCGTCATTCAGATGAATCTTCTTTGTGATGTGCACTCTGTTTATGCAGGTTTATAACATTGGTAAATTACTGACTTAAACCTTCAGAATGGAATGAAAGCAAAAGTCTAAAACTGGTTCTGATGCTTATTAGTCAGAATTTCATAATCTCAGCATTGGGTGTTCTTTGTAACAACCATTTTTTTTCTTTTTCTTATACTTTAAGAAAATACTTGCTTAGTTGATGTTTCTGAAACTTGGTTCAAATGAATGGAGGGAAAATATCTTCAGTATATCATTTAATGACTTGCTAAGTATTACTGGTAAAACACATCAAGCTAATTAAGACTTTTGGATCACCACTTAAGAGCTTACGGAAAATTAAGCCTTCAGCTCCTAGCCAATTTTTAAATATTACTTTGTTGGCTGTAACTGGGATTCTTAGAGTTTTCCACACAAAAATTTAAATTCCTGGTTTAAGATGTATACTTTGACTTATAAATGAGCATATATATACTTCCTTTTAAGGATTAGATCTTAAAATGTCCATCCTCTGGCTGGTATAATCTTTTGTCACATTTTGAAGGTCATATATTCTGGCCCTTCTTAACTCAGACCATTTGAGGTCAGCAGCAGTGAAAGTAAGTTGTGTGTTTGTTGCTTTCAGAGTCAAACACTGTTTAGGTGTATTTTTAAACTTACGAGCAGGTTTTCACTGACAGTTTTTTGTTTTTTAATTAATTTTACATCCACTTTCTTTAGACAGTGAAATTGCTCATTGTGCAGGTGTAGCTTGAACTGTAGTTGGGGTTTATAGAGGAACCATTCACAACAAACTGTGGTAACAGAATTAGGAAATCCTCTTGAGAAGAGGGCCTTAATGACTTCTCATGTGAAAAAAATTTTGGAGAGAATTTCTGGACATTTTTTTTCTGTCTCTGCCACAGTGCATGGTTTTAAGGTAAATAGGAGTCAGTAGAGCAAGCAGAGAAGTGGATGTGACCCTGTCAACATTCTGGTGAGAGTGATGTCCCTAAGGGGAGAAAGTGATTTCAAGCAACCACAGTGAACTGTCCACCTTAATGAAGAGTTTTATAAGTGTGACTTAAACAGCTCTGAAAAGTCAGAGTCCTAAAGTGTTCTTTGGCTGTTTAGCAATGGTTTGTAGGGGTGTTTTTTTAAAACAAGAGTTGCTGTCTTTGGTAACACAGATGAAGGTGGATTTTTAAGTGGCTTTGTACCTGGAACCCTTTCTATAATAACGGAGCAGTTTATTATTGCTCCATGTAAATTACAGAATAAAAATAGAGAGGGGTAAAAGTTTGACTAAATTTCACCTTTTTACAGTTTCGTTTTTTTTTAAGTTATATGTAGAATATATTGGTTATAGGTTGATTACAAACCTGCTTTTTTCTGAATTTTTTCCAATATGTTTTACTCAGTTACGTGAGTATAAAGGATATTTTCAGTCCTATAATCCTCACTTAATTGCAGTCTTTAAAAAAAATCCACCCTGTTCTACTTGTTATTTGTCTGCTCATACAGTAAGTTCATTTCAAGGTTTGTGCCAGTGGGTATTATTGGTGCTTTTTGAGGTCAAGGTGGACTATCCAGGAAGGTCTTGTTAACATGTTCATCTATGATGGCATAGGGGAAATATATATATATATATATATTTTTAATATTGTAAACATTTTTACTGAATAACCTTTTTTTCCCTCCTGCAAGCAAAGCTGGTGAACAGTGGATGAAGATACGGAAATCAAAGCTCTAATGGACCTTTTCGAAGAGGAGTTGTGGCTTATGTGGAGTTTACATGGGCCTCTTGATGGAAGAAAGCTAATCTGTTTAGTATTTTGTGCATTTTACTAAAATGGCAGCTTAAAGTTGTGTATCTGCTATTGTGATGCCAATGCCGGTGTTTTAAGTGGAAAAAAATGACCTCTTGCTTTGTGCTGTGTACACAAGATTTCTGGAAAAGTAAAGAAAAACCCTTTTTATGGCTCACACAGCTTAAGAGTAGCTGTCACTCAAACGTGCGCTCACAGTTGAGCTGCTTTTGTTTTATTCTAAATAAATTGTTTCTTTTGAGGAAAATGTTTTTCTGCCTGGAAGTGAATTGACGGCAAACCTTTGACCCCTTTGTTTGCAGCCGGGGCGTTAACTTGCTGCTGCTCAGATCTTGTATGTCTTGAGCAAGAAGCAGGGAGACCATCATTTTGACTTATCACGGTGTGTCAATTCTGAAGGATCACTAGTGTTACTGTGACCCCCTTTGTTTGCAGTGAAGGGGATCATTTGCTTCTCGGTCCTCAACTTGATGAGGAAATGGTGCTGTTGGCTGGCACACAAGAAGCCGGGGCAAGCACCGTAAGCCTCACCACAGTGCACGAGTCGGGGGCTTTGCTGGTTGGAAGAGCCGGAGTTGCTGAAATTTAAGTTTTGATTTATTTTGTTCACCCATCACGTTTGGCCTTAGTTTCATTTTTAATTTGAAGAAAAGTTTGCAATTGCTTTATCTTGCACTTAACATTTGCACCAAATTGCCAAAAGAAGGAGAATGCTCCGTTTGCTTTTTAAATGTTAATGATGATGTTAATAAAGCCTTTCCTGACACATTTGAGGAGCTCCTTCATCTCCAGGGGCTTCTCACCAGAGGTATGCGGTGATGGGTTTAGTTCTGAATGGATGAAGAGTTCCTGAGAGCTAGTGTTTGTAATTAGAACCGTTACTTGGTATCTGTGCCTTATTTGACCTGTGGTTCCACATGCCTTGGATGTGCATGCACCGTGACGGTTTCATAGGTACGAACGCACACTCAGGCCCAGTCACCTCGGTCAGTAGTACAGATGGTGAGGAAAAAATGGAGGCATCCTTAAGGAGGAAAAAAGTGTTTGCCTTTAGTTCCTGCATTATCCTGCACAGGGGTCCTGAGCTTTGGAAGCTGTTCCCAGCACAGGAGAGCAACCCTGTTTGCAGCAGGAGACTTCGGTGCACAGTGACAACGCTGGAGTTCAAGAGGAAGCCAGCAGTGCTGCACCTTTGGCTTCAGACACCATTGTTGTTTGCCAGTTGTAAACTTAACTAGTTGCAGACGAAGACCACCTTGAAATGCAGGCTTGTTGGGCTTGTTTTGAATTTTAACCTCGGACGGAAGAGCCCTAGTGCTGTCTGTCTCCATGCGGGATGATGATTACTTAGGCAACAGGTGCTTACCAACAAAGGATGCCACGATTATACTCTGCAAGGTGGTGTTCCAGTGGCAAACAGCTGTATAAACTCTTGTATACAGGTAAGAGGGTTTTTAGAGGTCAAAAATGCATTATAATTAATAGGGTGAGAACTTTTAATGGTGGGGGTATGTTTCTCTGGAAATCTAAAGGCACTCTGCTGCAGTTACTAGCTACCTCCTTCACCAAAGTGGTGTACTTGTAAAATTCCAGGCTAGAATTTTTGTTCTATGGGTATTTATATATATATAATTTTTTAAAAAATTCTTTTAATGTGGGAGCCAAAGCATTAAAATCTTGGCTATGGATTTGGGGCCCATAGCCTTGTATCCTTTATAAAGTTTTGACATTTTCTACTAGCTGTGACCTTCACTCTCCTTAGTGGTGATTTAGTGGGATGCTGGAAGAATTTCCTGCTATATAAACCTCCAAGTTAACAAAACTATATAGCAAAAAAAAAAAAAAAGTGGACCATCAGACTAGATAATTTAGCCAAAATGGTTAGTTTTTTTCCTTGTCTCACAAAGAGATTAATTATAAAATCCGGCTACTACGGCTTGAGGGGAGTGAACAGACAATGTTGATGGTGCTGTTACCGTCATTTTCATGGTCCATTTAGTCCTACCAGCCTTCTGAGCCCTTCCAGATCCTCCCCCGACAGTAGTCAAGTGTGAGGTCTTGGCAGCTGAACACAAGCACAACTTTTTAATGCAATTTAGGCTTTCTTGCTCTAATTTAAATGGGATTAAAAAATTTGACTATAAGTTTTCTCTTTCATGAAATTTTTATCTGTCTCCAAAGAGGAAACATAAATAGTACAGTGGTTCGTTTCAGGTACTCAGTGTCTTTTACAAGAGTTTTTAAAAATCTGCTTATGAGTTGGCTGCCCTCTAAAGCTTTGCTAAATGATCTCTTACCTACATGTCTTAAAACGTTTTATACCTTTTGGGAATGTCATTTTCCAGTGTATTTTCTTTCTCTGGCTGGTTCACACTGAAAACCCATTAAATAATTTTTCCAGTTACTAAACAAGTATTTTAAATCACTATAGTGATTTGAGGAAGTTATGTTACACTCCATGTACTTCTGCGTATTTGGTATCTTTGTAAGATTTCAGGCTTCCTCTTTCAGAAACAAGAAGAAAATGTTGCACCTGGGCATTTATTTATATAGGAAACTATGCAAAATGGAAAGGTTACACAGCATGACAATTTTGAAACTACTCAAATTTTATTTCCAGCTACACCAGGAAGGAAAAATTATTAATTGGGTTGATGGTTAAATCTAGAGTTGTGGTTTTATAAATTGAAAACTGCCCTTTTGAAATATTTGTGTGGTTTCCCAGTACGTTTCATATAATCTAAATTTAAGGTCCTACTCTAAAGGAAATAGTTCCATGAACACCACTGAGTTGGCTTGTGCTCATTTGGAAAGCCTGGCTGTGAGTATTAAAATTGAAAATAGGGATTACCTTGACTTTGGTAAAACAACCATGATTTTATAAATTTCCACTTCCGTAGCTTAAGTCCCATTGTTATTTCCAAGCGTTTTATCTGAGGCAGTAAAATTGAGTGCATATGGCTTGTACGGCTTTTTTTTTTCCAATAGGATATCTGGGTATAGTATGGCTTATTTGACCACCACCTTTATTTCCTAGCTTACTCTCTAAGCTTCCTTTGTTAAAAGACGCTTTTATTTAATAACTTGAATTATATAACCTAGTTTTGAGTTGTTAGCAGAGGAATTTATTGAATAACAAAATTCCTTCAAACTTCACACAAGTTTGTTCTTAGCAAAAGAAGTAATTTTGATGTTGAAGAAAAGACTTAACATGCTTCCACCTGAATGCTGTAATATTAAGCTTTCAGGTAGGGTTTCTGTGTAATCATTTGAATGCTGGTTGTATATTAAGAACTAAGATGCTGAGCATATAGCAGAAAGTATCAGCTAGTCTCTTCTGTCAGGAACTTACACTCTATTTGAGGAAACTAGATATAATCAGGTAAATAGTTAAAATAGCAGGGGAGTTCACTGTTTAAGACAACTATAGGAGAGAGGTCACAGGTCAATATTGGAGTTGATTTGCTAATAAATGTTTTAGGTGATAACAGGTATATGAGTGGGTATATGAACAGGTTCCTTTAAGGTGGGATGGTCAAAAAAGACAACAAAAGAATTTGTTAGTTGGAGAAGGATGTGGAATGGAGGAGGGAGTTTGGGATTGAGATGTCAGGCAGACAGTCTAGCAGCCTGTTGATCAATGGAAAAGATGCAGATTGAAGCTTGGAAAATGAGTGAAAATGGTTGGGTCATTTACTAAAAGGGAATCCTGAGGGCAAGCCAATTTGAGGAGGGCAGGGAGTGAGGATGTATGATCAGTTGAGACATGTTGATAAAAAGCAAGAGTACTAATAATAGCAATCAGGTATTCCATGCCCATTTCAGGCCAACATTCTGAGTCCCATACCCATTGTCTCATGTAAATCTCAGCACAGAACATAATCTGATGGCTAATAAGTAATAGAGCCAGGGTTCGACCAGGCCCTTGTTGTCACTATACTGTCATACTTCACTACTCTTTTTTTCTGGAGGCTGGGATGGGGTGAGAGCTGCAAGTTGAGTATATGGGCAGTGGTGTCAAACTATGGAGTGTATTGACATTTGTAGTTCTTGGAAAGCCAACAGGCCTTTGGCTCCAGCCCCAGAGTTCTGGGATGTGTTAGGTCCAGCATGGCCCAGGAGTCTTGTCTTTTCACAAGCTCCCCAGATAAATTCGGATGTAGTCTGGTCAGTGGCCATATGTTGAGCAACACTGGCCCACAGAGGACAGTGCTGAGGTATATACTTGGGGTAATGTCCTATTTAAGACACTGGAGGGGAAGGAATATGGCACTGGAAAAGAGGCCGAGTTGGGAGAGCCAGAATGGCGTTCCATCTCAGAAGCTGAGAGGAGGCGCTTCCAGGAGATAATTCAAAGCTGTTGCAGTCAAAGCTGTTGCAGAGACAAGCAGAATAAAACAGCAATGCCATGGAGTTTACAACTAAAAATGTCATTTAAATAACAGTTTTACAGTCAAGTGATTACTTCTCCAAGGCATTCAGTCTTGCATGGTATTTAATCTTGCCTTGTAACAGTCTGTGAAGAAGGGCCACTGTTGAGTTTATGAAATCCTAAAGGGTCACCAGAGAAGTTTTGTGACTTGGCTAAGGGTTACACAGCCAGGAACTGATTGAGATACCCTTGAGTTTTCAGATGTTAATCTAAAAATAATGTGACTATAGTGTAACTTAAATTAAAATTCAAGGATTGCATGTGTAAGTACACATCTAAGTTGTTTTCTGTGGATGAACTTCACCTGTCTACTACTTTCTAGCTAGGTTCCCAAGAGAGTGGAGATGATGGAATTATAGGTAAAGTTGAGTGTATCTTTGGCTTATAAGTGGTTGAAAGATTTTCTATTTTGAATTATCTATACGAGTTGTCTTCTATTAATGTGGCTAATTATTTAAATACTTAGTTACCTAACGTATTTTGCCATGTGTATTATGTGCGCTTTTTAAAAAAGATTTTATTTATTTGATTTTAGAGAGGGGAAGGGAAAGAGAAAGAGAGGAACAGAAACATCAGTGTGTGGTTGCCTCTTGTGTGTCCCCTAATGGGGACCTGGCCCACAACCCAGGCATGTGCCCCAACTGGGAATCGAACTAGCAACCCTTTGGTTTGCACGCCGGTACTCAATCTACTGAACCACATCAGCCAGGGTACAATGTGCAGTTTTTTGCCCACATTTTTGAGGGGGAAATAAGGATGCGTATTATACATGGGCGGTACTAAAACCCGGGTGTGCGTAATACATGGGAATGCATTGTGCACAGCAAACTACCGTATTATATAGCAGGCATCACTCTGGATCTTGGGGAAGTATATTGGCGAGAAAACCGACAAGTTTCTCTTTTCTCGTGGAATTTACATTCCCATGGAAAAAGGGAGGTAGTAAGGTAGTAACTCCTTAAGTTAGGAGTTAGGCCTTGTTGCCAAGGACAAAGGGTTTGGATTGTATTCTAAGTGCTGATTGCAGTGGAGAGCCACTGGAGTTTTTAAGCACTGGGAATGATGTGATTTGATCAAGATTTGCCCACCTATCTCAGGAAAGCAGCACAAATTTCCTTCAGTTATTTCCAAGATCTAGAATAATGCCAGCTATATAATATTTTAAAAATTAATTAATTAGCTATACTAATTGACAATAAGGCAGTATATAGATAATTCATAATAGGAATTCTTTCATCCATTTACAAGTCAAAGATAACATTTCCTTCAAAAATAAATTAGCATTTAACATTCTCTGTAAGACTGTGTGTTCTTCAGAGATCAGCAGCGTTGCATATTTAAATGCTGTCTTAGAGATTTTATTTCTTCAGGCTAATAGTAATTTTTGGCCACCCTGAGGTTTCAAAGCCATCATCCCCCAGTACCTCACTTTTCACCGTGTTGTTAGTCTCTCTGCGCGCAGCAGACGGTCGTGACAGTTTCCATCGGAGTCACACTGTGTAGTTTCTGCTGTAACTTACCGACCGTGCTTTCTGTGTTTGACAACTCGCAGTTTCTCCAGTGGTATCAAACCAAACTTCCTTACTAAAAATCAGTTTAGATGGTCTTTTCGTAGAGTGGCTGTCATCCTGTGCAAACCAGATACGTGTATTTATACAGTCTTTAAGTGCTGAATTGATATCTGACCTTTTACCCAGGAAAAGGACTTAATGAAAAAATGGTATGCATAAGCATGTTAACACATCTGTGTCCAGAGTAGAGCTGTCATCACAGGCAAAATTAACATTTTGAGGTGCTACATACAAACATTTTTATTACATATTTTAAGACATCTTGGGAAAACTGATGTTTCATAAAATTTATATTTCCACATTTGGAAATTGACAATGGTTTTACCTTGCTCCCTAAGTCAGAATCTAGTGTGTATGTATTCTTTATATACAGGAACACTTCAGTGAACTAGACACCTTAATCAGAATCTTTCTTCATTCTATAGCAGAGGTCTTAAATCTGGCTACTTAGTAGAATCACCTAAGGAACTTTCTAATACCAGTAACCAGGACACTTTCTCAGAGCTTCGTCTAAATTGATCTAGGTCAAGTGGGACTCGGCCAAGTTCCCAGGGTTTTCATTTTGTTTTCAGGGCCCCAGGTAAACTCTACTGTGTAGTCAGGGTTGAACACCACTGCTCCAGAGACAAATCTTAAACATACCAATCCACACACCATCTGTCTTTTAAGAACTGTTTGAAAATGAAAACCCAAAATTTAGAGACTATAATTGGGGTTCAGTACAGCAGGTCTATGGCTTAGTTTTCTAGGTCGCTGCTATTGAAATTGTGGTCCTCCGACCAGCAGCCTTAGCATCGCTGGGAAGTGTGTTGGAAACAGAGTTGTAAAGCCTCACCCCAGACCTATTCCAGGCAATTTGCATAATCTTTAGTAAAGTTTGAGAAGCACAGCTTAAGCTGTAGATACATAAATACATGTATCCTGTGTAATAAAAGTGGATGATTAGAATCATACCCCTTTTGAGTAGGATTCTCAGATTTGTGTATTAGTCAATGACATTTACTTTAAAGCATTTAAAAAATATTTTCAACAAAAAAGTAGGAACAGCCCTGGCTGGTGTGGCTCAGTGGATTGAGCACCCGCCTGTGAACCAAGGGGTTGCCTGTTTGATTCCTAGTCAGGGCACATGCCTGGATTGCAGGCCAGGTCCCCAGTAGAGGCATGAGAGGCAACCACGCATTGATGTATTTCTCCCTCTCTTCCTTCCCTTCTCTGCCTAAAAGTAAAAATAAATAAAATCTTTAAAATAAATAAATAAAGGTTTAAAAAAAAAAAGAAACAAAAGAGTTATTAGATAGTGAGCTTCTGTTGGCCAGAAAATGACCAGAGGTCTCTGCCACCAACATGGGGAGGGTAACTACTGCCTATCCTACATGGTTGGTTCTTGATTATTTTGTTATGCGTACTTTTTTTTCTCTTCCTATTCTATTCTACTCTTCATTGTGAGATAGAACATGGCACTCTTTATAGATAACAGATATTTGAGACACTGTTTGATGATGGGTGTCTCATAATTTAGAAAATTTGGTAGAGATCAGTTTAGAGCTTTCAGTGGGAGAATGGATATGAACAGGATTGAGGAGTGGTTCCTTAATGGCCTTTGTTTTTTTAATTTTAATATGACAGCTTCATAAATAAATTGATTTTCCTCATATAGCAGTAAGAATCAAAAATCTAACATTTATTTCATCTTAAAAGTTCACAGTGACAAATAATATAAATGTTTAAGATTCGTGTATGTTAATAGGAGTGGTCCAGCATGAATGTACTTAGAATACTCTAAATTGCAACATACCGATTTAGATTAAAGGAACGATATTTTTAATGTGTTCCTTTTTATGATGAAAGATTCTGTGATACATTCTCTAGGCAACCATGTCGGCATCGAATGAAAAACTGCAACCAGACTATACTCACATCCTGCAGTTTTTTAATGTTTAAATTGGTGTGTGTTTTGGAGGGATTTTCTCAAGCACAGCACTGTCAGCATCTCTAGAAAACTTTCCCGGGGCTCATTTGTGATTTATAGATTTCTCTTGAGACCTGAGAGGTTTGTTTTAGTGGAGACTTACATATATCACCATTTATTTCTTTGTGCGGTTTACCCTCTGCAGTGTTACAATCTGAAATGAAAATTCATTCTACAAAAGGAATGAATTCATCTGAACTTTAAAGTTGGTGGCTGAAAATACGTTATTTCTGTGGTAGATTAGTGGGTTTTTGTTTGTGTGTGTGTGTGTGTGTGTTTGCTTTAATGTATTGGTTTAAAAGATATTTTGACCCTTCAAAGACGCTTCTGTTTGCTGCTCCCTGAGTTTAGAGATGTCTGAGCCCTAATACAAATTACATATGGTATTGGATCTACTACCTCCTCTATTATAATAGCCAAATTAAAGGAGGGAGCATTTCTAAGTACAGTAATGGGTTAAATGTCTTTTTTTCCTCCGGGTTTCTTTTTAGGAACTACTGACAATCAAAACCCTATAGCCGACTTTGGGATACGGCTTTATTATTCAGCAGCTAAAAGATGCGTTCTAATGGGCAGACTTCTGGCACTGGTACTTGTCCTACTGTTTCTGTAGAAACTGGGTTGGAAGTCAGAGCTGCACAAAGGGAAAGGGTAAGTTCCTCTTAAACTCCATATTTATAAACCCGTATCTTATTAACTGTGGCATGGTGTCAGTTTTCACATAAGGATACCCGTCAGAACTAGAACTTAAATATGAACTAATTTTCACTTGAATGGAAACTGGCATCACGTCATTAAATGTAATAGGAGGGTTTAAATATGGATTTATTTTTCTCGTGACTCTGACTTCAAATTTCTTGAAGCAGTTAACTCAGTATAATCCTTGTTTTGAGTTATTTCTAACTTGGGGGTCATAAAATTGATTTTTATCGTTTTAGAACTTATTTTGTACTTTCCAGTAAATGGACATTGGAATACAAAATATGTACAGAAGACAATTTAAAAGTCTGCATGAATTATAAGTCTCTTTGGAGCAAAGTCGGATACTTTGCATTATAAAACAAGTACTGTACTACTAACCAGTTTTTTAGCCTCTCTCCTTAGCCAACTAGGAGGGGTCATCTGCTGGACACAAACATTCGTTCTCATCCAGGCAGACACCCGTTACTTGTAGGACCTAAGCCACCTGCCAGTGGGTGAGTCATCTTACTGGCGTCAGGGGGCTACGCTGCTCAGCTGGGGCCCGTAGGCTTGAAATTGCTTAATCAAGTGTGAGAAACTCCTGTGGTCCATAGGTTGGTGTTTGAAGAATGATTTATACTAAACTGGTGGTTTTGAGAAACTGGAGGAAAGATAGTATTAGCTCTCGTTCTTTGAAACGTGTCTGTCTCATTTCCTTGGGAGACTTCTCTTTTCCCTTCTACATGAACTTCAGTGTTCGTTGACACAGACTGCAGAGTGGGACACCTTGGCTTTATTTTAAGTCAGATCGTCAGTTTTGTAAAAATAATGTAAGAAGTGAAAGTTGGAAGTTTTTCAGTAGGGAAAGAGAATTCATTTTTTAAAGTTTCACAAGTCCCTTCACAAGTTCATGCCCCTAAAAAGTAGATTCTCACTAAAAATGTGTGCCTCCCTTCCTTAACTACTATGTATCCTGTTCATTTCTGTTGGCTCCCTGTGGCTTGAATGCAACAATAGAAGTGAATTTGTGATATTTTGGGAGGAAATGGCTAGGAAAAAATTCACTTTTTGTGTGTATGCTGTCGAGTATCTCGGTGGGTTCTCCGGTCCTCAGTGTTAAGGGTCGCCACCTCATCCTGGTTTAAAACTGGAAGTCCAGGTCCCAGAGGCTCCCTCATTTCCAGCCAAACCCAGACAGTTGGGCATCCTCTCTTAGTTTATTCTCTGCATCCCCAAAAAGGCCTCACTAGGTTTTTGTTGAACATTTTGGAGACTTCACCATGTGCTAGCTTCTGTCAGAATGTACCAGGGATTAGGCTCTGGTTTCTTTTTAAGAAATGATTGTCATATGGCAATGCCGCCTTACCTCTCTCATAGAAATAAGACGTGAATTTTAAACTGATTTATTTAAAAGTTTAGGTCTTCCAATATTCCCCAACCTGACCAAAAAAAGGTAATGCCTAAGTATAGGCCACTTATAATTCCTTAATACGAAAATATTAGCTTTAATAAATAAATTACATCATTAAATACTATGTCTGATACTAAAACTATATGCCTCACAGTACTAAGTTCCTTCCAACCTGTCACCTCATTATCATGTCACTCCTGTAAAGAACCTGGAAACGTATCGTTTCTATTTTATAAATCAGGAGCAAAAACAATTTAAGACCAAGGACTTTCATTGTTTTTGTTTGTGTGTGATAAGACTGCAGGTGACAAATGTGAGACAGTTAGATAGACACTTGTGGCAAATGAGTAGCCGGAGGAGGCGGAAGTGTCTGTAGAGAGCCTCATAGGAGTTGCCTCTGGCCAGAGAAACCACTCGAGGTTTTTAAGTGGTAGTGGGCTTTGGTTTGACATTGAGGTCTTCTGAGCAACCTCTGTCAAGTGTTGTATTATGTCTCTCTTAAAAACAGTTAACATCAAATATTCATACACAGTGTGTTTTTTTCTCATGGGAAAAGCTGATTTTACAGTGCGACACATTGATTTGCTAAGGAGCTAATTTTTTTGCAAACACAGCCTCATGTATATTAAAATGCCTAGATTATTTGATCACAGAATTATCACTTCAGTCCATTCAAGTGTGACTTTTGCTTTTATTAAATGTTAAACTACAGCCCTGGCTGGCGTGGCTCGGTGGATTGAGTGCTGGACTGTGAACCAGAGGGTCGCTGGTTTGATTCCTGGTCAGGGCACATGCCTGAGTTGCGGGCCCGGCCCGGGCTGGGAGTGTGAGAGGCAACCGAGTGATGTGTCTCTCATACATTGATGTTTCTCTCCCTCTCCTTCTCCTGTACTTGCTGTCTCTCTAACATAAATAAATAAATAATCTTAAAAAAAAAAAACAAAACCTGTTAGTAAAGGAGAGAAACCAAGGGCCATGATCTGAGGAACACTGGTCACCAGGTGTTGGAATTGACTCTGTCCAGGACGAGCTTCCTAACTTTAGGCAAATAGCTTGGTCTTAGTTTGCTTTTGTTCCATATTTATAAAATAGAAATGATACATTTCCAGCTTCCTCCCAGGACTGGCATGATGATAATGAAGTGCCAGTTTGGAAAGAACTTAAAAGTACTGTAAGGTAGAGTTTTAGTGTCAGAAATATCATTTAGTGACATTATTTATTAGGCTAATATTTTCATATGAAGGAATTATAAGTGGCCTATACTTAGGCATTCCTTTTTTGGTCAGGTTGGTGAATATTAGGAAGACGTAAAGTTCATTATCTTAACAACTATATTGTTACTGCATTGTAGCAGATGTGTTTGTTTTGGTTCTTGGGTACTTCGCATTTTCATTTCAATCTATATTAACATTTTATGCTAATGTGAGCCAGAACAAGTTTATTATTATAAGATAATTTCACCCTAGCCAGTGTGAGTCAGCAGATTGAGCGCTGGTGGGCCAGGCTCCGCAGTCGGGGGCCTGTGAGAGGCAGCCACTCAATGTATCTCTCACATGTTGATGTTCCTCTCCCTCTCTTTCTCCCTCCCTTCCCCTCGCTCTAAAAAAGTAAGGAAATAAAATCTTTAATATGCATACATATTAGTTTTATGGGAAATATGTATATATATATTAAAGATTTTATTTCCCATAAAACTAATATGTATATGTATTAAAGATTTTATTTCCTTTTTTAGAGAGAGGGTATATATGTATAAACTGCTTTCAGTTCATTGGCTTCATACACCTGTGGCACTGCCAAGGAGCCAGGGTGATCTAGAGAGGAAAGACAGTGTAGCGTTTGGTGTCAGGGTGTGTTTGAACTATGACTCCACCACGTACTGGGTGTTTAGTCTGTTGGACTGTTTTTTCATTTGTAAAATGGGCATCATAGTATCTGCTGAAGATTGAACAAGATGATATATAAAATGTGCCTACCTCAGTGAGTAGTATGTATTATATTAGATGTTAAGATCAAATTCGTTGCCCTCCCACTCCAAATGCACATACTGGTGTAACTGAAGTCTAATACTTGTTTTCCTTTGTCCCCTAGGGACCTCTTGAGGGAAGATGAGAACAAAAAACACTGTACTATTTTGCTTCTCTTGAAAGAAGAGAAGCAAATATCTGTATATATCTGGGATACTATTTCTAGATTATGGGTTCTTAAAATTCTGTTGACGTCTTATAATGTCCAAGAAAAGTGGTAAAGGAACAGGACATCGTGGCGTTGATTACAGTGAATACATTAGTTATGGAAGTTAGGGAATGGTGTGCAGGCCATTCAGACTTCTCTCGGGCCACACCGCCAGGATCTTCGGGACTGTTCCCATCAAGTCCACTGAGGAGCATGAACAGCTCTGTTGTGTGAGATTCATAAACCAGAATTCAACTTGGAATTCTTTAGTTGGTCCTGCTTAAAATGTACAGTCTGCTTTCATAGGAGGGAAGAAGAGTTGCCCTAGGTAGTTAAAGGCTCTTTTGAAAATAGTTATTGCTCAAAAGGGAAGGGTGGTGGGGATGGAAGAAAGTGGTTCCTACTAATTTATTGATTTCTTTTTTCTTTTTTTTTGACATAGAAAGCAGAAGAAAGGAAATTAGAAACTACTGTGTGAGGGAGTGTTTTGCTTGATACCAGTATATTTTCATTTAATCCCCACAATATATCTGTGAGGTGGGTGGGTGATACTACCCTGAATTTGCAGAGCAAGAAATTGGGACTTAGAGAGGTGGAGTAAATTCCATGGAGTCACGTGGTAACAAGTGGCAGAGCTGGGGTTTATTATTAACTATATGTGCTGTTTGTTTGTGTGTGAGGAGTGTTTCTGTTGTTTTCATATATCTTACATCTAAAATGTAAAAAGAATGTTAGACATTACATTTAAATGTAAACTCTGTACATTTTAAGTAGGACCAACTACTGTTTTTAAGATAACTGAGATTGGAACCCAGATTAATTTCGTCCAAAGTTTATGCTGGGCCTTGGGGAATATAGAGGTGAATGAAACATCATCCATCATGTTGATTTTGCAGACTGATGGAAGTGGTTGACATTTAAGCTCACATACTTGTACTCTGTTAAAAGTTATGTGGGGTTCCAGATGAGAGAATGACTTATGTAATGCTAGGGAGGGTTTTCTAGAGGAGCTGGCCTTGGACTGAACCTGACTGGGAAGGAAAATGAGACCACCTGGTGGAGGGAAACAAGCCTTGGGGGGGGGGGCGGGGCGCGGCTGGTGGCTAACCTTGCACAAAGGCACGTACAGGGAGAGTGTGGCATTCTGGAACTAAAACCGGCTTTTAATTTAGGGTTTGTCTCCGTAAGGAATCAATGGCTATTTTAAAGCAGAAAAGAATGAAAGGATATAATAATAATAACAATACTAATAGTTTAAAGGAGCATTCTGAAGGAGATGCTGAGTGAGGTTGGTGTTGCAGACAACTCTGGGTGTTTTTCCTTCTTAAAATCACCAAATAATGAAGGGCTGTCTGTTGACGTGTAGTTGCTTAGTCTAAGTGACATTATTAGTTACCATAATTGCTCCATATTTAAGAAGTATCATTTAGTTTAAGGATATCTCCCAGTAAAAGCCGCCTGTTCACCCTGACTGGTGTGGCTCAGTGGGTTGGTCATTGTCCCACAGAGTGAGAGGTCACGGTTCATTGCTGGTCTGGGCACAGCCTGGGATGCAAGCCAGGTGCCTTGTGGGGGAGTGTAGGAGTCAGCCAGTCTGTGTTTCTCTCACACATTGATGTTTCTCTTTCTCCCTCCCTTCCCCTCTCTAAAAATAAATAAAATCTTAAAAAAAAAAGTCACTTATTCAACTTTCATAAAACTTGTTCTAAAGACTTGTTCTAAAATCAAGACATTTAGCTTGATTATTTTAGGTAATTTTATGTAGTAAAAAAGTAATGTTGATGGGTAGGAATACTATTCAAATGATCTTGAAATAAAAGGCATTTTTTATTATATAACTATGTTTATTATAGAAAATTTAAAAAGCAAAATAATGGCAGAGAAAACAAAGAATATCTCTAATGAATAAGCAAAGATAAACTTTTGGGGGATGTGTAACGTTGCAGTTACTAAACAAGGTTTTAATATTCAGATTCCGGAGTTCTAGTCAACCAATGGCTGTATTTAATACCTCTATTAAGAAAAATGGTTTTTTGTCCTCACATATTTTATTGACTGAATTACTACAACACAACTGAGAGTTTAGTTAATTTATTATTACAGAACATTGCGATTTTCATTTAATACCTAAGGTAGCTGCTTTAACTGATTAAAATTGTAGCCTATTAAATACTAACAAGTGGCATAATTTAAGTTGCTATTACTCCTTTCTTACTACCAATTAGACACTCTACAGAATGCTAAAGGAAAAAGGAGCCTTAAAATCTATCCATATTTGGTTTGCCTTCTTACTTTACAAGTGAGGAGACTTTTCTTCTGAGCTCTTGTTTTCAGTGACTTATTCCTATAGGTTTTCTTTGTTTCCGCTGACTTGATAGTTGGGCTTTTCTCTTGCTTAGTTCGCGCTTGATTGCAGTCCTCTCTGTCTGTCTAGGCTCTGCTTTTCCACCTCTCAGCCAGGGGTACAAAGAAAAGGGAGACCGAGGAGAGGAGATAGCATATGCCAGACAAGTAGAAAGAGCCGGCGTAGGTCTGGGTGTAATCATGCAACCAGCCTGGAAGGAAGAAATGGTTTCCATCAGCCAGGCAAACCTCATTGGTCCTTCTCAGCCATGAGCTGCCCTCGAAGAAGGGAGTCTGCTGTGCTTAGCAGTCTGTATTGTGGCCCATTAGAAAGCTAGTCTAGCTCCTTACCTGTCTTATTTTCTGCCGATGGAGGTAGGGACTCCGCCATGGACAAAAAGTCATTGTGGACCCAGAACTCATCTCTGATCTTAGAGTGGAAGTTGGAGAAAATTAGGGACACATACCACTTCATTTTATGACGACTCTTATCAGAAGGCCACTATTCTTACAAAGAAAATAACTGTGAATTCCTAATGTTTTCCAAAGGAAAAAGAATAAGAGAGCTGATTGTCTTCTTCTTTCACTGAACAAATGTTTGGGTATTTACTGTGTCCCCAGCAGTGTGCTAGGGGCTGAGGATACAGTAATGAGCCAAAGCAGATGTGGTCCCTGCCCTCACAGACTGTCTGGTTTAGCAGGGCTTAGGTGTCAGTCACAGACAGTACACCGTGACAGGGGCTAGAAAGGGAAGTTCAGGACACCGTGGGCGCAGATGAAAAGGAACTGACTGCTTGGTCGAGTTACACATTGACTAATTCGCCCTGAAATGCTCCTTCAAAGCAAGAATGGGGAGGGGTCCTTGAAATCATTTGGCTAATGGCACATACTAGAACTGAAGTGTAACACTTTTTTTTAAGCTATGTGTGGTGGCAAAGACGATTTGTGCAAGGTACCAGTATTTAAACGCTGTTGCAAAAGTCAGCCCTGTGAGAGAGGCGAATAATATCTCGATATTATGAAAACAGTTGTGACCTTACAGACTCCCTAAAAACGTCTCAGCACTTCTGGGGGGGCGGCTACTGACCACACCTGACAACTCCTTTTCTAGAAATGGTGTGCATATTATGTTTGTAAATGCAAACTGATATTATGGCTTTTGTTTTTAAAATCCAAAAAATCCTTAGAAAGTTAAAGCTGTTATTCTGATCATTGTTTAAAAAAAGGTTGGTGCTGTGTGCTAGCACAGTCTGGGTACTGCGGGCGGATGTACCGTGCACAAAATAGGTGGAAATGGCTGGCCTCGTGGGGCTTACGTTGTGTCTTTTGATTTTCATTTATATCTTGGAACATGATTTCTCGTGGGATGTGAAGACTCTATACTCCTTCTTTTGGTCTGATTGTGTATGTCTGTCTCCTGTCCTCTCTGTTCTCTTCTTTGGCTCTGATGCAGACTTGAAAATTTTTTTTAGTTGTTTCATTAGCTTAATGTTTCCTGTTCTTAATCTAACGAATGAATGTTTTATAGCCTCTTAAATTCAGCTAAGTTGAAGTTGCTTTTTACCTGACTCCATGTTTGACCAGTGACCTCAGACATTTCTTGTGGTTCAGCAAAAGAGTGGAGTGAAACTGATGAGGACAGGTCCTCGTAGTATGTTGTGATGGGCCTTTATGTACTGAGAAATAGGTGACCGATCTCCCAACTCTAGAAATTTCTAGAAAGAAGGGAGTGTGGAAAGCATCAGTACCCCTTTTATCCTTTGTCATTCTTGCCTTAGTCCCGCTAGTACAGCAGATTTACCAGTACATACATAACCTGTGCGTTATGAGACAGCAGTATTGGAAAGAGTACTGTGGGAAAAGACTAGACATGCTTGGACATTGAGGTAAATACTGCTGCTAAAGGTCAGGAGAGCACAGCTAAAAATAGTGCGAGCCGGTGGTGGTTGCTGTTAAGAAATCCCAGAGGGCCTAAAACAATTTAAGAGAAAACTGCTGATAAGCCTTTCATTTCACCTATATACATACACTTAAAGTCAGAATGTTGCTTTAGAGACATTAAAGATTAAAATATATGTAAAATATTTTCTTGTGTACAAGGATTTAGCATATTTTAGAATTGTGTCCATGTATTTCTATGCAAAATGTAATGAAATAATTTGTTTTAAATCTGTTTCTTCTACTTATATTTGATCATTGAGATGCTAGTATATATTTTTATCCTATCTCTTAAAACCCAGTTGCCATCCAGTAGGACTGTAATGTACAGTTGAGTATTCAGTTTTAGGAGTCTGTATTAGCAAATAGGTGAAATGTAGGGTGCAGGACTATGTTATTAATTAACTGTCTCATAAGAGTATTAGCTGTCATAATCAGGCTTAGACTTAAGTGGCTCCTAGGTAAGTGAAATTCAGAATTTTGCTAATATTGAAATATCCACTCTGTTTGGTGGGAATAATTAGCCTGTCCCCACCACTGAAAAGCAAAAGAACACTGTGTATTTGGCCTGATTTTATCACAGCTCTCTACTTTTTTGGTAACAGTATAAAAAAGGTGTACACAATTGCACTTTCAACTCCAAACAGTTTAATGCTTCCAAGTATATATTTTTTAAAAAAGAAATTATTGTTGGTAGTGCAGAAGCCACTGTGTGCTGTGTTAAAAGGAAACACACATAAGTTGACATTCAAGAGACTGGGTTCCTTTGTGGTCATAGCAAAGCCTTGTGCGTGGCAGAGAAAGTCGTGATGAGGTAGCAGTTCAGGGAAGTGCGTGTGCACCTGAGTGTCCACTCCGTGCTAGTGTTTCTGTGTGCAGCCCACACTGAGGGGAACGCTGTAGCCGGTGCCGACTTGCTAAGCTGCAGTCCCCTGTGAGCATTTCTTCAGTGTCCCCAGGCTCCCTGCCTCAGATTCACCTGAGGTGCATGTTAATTGTGCATCAAGCCTATTCATCCTGCATGGCTCCCAGTTGGTTCTTATGTACAAAAAATTGTTCTGCAAATTACTTCCTTATGTCTGTAGCTATGACCCATGTTCTGGGCAGAATGTCTAATAGTGTGTCCTGTGATAATTTAAAACAACTAAGATAAGGTTCCACTTCCTTCAATAGTTTTGCAAACCAGCTTTCTTAGAGTCAACACAAAAGGGATTAGAAAAATCTGTTGTTTGATATGTATATAGGATTCTAAATTCGTTTTATTAAATGTCAACATTATAAAACTATTTAGCCCTGGCTGGTGTGGCTCAGAGGATGGAGTGCCAGCCTGCGAACCAAAGGGTCGCCGGTTCAGGTCCCAGTCAGGGCACATGCCTGAGTTGTGGGGTGGGTCCCTGGTGGGGGCTGCACAAGAGGCAACCACACATTGATGTTTCCCTCCCTCTCCTCCTCTCTGTCTAAAAATAAATAAAATCTTTAAAAAATAAACTTTAACATCATTTTACAAGTTAAGCCATGCATGTTTAAGGATGAGTTTAACATCCTGTCTAAAAATTCATACCTGTAATATCTCAGGGCTTGATTGAACTCAGTTATGAATCCTTTTTATTAGGCTTACTACTTTTAAGTTTACTGTCGGGCATCTTGTGAAAACTTGACATACACCCCAAAGCTCTTGATTCCAAAGTTCCTTCATGCTAGTTCAAATTAGTGGTTGAGAATTCTGTTAAGTGATTGGCTGGGCGTTGAACCAGAACTTGGGGCTGTTGGGCTGCAGCCCAGGGGCAGACTTCCAAGGTGTACAAGACAGCGATCTTACCTCATGCCTGGGGTCACCGGAGCTGCCGGCTGGCTGGCTATCAGCAGCCTCATTGCTTGACTTTGGGTGCGCTACACAAGCGTTTCCTATACGTGCGTGATGGGGAAGTGCGCACAGGTATTTTCAGTAATCTTGGGAAATGGGGTTCAGCAAATGCAGACCGTGGTGCTTTAAAGACTGGAACTCTCCAGAGGCCCCATGATAGAAACTTGCAGTAAGGTAGGTACTGGCACCGAGCTGTGGTTTTATTAAGAGGATTGTGGTCTGTGTCAGGATTTGGAAGCTTGTTTCCTTGGCCTTGCAAAGGAATATATTTGCAAGAGAAGGAATAACCCCCTTCTTTTTTTTAAACCACACTAAGGAGCTATTTGGAATTTATTTTGTGATGTTTTTGTAGGGATTTATCAATCCTAGAAATACTGGATGAAAATAAAATTTAACGGGGCATTGTTGTTTATGGGAAAAATCACTGGATAAAGAAATTATTTACATGATTTTCCTTTGCCTGTTCAGAGTGTAACGTATCCCTCAGGATTTAGGAGACAGAGACTTCTGCTCTGCTTTCTCCCTTGCTCCTGACCTCCAGAGGAAGACCAGAAGGTCGAATTGTTTTGTTTGTTTGTCTTCCAGACACGATTTCAGGCTGTAGAGAAATTCCCAACTGATAGGCCAAGATGACTGACAGATGTAGAGGGCGTGGTTGGGCACGGGGAAGCGAGGGCTGGGTGGAGTGTTTGATATTGTACCTGAAGTGAGGGTGGGAAAGAGATGGGAACAGACCCACCATCTCATGAGGAGAACCTCTCTGTGGTAGTGGGACAGAGGCAAACTTAGTGGGATGCATTTCCATCTAGCCACTGTCCTTTCTTAGAAAACACAGATACTGCGTTGGTACAAAATTACCAGTTTCACTCCGTGGTGTTTCTGATAAGGTGTGAGGTTGGCGAACAATAGCAGGGGCACCACGTGCTGCTCCTTTAGGGACTAGTCGGCTTTAACTAAGGCTGGTGTGCAGCTGACATAATTATTTGGCCTTACAAATGGCTTTCCTTGAGTTTGTTGAAAAAATCACTTTTGTAAAGAACCTGTGCTGGATTGCGTGGAGCTTTGATATAATTTAAGGTCGTTCTTTCTATAGGGACAGCTCAGAAGGTCCTTATTTAAGGGTAAGCAAATGGAGATGTGGGTTAGAGTGACTTCCCTAAATTTTCTGTCAGTGAAGTGGAAGGAGAACGCATCTTCTGTTAGGACCTAGTGCTGGAGGCTGAGACTGCTGTTCTAGAGTTAAGTCTTGTCGGTGCGTGTCGCAGGGTGGGGCGCCGCAGCTACTCAGTAAGCTGTGGGGGGACATTCGGAGAAGAGCCTTCATCTTCTCCCTGTCCCGCAGCCCCTGGCAGAGAGCTGGCCCGGTACGTCCCTCGGTGATTATTGAGTGAAAACTGAGTTACCAAATAAATTGCTTGTGGTATTTTAAGGGAGTTTTCAAGAAGGTGATGGTGATTGATTTAAATGTGTATTAGCAGATTACGTACGTCCATCAGTTGGGAATGGGAGGCATGGGGAGAAGAGAGAACTGCATGTTTTAGTTTACAGGCAGCTAATATGGGCCCTTGGTTTTGTTTTTACATGAAACAGCATTTAGCATTTTGAGCTCACATGCCAAATGCCTTTGGATAGAAGTTTAGGAATTTCAAATAACTAGCTTACACCTGATTTGTGTGTTAGAGAACATGATGATATACTTGCTTTTTTGCCCAAGGCGCTACTGCAGCTTTCTGCAGGTTTACTTTTGTTAACAGGATCTACTAGAAATGAAATAATGTTTTAAAATAGCAGTACTTCTTAATTTTCCCACAACCTTCCAAGGAGGCTTCCATCTGGTGCCAGCTCCCAGCAAAAATACAGCGGCTGGGTGTGGGTAAGTGATGGCGTTCAGCTTACACTTAGGTCTCCTGGTTACCTGTGCCGGGAACCCCAGCACAACGCTGAAACTCACCTAGTCTGAAGCCGGCCACATTCTGAACTGTGAATTTGTCACCAAGTATTTGAGAGGAATGGGAGGGGCGAGTGGTGGGGTGCAGTGGGCTGGGCGTGGCTTGTGGAGGAGGTATGTGTTGTTCGGGAGTCATTTTAAACTTACACCCGTTTCAGTCCCTGTCACAGTTTCAGCAAAGACGGGATAAAGAATTTCGTTGCCTACTATATTATCATAACCATGGTTTTAAAAGGTGTGTAAATTACTTGCCCATATATTTGTACATTTTTTAAAAGAAAAAAGTACATTTTCAAGAAACAGTTATGATTCCTATGGGTTTTCCATTTTTTTTTTCCCTTTCTGTGTTTTATTACAATATACTGTATAGGATTAACTTGTTTTTCTTTCTCATTTCCATACAGGAAGGAGAAAAATACTGTTCAGGTAACTGATGTTCCCATTGTTGCCTAGTGTTTTAACTGAGGATCACTGTGGAAAGTTTCACTGTGTGCTAGATTCCTAATTTAAAATGCCTGTAATCTTTTATAGGAACTTCAGCTTTTGCAATTTGGTAGTGACAGATCTAACAGGTAAGTTAAAAAATGAGAATCTCATACAGTTTTGAAGATCTAAGTTTGGTTGAGAACTTACTGTTTTATAAGCAGTAAGCCTGTTGGTTGATTGAAACTAAGGACAGGCATGGAACTGCTCGGTCCTGTTGAGACTGAGGGAATCTGTAAAGCGGCGTTTCTGATGTTTCTTTGGTAGTTGCTGCTGGAGTCAGAATTTAGGACCAAATCTAATGGCCTTTGTAAGGTCCTCTGTCATTTTGCAGAGGAATGAGTCACAGACACAGAGGCTCCCCTGCAGTTCTCCCTTCCACAGAGGGCCTACGTCAGTGAGACAGTGAGAGCGCGCTATAGAGAAGGGAACTTACCTAATGTAATAATTATCATGGTCTGTTTCAGACACTGCGAGCAACTTCAGACTAAAACGTCTATGTGTAAGCTTTCGGCAGCGGTTTTAATGCTTCCTTTGACTTTTTAAAAGAACTTATAAAATTTATAGTTGCCTGATTAATATTCTCAGAATTAACAGGTAAAGATTCTACCGTGAGCTTCCTTTCTCTCACACACACTGCTAGGGTGTTGTGGGCTTTGGGAAATAAAAGGTTTGTAACTCATTAACAGTAAGAAGTATACTTTACATCACATATACTTAAAATACATAGGTGTATGTGTAAAATAAAAGTTTTACAATAAAGTGATGCATTCTGTTTTCTAATCTGTTGTAGTCTATCCTTTTTCATTAAAAAAAAAAAAGATCATGATCCAACATTGATAGCAAGACCCACACGCATGTATAGCTTTTGCCATTTAGGCAGTGGTTCTCACAAAACCAGCCGTGTCTTCTCATGCGTGGAACTCTGCATAGTTCATTGCAAGGCACGCACAAAAAGACGTGGATGTAGAACCTCTAAACACTCTGCGGTTTTGCCTGCCTTTATCATTTGCCTGAGATGCTCTGCACACTGGTGTTCGTTACCTCCCTACACTTTGGGTCTGATAGACCGAAAAGTTCCAGGGCACCACTGGACAGCCAGTGAAGGAGCAGATTGAAAAAGAAAGCAAAACAAGACAAAACTGTAATTGGGCTGTTTTCTGCACCTCACTGAGCTGGGCACTAGACGTAAAGTAGTTCTGGTGTTTGCTCTCCTTTCGCCAGCCCCTGTATTCTGCCTCGACTTTGAATCCTAGCCTGCTCTCCGGGCTATGTTAGGCTGTCCGGTCATGAAGTGCAGGCTGAATTAGACAACAGGGGAAGATGTGTGTTCGTATGTGCAAATAAGGGTTTGGTTGTATATGTGAGTAAGTTCCACCCTTAGGTACACCTAATCTAAAACTTAAAAAAAAAAAAACAAACCCTGCATTTTTTCCTCTTTTCCTTCCACTAATCTTTGTTATTAGACTTTTATACGTTGCTTTAGCTATTTGCCTTTTCTAAGTCGTAAGTTTATAGAGGTGCACACCTTATACTGTATAACTTAGTTTTTTAAAAATGATTGTGGGCAAGATCAGATCCTTTTTCTGTCTCACTTTAGGACTGAAGGAAGCAAAAGTAAGTTTTAGGTTGCATTCCTTTTTGTGGGCGATTGGATATGGTGTTGCAGTAATGTGTCCGATCAGATTCATTGAGAACTGTAGTGTGGATCATATAAAAGCTTGAGTCTGCTCCCTAGAAATATTTCTGTGTGAGCAGTCAGTCTTTTAATAGGCTTGGATTCCATGTCCAGTTAGGTGAAAAGAGGGTGGACACCAACACCTGAACTCCCCCAGTTTGCGCTCTGCTTGTGTTCAGTGTTACCAGTGGTCCCGCATATCCTCGCCTCGAGATGCTGGCCTTTAGGCCAAGTACCCTCCTGCCTTTGGTGTGGAGAGAAAATGAAGGGCCTCCAACCCTCTTCCAGAGGAAGAGATGTTGCGAAGCCCTGGACACAGCTGCAGAGCAAAGGGGTCAGGCTCACGGTTTCAGGCTGTAAAAGAGATTCCTGTTTAGGTAAAAACAGTAGTGGTTCTTTTTCTTGGGAGTGTCATAGGTTTTTGGAAATCTGATAAAACTGGATTATCTTCCCCAACCAGCAGACATACATACAGTCCCTGCTCTAATGTGCCCAAGGGGATAGAAGAACCTGTTTGGTGCACGTCTGTTGAATTACCCTGCAGTTATCCTGGACTGGTGATGAGTGTGGGGGGTGGTACAAGAATAGCACAGGCGGCATTAGTTCTTCTAAGCTAATGTTGTCTAAGCTAATGTTGTCGTTACATGTTACTATTAATCATGAGTCAGTGTTGTCTTTGATTCGCTCGCGATATGGCTGAGCTGTTACCTGCTATAGGTGGTCCAGAAAGGACGGCTATCCCAGCAAAGAAACTGGCGAGTCCCAGAACCCTGTAACATACTGAATTCCCAGACAAATCAACCTGTAGGGAATAGAACTCAGTGTTAGCCACATTGAGGGGGAATGCTGTGGATACCTGTGCCTACCAAGCAACAAATCCTGCTCTGTCATCTCAGGCTGTGACCCATGGACTCCAGGTGACCAGGATGGCCTGTGCCCTGATGCAGGGAAAGAGCTGAGGCTGATAGGGACCAGTGATATCGCTAGGCAGGCAGTGTTTTCCCTTCATTTACTAAGGAATTTTGGTTATTTGTTTCTGTTTTCAGTCTTTTAGGTGGTTCGGGAGTACTTTTACCCCAAACCTTACTGCTCTTCTCTATGAGGAAATGGAATTCACGGTCTAGCTGCCAGTGGTATTCTCGAGCCTGCCCGAGGCTGAGTTCCAGCCGTTGGTTTGTAAGATACTGTATCACGAGGAGTTCACGTCAGCTTCAGAAGGCTGGGCTTTTGCCCGAGCCTCACAGGATGTCCTGTGGCATTTACCTAAGGCTGACGTGAGGCCAGAACTTTTGCGGGGACTGCATTCTGGCACACTGGGGGCCTGGTTCTAAGAAGAACCCAGAGGTTTGTATTTCAGTTCCATTTGTGTCCAGGACTTAAGTCATTTGGGGGTAAAAATGAGGAAGAGTTTTAAAAAAAGTCCCTATTGAAATACATAGAGCTTCTCTCAACAAGAGGAGCCAGGCTGGGCAGGAAGGGCCGCCTTCCATCAGGAACACGGGTACTGTGTCTTAGAAGGAGCCAGGGAAGTGGCTGGAGCTGCAGGGGAGAGGTGAGCAGAAGCCCAACCTGGGCAACTGGTAAGCAAAATGGAATCCTGCGGGTCCCGCAGGATTTTTCTCATTTCTCTCCTGTCCCGTGTGGGCAGCCCTCTCCACATTCCAGCTCCCAAGGTTAGGTGACTGGACCAGGGCACGGCTGCAGAGTTTCTGAGGCTTGGGCATGATGGCTTTTAATTATACAATTAATGCAAAGTATGTCTTCCCTTTGGGGAGGAGCATTATATTTTTCTCCTTGCTTCTGCTAAATGGTTTGACGATGTTAACGAGCATGTGTACTCACCAGTACGGGAAGTATCAGTGCCAGGTAACCACCAGAGAAAATGGCAAAGAAGACGGTGTAGGTCATGAGCAGTGGGAACGTGGTGGCCAAAGGAGCAAGCAGGTTAGTGATGCCGCAGAGGACCAGGTAGAACTTGTGGTAATGATACCTTCTGGTCCAGTTTTGATCAGCAACCCATCCAGAGAGAATCTGACTGACTGTCTCAGTGATACCTGGAACAGTTTTGAAAAGGTCTGAGGAAACCCTAATTCCATTTTCCTAGCCCCTTTGAAAATGTGAATACCTAAGACGTGTTTTCCTAAGTCCTCTTGAGGCTGGGACACAGGAGGGGAAAATGCTTTCCTTTGTCTCTATAGATCTTATCATTTACTTACATAATCCAAATACATAAAATACCAAAAAGTTCGCACCACCAAGCTGGAATCCCTGGTTACAGAGAATCCTGGACTCAGGAAGCCTTCCTCAGAGTGACTTGTAGGTGAGGAAGTGTGATTTCTTCAAGGCTGGTTAGGCCCTCGGGTCTGTATCTGGGGAAGTCAGAGGGTCATGGGGTGGGTGGTGACGAGTATAAATAATAAAGGCTGATATTTTTTAAAAAACGTCAGGACTCCTTACATTTGCGTACTTGAGGTTTGATAAGTCCTCCTCCAAAGTTTGTTTTGCTTGATTTGAAAATGTGTAGGAAATCTGGAAATGGGAGATTATATTTTGAACACTGGGGCTGTGATGTAACTAGAATAAAATGTAACCCCGTTTTTGCTCAATTTCATGATAATAAAACATTCTTGATCATTTACACTGTTAAAAGCTCACGTGGTGGTCAAACACCAAGAGATGAGCATGAGCTGCAGTTTTAAATTTCAGATCCTTGCTACGGTTCAGACATCAACTGCTACCCACACGAAAGGAAGTAAAAATACAGAACACTACCATTTCTGTGCATCTTAGGATACACGCTCGGTCTTTATGTTACGTGGGTTTGTTCCATTGGATAGCTCTGATCTGACCCAAATGGACACACTGACATCTCGGGAAGTTCTCTGTGTGCGTGCATACTCTTGGTCTGGGGCAGACACCTCTGCAGTTGGAAATGAAGCGCAGTCGGTTTGTGAGGGCTTGGTACACGGTCTGGCAGGAAAGTAGCAAGAGGGCAGTCAGCTTGAGCTGCTGACCATTTCCAGGTAACAGAGCAAACTGGTTCCATTTCATCCTTGCTCACTTTTTTAGACTTCCTCTTTTATCAGGTGAGAGCCTGGACTGGATCAAGCATCCTGTTCCCATATATTTTTATGCTTAACTTTTTATCTTTTAACTTACATTCTAACTTATTTTAAATATTAGCCGATCCCATTAGTGACTAGCCTCAACAAGCATAATTACGTCTTACTATGAGTTCAAGGGGAAAAGTAGCTACAAATGTTAGTAGAACACTGTTGAATGCTCACAGTGGGCCAGGCACTATGCTAAACCTCATATGCTTGTTTAATCCTAATGGCCTTACCAGGGTGTGTACTATTATCCCTGTGTTACAGATGAGGAAATTGAGGCACAGAAAAGCATGTGACTTGCCCAAGGTAGCACAGCTCAGAAGTACAGAGCAAACAGTTGAACCCAGTCTAGCCACAGAACCAAACCTTTCAACCACTGTGCTAAGCGCTCTACCTAGAATTTCTTTTGCTTCCCTAAGTGGCAGTTGCCACTAAGCACTAGCTTTTAAAAATACAGTATTTTCCACCCTCGCTGGCTGGCGTGGCTCAGTGAATTGAGGGCTGGCCTGTGAACCAAAGGGTCGCTGGTTCAATTCCCAGTCCGGGCACATGCCTGGGTTGTGGGCCAGGGCCCCAGTAGGGGGCATGTGAGTGGCAACCACACATTGATATTTTCTCTCCCTTTCTCCTTCCCTTCCCCTCTCTTAAATAAGTCTTTAAAAAAAAATTACAGTATTTTTCAACTAACAATGCCTACTGGGTCAGACGGGCACCTGTGAAAAACTACTAAGGCCTTTCTTATTGGTTGAGTGTGAGGTTGAAGTAGGCTTTTTTACCTGCAACAGAAACAAGGTAGGAGGCGTCCATTATGTCAATCCCCAGTGATTTGGCTCTAGCTACCAGATGGAAGGTGGGGACCATATAAGCCAACTGACTGAAGAGAAAAGACCACGTGAATATGCAGAAGAAAGGATTCTTCAAAAGAGAAATATCACAGAGTTGTTTACAGCTCCACGACATAGCCTTTTGCTCGAAACTTTCTTCATTTGTTACTAGGAACAGCCTGTTCCTGTCTGGCCCGTCGTCAACCTCTTCGTTTTGATCTTGTGAGTCTGTTGGATTTGTACCGGCTGACCCCGCCTTGTGCACAGCGCTGTCCCTGGCTGGAGACGCTTGTGTCACACTGCAGTGGGACGTGTCTGGCCCGCATGCCTCCAGGCCACTTGCAGACAAACTGCTCCCTTTATCTTTCACATCCAAATTGTTCTCGCTTGCGATGTGGATGGGTCTCAAGAGCATACTAGAAGGCACCAAGTTCAGTATGATAGCTCCGAATAATACAAGGGCACCTAAAGAGAGAGAAATTGAGAAGTGAAAAATTACCTCTCATTTCTTCGAGCCTAGAGGCTGTGTCCATAGGTTCAGGAGAGCCTGCCACTAAATGCGCATAGTGCAATAATTCCTTAAGATGCTGTACTTTGTCCCCTGATTTTAACAAAGTATTCAGATGTGATGACTTAACTGTTAGTCACACACACTGCTGTGTGAAAATGGTGTCCTTTGTAGATACAGTACCAGAAAGTGGCCCCAGTAGGTGGCGTGGAAGGAGGCAGCGTCATTTGTGCTAAAGGAAAAGTGAAGAAGGGTTTTCTTGGGGTAAGGGGAGAGATTTCAAATGTGGGACAATTACATTGTGTCTTAAATAGGGATTTTAAATATTCCAAGTATAAACTTGGGCATAATAAAACAGGACTTGACGATGGAGTCATTGGGAAGCTGCCGTGGAAGAGGGGACAGCCTTTCATCTCATGACATTTTTAATTTCCTTGAAAGAAGACAGGTTCCAGCGTCGCCTTTGAAGCTGAGTAGGTGCTTGGTTTCAGCGTGGCCTGCCAGCGCTGTGGCTTGGGTGCGGTGCTTCCAGACACAGACTCGCTGCAGTTCTGCGCTCTGTGATGGTTTTGTCAGCGGCGCCTGTTCACCACGTCACTGCTGGTAGTTTCTTACTTAGGAAAGGGCAGATTCAACAAAACTGCTTTGGGATACATGTCTGTCTAGAAAGAGACACATCCGTACATATGTGCGTTTCATTTTTCCAGTAATGTAAGAGTACTTAATCCAATTATTTTTATCTAAGGCACAAAGAAAATTGTGGAGTGAACAATTTTCATTCATTTGTGAAAATTTATAGTTGACGGTATATAAAAGACTTAAATATTAAGGAGCATAATCTTCTTTTTACCCAATTCTTTCTCTTTTTTTTGGTTCTGTTTTAGTGAGGGTGATGGAAAAGGCATTTTTTAAAATGCAGCTTTTTTTTCTTAAAGGGAAAATTTGAAAAAAGTGCTTTGGTGGTGGAAGAGAGGGGAAAAGGGGTATCCTTGTCTCCCCAGGAGTATTGCTTTCCCTGCGGGGGGTTTCAGTGCCCTCAGAACCCCCCTGGCTGAACTTGGAGTTGCCTGTGTGGCTGGCAGAGCCTGCAGGTAGTTCAGGTTCCCTCCTGTGGATTCTCCAAGGGGGAGGAGCATGTTTCCTTTAGGAATTATTTCCACTCTGGCTCCAAACATCTTCACTTCCAGTCATCAAAGGGAGAGAGCTGAATAGGAAATGGTGCAGAATTCATAGGTCAGAAATTTAGAATGACTCACCTGTCCAGTCATATAAATCTATCAAAACTTTTGCAAAAGGTGCCAAGAGAAATGTCAGCCCCATCCCTGAACGGGCAATGGCTGTAGAAAGTGCTAATCGTTTTTTGAAGTATTTGCTAATTACCAGCAGAGCTGTTTGGTACAATAGAGCAGAACCCAAACCTAAAAAAATAAAAAAAATAAAACATAAGTTGGAATCAAATGAAGTGCCATGGTGCCAGACCAGGTATTCTCCTGGACCCGAGATAATAAAGCTAGGCCTTTTGGACCCACAGACCATGAAAGGTTTCTAGTTCCCTTGTTAGAGCCTTTTTGCAGGGGACTCACCAGGTAAAAGTCCCATAGTCACAAAAAGGAAGGGGATGCTCGTAGCCCAGCTGCTGATCATATATCCACCGGAAACAAGAAAAGCCCCAAGGAGGGAAGTAGTTTTCTCTCCATATCTCTCGCCGATGATGGAAACCAGGGGCCCTGGGGAAAAGAAAGAAAGGCCAGTACTAGGTGAGTGTGCTGTGGCCTCCTTTACCTCCTGACGTGCAGCTGAAGTGAGCAGCCACAGGTAAACAGGAGGGTTCTGCTTGGGAGAGCTTTATGTCCTTCCAAAAGGTCTCCGTATTGGGTTTCTGACCATTCCCAGTCCCACGTTATTTTGCTTTTAGGAAGAAGAGGGTGTTCGTTTGTTTTAAGGAAAGGACTGTAAATATGCAGGTTTGGAGGGGAATGTTACTGAAAACGCATTGCAAAACCTCCACAAAATGAGATTGCGTCTGGTGACCTATGACTATAACAAGCTTTGCTCATTAGTCACCACATGGTAGCTCCACACGGAACTAAAGGAAGAGGAGGTGGCTCTGCATTTGCTTTGAGTAGGTTAAGGCGACCAGAGCAGGACGCCAGGATCGGACTGCCCAGCGAGAGACGGGCTTGCTGAGCCCTGGTTAAGGCCCTGTGGAAGGGAACAAGCTGTGAAACATTCAGCGATGGAATTAAATAGTTGGATTCTTTAACTTGCTTTGCTTGAGCTCTAATTTTTCCAACCCTGCCAAGTCAAGTAGAGGCTAAACACTGCAAGTTTTGATTTTGCTCAGCTTTGCACATTAACAAATGAGCCTGAGTCAGCAGTGCCTCAGTTGTGAATGGCAGATGAGTCTTGGCATTGCCTGCCCTCTGTGATCCCACTCCTTGGACAGCGAGCTTATTGCCAGCTTCATACCTCCAGAAAAACTGAATGATGCCATGATGGAGCCGATCCACCCAGTTTGCTCCGAGGTGCTTTCAAATTCTTCTTGAAAAACCACAAAGAAAATTGCAAAAGTCTTGGTCATTCCCAACACAAACATGTTTACCTAAAAGCAGACCAGAGTCCCAGTCAGGTAGTGAGCAAGCCATTACAGAGGAGGTTACAACCGTTTGAGGTTCTGATGCCCCCAGCATTTACCAGGTCGTCGGGCAAGTCCTCGTATATCTGGTATTTTGTGGGGTGGTCATCCCCTAAGGGTTTCTCTAAGTACTTGACATGGAAGTGTCTCATTGAATCATTACGAGGCTATGGGATAGATATGTCACTGTCATAGTAGAGGTCAGGAAATTGAGGTTTAGAGAGCTTAAAAGTTGCTGAAGACAGAAGTGCTGGAGCTGAAATTTGAACCCAGAGAGACTGACTCCGGACCAACCACTACCCTACTGTTTTGTTACAATAACATCAGTGAAACAGAACCAAGTCCATTTACCTTTGTGAGAGAAGCGTGTTGGGCCAAAAGATGAACTGTTCCTATCAGTTCTTAGGTTAGCTTTGCTTTAACTCAGCTCTTGAGCTGAGTACCGCCCCTCCTCACTTGACATATAAATAGGGTAACTATATAATTTATCCAAACTGAAACACTTCTGAGAGCCTACAGGACCTCCGTTAATTTGTGCCAGGGGAACCAGAATAAACGAGGTCACCTGGTTGTGTCATGTGCCTTTCCTTTTCTTGTGCCCCACCTAACCCTCCTTGTGCATCACCTCCCCCCTCCACTAGGAGGAGCACTCCTTTGAGGTCAGGTTTTCTTTGGTGCTAACATTTGTTTCTTGGAACTCTGACTAGCCTGGGGCAGTGAAGAGCCTGGGGCAGGGCTCGGGAGGGAGGTACTGGAAGGGAAGCCACCTCTTCAGATGCTAAAGTCACTCTGTTCTCAGGGATTTCCTAGCTTCCCATTTCTTTTTCTCAGTGGCCTTGGTTTTTCAAGGTGACTTTCTCTGCTCTCAGCCTGTCCATGCATTATTTAAGAATCACAGAACTTGCCCCGGCTGGTGTGGCTCAGTGGGTAAAGTGCTGGTCTGAGAAACAAAAGACCACCGGTTTGATTCCCACTCAGGGCACGGGCCTGGGTTGCGAGACAGGTCCCCAGTAGGGGATGTGCAAGAGGCAACTGATTGATATCTCTCTCACACATTCATGTTTCTCTGCCTCTCTCCCTTTCCCTCTCTCTAAAAAGAAATAAAATTAAAAAAAAAAAAAAAAGAATCTCAGACTCTGAGTTCTCTTTGACTGATTTCACTTTCTCTGTCCACCTACTGAAAAGTCCCCCGTGAGTCTGTATTCATCTCACTTTATCTTCTACCTGCCCCATAGACAGTCATTCGCACGCCCGGTTTTTATTGCCACCCTGGAGAGTGGGGTAGACGTTACTGTTCTGCAGAGTCAGCCTTCTTGGCCTGGCTCCTGGCTCCACTTCCTACCAGCCGTGTGACCTTAGGCAAACTCTTTCACAGAAGTTAAACTTCCTCTTTTGTAAAGCGGAGGTGAAGTAAAGGTTAGCTAGCTCACGGGACTGTGGAGATTGAGAAAGTTCTCATAAAGTACTTAATACTTTATTCTGGGGTTAAACCCTGACAAACCCATCCTACATTGAAAATATCCTTACTTGAAGATGCATTGAAAACCCCTAACCTCCTGGACATCATAGCTTAGCCTACCTTACAGGTATGTCAGAACGCCCACAGGTGGGCACAACCATCTAACAAAAAGGCTATTTCACAACAAGGCATTGAATTGTCTTGTAATTTATTACTGCTTTTTCAACATCGAAAAGTTGAAAAATCATTAACTCAAACCATCATAATTCGGGGCCCATCAAGTAGCACTTAATAGTCAAACTGTTCCCTCCTACTGTATTATCTTGTGCAACTGGTGTCCTTTCCCAAGAGTTTCAGACTCATTTGTATAACCATTTACCACATCTCGCCAACTCAAGGCGACTCATCGCAAATGAAAACCTTGCCCATCCCCCAGGCCCATTTTTCCACCCCTCAGTCAAGTCTGAGCCTTGCTGCTCTCAGCCACCTCATCCCTTAACCCCTACCTGCTCAGTAACCAAGACCTGCCCCTCTATCCCCTGCTAGACTCTTATTTCAGACTAGTGTTACCTCTCATCTGCAGTCAGGGGCCGAGAATCCAGGGTGGTGCTCTGAGGCTGCAGAAGTTGGGGGTGGTGAGGAGGTGGTCTCTCAATATATTTTCCCCATTCTGATGTTGGTAGAAGCTACCAGTGTCTCATGATGTAGTGCCAACAGTGCTGTGGACACTGGGGCTACATATCCAGAATGAACAGTATTTTACCAGGCCCTCGTTCAGACAGCTTGTAGTCAGAGTTCCCAAAGGTGTTGCTACCAGGCAATGGGGCTGCCAGAACCTCGAAGGCCCCAGTCTTGTTTCTCCCGGTTCCAAATACTCGGAGTGGTGACTGCGTCCTATCATCAGCCAGGAACACTGCAGTGAGGTCCCATGCCGGAAAATGTCCTTCCTCTTTTTCTGTGCATGTGGGTTCTGGGCTGGCATCTGAAGGCGGCTGGCATCTGCATCCTGAATTCGGCTAGCCCCTGGGCCCCCCAGTTCCAAGCCTATCCTTTCTGTCCCATCTTTGCAGTCTGGGCAGCAGCAAGTGGACATGACTTGTCTCTAATCACTGAGCCTGCGTCTTCCACTGCGGAGGCCGAGGGAGCTGAGGTCCGCCTTGATATCTACCCTGCTTCCCTCCCTTGACTTGTAACCTTCCAACTTTCTGTTCCACTCAAAGATATTTTTTTAAATGTCCCCAAGGTCTGGATTTTCCCTTATTTAAGCAGACTAGATATGTCTGCATTCATCCCATGCTTCAGACCAAGGTGGCGGGGGGTCAGTCCTGTCGGGGGGCCTACACCAGACATCATCAACGGGCTCACCCCGACACAAAAGCTCTTAGAAGCTGTCCTGCAGCCCAGTCATTTCCTCCACCCCCACCCCACCCCATAAGAACTTCCTCACCCAGATCATTTTAATTAGTATATTGTCTTGGGGCTGGGTGGGCCACAGGGGCTGCTTTTGAATACAGAGCATCAGGCTTTGTCAGAAATTGTTTAATAGCAAATTCCCGACCACTCTGGGTCCCTCGCTAGCATCACTTAGCTCGTCCTGACCCTCACAGACAAACTAAGGAGTAGTCAGGCTGTCTCCACTTCCTCTCATCCCAGCACCCCGCGGGACTGGCTCTCATCCAGGTTATCAGAGGCTTCCCTGTGGCTACACGAAGAGCCCATTGTCATTTCTATGCTGTCCGACTTCTCAGCAGCATCTGCTCCTCGTTCTCTCTGGGACATTTCTGCCTCCGCTTCTGTGACACTGCATTTCTGGGTCTCGCTGACTTCTGCCTGCTTCTGGGTTTCCTCTGTGGGTGACTCCACCCAATCCCTAGACATCGATTTCCCCAGGGGCAATTGCTCTTTCCCCCGCTCCCTGGTGAGTTGACCCACCCTGCCCCAGGGTTCAAACCCCCGGGGATGCCGATGACTCACAATTTCAGGGTGCAGATCCGGGCCCCACATGCACACCAACTGTGCTGTACCCACTGGTTATGCCACATGTCCCCCAGACTAAAATCAAGCCATCCAAGCCATCTGCTGATTCCCCCCTTCTGCCGATGTCCCCCAGCTCAGCAAAGGGCATCCATCATCCTCCGAGCTGCCCGAGCCAACAACCCGGGGCTCCCTTTCTCCCTGAACTTCGGTTACTCTCCAAGCCTCATAAACCTTCCTCCTCAATATCGCTCAGACCTGTACTCTCCCTATGCCCACGGCTACTTCCGTAATTCACCTGGATTATTGCAACATCGCTCCCGTGGACCTCCCTGCCTCCAGGCCTGTCCCCCAGCAATCCATTATCCCCACTGCAGCCAGAGCTGTTTTCCTGGGAAGCGAGTCTGATCCCATCACTCTCCTGCTTTGTTAATTAGCTCCTCAAGATAGAAACCCAGGTTCTTAACACTGTCATCCATGTCCCCTGCCCATCTCTCCAATTCCAGCACTTACTGCCTGCCTTCTCGTTTATTCACAGTCTGCCCATCAGTCCATCCACACCTCCACCAACAGATATTTACTAAGTACCGACTGGGTTCCAGGCTATTTACTAGGGCCTGGGCTTACAGTGGCGAGCATACAGTGGCAAGCAGACATGGTCCCTGCCTCACGCAACATCCAGTCCCGTGAGACAGGCAACACTAAAACGGTCATGCCAGGATAGGAAGTGTGGTAACTTAGAACCAGCCCTTTCTTAAAATGCAGGGAGCTCCCATAGAACATTCCGTCTGATTTTCAGGAGCTCATTGATTGCAGAGAAGGATACTTGTAACGCATGCTGCCACCAATGCAGAGTCATCTGTCCACACCACCACCACGGGCGGGTAGCCAGAGTTCACCGTAAACATTTTGAGGACCTAGCTTATTCTTCATGCTTTTTATAAGCAGCATCACACCCCCCAAAAATGGGACATGGATTATTAATCTGGTTATGAGGCTGTTTTTCTTACCTGCCAATAAATCGGTTAAAGAACTCCCTATCCCAGAGGATAATGTAGGAAAAGCCGGGGTGGTTACTCGGGGGGGGCGGGGGGGGGGGGAGGTGGGAGATCCTCACCACCAGAGCCTGCTCTGCAAAGCCTGTGCTTCGGGAGCTGGCCCAGCGCAGGAAGGGCTCAGACTTAGGGCGCCCTTCCCTTCTTTCTAGGAACACGGAGGTTCCACATTTTTTGGTCACCAGGCTAATGTCCCACCAACGTTCATCCGGTTAGGAGTTTGTATTGTCTAAGTCAGGCAGGGGCCTCTGCCCCTACTTTCCCTTCTCTGGCACCGACGGGGAGGCATGTGCTTTCCCGTCGTCCTGTGCTGTCCACATCATGGACTACAGGACATTTGCAGTTGCTAGGACCTGCACTCCCCTCCCCGTGAGCTACTACTGCAGGGCTGGGGCCAGGCTGCGGAGGGAGCGATCGGGAGGGAAAGGGTCTCTGTGTGATTTGGGGACCCAAGAGGGACTGTGGAGCTAGTGCCACTCTGCAGGGCTGTTTGGGGCAGAGCTGTGGTGAGATCCGCCGGTACTCCAGAATGGCGGTCAATGCTGAACTGTCAGATTGCCACACTCTTAATTAACCCTGAGAGCCTCTGGGAGGAGGAGGGAGAAAAGCTCATTAAAAAAACCTAGAGCCCAGTCCTGTTGCTTATGGATGAAGGAGGAAAATCTAGGCTGCTGTTTCAGAAACTGCATCCTCTCCCTTTCCAGACATGTCAGAAACACACATGGGGGCATCTGTAGTGGCTGGTGGGGGAGGGGTGGGAGGCGGGCAGCAGGCAGGACAGAGAGGGGACCGGCCTGTCCCCATGAGGGAAGGAGGTAGCTGCCAGCCATCCACACGCTGGGCTGCACTGGCGACCCCGCCCCCAAAACACTTTCTCACACTTCCCAGGGCTGCTTCTGGGGAGGCTCGATGTGTCATGGTCCCCAGGCCTCACTGCAGAGCAGCCAGGGCAGAGCCGTTGGTGGCGAGCGCAGGGGAGGAGGACACCAGCGTGGGAAGGCTTCCGCTTGGGCTCAAGATGGACGACTTCAGCCTTCTGGGTTCCCTGAGGGCCACTGACTTGAGCGACCATTGGCAGTTTCTGGCCTTGCTCTGCCCCCCTTTCCGTTCAAATGCCAAGGATTTCAGAACGATCTTGTGAGGCCGCTCGGAGCCTTCCCCCAGAGCGCTGTCTTTCTGGCCGTAGGAGAGGGAAAGCAAATCCTTACCAGGAAGAAGTGAAGCACCACCATCCAGCCCCAGCCTCCATCCAGGGCCCTGGTGTAAGGAGAGGCCTTCCCCGCCCTCCTCAGCATGGCGCTGGGTCCGTTTTAAGTGCAGAAGATCCCTGCAACAAACCCAAGACGCAGCTGTTCCACTTGGCAAGAAACAGATCGAAACGTTTCAACTTTGTTTTCCTCTGTGGTATAAAACCACTTGTACCATAATTTTTTTTATTAGCCTCCCCCCTTTAAAAATAGAGGGTTTCCTCTGGTTTTAAAAGTTGTTCATTGACTCTCTAATCTCAGCCTCACAAATGCATGCAGGACTTTGGACCACCTTTGGGGACTTCTCTGCAGGTCAGCAGTCCGGCGTCAGCTGGCAAGTTCACGCGGCTTGACAGTTCCCTCAAAGCATGTCCTTCGTGCAAAGTCTGCTGATTCAAACGCCCCGATCCCTGCTTATTCTGTAATCACGGTGCAGGCAGAAGCTTGGGAGAAGGAAGAAAAGGCTAATGATAGGCTGTGATTTGAGGGACTTTGAAGCGAGTTTGAATGGCAGCAAGGTGACCACTCAGTTTATCTCAGGCAGGAGTTTCAGAGGAGTTAAGACCACAAAGGTCTTAGGAATTTCAAAGGAGGTCAGACCGCAGAGTCTGACCTCCCCAGTGGTGGGGGCGGCCACTCCTGGCACTGTCCTCCGTGTCCTCTGGGTGAGCTGTCGACTTTAGAGAAATAAAAAGGGCGGGTGCCTCGGGTTTAGGAATTCCATTTACAAAGCACTTGCTACAATGAAAATGTTCCGAGGGACTAAATGGACATAACAATGAAATGCAGTAACTTCCTTGAATGGACCCTGGACCAGGAAAAAAGTGGCGAAGGAAGGGGGTCCAGCATTCTTTATTTGCCGCTGTCTGGCTGGCAGACAGGCTGTTTCTCACGGGAAAGGAGGATCCGCCAGCCGGCACGTGGAATGGCCGTGTGGTGAGCCGGCTGGGCTGGGAGACGAGCTGGCAGATTGTTGAAAACATTCCAGAAAACCAACCCCAACACACAGTCCTATCCTCGTCTTACCTTCGATGTGGTGTTCAGCAAAGGAATCCTCCACAGGCAAGACACTCTGGGGAGAAAAATAAACTACAGTTTTCTAGAACGTTACTTTTTCTAAGGCCGTTCACAGTGCAGAGCTATGAAAATGAAAACAAGTGAGCACGTGAGAGCCAAGGTCAGGCCACGGCCAGTGGACTTTACTTCCTGAGGGCCCTCCCACCACCCACCCTGACCCGGGGGTAGAGGGTTCCACCGTGGACCAGCGTCGGAGTGAAAAACGAAGTAGAAAATCCAAGGAGCTCGTTACAGAGGTGGCTCTGGGGCTGCGGTGGCCTGCTGAAGCAGATCCAGATGTAAGCCTGCAGACGCTGCGAGGCGGAGAAACCTGAATCTAGGCACAGACCATCACAAACAGCCAACCAGGCTTGAGGAGCGACAGCCGGTCAGTCATTTCCTTGCTTTGCCTCTCCCCAAGCTGTCCGTGGGGTGCTTTTAACCAAGTCCTAGCTACGTCTGGTTTGGTGCTGCCTGATTCAATTCAAATTGAATTTTGCTCAAATAAATTCCTTCGAGTCTTAATATGCCTCAGTTTACTTCTTAACACTATGGTCAAGGCACAGAACGGGACTCCAGGACTCTGACACCTGTGCCTCTGCCATACCTTGGGGACCTTGGGGACCTCGGGACGTGCGTGTTTTGCAGGAGACACGCCCCCTCCCAGAGTGACAGGTTCATTTCCTGGGCTGCAAACGGCATGCTCAGAAGTTCAGCCCATTTGTGGGGCCTTTTGTGTATGCGCGAAAGAAAGGACTGGGGAGTAAGCCGGAGTTCTGTCAGGGTGGACCCCTGGGGGCCCAGATACTGTTACCAAAACAGGCCCCTCCCCCGGCATCTTTCTGCACTGTGGTTCTTTGCCCACCGCTCTTAGGAACTGTGGCTCTCAGTGCCAGAGTTTGGTAAAAAGGAAAGGAACTGTTTATTCAAAAGTTATACAGGTTTCGAGTAATGGCGGAATGTCGCTCTTAAAAATCTCAAAGTCCCTTCAAACACCCACAAACACCCACACACAGTCCTGCCTTCCCTGCTTTGCCCAGTCAGGGGTGCCGCATCCCAGGAAAAGAAATAGAGGTCTGTAGCGCTGCCAGACTCCCGGTTCCTCCCGGGTGTCCCTGCTCTGCTGGCAGGTCTCCCGCGGTCCCCAGCAGCATCAGCTGTGTCGCCGAGATCTCCAGTTCTTAATCCACGAGGCACCTCCTTGTGGCCCGCCAGCCAGAGTCCCTTCACCCCTTTTCTTCCTGCAGGGTCTCCCATTGTCCTCCACCTCACATTGTCTCCTGTGCCTGTTCCTGTTGCAGTTCCTCGAGGTGGCCGCCTTTAGTTTAAATCCCAGCCTGCAACCTTCTCCGTAGCCCGGTTTCCTTCACCTCCCACAATCGACTACACCTGCCAGCACTCCCGCACCTTCTGCCTTTCTGGGCTGCCACAGTGAGTCCGGGCAGGTGTGGCACTGTGGCGTAGTCCCACAGGTGTGATAAGGGGAGCTGCCTCCCAGTTATATCTGGGTTTAAGTACTGAATACCTTCTGACTCCACTCAGGCTGCAAGCTAGCCTACTGTGGATATGCAAAATAACCGTTTTGCATACAAATATGAAGACTAGTCTGTTATTGATATGCAAAGTAACTCTTTGGCCCTGCTCCAGGTCTCCCTACGCCCAGCCAGGCTTGTAGGGGGGATGGATATCCTATATTCTTGGGCACCCCAAGTTCTAGACACCATTACAAATCCCCTCTTTGGAGGTCCCTGGAGCCCCCCAGCCTACACCTCATTACAGTTCCAGGCCCCATTTTAATTTCTGTTTTTTATACTTGATAACCTTCCAAACACCTCCCAGAGAAGAGGTATCCTTGAATTTTAATCAAACTTTTTCCTTATTGCATTTTGGAAATGGGTAAGGCTGAGTCTCCTGGAAAACTACTGGGATGATTCAGCTTTCTCATTCCATTTCCTTCTGTTCCACCCTCCACTTCAAAAAAAAAAAAAAGTCAACAGGAAATTGCCTTTCATCTCCCCAGCACCAGCATCCCAGGTTTCTACCCAAAATGTGTTTTAGACCAAAGTGTGTTTTTCTGGTTATAGCTGGAAAGTCTGCACATATTTATGCATGTTCCTTTTCATTTATTTTTTTAAAATCCTCACCTGTGGACATTTTTTTCATTGCTTTTAGAGAGGAAGGGAAACATCAATTCCAGGGAGAAGTATCAATTGTCTCCTGTACACACCCAAACCGGGGATCGAACCTGCAACCTAGGTATGGGCCCTGACTGGGAATCGGACCCTCAGCCTTTCGGTTTTGGGGCGATGCTCCAAGCACCTGAGCCACAATGGCCAGGGCTATGCATGGTCCTTTTAAAAAGTAAGAGGCTCTCAGGCTCTTAAAGCCAGACTCTCTACTTTTTGATGAACAGGGCTGGCAGAATCCTGGCTTTGTGGCCTGGGAGAGGCCTCTTAAGTGCAGTGACAGGAGGGGTGACACAATCCTGTGGTGCTGGTGGTGAGGACCGAACAAGCCTCCAGCAGAAGGCGAAACCCGGAAAGAGAGAAGGGGAATACTTTTCAGGTGTGGTTACAAACAGACTCCGGAAAGGATTTTTGGTAGGACTGATTTAGCTTTTTGTGGCAGCTTGTTGCTTTTTTTAAAGCCAGGCTAGCTCTGATTCCGATGGCAGGCCGAGACGGGGCTGGGTTTTCCATGGACAGAGCTCTGCCCCAACGGCTGGATCAGATTCGCAGTCTGGCAGAGCAGTGAGTAGCGCAGGGCTGCAGAGTCTTCAGAGATGAGGCCCCCTTGAAAGAGCCTTCAGAGAAGCAGCGTGGAGGTGCAGTGGGAAATGCAGATGGGGTGAGGATCTCAGCTTTGCCACCTTTTAGGCCTGCAGGCTCCCGGCCAGTTACTCTGTTTCCTCACCTGTAGGATGTGGCTGTTACTCGGCAAGTTTGTTGTGAGGACTGCTAGCAATACGAGGGCTGCACATTAGACCTGCTGTTGGTACTTAGTTCGTTACACGTGGTTCTTAATGGGGGGGGGAGGGTGTAATATCAAGAGCAAAGGACCCTGAAGCCATTGTCAAGATTGTAGCATTTTGGTATCTGAACCCATTCGACTTAATAAAGCTTATAGGGTCTTTAACTAAACATAACTCCCTTAACCTCTAACCTTTCTTCTTTTCTTTTTAAAAGATTTTATTTATTTTTTGGAGAGAGGGGGAGGGAGGGAGAGAAACATCAGCGTATGGTTGCCTCTTGCGCGCCCCCTACTGGGGAACCTGGCCCAAACCCCAGGCATGTGCTCTGAGAATCCAACCTGTGACCCTTTGATGCACAGGCCAGCACTTGACCACTGAGGCACACCAGCCAGGGCCTCTTTTATTCTTCATTCCAATTTGTTTAGTCTCTAGTACTTGATTCTGAGCTACTTTATCTCAGAGAGCCTATTTCTTCCTAAAATGGAGATACCACCTCAATATATAATTAAGATTAAAGGAAGTAAATGTTTGTGTATCGCTTAACATGTACCTAGCATGTAGCAAAAGCTCACTAAAGGTTGCCTATCATTTACTTTGGCCTAGGAATTGGAGATACATGGATAAGCAAGAGGAAGTTTTTCTCCTTGAAAAAAAAAACGAGCCCAATCCACCTCAGATTAACCTGAAAGCTCAACTTTGACTCTCACCTGTTCCAAGCCCCATTTTTCTAACAGGGTAAGGCCTAGGATTCTTAAAAAAAAAAACACACAACTATTCCAGTTCCTTGAGGTAGCTGCCCTGCCTTCCAGCTTTCCCACCTCCTCCATCACAGACCAAACTACAGCATTCAGTTATATAAATGTTCCTTTTGGTTTATCTCCTGTCTTCACCATTGCTATTCCCTCCCCTGGAGAGAGAGGCCTGGTCCACACCACAAACTCCCCTTTGTCATGTCCATCTACTCCATGGGGGTTTATTCTGTGCCTACCGGTGCTCGGGCTGTTCCAGGGCTCGGAATACGTTCGGGAATAAGACAAGCTCCTGCCCCAAAGCATCTAAGCTAGCGGGGCAGACAGGCAGTGAAGCAAACACGCGCGGCACACGTCAGGTCCGGGTGAGAGTGGGGAAGGCGACACGCATGCACACCCCTCCTTCCGCAGCCTAAGCTCAAGGCTAGAGCCACGTCTCCCTCCCAATCTTTGTATCTTCACACAGCACTTTCTATTGGTAGGCGCTTGCTATTTCTGCATAAGTAATAATAAGGTTCTGGAGACGTTTTCATTCTGTCAAATATGAAACTGCTCAACAGCAACAGAAGCTGTATGCAGATTCAACACGACCTTTCGTGCCTGCTGGGGAACCACTCTGTTGGGAACTACAGAGGCTGAAGAGAATGGTCTGCACTTCCAAGTGGTTTTCTCTCTGGCCAATTTCCACAGCAGTCCGGCTAAGAGCACAGGTTACAGGCTGGACTCTCAAGTCCACGGTGACTGCTAATCCCTTGGCCTCGCAAACTGGGCAAAGAAGAGGGCCCACCCTATAGAGCTATCAATGAGAATTCAGTGAGTCCCTAGCACGTACCAAGTACTTAATGGCATTAGCCATTATATTGTTATTATGGGGTAGGAATATGCTTAATTTAAATATCCATGGATGGGGGTTGGTTAGAGGATGGAGGGACTGGGCAAAAAAAGAGACAGGACTCGTGGCCAAGTGTGGTAAGTGTGGGGGGAGGGGTATAAGAGGACTGACTAAATGGTAATGAAAAAATACAGTAAAAATCAATTAAAAGAATCAGTAACAATCCATGGGCACTTCTGTGAGAACATATGTATTTCAGGAAGCTTCTGAAAGAAAAGAGAGTAATTTGGAACACAGACCTTTTTTAAAAAATTACAATTTGGTAACCGTACATATGAACACTTGGTGAGAGTTTGAGACAGTCCAGAAAAGACCCAAGCTTTCCTCCAACCACGTTTATTGAGATAACAAGGCTCTATGTACAAAGTCACACGCACCTGCCGCAGCGAAACACGGCCCTTTCTCACCAACGTCTCGATGAAGTCGGCCCACAGAGCGGCGACAAGCAACGTGCCCTGAACTCAGTGCGAAAGGGCCCAAAGCACACGCAGTGAGAGCAGCCTCACGACTGCGGCTGGCTCAGGGCGTGACACAGCCACACGGCCCCGACGTCAGGACGCCATTTTGTGCACCGCCACGGTGACGCCGTCGTGCTTCTGGATCATGACGTTCCTGAAAGGCAGAGCGCGGGACACTCGGTGAGACGTTCCCCGGGGAGTCGGTGGGAGATTGAAGATGAAGCTTGGCTTAGGACACAACTAAAAAAATATTTAGCGTTTTTCTTTTCTTTCTTTTTTTAAAGAAGATTTTATTTATTTTTAGACAGAGGGGAAGGGAGGGAGAAGAGAGGGAGAGAAACCTCGATGTGCGAGAGATACTTTGATCGGATGCCTCTTGCACGCCCCCAACTGGGGACCCGGCCTGCAACCCAGGCCTGTGCCCTGGGAATCGAACCAGCGACCTTCGGTGCACAGGCTGGCACTCAATCCACTGAGCCACACCAGCCAGGGCAGCACTTTTCAATGTATAAAAGCAATAAATGAACACTACAAAACATTTGGGAAATGCAGAAAAGAATAAACTACAAGAATGGAATGAACCCTATAACCACCCACACCTGGTTTTATCTGTATGTATATACTATTATCCATTTTCCCCGCTTTTTACAAAACTGTGGTGACATCCTACAGTCTGCTGTACCCTGCTCGCGCACTTGGCATAGCTGCAGTATTCCCATTACTACAGAAGTAGTTTCTGTTCTTTGATTGGTCTCCCTCTGTTTTACTTTTTCTTTTTTGGTGGACTGAGAGTTGACAATTCTTCCTCTTCATGGGAGTGTCGCTGTCGTCTGAAAGCGCGTGGGCTTCGGCAATCAATCTGCCTGCACCTGAGGTCCGCGGGGTGCAGACCCCTTATGGCCCTCTGAGCAAAGCGTCACTGGGGAGCACAGGACGGGCCCCGGTCCAGTTTCCCAGGGCCTTTTCTGACGAGAAAGGAAAGGAAGGGGCCTGCCGACTCCGACTCACCCGTTATCCGACTCTAGACACACCACAGGGATGTCAGTGGGGTCCGAGGTCAGCTTAGCTGCCTGCTGGGCCAGAACAGATATCACGCCGGCATGCTCATCCGACAGCGTCCCGCGGCCTGGAGGACAGAGAGCACATCATGTCGCCTGGCTGCCCGAGAGTGAGCGTAGGGCTGTGGTCGTCCCTGTCACTGAATTATTCACAAAAAGAGTTCAGTCCCAGGTCGCGTAGGTTAGTAACTGACGTGAAGTGATTTTGCTCTGGTGTACTCAGCTGGTTACACCAGCGAGAAAGCCTGACTTCAGTTCTCAAATTAATAAAGTCGTAACCGACACTCAGTTTTCAAAGTCATTCCCAACACCATCTCTAAACACCTTTTCAAGCGTATCAGGAAGCTGTAATTCAAGTCAACCTGAAAGCCATAAATTCACTTTATAGGAACCTTGCTGAAACCAACAAGAAAGGCGAAGTGAGGTCGACAGAAAGCAGCCGGCAAGGGCAAGAGACCTGCTGAAACGAATTCCTCATGTGGAATCTGATTTCCCTTTATTGAGCTCAGCCTCAAAGGGTATGCAGGCCTTTACTCAGGGGCTCAACTGTAAGACCACCTTGACAACATATGTGGCTATTCTGTGAGCAACTAGTTCCACCAGAACGAGCTGGCTGTGTTCCAGTGTCAACAGGGTTGGCTTTTTATTGTTTGTTTCAGCCTGTAAATAATAACTAAATCATGGGCAGCAGGTACAAAAAAGGAATTACTAACTTTACAATGTATCTGCATGTATAACGGCAACACAAGCCTTATCTGCCCGAAACTAGTCAGGTAACAGGCACGCAGCTGCGCAGAGCGGAGGAACGTAGGCTGCTGTACAGGACAGTAGCTGGGCACAGCGCAGCCTTCCAGCCCTGAAGGTTGCCTCACTTGAATTTCCATTAGTGAGTCGGGCAAGCGCCCCACTCCCCACCTGCCTTTTTTCTCCCAACTCACTGTGTGCGCAAAACCTGAGTCACACAGATTACCTTCCAGTCACCCGCCCAGCAAAAGTTCAGTTTCAAAAAGTCCGGCAGTAAAGAGGAGTCCTGGGCTTGCTAGTTCTGATACTAATCAGCCGAATGCACTACTGTTTACCTTTCTGGATTTCTTTCCTCATTTGTAATTGTCATCATCTACTGAGAGTTACGGCTGTGTTGTGTGCTGTGTTTGACACGTATTATATAATCTTATAGCACTGTGATTAAGAAGCTTTGGAGCCAGACTCAAATCCCAACTGAACCACTTCACTTCTTTACCTCCTGTTACAGGGAATAAACGACTTCGTATACATAAAGCACTTAAGAGTGCTGTCTGGCACCTAGTGAAAGGTCAGCAAACGCAATTCAACAATTACTATCATTACTAAACAACTCAGTGAAGAAACTGAGGCTCAGAAAGGTTCTTTTTGGTCCGAGCAAATAAATGGAAGAGCAGGGGGCTGAACCCAAACCCAGGTGTGTCCAACTCCGAAGCCCCATTTTCACGCCTACTCACTTTTTAGGTGCAGACTAAAAAACAGTGCCCTGCAGGACTAACGTGAAAACTGGAGATTAGTGTACGAAGCCCAGCAGCACCAGCAGCCGGCACACATTCCATCCACGTAACTGCTGAAGTCCTTTCCCCATCCACTTCTAAATGAGTCAAACACCACTTTAGTAGAAACAACTGAGTACTGCAAGGAACGTTCCCACCTTCGCAAGTACCAAGTGAAAAGCTTTAATTTTCTGATCTCACTACTTGGAGATAAACTCTACTCTCACAAAAATAGCCACAAAGCGGCAAGATAACAGCACACGGACTCTGCATTAGCATCAAATGCTGTGCCACCCACTGAAGCTGACGGGGGATACTTACAGCCCAAGTTAAGCCCTTGCGAATCTGTGCACAGGACTCCAACAATGGATGGATTCTTCATTCTAATTCCAGAAACATATCATGTGAAAAACTGAATTTAAATATCACAGCAACACACACAGGCATTCTACACACCAAGCATTGATGCAAATGCTATAAACCAGTGTTTCAATCTTTTTTCATTATCGCCCCCCACCCACACACCCGAGAAAAATCATCTAACTTAAATAGTTAAGCCAATTTCTCTCTGACGACAGAAAAGATTTTATCAAGAAGGTTTGGAGGGCCGCAAACATCGTAATATCTAGGACTCTGCTGCCCTCGCTGAAAACGCATGCTTTAGTGTGCTAACTCACTCAAAACAACCGCTGCAACACTCCAGCAACACGGCTGCCTAGAGGCCGGGAAGCTGAGGGGCACGGAAGCGACACAGGTGTTTCCCTGCACTCCTCCTTATTCCGAATTGTCTGTAGCTAGTCCCCGGTGAAAAACTAAAGGGACGTCTTTCATTTTCTTAATCACACACGGAAGGAGAAGCGCGTGTGTGTTTACGTTTACAATGCAAGGCTCGTCTGCACCAATGGCACTTCCTTTCCCCAAATTAACTCACTTCCTGAGCCACGCGCAGAACGCCTCTGTCCAGAGACCATATCAACGTGACCGGCGGCTCAGGGCTCGGGCCGCGTAGATTCGCTCCGGAGGGAGTGTGCGGTGCCCAGCGGAATTTTAATTCCGGGTCACCAGCCCCCTGCGGCCCCAAAGCTCGATTCACCCCGGACCCGGCCGCCGGGGGGTCGCGCGGTGTTCCTAAGTCACCTGGCCGGCACTCACAGCTCGCCTCTTTGTCCCGCTCAAGTGCCCCCGCCACGACCTTAGGACAGTCCGAACCGGCCGCACCACTCACGTGTCCTCTAAGTGCTGCTCCAGAGTCGCCTCCATCCCGCCCGGCGCCGGGTTCTTCCTCCTCCAGCACAGGCCGCGAGCGCTCCTCGGTCACGTGACACAGCGAGGCGCGCGCAGGACGGCGCCTGCGCAGGGACAAACTTCGCAGCGCAGTCGCGGCGTTGGGAACCGGAAGCGCTCACTCGGCTCCAGCTGCGAGAGCCACGCAGAGGTGCTGCGCCGGAGCATCAAAAGGCGCTCTGGAATCAGGCGGGGCGAACTGTCCCCGCAGGTTTCTGGCCGGCTACTTTGTGTCAGGGATGTGACCCTGGTATTCCGATTCAATCGACTCCGAAACGTCCTCCAGATTTTGTGTTAGTTTTACCGTGATGCAGTGGTCAGGCAGGATCTGCTCCAGGGGGTGGTGGGTCAGGGACCGAGAAGAGACACGGGACCCTATGAAGGGGTCCACAGTTGTGGAGGGGAAACGACAGGCACACGGGGCTAGAGGACGAGGTGGAACAAGGTGAAAACACCCTCTAGGTATTGGGAAGGTGTCGGGATTTTAACGAAGACATCGGTCTCTCTTTAGCAAGGGCTCGGGACAGCTTGGGAAAGAAGGTGGCATTTGAAAAGAACACGAGGTAGTACAACTTAGTAACTTTAAAATTAATTATAAATCGGTTGTAAAAATAAGGAAAGAAAGCCACCCATAGTCTGCCTAGAGATGATTGTTAATCTCTTGGACAAATAAATATCCTTTCAGCCCATCGTCTTTGCAAATATACGCTTTTAATTTATTTTTCATTTTTAAGTGCAATTGACATACGTACTGGACACACAATTCTGTAGCTGGCCCTTTTCACAGGGTTTAGCATAAATATCTTTCCACATTCGGTAAGAGTTCATTTACATCCTTTGTAATACGTACAAAATATTCCATGTTATAGCTGTACCTTACTGAGTTACCAGCCCCTTATTAACGTGCGGCTGGGTTGCTTGTGATTTTTGCCTGTAGTGCTTTCCTAGCTGTGTTAGTGAAACTTGCAGCTTCCTTAAAATTCTAGTCTTTAAATTTTAGAAAAAAAGCATTAGACAATGTGAGGAGCCAGCCTGCCTCCCGCTGAAGTCCTGCCCGAGGCAGCTTGGCGCTGCAGTACCGCCCCCTTGTGGTCCAAGGCTGTGTAAAGCTTTGCGGGGCTAGTGCTTCCCAGCTCTAGTTTGTTTTACCTCCAGGGCAGTGACGTCCAAGAGAAATGTCATGTGAGCGACATCTGTAATTTTAAATGATCTGGTAGCTACACTACAAAGTAAAACAGGTGAAGCTAATTTTAATAGTATGTTTTATTTATCCAATAATATGCCCAAAATATTATCACGTCAACATATAATCAATTTAAACAATACCACTGACATATTTTACATCCCCCTCCACACACACCATCTGAGTCTTCAAAATCCAGTTTCTGTTTCTCACTGACAGCACATTTCAGTTCAGACTCGCCGCATTTCAAGTGCTCCATAGCCACGTGGGGCTAGCGGCTGCCCGGCTGGCGAATGCACCTCCAGGGTGTCTGATGATCTCACAGCCAGATCAGTGACTGAAGGATTCCCAGAAGAGTTGATGGGTACGGTTCAAGCTGTAAGGAAGGCCTCTGAAGGGGAAAAGGAGCATAGGGAGAGGAAGACCAACGGCCCAACTGGAGAGGGAGGGAAGCTACCCTACCCCATTCCCTCTCTCTGCCCAGTTTTGCTGTCTTGCCCCAGGGGGTGGTGGTGGAGGGAGCCGAGTGGCTCATCTAAGTGCGGGAAGTGCTGGGGGCTGGGCTGATGGTTGGAGGAGGTGTCTGGGCCCTAAGTGCGGAGTATTCGATGATTCTTGAGGCTCAGTTTTGAGTGCTGATAACCATTTCCGGGGTGACAGGGAAAGTCTCCCTGCTCCCACATTAAAGTGCTCACCTCACTGCATTGTTGTTGTCATATTTACTTTTCAAAGATGGGAGGAGTGTCTTCTCCCATTTCTTCACTTGCAAATTGCAGAACTCAGCAGGATTCCACCTGGTTGGTGTTTACTGAAGGATCTTGGTGGGTCTTTTGGGAATGGACTCTGTGTAAGGTAAAGAACCTTTAAGTCCCAAACGTTAACCACCTTTATGGTCTTCTTTCTCCCCTCCTGCAAAACACAAGCTCTTGGAAAATGGCAGTCCCAGGAGGGCCTAGCAGAGGATGCCCACCAAGGCCGCGGAAAACCCTGCCCAAGCCGGAAGGTGTCAGGTGCCTGAGCCAGTGAGGCTCGCAGAGGAGGCCCCGCGCTGGGTGGTGGCCTCGAGTCAGACAGAGCTACAGTTATATCCTGGCTTCACCACTGCCTACCTGTGTGACCACTGAGCCTCGGGGACTCACTGGGATACCGTTACCTGCCTCATCAGCTTGTGGGGAAGGTTATATGATAATTTTTGTAAGAGGGGCTGGTGCATTGTAGGAGTCAGTAAATGAGCTTTGCTAAATCGAGTCGGGATTTATCCTGACTCAGAAGACTCAGGTTGTTTCCTCAACTTGCTTACAGTCCAGGTGAGGACACATAGGAAAGAATCACCGATGGCTCCACGAAGGCAGGAGCCCAGTGACGGCCAGGTCCTCAAGCAGGCTAGTGTTCGTGCGGGACTGAGACCTCGGGGCTGGCCTTGCGTGGCTGTCCCAGAGTGCTGTGTGAGTGAGATGATTAAGTAGCTTTTATTACACTTTTTGATGCTATCCAAAATTACAAAATACAGTGAGAAAAGTCACCTGAAATCCTAGCCTGAACTCTAATGACGTGAATGTGAATGAGCTAAGTAGAATGGGGTAGGATGTGGGGAAGCTGGAGGTGGGGAAGACATGTCAGAAGTTTCACAAGAGTCTTGCCAGCCTGAGCACGCCACTCCCTGGGAGCCGCCTGATAGGCCCCGGGGCTCGCCTGAGTCCTAGGTCCAAGCCTGACTCCTGACAATGACAATGGCAGTGGTGTCGGTACAGCTCACACACACGGAGGGACAGCCAGTGCCAGGCAACTCACAGGCCTTGTTAGTTTTCGCACGTTTTTGAAGTAGGTGCTGTCACTACCCCTGTTTGCAGTTTAAAAAGCCTGGAGGCTCCGAAGCACGATACTTGCTCACGACCTCCCTGCTGGCCAGTGGTGCGGCCGCCCCAGGACCCTCTGCTGGACTGCCTCAGCTCCCCGCACTCCATCCACAGCCCAGCCCCGGAGAGCAATGGGAGGGTTTGGAGGCCCGGTCCAAAACTCTTATTCTCTCTTTAAAATTTTGTTTTTAAATGTATTGATTTGAGAGAGAGGGAGAGGGAGGGGAGAGAGGGAGGGGGGAGAGAGAGAGAGAGAGAGAGATTGATTTGTTGTTCCACTTATTTATGCACTCATTGTTTGCTTCTTGTATGTGCTCTGGCTGGGGATTGAATCCGCAACCTTGGTGTGTTGGGACGATGCTCTAACTAACCCACTGAGCTACCTGGCCAGGGCCTAGATCTCTTCTCCTCTAGTGAAGAAACCTGAGGGTCAGAGAAGGGAAGTGGCTACTTTATTTATTTATTTTAAAAAATAGTTTAAGCCCTGGCTGGTGTAGCTCAGTGGATTGAGTGTGGGCCTGCAAACCAAAGGGCTGCAGGTTCGATTCCCAGTCAAGGTACATGCCTGGGTTGTGGGCCAGGTCCTCAGTAGGGGGAGTACAAAAGGCAACCACACACTGATGTTTCTCTCCTTCTCATTCCCCTTCCCTTCCCTTCTCTTGAAAAATAAATAAATAAAATATTAAAAAAATAGTTAAAAAATTATTTTTAGAGAGGGGGAGGGAGGGAGGAAGAGAGGGAGAGAAACATCAATCCTTGCCTCTCCTATGCGGGGAAGTGGCTAATTTAGAACTTCAACTGCAGATTCTTAGTCTTCTCTCGTGTGCTCTAACTATATTGCGCTGCTGGAGGCTGTCTTAGAGCTTTAATTAAACCAGCGACAGAGACACTCATTGTTACAGGTTGAATTGTGTCTCCCCCAAGTTCATGTGTTGAAGTCCTAGCCCCCAGTACTTCAGAATGGCACCTGATTTGGAAATAAGGTCTCTGTAGAGGTAATCAGATTAAAATGAGGTCAACAGGGTAGGCCTTGATCCTATATGACTGGTGTCCTTATAAAAAGGGGGGGTTCGGGCACAGAGGAAAGACAGTGTGACAAGACAGAGGGAGGGGCTGGCCATCTACAGGCCGAGGGGAGAGGCCTGGGACAGCTTCTGCCCTCGCAGCCATGGAAGGAAGCTCCTGCCAACACCCTGATTTTGGACAGCTAGCCTCCAGAACTGAAAAGCAATGAATACATTTCTGTTGCTTAAGCCGCTCCGTGTGTGGTGTGTTGTTACGGCAACCCAGGGAAGCTAATATACACGAATATCGATATGTTCTACCAGTCAGAGTCGCTGGCTGTGACATCACCAGCATCGGGCGGCCCTTCTATAACAGGAAAGCTGGTTGGGAGAGGCACCCTCCCAAAGGCAAAAGGATAGAGCAGATAATCTTCCCAGCTCGCTCCCAACCTTGATCTTGGCTAAGATCTTTTTCTGACATTGGCCAACAGGGGTGGCACCACCCATTTGATTGTGACCTCGAGTCTGGTTTATACCCCTGAGCCTGGCCCAGGGAAGGCACCTGCTAAGTGTGTGGGCGGGGGAATGGCGGGGAGAACACACTCCTGGCTGCTGGGATCCTAGCCTCTCTAAGCAATGAGCTGGGCAGTCAGTAGGTGGCGGCTGGAGTTGACAGCCGAGCTCTAGTTCTGGGAGACACCAGCAAAATAGATTTGGGAGGACTCAGGGTTGGCTGAAGAAGTTCCAGGGCAGGAAGCTATTTTTCTGCTGCATTATTCATTTTGCCGTTGAGGAAAAATGTGATGCTGACTTCCATATCTAAGTCTTCATCAGCTGCTCTGTTAATGCAGCCATGACAAATCGCAACGAAACTCTTACGAATAAAAAAACGATTAACCCAGTATAAAAAATGGTAGAGCCCAGAAAAGAAAATTTAGAGGAGCCGCGAAAATACCTTATTCTTAATTTACCTGTCTGCATGACACATCAAATCGCCTCAATGCTAAGATTTATGGGCCTGGGAATTATGCAAATCAAATAAGCGCCTGAGAATGAAAGGAGAAGAATCACCCGTGTTAGCACGCGTTGGTGGTGCAGACCTGCACGCGGATGCCTGTGGGTCGGGCGGACTTGCAGAGTCTGGAGGGCACTGCCGCCCATCCCCCCAGCCCTGGCGGGTTTCAGAGAGCGCACTGGCGGGGCGACAGCACGTTCCATCGCCAGTGATCTCTACCACTGTCCTGGGAAAATCTGTCTCGGACAGTGAGATGTCGTTGTGATATTTTGGCACCTGTGAGCGTAGGAGGGTGTCCCTGGTCTGTCCTTCAGAAGACAGCGTTGAGAAGACACGATGGCCCGCCGGGGTGTGCCCATCCCGCCACGGAGGGTAGAGCGACCAGCTTTCTTGTCGCCGGCTTCTGACTGTCTTGGAATCGAGGTTTAGCTTCAGGAGCTCGTCTACCCTCACAACATTGAATTATTGAATTAAAGACTTTGGACAAGTCCTCTCATGCCCTGAGAACTCAGGTTTTTCGCACTGTGAACGAGGGTAAAAAAGTACCCACCTCAGGGTGGTGCGTGGATTCCTCGCCGCGGCGGGTGCGAAGCCCACGGCGGGTCGGTCAGGTCTGCTGCACTGAACAACAGCGGTTGCTGCCCTTGGACCTGGAGAAACAACGGCCCAGGCAAACCTGAGCGAGACCCTCATTGATGGTCCTTTGTTGCAAGCAACAGAAGCTGCCTTTGGTGTATGGAGGGAAAGGACTTTTTATTTTATTTTTAAAAGATTTTATTTATTTTTAGAGAGAGGGGAAGGAAGGGAGAAAGAGATGGAGAGAAACACCCAATTTGCGAGAGATACATTGATCGGTTGCCTCTGGCGTGCCCCCTGACTGGGGACCTGGCTGGCAGCCCAGGTGTGTGCCCTGACTGGGAATCAAACTGGAGACCTTTTGGTTCACAGGCCGGCGCTCAATCCACTGAGCTACACGAGCTAGGGTGGGCAGGGATTTCAAAATGACATTGGGGAGCTGGTGTTCCCTGCTGTGGGGAGGGGTCTGAAGAACTCAGCCTAAGCTTCCAGTGACAAAGCTCCCAACTCCGCCCCGCCCCCAGGAAAACACCCCACCACCGCCCCCTGCCTTGTCCACATCCACAGCAGCTTGCAATACTCATGTCATTATGGCAGAAAGAATCTCGTCCTACGGCTCCTGGGCCCCTGCTCAGCCGCTGCCTTTGCCCGCCAGTGGAATCTTCCCAGAGCCTCTGAGACGCAGGCTGTGCAGGTAGGTATGTGTAAGCAGCGGCCTGGGTCACATTCCTGGCTTTAGTGGCAAAGGAAACCGAGCACGAAATGTTCTGTTTTCTGTATTTGTTTTGAAAGTGCCCTGAACATGGCAAAGGCATTCACAGGGGCCTTGCACATGTCTCCTTCACAGGGCTTCTTGCTCTGCATGAGCAGGCACTCTCAGGTGGGGGCCCCCAGCCCCTTCCACAGCTCAGTCAGCCCCTGGGCATGCTCCATTCCCTGGCAAGGGGGGGAGTAGTGCTTTCTGCCCTCTCTCCCGCCCGAACGGGGTGGATGTGGCCTTCGAGAGCATTGCTCACTTTGCTCTGTGCTGTGCAGATAAAGGCCATACACTGCATCTCAGAGTGCGCCTGTCCAGCCTCGTGCTGTGGCCTTGCCGTGGCTCTGCGGGTCCATTGCCCTATTACTTCTCACTCCTAGTTGGCCAAAGTCTACGCAGGGGCAACAGTAAACGGGGCAGAGCTCCCTCAGTCCAGGGCCTTGTGTTCTATGTGGTAGATCAGCTAGAGACCGTGGAAAAACCCAAGGTCTATTTTGGATTAGAGAAACTTTTCAGACCAAAGGTCCTGTCTGACCAGTAACAACCTGTGTGTCCGGCCCGGCCCAGAGGCTGGGGCCAGTGCTGCCTTTTTGGGCACCAGATTTTAACGAGAGGCCTCAGTGGGCAGGCAGGGCCCCCTTCCCCACGCCTTTCAGGGAGGCAGCTGCTTCTGGGAGAAGACGAGAGGGAGGAGCTGGAGGGTAAAAAGGGAAACACCAAATCCTCAGGGTCAAGGCCTTTTCAGAATTTGAGGGTGTGGTCTGTCTTTAACGCCAGGGCCCCTAGAATAGCACGGGGCCTGAGGCAGGTGCTCAATGTCTGCTCTGTCAGGGAGGGAACCCCCGTGGGAAAGTCAAGGGGAGCTGTGGGAGTCTCATGGGAAGCTGGCCCTCTCCGACTGTCATCTACACAGCATTGCTCCCACGGAGCCATAGAAACGGGGCGGCCCCAAGTGTCAGCAGCAGTGGGGACAGTCTCCCTGACTTACTTGACTGCTAAGGGTTTCACCTCTCTAGGTTTTTTTTTTAAAGATTTTATTTATTATCATTTTTAGAGAGAGGGGAAGGGAAGGAGAAGGTGAGGGAGAGAAACACTGATGTGTAAAAGAAACATCCATTGTTTGCCTCTCACACCCCCCACCCGTGGACCTGGCCCGCAACCCAGGCCAGGGACTGGGAATTGATCTTGTGACCTATCGGTTCACAGGCCAGCACTCATTCCACTGAGCCACGCCAGCCAGGGTGGCTATGCTTCAGTTTTAATATCTGTAAACTCAGTCAGTTTCTCACTCAAGAACACTGCACTTGCCCTTGTACTTGAAGATGGATAAAGGAACTTTTACCAAGCACATCCATTCACACAAGTCATCTCATTTGAATCTCACAGTCATCCTTGGAGGAACCTCGATCCCGTTTCGTGGATGAAGTCACTGAGGTCTGGAGAAGTCAACTAACCTGTCAAGGTCACAGAACTTGAAAGCATTCATGGCCTTGGGATTTCAAACTAGGGCCAGCCAGTCTCCAGGACACAGATCCCAGATGGGCCGGCCCCTCAGCGACTGGCTTCTCACCCAGGTTGGACAGCACAGGCCTTCGAGTCAGCCCCATAAAGTGGCCGAGGACGGCCCTGTGCCCCTCTCCCCGCCCGGCAGGGGGAGGGCTTGTCCCCGTGCCTTTAGACACGGGTAGTAAATCAACCGCCACATTAATTCTGGGCCATCAGCATCTCTCCCCAGAAGAAAGTCGGAGGCGAGGAGACTAATGTCTCATTGATCGCTTCAATTGCCGGAGGGGTGGGAAGATGAATGTAACCCCATCCATCAAGGTGGAGCGGGGCCAGTCTGAAGGCAGCAGAGATTACTTTCTGGAGACAACGGTTCATCACTCTCTGGACGAACGCCTGTGAAATTAGGACTGACCTGCCTTGTGAGGAGATAGACACATCCATCAGCAAAGAGAACATCAGGGAAACAAGCAGGTTCCCTGGCTTTTTTCTGCTTGTGCTTTCCCTAATACTTTGTCGGTTGGTTGGTTTGTTTGTTTATATATACACTTCGCCACAGCAGACCAAGATCCACCCTGGCCCGCAGGAAGCAAACATTTGTTGAGGGTGACGGTTGCCAGGTGCCGTCCTAAGTGTTTTATAATTACAATGCAGCAGCTTCCGCGGGTGTTCTTATTAGCACCTTTTTTCAAAAACTTTTTTTATTGTTGTTCAAGTACAGTTGTCTCCATTTTCCCCCACAGCTCCCCCCGACCCCAGCCATCCCCTCCTCCCTCCCTTGACCCCACCCCCTTTGGTTTTGTCCATGTGTCCTTTACAGATATTCCTGAGTTAGCACTTTTTCATGGATGTAGAAATGGACTCTCAGAGATGGTGAGTGACTCACCCGAGGCTGCTCAGCTAGCGAGGGGTGAAATCAGAGGCAGTGTGGCTCTCCCGAAGCTGCCTTCAACCCCACATGGGGCCTGCAGGTCATTCAGCCTGAAAAGGAGACCCCTGTGCCCTCCTTCCACTCCACTCCACTCCCTCCCTGGCCCACCCTTTAAGGAGCCCTGCTGGCCCCAAGGAGCGTAGACCCCAGCTGAAGGGCGGGAGCATCTAGAGGCCTGGGTCAGAGTGTCTGGACAGACAGCTGAGGCTCCAGAAGGGGTGGAGGGGTGGGCGGCGGGCGGTGGGCAGCGGCGGTCTCAGCACGCATGGGGACTGTCTCTGAGCCGTCAGAACTGGGACATCTGGAGCGTCCAGCTGCAACGCAGGCTGCGGTGGCCACTGAGCGCCTGTGGAAAGGTCACGGCCGCGGGTCAGGAAGCTTAGGTTAGGAAAGTCTGGAGACCACAACAGTGTGATTTCAAAACCTAGGAAGGAACAGGCACACCCGAGATCCTCAGAAAACAGAAGTCTACCGCTGAAGTCTGATTCTTTGCTTCAGCCGGGGGGCAGTTGCGCCCTCCCCTCCAGAGGAAAGAGCCCCCAGGCTGGTGGCGACAGCGCTGCCAACGCAGAGGTCACTCCGGGGGGCTGCAGTTTCTATCCTCCGTGGCCGGAAATAAGTTTTCTAATGAATGCCGCTCTGGGTCCGCCAGAGATGGCTGCTCTGTGGTGGGGCTGTTGGCGGTTTATTTCTGTGATCGATGCTGGTGACATTTAGAGTCTGTCAGGGAGCTAGTTCACGGACGCCCCACGAGGGGGGATGAATCAGCCCGGAAATGCCATTCCCCGGTCAGGGCAGGGTCGGAGAGGAGTCTGGAGCGTGGCTGGAAAGGCCCAGGTTCTTTACAGGCTCTTGTGGGGTGGGGGGTGGGGGTTGGGGGGGGTCATGGGAGGGGCTGGCCTGTCCTGGCACTATGTGGGGGGCCTGTGAGAAGGGCCAGGAAGAGACACAAGCTAGGAGGGGCAAGAAGGTTTTTCCTGGGCTTTCTCATGTAAAGGTATTGCACCGTGTTGCCCGTAGATTTTACTGTCTAAGACACGCGTGAAAGGAAGCTTTCTTCCTGCCATTCCCGGGGTCTGCAACGGGCTCCCCAAACTACCTCTTGTACCTACCAGCAGTCCACCCGTTCACCGCAAGGCTGATCTCAAAAGGGAAAAGGTTTTTGTTTTTAAAGATTGTATCTATTTATTTTCTTTTAGAGAGAGGGGAAGGGAGGGAGAAAGAGAGGGGGACGAACATCCACGTGCAAGAGAAACACTGATCGGTTGCCCCAACCGGGGACCTGGCCTGCGGCCTAGGCGTGTGTCCTGACGGGAGATCAAACCTGGGACCTTTCGGTTTGTGGGATGCCACCCACCCCGCTGAGCCACACCAGTGAAGGAAGGAAAGGGAAAGCGTTTTGGATCCCCCGCCTGGAAGCGATCCTCACCCCGACACCCGCAGCCCTTTGTACGTTACCGTTCAACCGTGATGTTCAGCCATTTCAGAACACGGCTTTCCTGAAGCACGAAATGGACAGGGCTCAAAGAGGTAGAGACTCCTGCCTGGGACAGCCAGTGAGGTGGCAAAGCTGGTTCAAGGCACACTTTGGGGAACTGGAAACTGATAAGCCTTTAAGGAAAGGCCTGAGTAAAAAAGGTTACAAAACCAACCTGGTTGTTCTTGTGTGTATGGGCAAATGACTTCTGCCAAGAGTGCCAAGATCACTTAATGAGGAAAAGACAGTGTTTTCAACAAAAGGGGTGGGGAAATGGGACATGCACATGCAATAGAATGAAGTTGGGTTCTTACCTTAGACCTTATACAAACCTGAACTCAAAGCGGCTCACAGACCTAAAGGGAAGCGCTACAACTGTAAAACTCTTCGAAGAAAACAAAGGGCAACCTTCACATGCAGGGTTTGGCGATGATTTCCGAGATATGACGCTAAAGGCACAATAGATACATTTGACTACAGCAAAATTAAATTTTTTAAAATCATAAGACACTTCCAGCAGAGTGAAAAGGCAACCCATGGAATGGAAGAAAGCATTTGCAAATCATGTATCTGATGAAGGGTTACTATTCACAATATATAAAGAGCTCCTACAATTCAACAACAAAAACGTCGAACAGCCTGATTAAAAAATAGGCAAAGAACTGAATAGACATTTCTCCAAAGAAGATATGTAAGTGACCAAAAAGCACCTGAAAAGATGCTCGACATCACTAGACAAAGGGAAATGCCAATGAAAACCACAACGAGATTCCGCCCCCCACACCCGCTAGGGTCAAAAGGGCGAACCAACAGTGTTGGTGAGGATGTGGAGAAATTGGAACCCTTGTGTTGGTGGGAATGTCAAATGGTTTAGCCACCGTGGGAGATAGTTCGGTGGCCCCTCAAAAAATTAAACAGAGTTATATGATCCAGCAATTCCACTTCTGGGTATATATCCAAAACAATGGAAATCAGGGCCCCAAGAGATATCTGTGCACCTGTGTGTATAGCGACATTGTTCACAATAGCCAAAAGGTGGAAGCAGCCCAAGCGTGCATCAGCAGACGAGTGGATAAGCAACATGTGGTCTGTGCATACGTCAGAATATTATTCAGCCTTAAAAAGGAAGGACATTCTGACACGTGCTACAACCTGGGTGAACCTGAAGGACATGATGCTAAGTGAAATAAACCAGTCACAAAGACAAATAACATGTGGGTCCCCTTAGATGGCGTACCTCGAGTAGCCAAACTCTTAGAGGCAAGAAGTAGAACGGTGGCTGCCCGGGCTGGGGGGGGGGAATGGGAGCTGTTTTTTAATGGGTTACAGAGTTTCAGTTTGGCAAAGATGACAAGAGTTTTGGAGGTGGATGGTGGTGCTGCAGAGCAATGTGAATGCACTTACTGCGCTAAACTGTGTATTTAAAAACCGTCAGGTCAGTAAACTTTTATGTTGTGTATGTTTTACCACAATTGAAAAAATAAAACAAAACCGGTTCATGTCCTACAGGGCAATTAAATCATCAGTCTTCGGTGTTACCTTTACTATTGGGTATAAATGGTTTACGTCCTTACTGGACTTAATCTGCATGTGACTATGTAACTTGAGGTCTTAATGAGGGGCAAATAGCCAATGCTGGAGGGGATGCATTCCCCCAGGTCATTAAGTAATCCTTGGGTGGGCTTGTGAAACAAAGGCTAAATGACGTCAAAGGACAGACTGTCCTCCGGGGGCCTTATTTCCAGCATAGGGATGGTTAGTATTATTTTTTAATATCACAGTCATTTATGCCATTGTTCTTCCAACTAGTCCCTTGAGGGAAGGGGCTGTGTCTCACTCATCTTTGCCACCTCCCTGGCTCTGGTTTGGTGACTAGAACGGAAAGAAAGAGCAACGTGGAGGCGCCAGTCAGGAGGAGCAACAGATGCGAGTTTCCACGTGTCCGTGGCCACGACCAGTCCCGTGATGTTTTGATATTCGCACCCATCGCATGAGGACCTTGCACCTGAGTCCTCAGCGCTGTGCGGGGCACTGGGAGGCGGTGGGGGGAGGGGGTCAGTGCTGCCCCATTGGGTTTCCTTCCAGCTCCAGAATGCGTGGACTCCAGTTTGGTCTCATCATCCACACAAGAAAGGAGTTACTCAAACTGCTTCCAAAGGAGTCGATGCAGACACGTAAGTGGGATGTACAACGAGTAAATGAAAGAACCTCTTTCAGGCGCACGCGACAGACAGAAGCATTTTTCTTCTTGCTTTTCTTGGAAGAGCCACACTCGATGATGCCGTGACTTCTGTGGCTCTGGCTCCTGGACTGGGGCATTGCTGTTCTGTAGCTTTGCTAGAGAGGGCACAGCGGTGGTTTGCTGGTGGCAGGAGCGTGCCATCCCACAATTGGGGATGGGAGCGGGTGGGGGGTGGGTTTAGTGGGCTCCAGAGGGAGAGTCTTCAGCCTCCCAGTCTGCCTTGGAGAACAGAGCAAGTTGCTGTCTTATTATGTATTCAAGAGACTCTTATTGCTGTTTTCAATTAATTTCTTGACAGCTCTGGCTGCTCTTCTTCTTGTTTTTCTTATGTGGGTCCGGGTGATCCATTAGGATTGTGCAATGATGCTCCCAGCTGGGAGCTCTGGGGAGCTCTGGCTGAAATTAACTTCAGTGCTCTGCAGCGAGGCTTGCTCGGCAGGAGGCAGCCACGGCTGCTTTTTTGGCAGGTGCTGCTGGGCCACGACTTTTCCCATGGTGTGCAAAGTCCCCACAAGCCTTTGGAGCCAGGCTCAGTCTCATCCCCGTGTCCCTCTGTGTTCCTTGACTGTGGGTGCCACCAACTTGCAGGCTAATCCATCTATCCGCCCCCTGCTGGCCCAGCTCGGCTCCCCACTTGCACCTGCTTGCACAGTGTTTCAGAGAGAACAGGCCCAGGCTGCGCTGGAAGACGGTGTCCCAGACCCTCCAGTATCAGTGCGCACTAGTCACGGCCACCAAAGGGGCTGCAGTCTGGCTGGCTGGAGTCCCGGAGGTGCCTGGTGGTCTCCACTCTCTATGCCTGAGTTGGAGGTGCTTCTGGGGGCTTTGGTGGCAAATGTTTCATGCCTGGGCTCCCCCAGGCCACCTCCCGTCCCCTCTACTTCCTCAGCTTCAGCAGAGGAAGCCAAGAATCTCTTCTGAGCACCACAACCGTCTTCTGCTGGCTGCCAAACACCCCTGCTCTGAAAACGATGACCAAATACCATGAAAGCCAGAGGTGTGGCTTCTCTGTCTGAGCAAGTACTGGGTGATTTAGGGAGAGGAAACAGATGCCCAGGAAAAACAAATAACTTTTCCAAGGATGCCAGCCAAAAAGAGAGAGAATGACTCTATCTGAGCACAGTCCGCTACTTTATAATTACTTAGAAGTGACATTTACCGCCCTGGCCACATGGCTCACTTGGTTGGAGCGTTGTCCCATACACCAAAACTTTGCTGGTTTGATTCCCAGTCAGGGAACCTACCTAGGTTGCGGATGTGATCCCCAGTTGGGGTGCCTACGGGAGGCTGCCGATTGATATTTCTCTCTCTTTACCTAGTTTTCTGTTACAAAAAGAACACACGCTCAAAGAGAAAACGCTGAAAATGTACAAACAAACCAGCAAAACCAACAAATAACCTCCCACCCAAGGTTGTCAGTGATTCTTACTTGCCGGGATGAAATATTAACATTGTAGCTCCTTCCTTCTTGGTCTTTTTTCTCCCTGAGGATGCGGACGCACACATGTGCAAAATGTAATCACATTGCCCCTTCTTTTTGGATTCCAGCTTTTTCCACTTGACAGTATAATGTTAACATTTCCCCACATCAAAACACAGTCTTCGGTCCCGTGCCCAGTAACACTCTCATCCAAGGCAGGCTCCGCCCAACTTTGCTTTCTCTTTGTCCGGTCACATGCCTCCTTTCTGGGGACCCTGAAGATCATTTCCAGCAGATCAGGCTGGTGTGCACCCCAGGGACTTGCTTTGTGAGTGACACATACCTACTTTGTCCGTGGGTCTGCCTGACTCCGCTCAGGGCAGGCCTGTTCTCTTGTTCAAAGCTCGTGCTGGAGAGAGAGGGATGGGGAAGGAGGGAGAGATCATGCAGCCGTGGTCGAGCGCCCTTCCCAGAAGGACGCTCCCGAGGGTGGTGTGGCCTGTGGGAGACAATTCTCGAAGTGATGTTTCATGGGCGTGTACATATGTCACTTAACCTCTGTCCAGGATGGCCTGGGTGAGGTGACCTCCCAAGAAAGGCAGGGCCTCCAGGGTTCAGCCCTGGCTTCTTTGCCAAAAGGTTAAACAAACAAACAAAAAAGGCAGTTTATTCCATGCCCAGTAGGGGTGGGAAAGCTGCATGGGTCGTACCCCTTCCCATCACCCACTGCCCACGGCTCTGGCGTGTGAGGCCTGCTGAGCGACCTGCCTGGGGGGCTGGCGTCGCCACTCGAGTTGGTTTCTGCGATGGCAGCTAAGACCCACCTGGGGCCTCCCACCGGAGCTGAATCTCCGGTGATCCCCAGCCTGTGGCAGTTATCTCAGCGATATTTTCCTGTGTAAGCGGATTACTTCAGAGCAGAGTCCCCGGTTAGAATATACGTGGTGTGAGGGCCAACACGTTCCCATCGGTACCTGTGACAGGCATCAGGTGGCTTCTCCACGGAGCGGAGCGGACCCCCACGTGTCTCTGGGCAGCCGGGACGATCAGGCTGTAGAACGAAACCCTTCCCCTCCTCTGGGTTAGTGTATGACCACAGGAAGGGATTCGTGCCAAGTTCCCACCAGATTGAATATTTGGCTGGGATGGGTGCGGGCAGATGGAGGAAGCTGAGCCTAAGAGAGCCAAGGGGGCTTTTCCTGGTCCTGCCATTTTCTGATTTAAGACGAGATGTGTCTCAGCACGCACTGTCACAGGCCACCTCCCTCCTGTCTGTCCTAATCCAGCTTGGGACTCTTCCCACCTCTGGGCAGGACAGCTTGACACGGGGGGTTGGGAAGCCCTCCTGCCCGAAGAGCAGGCAAGGAACCGTGACCCCGTGCCACACAGTGGGCCTGGGCCCTCGGGTCGTGTGTCCCTCAGTCACCGGCTTCTCAAGACCGCCCCTTCACAGAAGCCAGCTGTGTCCCTCCAAACCCTGCTGCCCTTGTCCCCAAGAAAAGGCATGTTTACTCATCAACTCCAACGTGGGGGCAAAAAGAAGGAAGTAGTGAACAGCCCTATGTTGGGGAAGGTCCCCAATCTGCCATCAAGAGGATTATTTGTTTTTAATTTAATTGCTTTTATTTATTTTAATGAAATGTTTCAAATGCATGAAAGTGCGTGGGTTAAAGATACTATTAAAGCCCTCACCACATACTCTGCAGCTCCAGAAATGGAAGGATTGTTCTCTAACGAGAAGGGAGCCATGTGGCTCCTGAGCGGGGCCAGGGGCTCCCGGGGGGCTCGCCGGCAGGATGTGGCTGCCGTCTCTTACAGGGGAAAGTGGCCGGTGCAGATTCATCATGCATGTGAAGCTTCGTCCATCAGTATTCTCACAGCGGCTCCTGTTACCACCTTGTTCAACCACTACACTGTGGGTGAGCCCCCGGCTCTGCGTCCTGACCGTGGGCAGGCGCCCCCGCAGCTCCGACGGACGCTCTGCCGCTCCGTCAGCTCCCCGTTCAGACCATCCCGAATTTTTTCCCCAAGTGTTTCCATGGCTAATCCTGTGCGAGGCATCATGGAGCTCAGAGGCTCTGCCAAACACCATTTGCTTCCTCCTGGCAACTCACAGACCACAACCCCCACCCCGGTTAATCTTTTGGGTTTGTAACAGCAGAGCGCAGAGGCGCGGGAGGGCGGGATCAGGCCTTGCGCGTGTCTTAGCTTTTCCAGGTGGTTGGGCTCCTTGGATGGGCAGATGAGAGAGACACACACCAGGCTGGGCTGCCTTTCAGAGGGTTGGCTCCCTGAGGGACCAGCCTCACCAGGGACCTGGGCTGTGCTCCACAGCCTGGTGGGCTGGGACCTTGACCCGTCTGCAAGCTGCACTTGAAGAAGCCTTGCCTCAGTAATTATTATTGGAACAACCGTCTGGGTGCGGCCCACGAGGACCCTGGCAGTAGTGCCCCCCAGAGCGCCCCTGACTATGTCCTTCTCCTGCTCAGAGCCCGTCCAGGGGCCCTGGTGCTTTGGGTTTGGTTAGAAGTCCATGTTTGAGGATGCAGGCCTTCCAGGAGCTCCTGCTTGCTCTCAGGCCCAGTCTGGTCTCTCCTTCTTGCATTGAATTTTTGCTCTAAACAAAACTGAACTGGGCTTATTTCTGCACAACACCCTGACATACCCCTCCCCTCACCAATCAGCTCTTTTCATTTCCAGGATGCTTTTCAACTTTCCCCACCTCTCAATCTGCCCACTCACTGACAGTGTTCTGGGCTCAGAAAGACACCAGCTCTGTTATGGGGAAACTGTCACGCTTGGCCAGGTGGCAGTCCCTCAAGCCCAGAGTCTGCGCCTCTCCGGTCGTGTGCAGTACACGTCCATCAAGTGAACGCAGGGGCCTGCAGCCGTGACTCAGCCCCAGGCCCTGGCTCCTACCCTGGGCTGACCTCTGCCCTCTGCTGGAGCCCCTGACCCACCTCCCAATTCTCAGGGGCAGGCCCCTAAGTGTCCTTGGCTTAGTCCCTCAAGCACCAAGGACTGCACACGTGTCGGCCGGGACGGGCTGGTTGGGTGCGGGTTCACACTTTGATGGGAGGCACATGGAAACAGTGGCCACAAGATCCTGTGAGAGGAACTGGAGGAAAAGTGCCAGAGGAGCCCACAGGAGGATGCTGCCCACCCACTCTGGTGGCTCTTTTTCAGCTCCTTCCCCAGACCCCCTCAACCTCCCCCGTGCCCCTCAGGCCCTCTGCTCCCACTTCTCATTCTCTAGGAAATGGCAGCCACATCAAAGTCTCTACTTTCCACTGAGGACTCCTAAGTATTCAGCGGCAATCTCTCTCTGAGGGTCAGAGAGGTTAAGTAACTGGGCCAAGGTCGCCAAGCAAGGAGCGGCAGAGAAGAGGCTGTCTCTGGGAGCGTGCTGTGCTTTTCCAAATCTGCTCTGTGCTCCTCAGCTCCACTCGTCACCTTCTTTGCCCTGTTCTGTGTCCTGGAGGCTGACCTCTGGGGACAGTGGCATCGATGGGGCCAGTGTCGCTGGCTTCCAGCTGGGCTTGGCTGCTGGGGAGCTTTCAGGAGACCAGAGGAAGGAGGAAAGTGAAACCAGGCGTTGATTCCTCTGGCACCTTCCCAGGGAGGTTGCCTAGGTTGGCTGTCCCTTGGCCAAGGGTCACAGATCCTCTTGAGAGACCTCTCTCTACAAGACTCTGGCCTGCTGGCCCAGGTGATTGTCCCTGCCCCCGCCCCTAGCCCCCTGGGACCTGGAGAGTAGAAGCCCCTCCACCCTGCGGTTACTGGCCCCAGCTTCCTGCACCAGCCCTTGTGGTTAGCCTGCACTGTGCCCACACCTTTGTAAAAATCCCCCCACAACCACGGTACCCCGATTCCGATGGGCCTCCTTTCCCTCCAACTCTGGGGCGTCTGCCCGCTCACCTGGGACTAATTAGGTTCCAAGGAGGCTGAGCCGCCCTGTTGCCTGTGGGAGCTCCTTGCCCCGCCCTGTTTGCCGTCTCTGCCACTTCAAAGACACCGCTGGGCTCCCGGGGAGGGGATGGCTTTGACATTTACAGGGGAACCGACAAGTTAATGAGCCAGAGACTTCTGGTGCCTAGGGAATCGTCTTATGGGAAAAAGAAATCATCCCAGACTGGAATGCCCAGAGATTTATTGGAAACATCCAGCCAAGGGCACAGACTACCCCTGTGCTTCCTTATGATGCTATCTTGTGACTGGACAGGCAGGGGGCTGTGCGTGTGTCCTTAGAGAGGAGACCCTGGTCATGCCACCTCCGATGAGGGGCCTCACCTGAGCAGGATGGCGAGGGGACTGGGCTCTCCTTTCCGGAACAGCCCCCCAGGTCTTCCAACAAGTCAAAGGCCACATCCTCTGAGAAAGTGAACTCACGTAGAACGCCACAGCTGAAGTGGGAGCTTTTCTGTCAGACAGGGCAGGGAGCCCTTTGCTGGGCCTCACGAGCCATGGGAGGTCCCCCTTCCTCCAGCACAGTCCCTGAGGCACAGCGTCCAAAAACCCCTTATTTGTAGAGGAGGAAGATGAAGTCCTAAGGGGCTGCGTGGCATCTGGCTTGGGTGCCTCTGGAAGCAGAGCCCAGGGCTGAGTCCTGGTGGCTAGTGGTTTATTCCGGAGGTGATTCTGGAGAACAGGAGGGAGCAGTGGGGGGAGGGCGGGCAAGCAGGGAATGCCAATAAGGAACGTGTTCTCTCTCTTGGTGGGGGCTGGATTCCTTCAGGGCCTTCCAGGTCCGAGCACTGTCCACTGGTTCCCTTCTCCCGGGTTCAGGGCTCCCCCGGGTGTGGTGGGCATTAACTCCTTGTGCTTGCAGGCTGAGGTCCTGCAGGGTACAGAAGGCCTTGGGGCCCCAAGGGGGAAGCAAAGTGGCCTTCTGCAGGGAGACCCTGTCAGCACAGGTGTGTCTGAGAGCACGTGGAACTTCCTGCCCTCTGCTGCTCTGAGATCGGAGATGGGCCCAGGGCACAGGACGTCTCTGTGCCTGCTGGTGGAGCCTGCTTCCAGGGACCTCCCGAAGTTCAGAGGGTCCATGAGCTGGGCCCAGCCGCCCAGGGCTTCACAAGCGAGAATAGCATTGGAGGTTTGCACACGCGTACGAGGATGCACACGATCCGACACACGCACAAAGCCACAGACAGTGTCCCCGTCTCTCTCTCTCACACACACTCTTTACTTGACTCTTAGCATTTGAAAGGATTATGGAAACGGAGACAAAATGAGAAAAGCAAAGACTATCTGTTCTGAGTTGCCTGCAGCCCGCGAGTCAGCTGGGTCCCTTGTGTCTGGGCGGAGACTCCGAGGCGGGCAGGGGAGTGGGGACGCTCTGTGTTGGGACAAAGGGAGGCTTCAGAGGACTTGACTGGGGCTGATGTCCTGGGGCGGCTGCTGGCTGGCTGACTACAGGGCGGCCTCCTGTGTGCTTGGTTAGTGGGGCCATTTGACTTTCTCTGGTCAGTCCCAAGTTGGAAGCAGGACAAACATGAGGGAAGCTGTCGGTTATCATCAAGTCCTGGCTGTTTGGGGCTGACTGTTTACAGGGGTGCTGTTTGGCTTCCTGCGAGTGTGATGCTAGCTGGCTGCCTCCCCGGCCGGTCACTGTGGGTAAGGGGCTGGCTTCCTGGGCTGGCAACGGGCCAGAGTTCTATTTTTATATGTGGTCTGGCCATTGTTCATTTGCATAGTCAGTCTCTTAGGATCTTAAAAGCTCCCAAAGGCAAGAATCGCCTCTCCGGCAGGTATAGCCATCGGGCCTCTGGGAACAGGTCTTGCCACAGGAAGCTCACCGCCTCCAGAGGGCCCGTCCTGTCTCCGTGGGGGTTGTGTTCCTCACACTGCACTAATGTCGCTTCCACACTTGTCCACACTTGAGTCCGGCGCTCACACCCTGGAACAACACAGAGTGAGCCGGCTGCTGTCCCTCCCAGCCGCCTTTCTCCTGCGGACGAGGCAGTGCAGTCTGGTGGTCAGGGGCGGCGTTTGAAGTCAGGGTGGAGTCAGGTCCTGGCCCTGTGACTTGGTGTCTGTTGGCCCGAGGGTGATTATGGGGCGTCGGGTCCTCCGCTGTAAAATGGGGCGATGATGTTCGCCAGGACCGAGCAAGAAACAGATGGGACCTCACACGTAGACAGCTCCATAGCAGGTCATGGCAACTGAAGGGGCCGCCGTACTGCCTCACAGGCTTGGTTACCCTGTTTCAAGACCTGCCCGCCTGCTAAAAGGGGCCTGCCGTGGGCAGGGGACAGGGAGGGTCCTGGGTCTCTGCCGTCTGGGGCTGGGGGGTCTGGGAGCCCATGGGTGACAGGGTGGTGGCGGGAGGACAACTCGTGGGCAGTCTGGGAGGAAGGTGGTCAGGAGATTAGCAGGCTGGACTCCGGGGCGGGACCTGGGGGCTGGCAGAGCAGGTGGCACAGGAAATTATCCTGTCCATCTTCCAGTAAGGAAGAGGTTAATGGGCAGTGGTGCTGAAGATGGGGGGCGGGGAGTCCAAGGGACAGGATCAAATGACTGCTGGAAGCAGGGAGATTCAGGAATTGAGCAAGCTCCTGGGTTCCCGCTACTGAGTGTGGCAGTGCCACCGCCTGAGTGGGCAACCCTGCACTGTGGCTGCCTGACGCTTCGGGCACCTTCCCTGGACGCGGTCAGAGTGGGCTGCACCCCGGTGCCCTTGCAGACGGGGCGGCTGCGAGAGGCCAGCTCTGTGATCCCACAGCCCACATGAGGCTCGGCCTGACGCAGCAGCAGGATGAAAGAGGCGCCACGTGGGCCTGGGTGTCAGCCTCAGATCTGGCGAGGGGCAGTCCTTTGCTCCTTCACTCGCGGCACAGCTCTGGGCGATGTCCTTGGGCGCTCAGCTCCTTCAGGACTCCGAACAATTCGACAAGCTGCTCAGTAGTCTTTGTTCTCTTCCCTTTTTTGTCTCCCCCAGCCAGACTGGATGCTGCTGTTTTGCAACTAAGAACCCTGGGGAATGTAAGCGGTTTGAAGGGTGCAGGGTGGAGAAAGGGCTAGAAGGTGGGGCACATGCGTGGGAGGTGCCAGTGGCACCAGGGGGCTGCAGGCTACAGGGTGCCCGGGTGGGGACACAGATTTGCCATCCCAAGCATCTGTGGGCCTTGAAGTTCATTTGGGTGCATGTGGTGGGATAGGAGAATAAACCTAGGGAGCAGCCTTGTTGAAGGGATGGAGGGGGACAGGGGAACCCCTGGAGGGGACCGAGGGAGGGGGAGGACCTGGAGAAAACGATGACAGGAAGAGTAAGAGAGAAGAATGCAGAGGAGTCGGCGTCTCTGTCAAAGGCCGCAGCAGTGCGACAGGCTGAGGACTCACCTGGCTGTTGGCCTGTAGGAGGTCAGGTCAGCTTAGAGGGAGTGGCTTCACTGGCCTGGCGGGGACAGAAGCCAGTCTGGAGTGGGTGTGGGGGGAGTAGAAGAAGGCTGCCGTCTGTGTTTCTAGAAACTTACTGGGTAGGGAAGGCGAGGAATGAAGTGCGGGATAAAGGAGAGACACGGAAGAACCGTTGAGGCCGAGCGGAAGGAGTTGCTGTGCACAGAGAGCTTGCTGCCCAGGGCCTGCACCTGCCAGGGTATGCCCTGCACCCATGAGAGTGGCCCCTGCTTACCACACACACACACACACACACACACACACACACACACACACACACAATCCTGGGAAAGGGTGACACGGGCACAAACCACAGCCGAGAGGGAGGCCCGGGCCCTTTGCCCAGCACTTCTAGCTTCTCACCAGCTTGCTTCTCCCTGCAGGGACACAGGTGCGTTCTTAGCACCATTTTTTCCCACTTTTCACCACTTGGCCTCTGACCTCCTTCCTCTGTTGCTTAGCCCTGGGCCCCCCTCTCTCCCTCTTTCCCTTCTGCAGGACGTCTGTCAGCCGGAGAGTAACGCTGACCTGGCCCCCGTGGCTGATGCCCTCCCGTACACAGGCACAGGGGGGCTCTCCGTTCTAGAGAGAAACTGGACCCACTAACCATTCTCTCTTTTTTTTTTTTAATTTTTATTGTTATTCAATTACAGTTGTATGCCTTTTCTCCCCATCCCTCCACCCCACCCCACCTGAACCCCCTCCCTCCCCCACCTCCACCCTCCCCCTTGATTTGGTCCATGTGTCCTTTATAGTAGTTCCTGTTACTGTTCTCTTAACTGAGTTACTGGGTGCAGATGCCCTGAAGCTCCCCAGAGTCTCTTCCGGGGTTTTCGCCAGGTCACTGTCTACCCCTCGTCTTCCTCTCGTTAAACCGACCCGTCCTCCAGCACCAGCCTCGGAGAGAAAGAAGATGCTCGCAGTGAGGGTTATCGGTCCCGTCCACAGCAGAGCCTCTTGCCCCCGTCCTCCGGGCCGCTCTGTGGGGCAGCCCCTCGCTGGCAAGGGCAGGGGGAGATGGGAGGTGGGGGGATGGGTGTTGAGAAGCAGCTGTTGGCTGGCATCGTCTGGTGGAAGGGGCTCTGTGTGAGGTGGGTGGTCTGTCCCTGGACTCCGGGGAGCACCCCCAGGCACCGCCTTCTCCCGCCCTAGCAGGGGTGGGGTGGAGGGAGTGGGGCGTGGGAGTGTGGGGGCTGCCTGCTTCTCCCGCTGTTTGCCTGGCTCTGCCAGTGTCGGGGTGGGCTGTGCAGACTCATCACTTTGAACATCACTTCCCAGCAGGATTTTGTATTAAGGCAGATGGGCCCATCTTTTTTTTTTAATTAAAATGTGCCAATAGGTCACCGACTTGCCATGCGCCAGGCATTGTGCTAAGCACTTGCCCCTGCATCGTCTCACTCAATTCTCCACAGGCGGCCAGAGATCCCTTCAAAGTGCAAATCACATCCTGCCCCTCCCCCGCCACAAGCTGGAGAACTAGGCCTGCCTCCCATCCAGCCAGGCCGACCAGGCTTGGCCCCACCCCCTCCCACTTCCCCTGCATCCCCACCCAGCCCCTCCCCTGCTCACAACTCCCGCCAGTTGCTCCTGGTGCTGCTCCTGCCACAGGGCCTTTGCACTGGTTCTTCCCCCAGGCTCCGCCCAGATCACTCCCTCACTTTATCAGGCCTTTGCAAGTGTCTCTCAGGCAGGTCTCACCCCATCTAAAATATCACCCATCTTCACGTTCTGTGACTCTCCTGCCTTTGTCTCTGCCACCACCCAGCACACCTAGAATCAACCTGGTTTTGTTCACAGCTCCACTTCCAGGACCAAGAATGGTGCCTCTGATAGACCAGTCATCACGAAATAGCGAATAAATAACTGAATGGAGGGGGGCCCACAGCACCTCACGGTGTCAATGCTACGATTCCGCCCAGGTTACGGATGAGGAAACTGAGGCCGAGAGAGGTTAACCCTGCTCTCAGGGCCATGGAGCCAGTGAGCCAGGTGCGATCAGAAGGCAAAGCGCCTGCCTGTGGGTGGGGTCTAGCTCTCTGCACTTGAAGCAGTGTCCCCACATGGGAGCCCTCTTCCCCAGGCACTCGAGAAAAAGGCATTTCATGGTGAACCTGAGCGGCAGACGTCACAAACTGGGTTTCTCCACTTGCTGTTTCAAACACTTGTTACATATGAAAGGCCTTGAAAAATCCTGCAGGAAAAACCTTGGTTGGACTTGGGGAATCAGTGTTTCCAGAAGCTTTGACTGTGGAAGTCTGTTTATTTACCTGTGTGGGTGCCACCTGTGAACATGTCTCAGGAAAGACCTCCGAAAATCACGGGGTCTGTCCTTGTGCAGAGAAGGCAGATGCCTGGTGGAGGGTCCTGGGACCTCTCTGGGTCATCTTGCAGGGGGAGGGCCCAGGCCAGGGGCCCGAAGTCAGCGTCCCAAGCCGGCATCAGACCCTGCTGTGTTTGCTCACCCACCTCCTGGCCACAGCCCAGCACCTACCTGTGGACTGGCTCACCTTTCTCCCTTTGGTTTCTGTACTTTGTGTTTGTCCTGAGTCTGTTAGAAAGCAGCTCGTCATGCATGCTTCCCAGAATACTCGTCCTTGTTTCTCCCTGTCTCCTGTCTCCCCACTGGCATTGGAACCTTCTAGAAGGGCACTGCCTCGCCCACATGTGTCCCACCAGAGGCCCACATTCCGCTGAGCTGACTGGTTGCCCAGACAGCTCTTGTTGGCTCCGGTGCAGGGAGGACCAATGACCCTGTTCGCTTGGTGGTTTGGCGCAGGCAAGGATGGATGGCCAGGCTGCAAAACCCTTCATTCATGACCAGAGTCCTTTCCCTGCCCTGGCAGACAGGGGCGCCCCGGAGGCAGAGGGGACACAGCAGTGGGGCATCCATGACGGCCTGGTTCAGCGTGATTTGGGAGGTGTAGAGCACCTGCCACGGGCCCCAACGCATCCATTTATATCGGAGTTGATGGTGATTTGATGTCATTAGGGATTCAGGTCTCATCTTTGCGTCTGAGATCATCTGAGGATGGGGAAGGGAGGAGAGGAGGCAGGCGCCCGCAGGCAGCCCACATCCGACCGGGTAAATCTGCAGGGGGAGGTGCCCAGAGCCTGGCCTTGCTGGTGGGTGGACGAGGCTGCGTCGCAGGAAGCGCGAAGCAGTGAGTGGAGTGGACGGTCACCATGAGAGGGGCCACGCAGGTCTCTGTCGTGCTGCTCCTGGTGGCAGCGTCCGACTGCGCCGTGATCACCGGGGTAAGTCGGCTGGCGTTTCCCGGGGTTTCTGGAGGGTGTTGGGGTCCCCATGGGAGTGAGTCGGGGGCCTCGGGGGGCAAGCCGAAGGGAAGGGGGCTGAGCCATCCCCTGCCAGTGTTCCTGCTGTTCACATGCTTTTCCCATTACTCAGACCTCGCCCTGCTAAATGGATGTGCTTCGCAGAAGCTGTGTGTTAATCAAATCCTGTTTTCTGTGGATTAGGAGAGCGTTGAAAATTCTGTGTGTGAACCTTTGCTGACACGAAGATTCCTAATAGGTGCAATAACCCCTTATAAAAGGGATTAGCATCTTTTAATTTATCCTTTGTGCAAATCTGGGTTTTCACATACAGTCTGGTCCATGTGTTAAGTTCAATTCACCCGTGCGTTGGCTTCACTGAAGGCAGGGACCTTATTAGCGTCTGCTGAGCGCGGTTAACCTCTGCTTTCTCTGCTCTTACCGAAAGCTGTCTTGAAACTCTGTCCCTTCCTATGCTCGTGTCTTCACTCTGTGCCCCGTTCTGGTGGGAGCCAGGACAGCTCCGACAATCGGCTGAGTGCACCCAAAAGCAAGCGTGGGGCCACCCGGAGCAGCGCGGCCTCACGGTGGTGGGTGTGCGTACACACCGGCCCGCACACATTAGTGCCCCAGACACACAGGTTGCGAGTCTCTCCCAGAAGAGCCACTTTACTTGGGGCTGCCCTCAGAGGAGCACACGCTGTGTCTCCGTGGTGGAACCGTTCTTGTTCCAAAAGAAAGTGAGTTTACCTGAGAGCTTTGCAGATGAAAGCCACTAGGACAAGAAAGGAAATTCACCTGCATTTCCACCTCCTCCAACTTCCCCCCTGGGGAGTGAAACTGCAGGGAAATGCCCAAGAACTCCTGGAATCAGCTTAGTTTTCCTGTTGAGAGGAAGGAGAGCCACTTTCTTCTCCTTGTTAAAGGACAGAGACTGGGTTTCAAAGGACAGGTATGAAAGGCAAGTGGATGCTTTGGAGACCCAGAGTGGAAATGAAATTGCTCGTGCAGGATCGTTCCTAGTGCAGCAAACCCCGAAGCCTGGCCTCCTCCTGGGCTTCGCGGGTCGGGAGGGGAAGTCGAAGGGGAGAAGCTGGGTCACCCTGCCTCTGCCGAGAGGGGTGGGAGCCAAAGGTTGACCCCATGCCCGGGTCACCTCGCACTGTGAGCTGGGACATCTGACCCAGAGTGGAGGCAGGAGGCAGGTCTGAGAGGTGGGAAGTGCCTTCCTTCAAGTTATCACTTTGAAAAGCACTGTGAGAGCGAAACCTGGTGAAGAGGAAATGCGTGACAGACAGGACATGGGAGGAGAGGGTAGAACCCACGCTGAGGGCAAGTCAGGACCTCCCAGTGCCTCCCCCCCCTGCATCCCCCGCATCTGACTCTCGGTAAGAGGCTGGTTTCTACCATCTACACTCCTCTGCTTCCCAGACCGACCCGCCCCACATTCAGGCCTGGGTGGTCCTTCCCCCCCAGAGTGGGACAGTGATACCCTGCCTCTGGGAGGAGGGTCGGGTGGGGTCTACTCGGCCCTGACCCTGAGCTTTCAGGGGCCCTCTGGTGTGTGAGACATGCGCTCACCAGCCTGGAGACTAGCACCGCCAGGTGATGGCCGCCTGCAGCTCCTCAGGGTGATGAGCAGTCCACACCCCCCACACAGCTCCCCCATGCCACTCCCCCATGCCGCTCCCGGGGCGGAGCAGGCGGGCAGTGTCAGGTCCTGCCACCTGCTGCGGGCAGCAGGGGGTGCCCCGAGGCCTGTTGTTGGGAGAGAAGAGTGAACCCATGCCCAGCTTTGCAATGCAGCCCCACAAAGCTGCAGAGCCCTGGAGGTGGAGGGGTCGAGGGGTCAAGTGCTTCTCTGTTGCGGCCCCCTGAGTCAGGGTCAGCTTGGAGCTCGGTTTCCCCTAATCCAGGTTTCTGTTTGAAGTGGGCTCACGGGGCCTTCTTCACACACTGTCCCTTCCAGACACTCACAGGGCCGCTCAGCCCCAACCTGGGAGCTTTGCCTGGAGGGGTTCACTCTTGTTGAGAGGGGCAGCTGCTCCCTGGGTACCAGAGCCTCAGGTGGAGCTGGGCTTCTGGTGAGAGTGCGGGGCACCAACGTGGGGAGGGCAGGCACTCACTGGGTGCTGCTGGGTCCAGGGAAACTCAGCACCAACCTCCTGGGAAACTGGGGCCCTCAGGGCCTCTTCCCCCACTCCACGAATGTGAGCTAATTCAATCCCACCAGTGTCAACTGTGCCAGAGAAGCTGTCTCCTAACCTCTAGACTTGTCAGAAGGGGAGGACTCTCCCTACTGAGTGGCCTCTAAGGAGCTTGCAGCAGGGTGGGGGTGGGGGGGTTCTCAGATCCAGGTTTGAGGCCCCACTGAGCCCTGAGCCCCCGCTGAGAGGGGATTTGGGGCAATAATGCAAGGTCCCAGGTGTCCTGTGGGGCTTAGGGGGTGGGTGCCACTTTCAACACCTCCCCTCAATAGTTTTTGGATGTTCTTTTTTGCTCTGGTTTTTCTTGGGTGTCACCAATGAGCCTTAATGGCCCCTTTGTCGCCCCCTGCAGGCCTGTGAGCGGGATGTCCAGTGTGGAGCCGGCACCTGCTGTGCGGTCAGCCTGTGGCTCCAAGATCTGCGGATGTGCACCCCGCTGGGCCGGGAAGGAGATGAGTGCCACCCTGCAAGCCGCAAGGTGCTGCAGGGACCTGCTGGGGCCACAGTCAGTGAGACAGAGCTGGGCTGGAACCTCTCTTCCCACTGAGTGCTTTTGCCTTTTTAAGCCTCTTTCCAACCGTAGGTGGAAGGCTCTGTTATTAACCCGTTTTACAGATAATACAGTTGAGGCACAGGGAGGCTAAATAACTTGTCAGTTGTCACACAGCGGGTAAGTGGCAGGGCTGGGATTTGAACCCAGGCCGTTGGACACTAACTACGCTCTTCATCACTACTATGTAACCCCCTTGAGGAACCTCGGTGGCTGAGCACTCGTCTGGGTGTGGGTCACAGCACAGAGACAGCGTGGGTCCTGTCTAGCTGCTCCCCAGCCCCAGCACAGTGTCACGCACATAGAGGACGAATTACAAGTGATATTCAGTCAAGGAACAAATGTGTGCGTGTGTGTGCCGGGTCAGCAAGGGCAGGCAGTGTTGGGGGCTGTGGGGTTTTAGGGTCGGGGGTGAGCAGCATTGTGTTGTGGCTGATCCTATAGTCTCAGGTTCAAGTCCTGGCTCCTCCAAAAATTAGCTGTGTCATCTGGGCACGCTGCCTGGCCACTCTGTGCCTCAGTTGGCCTCTCTGTCATAGCTGTCCTTATTGGGCTGGGGTGGGGGTGATGAGACAGCGGTCAAGGCTGGAGCCCATGTCCCTTTGGTGAGGGCGTCCCCCTTCTTCTCTCCACAGATCCCCTTCTTCAGAAAGCGCCAGCACCATACCTGCCCCTGCCTTCCCAACCTGCTGTGCTCCCGCTACCTGGATGGCAGGTACCGCTGCTCCATGGACTTGAAGAATATCAACTTTTAGAGCTCGTCTGGTCTCGGGAAGCCCACCAGCTGTCTTGCTGACGCAACCAGGATGGTCTCTTACGGACTTTTATTTTACTTCTGCCACGTGGCCCCCGTCCCCGCCGCCCCCAGCTGCCTGCATTGCCACTCCCGTCAGCGCTTACCCCCATCCCTCCTGCCCAGCACGTAGTCCACCTGCCCGGTGACGTGGTTCACTGTGCTGGCCTGAGGGTGTCCCAGCTGTGGCTGTGGCCTTGGAGGTGGCGAGACCGGTTCTCTGCTGCCTGAGGGGCTTAAGTAACAGGAAGAATGTTCCCTCCCTTGTGCTTGCCTCACCTGCCCTCTGCTCTTCAGAGCTGAAGTGTCCTTCCCTCCTTGCATGTGCTCTCCCGCCTGACCCCCTCCCAGGACAGAAGTGGGGTGCCTGCTGGTCTTGGCCGAAGCCTCCTGTGGGGGTCACCCTGCGGTCACCTTCCTTTGATCCAGTGGCTCCCTGGATCACAGGCCCAAGGTCACAGGCCCAAGGTCACAGGCCCGAGGTCAGCCCTGCCTGGAGGGGAGTGGATGGTGACCTCGAGGCAGATGTGAGGAGCCAGGGAGTTTGGGGGACCCCCAGACAGCAGCCTGTCCCCTGGGCCAGAATCACAGGGGGCCTCCAAGGTCCCTGCGTGCACACTTTGCCAGTAAACAGGGACATCCCCAATTCCCATGGCCCCCTAAGAGTCAATGGTGGGGTTTAATCTAATCAGCATTTTAGGAAGTAATTAGGGAGTTGCCTTAAACAGCCCCTTTCCCAGGCTTAGCCCCTGGGAGCAAGTCTGGGGGGAGGGGGAGGGGGAGGGAGAGGGGGAGCGGCCAGCCAGGCTGTGCAGGCCCCACGCCCAGGGAGGGCTTCTAGCTCTGGGAAGCAAGGGCATCTGAAGTTCACAGCAGGCTGTCTGGGAGCTGTGTCACTGGGGCCCATGCTCTTCTAGACCCCCAGCCCCACTGAGCACCTCCTATCTGGGCCCGGCTCCCTGGGGACAGGGCGGTGACACCACAGGCCATGTGCCCTGGCCTACTGGTTGCAGAATAAGAGCACAAACAAGGGATGACTGGCCGTGGTGTCCCTGCTGTGCCTGAGTAGGGCCTCGGGGGCAGGCCGGGCTGTGTCCAGGTGGGGGACAGGTGCCACTGTGGGCCTCCTCCCAGCCAGGAAGGTTTCTGGGAGAAAGTGGATGTGTAGCTATAAAAAGAATTGACTGATAAGTAGAATATTTCCATAATAAAGATGCATCTTAGAAAAATTTAATTCGGATTGGGTAAAATGGACACCCCTCAAGACAGGTCTTTTAGGACTGTGCTTCCCCATTCACCCCAATCCTTTCTCTCCAATTGCTGGAGTCTGGCGCCATCTCGTGGCTAAAGTGGGGATGGCACAGAAGAGCTACATGGAAAAAAATGGAAGCTTCAGAAGGACGCCACCTTCTCAAAGCAGATGGGGACCAGTCCCCAGAGAACCCCAGGAGTTAGACTCACTCGGAGGTTTAGAGGGGCAATGCTTCCACCTGTGGAAAGAGGACCGCCATTCTAAGGAGAGCAGGAGAAATGCTTAATAGCCCCATTGGGTCCTGCCCCACCCTGGGTACTTAGAACCTACTATCACCTTTGAGAGAGACACCTCTCACCCCTCCCCCAGGATTAGGAAAGTGGAGGTGGGCAGGGTCAGACAAGGACGTTTGGGTGTCCCTCCTCATCTAACTGTGTGCTGGTCACCCCCCTCCGCTGAGTATCCAAGTTCAAGATCAGCCTAGATTTTAATTTCTCCCACTGTCTTTTCTTCCTGAGCTCCACGCAACGGAATATCACTTAGCCACAAAACATGGAACCAAGCACCTTGAGAACACACTGCTAAAAAGCCAGCCCCCAAAGTCCACATCCTGTCTGATGTTTTTTATGTGAAACATCCATAGTAAGCAAACCTACGGAGACAGAAAATAGCGTGTCCGTTGCCCAGGGCCAAGGGCAGGAAGACGGAGAGCGACTAGTAAGGGGTACAGGGCTTCTTTCTGGGGCAGCAGCAGCATTCTAAAACAATGTCCAAGTCCTAAAGACCGCGGAGTTACACATGTTAAACGAGTGACTTGGTATGCAATGTGAATTACATCACAATAAAGCTACTTAGAAAAATGAATATTAAAATCCACACATTGAAAACTTGCTCTCCGTCAGCTGGCAGGGTGAGGCCAATGCCCCCTGGCTGGAGAGAACGAGGCCTGAGGCTGGGACCTGTCTCCATGCCACCCAGGGCCAGACAGGGTGGCCCGTCTTTACTGGAACCAGGGCTCAGCTCCGGAGGTTTGGGGCCTCCAGGCACCCGGGAGGTCCTCTGGTCTGGGTGTAATGGGGTGGAAACACTGTGGGCTGGCAAAGAGCTGGGGTCCCTTCTCGTTCACATGACCCTGACTTGGTGGGGTGGGGAGAGTGGTGTGCCAAAGACGGCGTCTGCCTTGTGCAGTCTTCTCCACCAGCTACCTTGAATGGCACCCTAACCCCTTTCCGTTTATTGCGACCACATCTTAAAATGTGTGTGGGCTGGCCCCGGCCGGGTCGCTCAGTTGCTGGCAGTGTCGTTGCCCTGTACACTGAAAGGTTTCGGGGTTCCATCCCCAGTCGGGGTGCATATGGGAGGCAACTGGTTGATGTTTTCTTGTTTCTCTCTTCCTCTCTCTCTAAAAAAAAAATCAATAAAAACACGTTCTTGGGTGAGGATTAAAAAAAAAGCAGGGCAGCCGGCTGTACTCAGAGCCCATGGAGCTGCACTGGAGGCCTCACAGGTGTGTGCTGGAGGCAGGCTGTCTCCTGCCAGAACACTTTTAATTTTTCCATGGGGGGAGCACGGCCCATGTTGGCGGGGGAAGAGAAGTTCCTACGGTAGCTGTTTGGGTCTCTTTCAGAATTGCACCCTGAACTGATGAACCTGGGGAGGAATAAGTTTGCACGATGCACCAGCCCCTCCTTGTTCCACCCCCCCCTCAGTCCTCCTGAGGCTCCTCTTGACCTTGACAAGCTGCTACTGATGCCTTTCACTCAAAGTTTATAAAGAAGGGGCCCGGAGGGAGCTATGGCCAGCCACAAGCCTGAGAGAACCGTGCTGGGGCCTTAAGAAGACCACTTGGCCCAGGCTGTGGAGGTATGGCCTTCTGTCCAGAAGATTCTTTCATGTCTCAGCCCTTGCCTGCTTGGAAGGCTCTGCTGCCTACGGGTCACAGGGATATCTCTTCATTTGTGACCTGCAGGAAATGCATGCGTGTGGTTCTCAAAGGGGATCAGAGCTCCTGGCACCCTGCCTTGTATGGGGCAGGAGAAATCTCTGGCCTAGAGGGACGGAGGGACTTTATCTTGAGGTCAAAGATCAATGAGGAGAATCAGCTGGGTCAAGACAGAGAGAAACTCTCACGGGTAAGAGGCCGTGGGCACAGTTTGGACGCACACAAGACACAGGGCAGCCTGTGACATTCCACCACAAAACAGCCCAACTACCAAGCAAACACGTGTGTCAGGTGGCAGCGTGACATCGTCTTGCCATTTTGCATTTTGCTCGGTTGACCTTTCTCGTGGAATTAGCTGCAAAGTCACCCTGGCGAAGTTTTCCCACGGACCGGGGACCCGGTGGTGAATAGCTTTACAAGGCAGGGACTTTGACCAAGTGACCGAACCTCTGCCCCAGTTTTCCCACCTGTAAAATGGCGCTAATAACCAAAGTACCTGCCCCCCAGGGTTGCTGTGAGCTAGTGCATGTGAAGTGCTGAGGTTGGGCCCGGCACGCACGAGATCCATTGGAATGTCTCGTACTTTTTTTGTTTATTTATGACGACATCGTGGACAGGCAGCACTGGGATTCCTGAACTGGCTCATACACCAGCATCACCTGGAGTCACCTCCACAGTGGGGTAAACTGGCCAAACTGCCAGGAAGGAGCGAAAACCTCCATCTGGTGATGCTTCGAATGCCCAGAATTCAAACACGGTGTGAGGAAAAGTACTGCGTGTCCAGACTGCGTTCTGTTATTCTCAGGAAGTTTGGAAGCACAGGTTTATGTGGACAAAGCTCCAGAACAACTCCGCGTGGGAACTTAGGCCAATCTTATCTAGGTGCGTCTGCACCCCTTGCTTACACACAGGGGTCGCTGTGTCGTAGCGAGGTGGAAATGTTTGCTCCCGATCTTAACCCTGCGCCATTCAGTTTCTTTTTCTAGAAAAAGCAGGAGAGTGGGCTCTGACTTCTCTCCCAGCTCTTCTCAGATTGTGTTCAAATTAAAACTGCCCGAGAGCAAATGTCCCCTCAGACAGGTGTCCCCGGGACTGGTGGCTGTCACCCCCCAGAGCTGGAAGTCCCAGGAAATGTCTGTTTCCACACTGTCCAGAGAAGCTCCGGAGGAAGGGGTTAAGGGGCTGATTCCCGGGTTCAGATTCGGCGGGGCTTGGAGAGACCCCCTCCCAGCTGTGACAAATGCAGTTGGTCATCTGCCCCCCTGCCCTGCCCCTGCCTACCTGGAGAAACACGGCTTTACCCATTCACCCCCAGCTCCAGAGGAAATCAATTAAACAGAGAACAAAAATTCTAATTTTCTTTCCAAGGGTGGAGAGGTTAGTTCCCAGCAGAAAGTGCTCCAGAAGACTTCTGACCAAGATGGAGGCGTAGGTAGACACACTGTGCCTCCTCGCACAACCAAAAGGAGGACAACAACAATTTAAAAACGAAACCAACCAGAACTGCCAGAAAATCGAACTGTACGTAAGTCCAACAACCAAGGAGTCAAAGTAGAAACACTCACTCAGACCGGTAGGAGGGGTGGAAACGGGCAGCTGGGCAGAGAGGATTCGCGGCAAGGCAGTGACTGGAGGGCCGGGCGGCGCCACGTCACAGCGATGTGGTTGCCCTGCCCCAGTGAATGCTTAAGGCTCCGCCCCTTATACATAACAGGTGCGCCGAGACCAAAAAAATGGCCCAAATGAAAGAACAGATCAAAGCTCCAGAAAAAATACAACTAAGCAACGAAGAGATAGCCAACCTATCAGATGCACAGTTCAAAACACTGGTAATCAGGATGCTCACAGAATTGGTTGAATATGGTCGCAAATTAGAGGAAAAAATGAAACCTATGAAAAGTGAAATAAAGGAAAATGTACAGGGAACCAACAGTGACGGGAAGGAAACCAGGACTCAAATCAACAGTTTGGAGCAGAAGGAAGAAAGATACATTTAGCCAGAACAGAATGAAGAAACAAGAATTCCAAAAGATGAGAAGAGGCTTAGGAACCTCCAGGACAACTTTAAATGTTCCAACATCCGAATCATAGAGGTACCGAAAGGGGAAGAGGAAGAGCAGGAAATTGAAAACTTATGTGAACAAATAATGAAGGAGAACTTCCCCAATCTGGCAAAGGAAATAAACTTCCAGGAAGTCCAGGAAACTCAGAGAGCCCCAAAGTTGGATCCAAGGAGGAACACACCAAGGCACATCATAATTACATGAGCCAAGATTAAAGAGAAGGAGAGAATCTTAAAAGCAGCAAGAGGAAAGGAGACAATTACCTACAACTGAGTTCCCATAAGACTGTCAGCTGATTTCTCAAAAGAGACCTTACAGGCAAGAAGGGGCTGGAAAGAAGTATTCCAAGTCATGAAAGGCAAGGACCTACATCCAAGATTATTCTATCCAGCAAAGCTATCATTTAGAATGGGAGGGCAGATAAAGTGCTTCCCAGATAAGGTCAAGTTAAAGTAGTTCCTCATCACCCAGGCCTTATTATATGAAATGTTAAAGGGACTTATCTAAGAAAAGGAAGATCAAAAGTATAAACAGTAAAATGACAACAAACCCACAGTTATTAACAACCGAACATAAGGGAAAAAAAAACCGCCCAAAACAAACTAAGCAAACAACTAGAACAGGAACAGAATCACAGAAATGGAGATCACATGGAGGGTTATCAGCAGGGGAGTGTGAGGGGGAGAGAGGGGGAAAGGTACAGAGAATAAGCAGCATAAATGGTAGGTACAAAATAGACAGGGGGAGGTTAAGAATAGTATAGGAAATGTAGAAGCCAAAGAACTTGTATGTATGATTCACAGACATGAACTAAAGGGCAGGAATGCAGGTGGGAGAGGGTGTGCAGGACGAAGGGGAATAAAGGGGGAATAATGGGACAACTGTAATAGCACAATCAATAAAATCTATTAAAAAAAAGAAAGAAAGAAAGTGTTCCAGTCAAGCTAGAGTGTGGCCTTAATGTAAAACAAGGACAAGCAAGACCAGAGAAGGGGGGCGGGGGCATAAGGGGTATGTGGCTGAGCCTGGGTCTGCAAGGATTAGATCTCAAAGTGGGGATGGCTGTCCCCATGTGCACCTCAATCATCGAAGTGGCAAAGTGGAAAAAGGATACAAAGGGAGGGGCCACCCTGGAGGAGAGGAGGAGGCCCCTCTTAGGGGCTGTCATTTCTGCTCACAGAAGGCCAGCACCTGGGGGCTGGAAAGCCCTGCAGGTGAGGAAGCTGCCCTGGCCACCCGAGGCCCCAGTCAGGAGGCAAATACGGGTCCAGTGGGCCCAGCTCCCATGTGGGGCCCGGCTAGGATGCTCGATCTCTGGAGTGGATGTTAGGGAGTCGTGGCTACAGAGAAGGGGGCCCGTGCCCCTGGGCTAGGGGCTGCCCTGCTCTGTCTGGGGCCTGCTGGCGTGGGTGAGTTGGTAAGGAGCCACAAGGGCAGAAGTAGCCCACAGCCTGAGGGGAAGAGAGTCACACGATGAGACTGGTGCTGTCAGGCTTGTCCTCCTGGTCTCGTTAGTCCCAAAGGAGGGACACTGAGCAGAGGCCCCTGAGTTGGGGTCAGAGGGAGGAACTGCGAGTGTTCTCAGGCCGCTGAGCCCTTGGGAGGCCGGCTCTCAGCAGGGCAGCTGGGTTCCAGCTGGGGAGCGGTGGGAGCACAGGTCAGCGCCTTGCTTCTACTGCACGATTGGGTGGGTCAGACGGCCCGGGCTCTCACAGACAAGGCGTCTGTGGGTGCCTCTGGACGTGGGGAGTGAAGGCTGCCCGGGGCCACTGCTATCTGGACAGCTTACACCCTCCTAGGAGCCCCGGATGGGGGAGACCCGTGGGGACAGCCTACCCGCACAGCGATTGGGTCTGCGAGGGCTTTGCTGTGTGGCCCCAGCGATGCCCTGAGCCCTTGGGGGGCTGGGGACAATCAGAAATGGGGCCGAACGCTGTCCCCAGCATCTCCCAGCTTTCTTCCCAGACGCTGCCCTCCCACGCCCCACCTGCTTTCCCCCTGCACGGTGGCTCTGTCCTCTCCCTGCCCTCCACCCCGTGGCCCAGCCCCTTCCTGTGGCCCTGGGAGCAAAGGTTCAGATACTCAGCCCCCTGAGGATTGGGTAGCTCTCAGTCTGTTCCCACGTCTGATGTGTGGGGACGCTGATCCTGCCACCTTGCAGGGTTGTCATGAGGGGTACCCCTTGCACTGCTTCCCCAGCCTTCCCTGGTCATGGGCATCGCCTGGGTGCTTGTTAGGTACCCAGAGGGCTGTCCTCGACCTCAGAGCTGCTGGACCCTAATGGGTCTGGCACACTATCTTTAAAAAAAAGAAAAATTAAACCCCTCCCCAAACAGAGTGTGCAGGACTTCACTGCACAGTGCAGCGGTCTTCGTTCCGTAATCCCACCCCCAGAGTCCCTCTGTTTAGTTCAAGGTGAAGATTTTAACTTGGGCTATTTATAACACCAGCGGGTGTTAGTTTCAAAGCCCTCACGCCAGATGTCGACTTGGAAGTTGAGAAACAGACAAACGTTCTCATAAATTAATGTTGCCAGTGATTAACACTTGATATTTTTAACACACACTCATCTCAGAGGAAAAAAAAACTCTTTGATTCAGGGCTGGGTTTGTGCATTCCTCCCCTTGGCGAGGGACCACCGAGCTCTTTGGGTGTAGCTGCAAGCGAAGGTCCAACGGGAGGAAATGAGTGGGTCCTGAGTCGGAAGATCTCGTGGGCGTCCTGCTTTTCCTTCCCTCTGCCGATCCTGCTCCTGGTACCTCGGACTCCTGTCCTGGCGGGTCCAGGCTGGATCAGGGCCTGGGAGCCAGACTTTTTCTTCCTGGCTCCGCCGGTAGGTGAAGTGGCTCCTGGCAGAGACTGCCACTAGGGGGCATACTGGAGCCCACGCCCTGGGGGGCTGGCCTGCAGACCTGTCATGCTGTCTGCACAGTGTAAAAATAAAGGATTCCTCTTTTATAAAAGTTGGTGTATTTACCCCCAGAACCGCATTTCCTGTATCTCTTGGACAATGGACAGTCCTGGCGTCCCTGGGCCGGGTTCCCACAGTGACACTAGCTGACCGTGGTGGTGGCCAGCTGTTGGTGGTGGTTTGGACACACCGAACCCACCACTGACGGGGCCTCCAGCACACCAGCCTCACATTGCCATCTGGCGGCTGGGGTTTGCAGCTGCCCCGAAAGTCCTTTGTCTGTTTGGTGCAGAGTCGGCGTGCAGTCGGTGTGCATCAGGCTTAAACAATTTTGGAAGTTCTGCGGACCACATGGCAGCCTTCGTCTTATCTCTGACGATCACACCACCCGCCCAGGACCACCGTCTCGACAGCAAAGGAAACCGAGGCACCGAGCAGTAAAGGGGCGTGCTCAACGTCACTCCACCTTGTGGGGGCCCCAGGATTTAAGCTCAGGATGGTCACACCTGCACTTCCCAGCCGGAGGGGGCTGTCTCTTTGGGTCACCTCTGCAAGTGCTCATCACCCAGGGTCACCGACTCGACCTGTCCCCACCCGACTGTGGGTTCCCCAGGGTTGGAGATGACATCAGCTCCACATGTCTGGGTCCAGCGTGAGCCTGTAGAAGGTGCTCCAGACACCCAGTCGAGCTGGCTTTGCCCTTTTCCTGTGGCGCTCACACAGGCTAGGTGCCTAGAGCAGCTTGTCCTGTGCCGTGACTGTGTTTTAGCCGCTCTCGTGGGTCAGTCCCAGGGCACCAGGAATCCGGGGCAAGTGGAGTCGTCCCCGACTGGTGCCGGGTGACCAGTAATGAAATCTTATCGAGCTTTTCTAAAAGCCTTTGCAGGTCTTGGCCTGTACCCCCTGCCCCCCGATACACAATCATAACGCGCGGTGCATTGTGGGGCAGCGTTCCTGATAGCGGGCACTTGAATGCCGCTAGAACGATCCTAATCTTGTGAATACACACAGAGCAGCCCGTGCCAAGGGACCTGTGGTCTTGGTTTTGAGCGTCACCTTGCAGTGGGAGAGGCGGCTGAGCCTCACTTCCAGCGCTCATTATCCAGGAGTGTGGGTGGCTGGGTCAACCTGGGTCACTGGTGGCGTGGAGCAGAGCTCCTGCACAACGCTGCCGACCCCCAAGGGCCCCAGCCCCAGATGGGCCCACCGCCCATAGGTACGGCTGTCCCAAGCGGTGTCCAGAGGCTGGGAGGAATGAGCAAGGGGCAGAGCTGCCCTGGACTTGACACTGTGAACTGATGACATGTCCGTCGTGTGCTTAGGCCTGGTGCCAGGGCAGGGGCCTTGCGACCATGCAAACTCTTCCCCATGACGGGCAAGCCTCTCTGAGCCTCCCTCTGCCCGTCTGCGGACATAATGAATATGCCTCACAGTGGTGGAAACAGGTTTGCTGTTCACGGGCTTTAGCCCAACACCTATTGAGCATCTACTACCACGTGTCCTGCTTGGGGCTGGTGTGTGGCGGGAACCCCACTCAGAGACGCAGGCTGCTGGGACAGGCAACCATCCTCGGGGAAGAAAACAGGAAGGAGAGGTACCATTTAGTGTTTCTTCCAGCTGCTTCCCAGGTCTTGGCAAAGGGTAGGCGTCATGGAGACAGCAGGGTGTGATGTGGCCTCTTCCCCCGCCTGAAGAACAGTGGGGGCCTGGCCATTGGGGAAGGGATGTGGGTCTGGCAGGCTCCCTGCCTCCTGTCCTAAAACACTCAGTTCCCTTGATGGCAGGCCCCCTGAGGCTCCCTCCTGAGGCCTTCCCAAGTCAAATGCTGGAAACTTCCGAGTCTGTCCCTTTCCATGCCCCCACCTGTGTCCAGGGACCTCTGCACAGGACCATCTGTCTGGCTGCCTGGCCTGTCCTCTCTGTTCCAGGTCCAGGTGTTCCTCCTCTGTCACCACCAGGCCTCCTCACAGGGCCTGCTGGGGTCAGAGGCCGGCACTGTGGTCTCCCCTCCCTACACTGTGGTCTCAAAGCCCCTGCCTTATTATCCTGCCTTGACCTTGATTTCTGGTTTACAGCCTCCCCTCACCCCTGGGAGGTGATGTCCCCACCTCCGAATGGCTCAGTCTAGTTTTCCTCCTCACCCCATTCTCGGGTTGCAGGCCTGAGTGGCTGTCTGGCCTGGCCCCTGGCCCCTCTAGTCATCAACCCCTGCACATGGGCTCCCCAGGAGTTGAACCCCGGCGTGGGACTCAGATGCCAAGTCTTGGCCTCACCCATTCTTCCCCTTCCCCTCTGTGGGTGGCACATGCTGGCCTCCCCCATTCACCATTGTGGGCCTCCCAACAGCTCCTGGGCACCAGCATCTACCCCTCCCCTTCCCAACACTCTCCCAGCGGGGAACCAAGGGCCCTGGCCCTGGGGGTGCGGGAATCGTGGGGTTGCCATCTCTCCTGGTGACAAATTGAACACTCTCTGCCTCAGATGCCACTTCAGGAACAGACTGAGTGTCCCCTGGAAAACGGGGGACATTCCTGGACAGGGCCGGCTGCTGGCTCCTGTGAATCAGGCCCAGGCGTGGGGGGAGGGCAGCGAGGGCGGGAGTGGGGTCCTTTGAATCAGGCCTCTTTACAGACCATAAAGTGGAGCGTGAGACAGGTTTCTGCAGGCGGCCCCACCTGTGTTAGCTCAGGGAGTCTTGTTTGGAAGGGGAAAGCGGATCGGGGAGGCCTTTGAAGTCCCTGCGACGTGGAATGGAGTGGGGGGGCCCTTATCGGAGTGGGTGCTGCCTTAATGTGTTTGCGGAGTGGCCAGAAGTCAGGGCTTGCAGCCAGAGGGAGCCTGGCGCCCTCCATAAAGGCTGGGCTGTGGGCACGGGCCGCAGCAGCGTCCTGCCCGCCGTCCAGGATGAGGAGCCTCGTGGTGTTGCTGGCAGTCCTTGCTCTGTCCCAGGGCAGTGGGGTCACCAGGTGGGTGTCAGGCCCCAGAGGAGGGCACGGGCATCTCAGGTGTCCACACTGGGTGGGCCTCTCCCTGGCCATGCCGCCATCGGTTCCCCTGGGGAGACTTCGGGGGGAACACGGCGGGCCCCCAGGATATACTCTCCCTGTCAGTCTTTCTGTTGAATTTTGGGACCTTTTTCTCTCTGTCCACTTCAGGGTAGGGGGCGGGCAGCCTGGGACGCTAAGGACACAGCTTCTTCACTGGGCTGCCTGCGATTTGACCCCTGGCTTTGCCACAAACCTTGTGCCCAGTTTCCTCGTCTTTTGTCCCGTCTCGTGGGGTTGTGGTGAGGAGCAGAGAGTTGATACTTGCAAACTGCTTTGAACCCCGCCTGGCGCTGTGTGAGAGCTACGCATGTATTTCTGCCACAAAACCAAGTTCTCAGATGCAGCAGGTCTTTTGTGGGCAAAGTTCTCCTTCTGAAACAGTAACTGATCTTTATTGAGCCGCTTGCTACCAGGCGCCAGACACTTAACGAGGCCTCCCCCACACTCTCCCGAATCGTCACTGGGGTAGGTGGATGTTGCTATTTGCGTTTTACAGACGAAGAAACTGTTGTTCAGGGAGGGTCGCACGTCCACATAATTAGGAAAGGTGGAGCCAGGACTTGGTCCCACATGGACTTGAACTGCTGACATCACACTATCTCTGGTTTCCAGGTTCAAGGTCCCTTTGAGGGAGGCTCTCTGGGGTCCTGGGCTGGGATGGGACAGCTCAGCAGAGTCACCGCTACGACTGTGGGTGGTCCTGAGTTGATCAGGGACCACAGCCCAGCAAGCGGGCAGCGCTGGGGGCCTGGGCATGGGACAGAGGAAAGGGCAGCCGTGGGCTTGGTCCTCGGAGCTCTGTCCAGGCTCCTTCCGTTAGGGCGCACGTCCTTCTCGATCCCAGAGAGAGAGGCTGAGGCACATCCCGAGAGCCTTTCACTTGTAAGTCTGGCCCCCGCGGAGGCCACACAGGAGGGCTGGGGGCGCGATGCAGACAGGAGGCCGTCCCGGGTGGGATCCATTTGGGCTAATCCACTGAGAAAACCCACTTCTGTAGGGGTCTTAACACAGCGGCCCTTTATCATTTCCTCTCTAGTCCCCAGGCATCCTTCCAACAGCCCCACATGGGGGAGCTGGCTAGGACAGGGGGCTCATCAAGCTCCACTCCTTCAGCCTCCCAGAGAGGAGATGAAGCGCCAGAGAGGTTAAGCCCCTGGGCTGGTCGACCACAGGGCGTCTGGGGAGAGTGGCTGGAAAGGAAGGACTTTATCCGTTCTGCGGAGGATGGGGCTGAAGCTCTGAGGGCTCCGGGGGGGCTGCCCAGTTGCCACAGACCAGCCTCTGTGGTTTCCCCTGTTGACCTGCCACTACCATCCGACACCTGCGCTCTGCCGGGAGCTCCCTGGGGACCAGGCTCTGTGCTGGAGCCCTTTAAAGGATTTCTACCCACCTCCGGCTCCTCAGAGCGCAGAGCAAAGGGCGGGAGTGTTGTCGTAGCCCTCGCTAGAGCATGGGGACAATGCACCCTACTCACTATTGTGTCCCTGTGCTCTGTACAGTGTCTGGCGCATAGTAGGTGCACAGCAAGACTTTGGAGACTGAGTGATCATGTGCTGAGTGTCTTTTAAACCTCAGAGTTGCAAAACTCATTAACTGGTTATAAAATGTATCTATCAAGTCGCCCATCAGCGCTAAAAAAAAGAGAAAGAAACAGAAAATAGCATGCATTGCCTTTACTAAGGGTAGGCATTGATTTGTGAGCAGAGGGAAAACATATTATCTTCTTACTTTGGGTTATGAGAAATCAGTGCGGGAGTGGCTGACAGAGCCCCGAGCCTTGGGGTACTTCGCAGAGGTGGGGCAGCCCTGGGGCGCTGGCCACCCTGCTCGCTACTCCTCCCGTCTCCTCAGGATCCCTCTGCACAAAGGCAAGTCCATCAGGAAGGCCCTGAAGGAGAGTGGGATGCTGGAGGACTTCCTGAAGACACACCAGTATGCCATCAGCAGCAAGTACTCCAAGTCCGGACAGGTGGCCAGCGAGCCCCTGCTCAACTACATGGATGTGAGTGGCTCCGCCCCCCTCCCAGTGACGGCTATCACACAGGGTGTGGTGGACCCCCCACCCCCGCCTGGGCCCCCACCGCTTTCCCCTTTTCGAGGAGTCACGAAGACCCAAGGGCTGTGGCCACCGCGTCCCGGTCCCTCGGTCAGCTCTGCAGCGCTGGGCTCTAGACCTCGCTGTCGGAGGGGTCTCAGCTCAGACGAGCTTCCCGCAGACAGTGTCCCTTGGTTCCATCGTCCGCTCCCAGGTCCAAGCTTACACCTGCCTCTCCTGGCCCCGGGAGCCCGTGTCTCCTTCTGGACTCGGCAGGCGTGGGGCAGCTGGTGGCCAGTCCACCACTGCCCAGGATGCGGCAGGAAGGCCCCGCGTGCCTGGTTCCTTTCTGGAGCCAGGCTCTCTCTCATCTGTCGTTTGTGGTGGGAAACAGCCCACTTTTTCCCTTCTGTGCTCGTTTCCCCATCGAGGTCTCCCTGCGCCCTGCCTGGGCTCTAGTTACGACTCACAGTAAGAAGGGACTGATTGCCAGGGGGACTTGGGGCCTGTACCTAGCTGGTGCCCACCCCTCTGTCCCTGCTCTTGGCAGGGTGGCCAGTGTCCCTACCAGGCAGGACTTGAAGTTTGGTCTAACATCTGCTTCAGTGCTGCCGGGCTTGTGGGAGGGTCATGCCAGGCGAGGCTGGGGTGGGGGCTTAGCGTGGGGGCTGCAGACCCCGCCCCAGTGAGCCTCCTCTTTCTTTCCCCTCGACCTCCCCGGTCTCTGGGCTGAAGCACATGGCCTCCAAAACTGGACAGGCTCCACCCTCAGCACCCTCTCTCACCTGCACTCTGTGCCTTCTGTCTGCAGTGCCAGTACTTTGGGAAGATCTACATTGGGACCCCACCCCAGGAGTTCACCGTAGTGTTCGACACCGGCTCCTCGGACCTCTGGGTGCCTTCCACCTACTGCAAGAGCGAAGCCTGCCGTGAGTGACTGGCCTTCCCTGCCCGCCCCTGCACACTTGGGCCCAGCAGTGGACAGGGTGGCCAGTGGGCCATGTGAGGTCGCGGGAGAGCTTTCTCTGACAGTCCCAGCCTCCCTGTGCATCCCGTCTGCTTGCTCAACCCTGGCGAATGGCCACAGACGGGGAGGTGTGTAGATCTTGGCTCTGATGTATAGCACAGCAGCTGGAAGTGAGGGGAGTGTGGCTTTGGTTTTGTCCCTGTCAGGAGCCAAGATGAGCTGCTCACTCTCATGGGTCCTCGGTTTTCCTTCTATAAAATGGGGCTGCAACACGCCAGGGGCACCGGGTGAATGGAGTGAGGAGGCCTCTCATGGCTGAGAAAAAATATATGTTATTATTTCTTCCCTGACAATCCTTGGAGGCCTGTGCTCTCTTTGGCCCCATTTACCAGATGAGGAAACCAAGTTCAGAGGAAAAAAGGGGCTGACCTGGGATTATAAAGCTGATAAAAGTGACATGCCCCGGGAAACCTGGGGATGGCTGTTTTTCTTTCTTATTTTGGTTTGGAGGCTACACAGGTTGCGCTTGGCATCAGAGAGGTGGGTCGAACAGCAAACACTAATTTTCTTTATGAAAAATCTGTGGGCTGAAGGGAGGACAGGCTGCTTGTTTTCGGGAGAGAGAGTGGCCAGCGTTTAGGCTGTATTCTGACAAGGCCCAGTGAGGCCCACTCACCCTGGTGTGTGCTTCAGAAAACCACCCCCGCTTCAACCCATCTAAGTCCTCCACCTTCCGGGACCTGCGCAAGCCTCTGAGCATCCACTATGGCACCGGCAGCATGGAGGGCGTCTTGGGCTCTGACACCGTCATTGTGAGTGAGGCCCCGGGCCAGCCAGCACACACCTTTCCCTCCCCACCTGCTTTGCTTTCCCTGACCCCTGGCTCTGGCAGGCTGCTTTCCCCTTGGGCCGGTGCTGGGAGGTCCTTTGCTGGGGGGCCCTTTGCATCCTGTCCCTCCCTGCCATGGCCCAGTGGTGGGTAAGAATTCTGAGAAGGATTTTGGCCGCCTTCACTTGCCCATCGTGGGACGGGGAGCCTCAGGCCCCACTCAGAGGGCTCCGTGGACGTGAGGGCGACTTCGGGCATCCAAGGAAGAGAAGGAAGATCAGTGTGGGGGAGTTAAGGGGCCAGAGGAGGGAGCGGAGGTGTAAGAAGCAGGACCAGAGCACAGGAGGGGACTCTGGGATGAAGGTTCCACCCTGAGAGCCATCCAAAGCCTCTGGGGGGCATGGCAATCGGTGACATGAGTGGACATCCATGTTCAAAGATCACTCAGGCTGCCTGTGGGGAGGGTGGGTCACTGCGGACAGCGAGGAAGCAGGAGCCACTGAGGTGGCTCAGAGGAGGCTGGTGACAGGTCCCCTTTCCAGAGAAGTGGGCAGCCCAGTAGGCTATTTTGGAGCTAGAGCTTCCTCAGCAGAGTGTCAGTGTTTGATGACTGGACACGCGGTGAGTGATGGGTACGTGTTCTGCCTGGAGGTGCAGGCACTACTATTCCATGAAACATGTGGCGAATGAGGCTGGGAGAGGTCTGGTCCCAGGTCACATGGTACCTGAGGTCTTTTACATGTTAAGGACACACATCCGGCTTTTTCAGATGCAAAATGCGTGTTTGTGCTTCCTGTCCACCCACAGCTGTTCCCTGGGAGATGCCCCAGGAGCCGCTGATGGGAGGCCTGCAGGCTGGCACAGGGCCTTGGAGCATCCCAGAGCCCCTCCACCTAGCGGAGGGCAGGCTGGCTAGCAGAGCATGACCTGGGGCCCTGCTGCGTCTGGTCCAAGGCCCCCTGGTGGACGTCTCTGCCTCTCTTGCAGGTGTCCAATATTGTGGACCCTCAGCAGACCGTGGGCCTGAGCACCCTGGAGCCTGGGAATGTCTTCGTCTACTCCCAGTTCGATGGCATCCTGGGTATGGCCTACCCCTCTCTGGCTTCCGAGCACTCGGTGCCCGTGTTCGACAACATGATGAGCAGGCACCTGGTGGCCCAAGACCTGTTCTCCGTTTACATGAGCAGGTAGGGGCTGCACACCGCTGGGCCCGGCTCCTGCAGCCTGGCGGGGACCATGGACAGTGCCCACCCCTGGGGGATGCTGCGACTCCAGGGCAGATCCCAGAATCCGGGCACATCCACCCTTGTGTCCAGAGGTCCTTGACGTAGTCATTGATGGAGTGAGAATCCCCTGGGCTGAAATTTGACTTTCATTTTTGGCATTAAAAAGAAAACCCCCGAAACGAGCCAACTCTGCACAGGGGATTGTACACTTTTTCCCCAAAGCGGCAGGCCCCGGTCGTCATCTGTTGACGTCGCTGAGACTCGCAGACTTTGTGGAGCCCTAACCTTCTCCTTTCACAACTCGGGAAACTGAGGCCAGGATGAATAACCGCCCTGGGAACTGGTGGCAGAGCCATGCCTGCAGCCCCGTGTTCCTGACTCCAGCTAAGGGGCCCCCACCTTCCCCGCCTGTCCCTGGGATGGTGCTGCTGGGCTGGACAGAGGGGCGGGGGCGGGACAGGGAGAATGCTGATGTCAGGGGAGCCCAGGCCAGACTGGTTCATTCATTCATTCACTGACTTATTCACTCCATCGATGTCTGTGGGTCCTTCCCGTGTGCAGGGGAACTTTTTAGCAGGGGACACAGACAACACACAGTGACACACTTGATCTGATGACAAGTATGGAGAGGACTGCAGTGATGTCTCCCTGTATTAAAGGCTGAATAATAACGGGGAAGCCCGGTCTCACCGAGGATGGGTGTGGAGAGGCCGGAGGCTTCGCTGAGGCCTGAGGGGGAGCCATCCAGATGGGACAGGGACAGCAGGTCTTAGGCAAGGGGACAGCCTGTGCTGGAGCCCAGAGGTGGGAGAGAGCTGGGCGAGGTCTAAGAATGGGGACGACAGAGTGAGAGCAGGTGACACTAGTGTGCCATGTCTCCCGGCTGTGACACAGAGTCTCAGAAGGGACAGAGGGGCTTCGGCTGAGGTGGAAGGTTTCATCCAAAGTGTGTGGGACTTCGCGGATGACCCTCTCTCCCAATTGCAGCGAGGGCCTTGGGGTAGTAGGCCTGGGTGACGTGGCGGGGGCACAGGGTGACAGCTGGGAACTGAGGGCTCTCTGAGTGGAGCCTGGTGGCCCCGTGGCCTGTGTGGTGGCTTGGCTCCTGACATCCCCTCATCCACCTTGGGGCAAGTTGCTGCAGCCAGGGGCCGAGGGCCACAGCACACCTGTCCTCCATTCCAGGAACGGCCAGGGGAGCATGCTGACACTGGGGGGCATCGACCAGTCCTACTACACGGGCTCCCTGCACTGGGTGCCCGTCACAGTGCAGGAATATTGGCAGTTCACCGTGGACAGGTGGGTGCGCGGCAGCCGTGGGCCCCTCTGGGGGGTGGGGGCGGGAGGCCTGGTGTGCATAGCTCGGAAGCCCATCCCATCAGAGTCTGAATCAGACGCAGCCCGGCCCGTGGCCTTGGACAGCCACCCCATAGGCCAGCCGCACTGGTCACGCTCACTGCCTGCGGGGTGTTGACTGAGTGATAACAGGACTGTCTCATCTGGTCCTCTCTAAAGCCCAGGGAGGTTGTGTCCTCATTTTCTAGTTTTCTAACATGGAGTTTGAGCCTCGAAACCATCCCTTAAGGAGGGCGAGGGAGTGGCTGTTAATGTGCCTGTTCTGTGGATGAGAAGCCTGAGAGAGGGAAGGTCAGGGAACTCACCTGAGACATGCAGGGAGGAAACTCGGCTCCTCAGGCCACGAGCGAAGTGCTCATTCCACCCCGGATGCGCATGCCTTCGCTGTCTTATCGCAGTTCTTGCCCCACGGAAGGTGGGCAGTCTTGATTCAGCCACTGAGTTGGGTTCCAGGTCTTTTCTCTGAGCTCAGGAAGTTGCGGGGACTCCAGGAAGGGGCCCAAGGGAACAGGTCCAGGGGGTTGGCTGGTCTCCCTGCCTGAGGGTCCTGGCAGGAGAGGCCAGAGGGGACCCAGAGAAGGAGGGCTGGACGTGGGACCATCCTGTCTACCCTCTGCAGTATCACTATCGATGGCACGGTGGTGGCGTGTGTCGGCGGCTGCCAGGCCATCCTGGACACGGGCACCTCCATGCTGGTTGGGCCCAGCAGTGACATTCTCAACATCCAGAAGGCCGTTGGGGCCAGAAAGGGCCGGTTTGACATGGTGAGGCTGGGCCCTCACGCCCTCCCAGACCCTCCTGGGGAGGGGACCCAAGAGGAGGGAGCCCCAGATGTTGGGATGTCTCGGGGGGTCTTGTTCCCAGGACCCGTGTAGCCAATGGAGCCTGACCTCCTGTCCCCCGAGCCTGAGGCCAGCCCCTGGGTTGGCTGACAGCTGGTCCCCCTCAATGTGACTCTTTGAGGACTGTGACATGGGACCAAGCCCCAGCCTGAGTGCCTCCCGGGGGTCCTCTGAGAAAGCAGGCCCCTCCTCACCGCGCAGCTTCCAGCGCGGAGAACGGGCCCTGGCCTGGGACCTTCTCTGTAGCTTCCAGTCACACCTGTCTCCCTTTGCAGAGGACTTCCTTCCGGCCTTTTTAAAAAATAATTTTCAATTATTTATTAAAGTCCAGCTGACATACAATATTAGTTTCAGGTGTACAGCACAGTGATCCCACGTTTCCATATCTTACGAAGTGGTCACCCTGACAAGTCTAGTGCCCATCTGTCACTGTACAGAGTTATCATGATATTAGTAATAGTACCACATTAACTTTGACTGCTAGTGGCGATATTGTAATAACACAGACTGTTTGCTCTGAGCTGGGCCCGGCACCCCGTGACTTATTTGTTTTATAACTGGGAGGTTGTACTGCCCCATCCCCTTCACCTTTTTCAGCCCCCGCCCCCAGCAGCCGTCCATTTTTCTGTGCATCTGTGAGTCTGTTTTGTTGGTTGGTTTGTTAGTTTTACACGAACTGCAAGAGCCTGAGCAGCATGCCTACCGTGGTCTTCGAGATCAATGGCAAAAAGTACCCACTGCCGCCCTACGCCTACACCAGCCAGGTATGAGTCTCAGCAGCAATGCCCCAGGCTCGCCCTGCCCCGCCCCCACCACCCTGGAGGGTCAGCACAGTTGGTGATTAGGGGCGTGCAGGATGTGTGTAGACCACCTGGCCTTCTGAGGGGGCCCTGTGGTCCTTGGGCCTCCCTTGTGGCTGCTACAGCCTTGTCCTGGGAGAAATGGGGCAGGCAGGGCCGTGCCTTCTGTCCCGTGGGAACCTCCGCCCACGGCTCTAGCTTCTAAACCCAGGGGCCTAGAGCTCTGTCTGGGATTTTCTCAGAGAGCCTGTGTTTTGTGGGGACCCAGACACCATCCCCACTGATCTGCTTTGACCTCGGCCTAAGCACCCCAAACTGGCCAGGCCAGGGGCTCCCAACCTGCTCTGGCAGGTCCACAGGGCAGCAGGTGCTGAGGCTGGGAAGGAGGGGTGCAGGCAAGAACAGAGGAGGAGTGGGGTGAGGGACACCCACTAGCTGAATTTGGACTCCCTCCCCGAGTTTTTGGAAGGGCAGTGTCTTCACCTCCTGAGTGAGATGAATGGGACACTGGCGTCTGCCTGCCATGGCAGGTGCTTCCGAGGACAAGAGGGTGGAGCGGATGAGAGGGTGATGGGGAGTGGGGGCAGGCCGGCCCGCAGGCACACGGCCGGGCTTACCAGTCTCTCTGCACGGGGTTGCCTCTCTCAGGACGGGGACTTCTGCACCAGCAACTTCCAGGGCGAGGACGGCTCGGAGCACTGGATCCTGGGCGACGTCTTCATCCGCGAGTACTACAGCGTCTTCGACAGGGCCAACAACCGCGTGGGGCTGGCCAAGGCCATCTGATGGCACTCTGGCCGTGACCCTCGCTGCCCCGACACACGCGTGCGCCCACGCCTGCACGCCTGCACGCGCGTGCACACACATCAGTTCTCAATAAATACCACGTCTCTGCAGAGCCTGGCTTTCCTTGGGGCTGATGCCCCGCCCTGTTGTGGGGTGCGGCGGTCACGTAGTGTGTCTGGCCGAGCTGGGGCCCCACTGTTGGTGGCGGGTGGGAGACACTGTGGATGGGGGAGACTTTCACCAGGGAACTGGCCGTTTCAAGCTCAGGTTGGGTAAAGTCTTCCCTTCCTGTTCTCCTCCACGAGATCTTTCTGGGGAAAGGGCGTGACGGGGAGCGACGCTTGGGACGTGGGGCTAAGCAGAGAGCACTGGCGGAGAGAGGAAGACTCCGGCCTGTGAAGAGAAGGCCTCGCTGCCTCCGGGAGAAGTTAGGGAAGTGGGCAGAGGGGGCAGAGGGCGTCCGGGAAGGTCTGTGGGTCCTGAGGTCACCATGACCTTGGGGGAGAGCCACAGCCCGCCAGTCCACGGTAGGTGTCAGAGGCTCCAAGCCTGATCCGACAGCGCCTGGAGAGTGTGTCCCTTGCGCCAGGGGAAAGGCTAGTCTTTTTCCCTCACAGGGGAAGGTGCAATCCCTCAGGCTTCTGTCCCTTCTGAGTCCCTGGCCACAGGGGCCCTGTGGGCAGCTGCGGAGCAGATGAGGCACACGGGCAGCCCAAAGCTGCAGGTTTGCCCGGCGCTTCACAAAGGAGACAGGGCTTCCTGAGGAGGAATGAGTGTGTGTGAGTGTGTGTGTGTGTGTGTGTGTCCCAGCAGGAGCTGCGGAGCGGGGGTTGGGGCCTCTTGTGGGGTCTCTCTCAGCTACGCCCAAGGACAAAAAAGAGGAGGGGCCTCGGGCAGCAATGCCATCGGAGGTGCCAGTGCCGGCCACAGGCACGGGGACGCTGGCAGGGAAGGACAGGGCTGGACTGTGGGAGGAGCTCAGGCTGTGGTCTCAGGTGAGCCGAGGAGCCCAGGGTGGCTTGGGGCTGAGGGTACAGGACAAGGTCGAAGGCCTCCCAGGATGGTGGGTGGAGGCTTACAGGGTCGGGAGGCTGGTGGGCACCCAGGAGGAAGCCCTGGCCTTGGGCAACGAGGGCTCTAAGCCTCACTTTCTTTATCGAAGGCCAGTACCGCGTGCCTGCCAACAATGAGACAGAACTGGGCCACTTTCATTATTTTTAGGCTTGTAGATTAAAAAAAAAAGTGCCGAACAGGCTCACAGAAGTCGTGTTCTATTTCAATGATTTATGTATGCTTAACAAATTGTATTTTAAACATCCGAACCTCGACTGGAGATAAAAAGTCTAACCATGATGACTTTCATAAACCAGGAGCTTGAGCCAAATGGCCCCTCATCACACCTCGCCCCCCCTGCCCACCTGGCCCTGGTGGCCACCTCTCTCCCGAGAAGGCAGCGACCACAGCATGAGGCCACTCCCTCCGGGGGCTGACGGGATGTGGGCAGCCCCACACTCTGCTCCCGGGGTTTCCCTGGCTGTCGAGAAAGCTCTGCCTGGAATGTTCTCCACTCCCTGACCCCTTTGACCTTTAATTGTCCTTCAAGCCTCCCCTCAGCCCAGATCTCTTCAGGATGTTGTTGACCAGGCTGGGGTCCTCCTGTGCTCAGTGTCCTAACCCTTGTGTCCTTGTCTGGCCCCCTCCTGGACGCTGTGCTTCTCTCATCTGGTGCCCTGGGCACCGAACTCATGGAAGACCCAAACTCAGGTGTGGTTGGAGGAACAAATGAATGAATGAATGAATAATTCACTCAGGGGGGTCCCTGAGAGCCACACTGCTTGCTGCAGTCTCCTCTTCCCTCTCAGGTCTCTATAGCAGCGCCCCCTCCATCCCTGAGCCCGGAACACTCCCCGTCCTGGGACATGTTCCTGGGGCTCAGTGCATTCTGGGAGGGCATAGAAGGTGAGAGAAGGTGGCCGAGCTGTCCCCTGGGTTTTAGGGTTCTGAGAATGGCCCACATTTGGCCCTGTCCCGGCGCAGCTGTCTGCAGGGTCTGCGAGGGGATGAGGGAGCGCTGGGAGGTGCTGTCGGCACATCTGTCTGCTCATGAAGAGGGGCAGCGGGGAGGGCCCTGCAGGGCTGGGCCGACTCACTGCTCCATTTCCCCCAGTGTAGAGAGAGGGCAGCCCAGGAGCCTCGTGGCCATTCTCACTCTCCTGTAGCCCCCGGGCTCCTGCTGCTGTGTGGCTGCTGTCACGGACACAACCAGCACCCTGCAGGGCTGGCCCAGGGCCTGCCCTTCGCCTGGTGCTCCGTCCCACTCTCTGTAGCCTGCGACCTGCTCCCCATCCTCTGAGGTGACACCCCCATTCCACCTGGCTCCCACCTTCCCACTTCCTAACTGCTCAGCAGTGGTCCCGCCCGAGTGTCTGACAGAGAGCACCTGTGTCTGTCCCCTGACCCTCAGGACCCAGGAGAGCTCCCAGCCCCCGAGGACGTCAGGCACAGGCTATGGGGAGCTCGTGCCTCGTGTCCCTCGATGGGAGCCGGCAAAGCTCCACTTGAGCGGCATGCATCATGAGTGCTGAGGAAAAGCGTCCACAAAGACACACAGAGACACATGTAACACACAAACACACGTGTGCACACATACAGAAACACACACACATAGACACACATGTAAACACAGGCAGACAGACACACACACACATACACTGTCCCACCCGCCCTGCCCCGCCCACAGTCTGCCTGCGGAGGCGCTGGTGGGCGGAGTCCTCCGCCTGGAGCCCCTGCCCCCCTCCTCCCCGCCCCGCCCCTTCACTCCTTCTTCCTGCCAGTTCCTCTGGTGCACGGGTGAGAGGAAGCTTTTGGCCAGAGAGCAGCAGCTTGGAAAGGAAGTCTTTGAAATGGAAATGTTATGACAAAATGATGGATTGCTTTCTGCGCTGCGCAGTTTGTTTCTTGCTCGCAGCATGGAGAGAATGGAGCTGAGGCAGGGTGCCCGGGTCAGGGAAACCTGGACAGTGGAGACTGCGCAGGCACTGGCAGTGGGCACCTGGGGCGAGGGAGAGCCCACGGCAGGCGGAGGCACGGGCCTGGCTGTTGCCAATAGCCCTGCTTGTGCCCGGGGAGCCCGAACGGCGCAGTTGCAGCAGCCCCCAGCTGAGGGACATCTGGTCTGGCTTGCCACGGCCACACCTGCAGGGCTGGCCCCTGAACGGTCGCTCCTACTGTTCCTTTTGCCTGCTGCCCCTCTCCACAGCCCCTGACCTGGCCCTGCTCTTCATCCTTCAACACCAGCTTCAAGGTCACCTCCCCTGAGGAGACCCCTTCTGTACGTGACCCCCACTTCCCCCAGACCCTTGGGGCCACGGGAGAATTGCTGGTGGGCTCCTGGCCCCTGGGTTTACTGGGACGGGATAGAATGGTCACTGGCCTTACTTATTAAAAAGTGTGTCTCCAGTACCTGCTGTGCGAGGCGCTGTTCTGGGCAGCGTTCATCAGACAGCCCGACAGAGGGGACCGCAGCCTCTGCAGTGCCTGCGGGGGACGCGGGCGGTGGAGGCACTCCATGTGGGACACATCGCCTGGTTTTAAGCATCGTGGGAAGAAGCAGAGGCGGGTGGAGATGACCGGAACGCTGAGGTGGGAAGGTTTCAGGAAAATTTGGGCAAAGACACGAGAGGGTGAGGCATGCAGACTGGAGGGAGAGACGAGTTACAGGTGCAGTGTGTGAAGATTAACCTTCACTTCATAAACAGAAGCTACCAGTAGACAAAAGGGGTACATTATCTTTTGTCTACGCCTCTCATCGTTCTAAGGAGGTGACCCCGTTGCTGAGGGCAGGAGCCCATAAAAATCGTTTTGTATCCTACAGAGCACTTGGTGGGTAATCCATTGCTCAGTAGGTGCATTTGAAGTGAGGGCTGCGGGAACTCAGGGCTTGTCCTGGAGCGCCCTCTGGTGGTCAGATCTCAAACGCCCGCTTTGTACGCCCTGTTTTACATCCTGCCCGGTCCTCCTCCCCACCGGGGTTCCCAGGGCAGTGGCCCACAGAAGAGATTTCGCTGAGTGCCTGCTATGCCGAGGCGCAGGGCCAGCTGCGGCAGGAGGCACAGACCCAGAGGGCATGGCCTCTGCCTGAAAGGCCTCACTCAGTGGACGTCTTGCTGGTTAGCCTTTTCTTTCTCAGTCCTTGCTTTCTGGTGTCCTCCCTCTCTGATCGTTCTGCATCATCCGCGATACCAGGTTTGGACTGGAGCTGGCGTGACAAGGATGGCCTGTTGTAAGTGCCCGAGGGGCTTAGGAGCAGCATTACCCTCGAGTCGGTGGAATAGTCCTGCACCCCCCGGAGTTACAGCCCCAGGGAGCTTGGAGAGCAGCCAGAACCGGGTGCATGAGAAACTCCGTGCAGTGTCGCGGAGGAGGCTGGGTGAGACGCCTACGAAAGCCGCCTCCCCGTTCTGTCTGGTGGAATTGTGCCTCCTTTGCAAGCACTGCTCCTGGCCTGGCCCCCTCCTCTGAGCAGGCAGCCTTGGTTTCCTCAGCGCCAACGCCGAAGTTCCGGCTGTAGGTGCTGAGCCTCTCCCATCTTTTGTCCTTGATCTCTCTCCTCTGGCGCCAGCCATGGAACCTGAGAGGCCCTTTCTTTCCCAGGGCTCCACTGAGCACGGAGACCAGAATAACTGTCGTAGGAGCTTTATTTTTAGGGCTGGTGAGAGGAAAGAAGGAGCCTCTGGAGACAGGCCTCTCGTGTGTCAAGAGGCACCCTGGGTGGGAAGCAGCCACACCTCCTGAAGCTCTGAACTACAGTCAGCCTGGGAAGTCCTGCAGGCTCAGCCACACATCTTAGCTGTCCCCATGTCTGCTCCCCAGGGGACATTTCTTGCGAGAGAGAGTCATTCATAAGCAATGAAGGGGACTGTGGGTAGACTAGGGGTCCAGATGCTTGGGCTTGTGTCCCTGGGACTCCCTGAGTCACTCTGGTGGCCAGTCTCTCGGCCTCTGCTTCTGAGACAGTGAGGCAGGTGGCCCCAAGCTGAAGGGGTGCTGGGACCTGAGCCCCAGTACCTGGCCTGTGGCCTTGGTGGGTTTGCATCACGTGTAAAAAGTAGAGACTCTCCAAGTTCTTTCCCAAGTCCAGGAAGTCCCAGGCCAGTAGGGAGAGAATGGACTGGGACCTGGGGACTTCAGAAGTTGTTATCTTGGGCCTGAGAGTCAGAAGAATGGCCTGACTGACAGGTTGGTGCAGAAGGGGCCGTGCAAATATTCTAGGTACTTTGGTGGCTCTGGACTTGGCCTGGATTCCAAGGCTTTATTTAGACCCAAGTAGAGAGGAAGGGCTTCTTCCTGCCTGGGGGCTACTCCCTGGCAAGGGTCACCATGCACCTGTGTAACCCTCTCTTCTCTGCCCACTCTGACTTCCATATCTTCCTCCCTGTCTCCAGTGGCGCGCTAGTCAGTTCAGGCGGCCATAAGAAAGTATTGCCTAGTGGGTGGTATAAACCACACACGTTTATTGCTCACAGCTCTGGCGGCTGGAAGTCCAAGACCAAGGCATCGGCGGGGTTGGTTTCTCCTGAGGCCTCTCTCCCTGGCTTGCAGACAGTGGCCTTCCCACTGTGTCCTCACGTGGCCTTTCCTCTCTGCCTGCGTGTCCCGGTGTCTCCTCCGCTTATGGGATTAGGCCCCTGATTTTATGACCTCAGTTAATCTTAGTTGCCTTTTTAAAGATCCTGGCTCCAAATCCAGTCACTTCAGGGGTTAGGGCCAAACTGACATGTAACTTAATGACAGTATTGGCTGTCCCAGCAATGGGATCTTAGACCAGTCAATCAGGAGTCACCTGCCCGAGAGTTCCCTGCCGTCCTCTAAAGGACAGGGACTTTGCAACAACCAGCCTGCTTTCCGCCACCATGACTTCCTTATTCCCACTCCCGTCTGCCTGTAAAAGCCTTTCGTTTTGCGCATCTCCTCGCAGCTCCTTTCTGTTTGCTGGATTGAAAGCTGCCCAATTTAAATTGACTTTTGCTCAAGTGAACTCTTTAAAACATTTTTTAAAAATATGCCTCAGTTTATGTTTTTAACAGTTTGCAGCCCCCAGTGTCTAGGGCCCTGGAGCTGAGGACTCTGGACCACTGCTGGGGACAACTTCTTTCCTTGATGAAATAAAGGCTGACCCTCTAGGCTGGATGTTGTTCAGAGGCTCTCTCCGCAGGGGCTGGACCTCGCAGGCAAGTCACCTCCTCTGCGGGGGTCTCTGCGAATGCCCTGCCTTCCCCACACAGTCCTGGGAAGGGTGCCGCTCCTTTGACGCTCTGGCTCGAGTGTGGGCGCTCGACTCCGGCGCATGGGCTCTGGTGACTCAAAGGGGAGTGACTGCACCCAGATGGTCAGGTTTAAGAGCTGTGGTGTCGACCCACTCCGTCTCCCAGCTGAGTCTTATTTATTTATTCAAGTTTAGAGAGAGGGGGAGGGAGGGAGAAAGAGGGGGAGAAACCCGATTGATTGGCTCCCTCTCATATGTGCCCCGTCTGAGGACTGAACCCAAAACCCAGGCACAGGCCCTGAAGGGAACTCAAACCAGCAACCATTTGCTTTGCAGGACGATGTCCAACCCACTGAACCACACCAGTCAGCTCTCCTAGTTGATTCTTTACAACAGATCCCAGCTGTATTAGTTTTCTACTGCTGCTACAACAAATGAGCACAAACTTAAGTTCTGGAAATGACACAGATGTTTTATCTCAGCAGGGCTGCCTTCCTTTGGGCGCTTAAGGGGACCATCCCCTCATTGTCTCTCATTTCTACAGGCTGCCCGCGTCCTCTGCCTGATGGCCTCTGCACTGCAACCTCTGATTCCGTTGGCACATGTCCCCTTGGCACTCTGACCCCCTTCCTCTGTTTTATTAGGACCCTGTCATTATACTGGGTGCACCCATGTGTCCAGGGGTAAACTCCCACCTCCAGAGCCTTAACCTAGTCACACCCACAAGGTCCCTTTTGCCAGGTTAACATAGTCAAAGGTTTTGGGGAGCAGGCTGTGGGCATCCTTGAGGGGCCGCTATTCTGCCACCCATATCGTCTTACTGACTTCCACCCTGATGCTCATATTCAGACAGTTCCCCCCTTGAGGTCTAGATGCAAGACTGGGTGGTTCTAGTGGAGGCAGGGGCTCCCCCTCCACCTGCCCAAGCCCCTCCTCTCCCAATGACTGGCACTGAGAATCCACTTCCTTTAGAGCACACTGTGTCCTCTTCCTCCGGGGCCGAACTTTCCCTACGGCAGCTGCAGGACAAGTTCCTTCTTAGAACGCCAACCGGCGTCTGCAACATCGGTACCCCTCCCTCCAAACCACAGCAGGAAGATCTTGAAAAAACTCTGAGAGCCAAGGACTGAAGCTAAGACATCACAGCCAGACACTTGTCCCCAAAGATCCCATGCCCTGCCCACCCAGACTACTGTCTTCTTTACTGAGAGTTCTTTCCAAAAGAGGGAAGGGGAGTGTTTGGCTTGTAGATGTCTACGTTGGGTAGAGGGCCCTCCCGTGGGGGAAGAGAAGGAAGGAACTGCCTTCAAAACCTGAAGCTGCCCATGTCTGGGGTCCCATGAAGTCCCAGTTGAGACTTAAGGTGACTGGAGCTCTGGCTGACATCACGGGAGACTCTGAGACAGTGGGCCCAGCTGTGCCACCTGGTCTGCTGACCCTGGACTCCTGTGGGATAGTAAATGCAAAAGATAAAAACATGGATACAAAATAGGATGGAAATAGAGGAAGCCTAGGATGAGAACCCGGTTGCAGGTGGAAAACCCTTCAAGGGCCGCAGCTGTGCCCAGAGTCTGGTGTGTGGCAGAGGCTCAAAAAATGAAAGAAGGAAAAGAGCGAGCGAGAGCCCTGGCAGGTGGCTCAGTTGGTTAGAGCATCATCCTAATGCCCCGAAGTCTTGGGTTTGATCCCCGGTTAGGGCACAGGCAAGAAGCCTGTCTTAAGCTGCTCAGTCTGGAGGTGATTTGTTATGCGGTGATAGCTAGCTCATGCACACTGCAGAGCATCGTTCAACACCAGGGAATCACAGTGGCATCACACTTCAATTCAGTAAATCCAGCTGAACACCGACTCTGCTCCAGGCACGTAGTATCGGGGTCCCGAGGCTTCAGTGGTGGGCCGGGCCAGACCCCGCCCTCCAGGAGCTCCCACGGGAGGGGCAGGGAGACACAGCGCGGGCAAGGTGAGAGCAGAGCAAGCTTCATGGGAGAAGAGGTGTTTGGAGTGGCTTGAGAGGTGGGAAGGATTCAAAAGGCAGGAACCCTCCTGGGCTCAACCATGCAGGCCCTGCTGAGACAGTGCTGTGAGCAGAGGCAGCTTGGGGCAGACCTGCAGCCTGGCCTCTGGGTTCACATCCCGACTCACCCACTTGCTGGCTGTGGCACCTTGGGCAAGCTGCCTGATGGCTCTGTGCCTCCGTTGCCTCATCTATTAGACAGGGCTCAAGTAGGTTAGCACTGTGCCTGGCGTATGATAGATGGAAGTTATTGTTCTTTTTCAAGGGACATAATCTGATCTTTGTGCCATCTCTAGTTTTCTCCCTTATTCTTTTAAAGTTTTTTAAATAAAGTTTTATTTATTGAGGGTTTTTTTTTTTGAGAGAGAGAAAGGAAGGGAGAAAGAGGGAGAAAGTGAGAGAAATAATGATTTGTCGTTTCGCTTATTCATGCATTAATTCGTTGCTTCTCGCCTGTGCCCTAACCGGGGATCAAACCCAAGACTTCGGGGTATCAGGATGATGCTCTAACCAACTGAGCCACCTGCCAGGGCTCTCGCTTGCTCTTTTCCTTCTTTCATTTGTTGAGCCTCTGCCACACACCAGACTCTGGGCACAGCTGCGGCCCTTGAAGGTTTTTCCACCTGCAAGCGGGTTCTCATCCTAGGCCTCCTCTATCTCCATCCTATTTTGTATCCATGTTTTTATCTTTTGCTAAGGAATTTCATATATCACCTTATTTAATTCCCACAATCACCCAGGCAGCCTGGCGTTATCATTTCTGTTCTATTTGCAGGTATTATTTCTGTTAACAGAGAACGATAGGGTGGTGGTGGGAAGGAGGGGCTTGGCCATGGCCCTGCTGGCTCAGGAGAGAGAGAAGATCCACCCAGAATTCCTGATGAGGTTTGCTGTCACCCTCTCCTCGTGCATCTGACAGACGACACCTCTGTGACAGTGAAGCAGCATTCATTATCTGGTGACATTTCGCAGGCGACTTCCTTCCTCTGCTTCCCCTGAGAGGCAGTAACAAAAGTTTGTCTGATCTTCCTGTTGCCCACCTCCTGGTCCCGGCCGCCCCCCTCCAGGCCCCTGTCCCTTTTCATCCCTGCGTTTGAGTCAGCTGCTCTCCTGCCTCCAGGATCTGCTGCCAGGCGACACAGTGGCCTCTGGGGAGAGCAGGGCAGCTTCCTTCCTCACTTCAAAAGGTCTTTGGAGAGCTTCCCTGCACGGGGCGAATGCATTTTATTTTCTAGAAGGCTGGACAGCTGAGAGGGGCAGGGGCAGGGGCAGGGGCACCTTGGATACCCCCTTCCATCCCATCCCCAGGATCTCAAAAGGAGGGAAAAAGGGGGTAAAGGGAGGGGCCTCGTCACTGGTATGAAGGTGGCCTGAGCAGGACTCCCCGGAAGCAGGCCTCTGCGGGGGGCCAGGCTGGGTCAGCGTGTGGGGTCTGGCAGAGTTCAAGCTGCCCTGGGAGGTGGGCCTTCCAGGACGCCTGTGGAGAAGGGCAGCCTTTTGAAGGCTCAGGGTTCCCCTGGAAAGCTTGCGAAGGGGGTTGATATCAGATCTTGCAGCACACAGGAGTCTGCGTAGATAGGTGGGGAGGGGTACCCCAGAGGCTGTTGCCCTGGGTTTCTGGGAAAGAAAGAGCTGACTCAGTGCTGGCATGCAGGGCACAGCACCCCACTGGTGGCAGGGGCAGGGGGAGCTCCTGCAGCCTCACACCCTGGCACAAGCCTGAAGACCTGACCTGCTTCCTGGGCATCGTGCAGAGTGGCGTAGTAGCCGCAGCCCTGTGTCCCGCAGGGCTGTGTGGGGCTGGGCGTGTTCCCGGGTGGTGTGTTGTGGGCTGTGGTTTGGGTCTCGTGGAGTGGAGCTGTGCAGTGATCTGGGGCCATTGTCACCTGTGAGGTGTGGCCAGATGTTGAGTATTGGGCCCAAGGAAGGCAGGGGCCTCCTTACTGGAGGACAGAGTGGGGAAGGAGAGAGTGCAGACACCCTGCCCTCCCTGTGGGGATTTCCAACTCCATTCCCTCCTCCTGGGAGCTGGGTGGGCTGAGCGGGGCCCTCTCCCAACAGGGCAGTTCCTCAGGGGGCCTGCCACAGCCACCCTCCTTGGGGAGGCCTGGCCTCCGGGCACATGTCCTAGCACCCTGCTACCCCCTCCCCAGCTGCCCCACAGGTCAATTCCTGATGACTCAAAGGGAGCTGAACCCCAGGGCAGTGGCCTTGACCATTTTCCTGGGGCAGACCTCCAGGGGCCCCGATGCCGACGCTTCTTCTTCCTCTTCACAGGAGGCCCCGCGATTGGGGCCGCAGCCTGTGCCAAAATTCAGGAAGATGCACCAGGTGAAGAGCACCCGGAAATGCTTCTGCTCCAGGAAGGAACCGAGGAGCCGGGGCCAGGCAGATACGGTCTTCCCAGGGTGTGTGGAGACGGGGGATCCCCAGGGAAGGGCGCTCCTGCCCGAGTGTGCTGCCTGAATTCTCCGAAAGACAGAGCCCTCAGCACTCCTCACCCCCCAGTTCCATCACACCCATTGGTGGAAAGAGCACTAGACTAGTAGGTAGGAGATTTTGGTCCCAGCATTGACCATGTCACTATCTCTGGTGACCTTTGGTAAGTGGCTGTCCCCTCAATTGTTCATCTGCATAAGTTTTATAATACCGAATGGACTTAGCCTTGTGCTCTAGGGGTCCACCCCCCCCCCGCCCCCGCCCCGTACTAGGTTCGCCTTGCCTGCCACCAGGGAAAGACATCTCTCAATGCCAGAGATTGGTGAAAAGGAAAAGGGATTATTTGTTTAAAAAAGTTATACAGACTTAATGTCTTCATTAAAAATACTAAAGTCCTTTAGAATACCCACAGACGCACACAGTCCTTCCTTCTCCCCTTTGCTCAGTCCGGGGTACCGTGTCTCAGGAAAAGAAGTAGAAGCCCATGGTTCGGGCAGCCCCTCGGTTCTAGCACCATCCGCTGTGTTGCCACCACGATCTCCAGGTAATCCAAAACCATGTGGCACCTTCTCATGGCCCACCAGCAAGAGTCCTTTCACCCCTTTCCTTCCAGGCAAAGTCTCTCCTGCTTCCTAAGCCACGTGGCAAAAAGGGAGCACCCTAAAGCTGCACGAACCCAACTTTCACCAAAGCCGAGTGTTCCCAAAAAGTCCCTCATGGCTGCCGCTCCTGGGTTTAAATCCCAGCGCCAATCTTCCTCTGCAGCCTCATTTCCGACTCCTCCCACAATCAGTTACACCTGCCAGCATTCCCGTGTTCTTCCAGCTTTACTTGGCTGCCATAGTAAGTCTGGGCAGGTGTGGCCCCATGGCATGGAGCCAATCATCTGCAAGCTTTTACACAGGTGCTGTACCCAGAGGGAGTTGCCTCCCAGTTACATCATGGGTGGAAGTCACTCCCATCCCCTGGGCTCAAAGCATGGCCACAGCTATTTAACATATCTATAAAACCAGTTAAAGGTTATAGACATGTTAAATGACCGTTCTAGAGGTTATCTGCAAAACTGTTGCTATGCAGAACAACTCTCAATGGCCCTGCTCCATTGTCCCATCCCCCAGCTCAGACTTGTGGGGGTGAGGACATCCTATATATATATATGTATTGTTCTAATAGTTCCTGGACACCCTGAGTTCTGGACCCCATTACAAATCCCCATTTGGGGGCCCCCCTTGGCTGCACCCTGTTACATTATGAGAATAATAATAAAATGTGTTCTATTGGTTATTTTTTTATCCTCACCTGAGGACATGCTTATTGTTTTTAGAGAGAGAGGGCAGGAGGGAGAGTGAGAGGAAGAGAAACATCAATTTGTTGCATTTTGCACATCCTAACTGGGGACAGAACCCCAAACCCTGACCAGGAATTGAACCTGCGGCCTTAAGGTTTACAGGACAGTGCTTCAACCAACTGAGCCACACCGTTCAACTGTTTATTTTGTGATACAGTGAGATAATGTGGGGAAAGAGCTTTAGAAAATGTGCACAATGCCACACACAGGTAAGGTATTATTGTTCAACCATCCTGAGTTCTCACTCATGGCTTGTGGCAACCCCTGGTCTTTCCATGTGCTTCCTCCAAGGAAGAGCAAAGCCAGAGCTTCCTCATCTTCCTTGTGGAACTGAATCACCTGGGATCTGGTTAAAATGCAGATTCTGAATCAGTGGGCCTGGGCGGGGCCTGGATTCTGCCTTTCCTGGTGTACCCAGGTGAAGCTGATACCGCTGGGCTCAGAACTGCAGGCGAGTAGCAAGGACCCAAAGTACCCGCCTCCCGGGAGAGGAGAAGGAACTCCCCCTGGGGTGGGCTGACAAGAAACAACTTAGAAAATGCAGTAGCAGAACACATTTATTAAAACAGCTTACAGTCAAAGATGGCCTGTGGGTCACAAGCAATACATGTTGGTCTTTGGGACAACAGAGAGCAAAGGCAGGGGGAGAGAGAGAGGCAGAGAGACACAGGGGCCAGGAAGCTCGGGACAGGTCACTCCCTAGACTTTTCTGCAGAGCAGCCACCATTGGTCTTGCTGAGAGAGCCCGTGCTGCCCATCCTCGAGTCCACGCTGTTGAGGATTTTGTTGATCTCCCGCGGAATGCTTTGCCTCTCCTCATTTTCAGTCTCCCGGTGGTAGAAGTAGTTGAAGTTGGAGACAATGACGGGCACCGGGAGGGAAATGGTCAGGACGCCTGCGATGGCACACAGAATGCCCACAATCTTGCCCCCTGCGGTGGTGGGGCACATGTCGCCATAGCCCACCGTCGTCATGGTGACCACTGCCCACCAGAAGCCATCAGGGATGCTGGAGAAGTGGGACTCCGGCTCGTCCACCTCCGCGAAGTAGACGGCGCTGGAGAAGAGGATGACCCCGATGAAGAGGAAGAAGATGAGCAGCCCCAGCTCCTGCATGGAGGCCTTCAGCGTCTGCCCCAGGATCTGCAGCCCCTTGGAGTGGCGGGAGAGCTTGAAGATGCGGAAGACCCGCACCAGCCGGATGACCCTCAGGATGGCCAGCGACATGTTCTGCTGGGCGGTCGGTTCTGTCTCCTGGACCAGCTCTGTGATGACGGTGGCGAAGTAGGGGATGATGGAGATGATGTCGATGAGGTTCATGATGTTCTTGAAGAAGCCCGTCTTGCTGGGGCAGACCACGAACCGGAGCACCAGCTCGAAGGTGAACCAAAAGATGCAGATGGACTCCACCATGAAGAAGGGGTCGGTGAACAGGGTGTGGGACAGGGTGGTCTTGTTGGCGTTGAGGCTGGGCTCTCTCACTACCTTCAGCTCCCTGTCCTCTCGGAACTCAGGTAGTGTCTCCAGGCAGAAGATGGTGATGGAGATGATGACCACCAACACGGAGACCGTGGCCACGCCGCGGGCAGCACTGGAACTCTCCGGGTACTCAAAGAGGAGCCAGAACTGCCGGTGGAAGTCATTGGTGGGCAGCGGTATTTCGGGGTCTTTGATGAAGCCTTCATCATTTCGGAACTCGTCCATGGCCTCGCTGCCCAGCTCATAGAAGGTGATCTCATCGGCGAAGACGTCAATGGGGACGTTGGCCGGGCGCCGGATTTTCCCACCAGATTGGTAATAATATAGGATTCCATCAAAACTGGGCCTGTTCCTGTCGAAGAAATACTCATTTCTCATGGAGTCGAAGAACTGCATCCTTTTCTCCCGATCCCCCAGCAGGGTCTCTGGGAACTGATTGAGGGTTCGGAGCTGGGTCTCGAACCTCAGCCCAGCTATGTTGATGATCACCCGCTGGTTTCCTTCGTTCACGGCTGCTGGCTCAGGCTCTGGGGGGTCAGGCAAGTCGCCTGGGAGCTTGCAGAAGGCTGTCTCGTGGCCAGTGCTGTCACTGATGAGGACCCTCCAGTTGGAGAAGGGGCTGCTGCCAGGCCGGCCTTTCAGGCCTGTGGGGTTGAAGTCTGTGGTGTAGCCTGGCTGTTCCTGGATTTCGTCTGAGTTATCGAAATCCACCAGAGCGACCTCCATTTCCTTCCAGCCACATGTATCCATCCTAGAGGACTCAGGGAAGCGGCATGAAGACGCACAGTCTTCCCCGCCTGCTGTGAGCTGTGGAGAGGAAGAAGTTCGTCATATCGGAGGTGGGACAGGGGACAGCCGGCCCTTGATCATTGATATCAAGCACTTGTCAGTGGATTAAGGAATGGTTTGTGTTCAGCTGGGGAAGAAACCGCATGGCTGTAGGGGCAACATTCCGCCCGTGGGATCGGGTTTCACCCGGAGTCTGCAACTCGAAGGGATTGCGCAGAAAGAGCCTGGGAAATGAGAACTTCCGCCAGCGAGGAGGCTCTCCGTACATCACAGCACACAGAGGCCACAATGACAGAGGAAGCTGACATGTCTTTTATTTAAAGATTAAATTAAAATTATTTGGAAGTTAATGTTTCCTAATAATAAGACTTTTTTTTTTTTTTTGCCTAAGTCCAGGATGTTTATGGGGAATGATTTAAAAATATTGATGAGTTTTAAAAATATCATCGTAGGCAGGTGGGAAGTAAGTAATTGAGTGTGTGTGGGGGGTGGGGGATTGGTTACGCAGAGCGTGCCCGCTGGGCTTGGACACCCACAGACAGACCAGGGTCCCTCCCTCGGGTCCGCTCACGCTCGATTTCAGCCTCAGTACACTGAAGGCAGGCTGGTGGGGCTGAGGGTCCTAGCCCGGGGAGCAGTTTCCCTGACAGACCACAAGGACAGCCTGCAGCGCTGTAGTCTTTCCAAAGTGAGTCCACACTCATGCTCGCTTGTCTCAGAACTATGTGACAACAATCCACTAAGTGACAACAATCATGTGAGCCAAGATTGGAGTTGGCTCCCCCTGGCTGCCCTCCTGGCCCCTGGGAGGAGCTGGGTGCTCTGGGTGGGTGGGGTGCCCTGGTGAAGGTGGAGCTGCGGGGCTGGAGTCTTTGGGGGCCCCCTCCCATCACAACAAGCAGGGTCCTGGAACGCACTCTGCCGAGAGTGGAGTCGTTTGTGGCTCCCCCTGGGTCCTGCACCTTCTCCTCTGCCTGGCAGTGTAAGGCTCCGACGGACTCACAGGTCCCCAAGACTGAACCCTCCTCCATGGCTGCAGGGAGCATCACCTTCGGAGTCTTCTACCATGTCTGACTCCACCCCGAAGCTCGGTGCTTGCCCGGCACAGCGCCAACTGAGACCGTGCGCTGGGGGAAAACAACCTCTTTCCCCCTCTGAGCATTGTTGTATTTTCCTCCCTCCAGGCCACTACTCATGCAGGTCTAGTGTCACCTGAAGACGATACTCACCCTAAGAATGCCAGGAGAGGGTGACCTTGCTCTCCTGAGAACCCCCTAGGCAGGGCTTTGACACGTTGTCTGATCCCCGAGTCCTCTCCCAGAGCTCTGTCATCTTTGCACAGGGCGGCAGGCTGGTCCATGCATAGACCCAGTGAGGCTGACACCGCTACCCCCACGCCCCGACCTTCGCTCGCTCCCCCTCCCCTAAGACAGGCCTGGGTTTGAATCTCTGCTCTGTGCTCACTGGGCTTGTGGTCTTGGGCCAATCACCACTTCTGTGAGCTCTGCTGTCTTCCTCTCTCAATGGGTCTAATCACACCTTCCCTCAGGGTTCTTGGAGGGAGAAGGAGATGATGTGTGTTGCAAATAGGTTGCCTGGCACACAGTAGGCATTCCTAGATGGAGCTGCTCTCATTTCCTGTCCCCGTAGGTCTTGGGAAGCTTCCCTGGCTGCCTGGTGTAGTCCCCAGAGGCCCCAGCCGCTCCCCGTGCTCTGTAGCACTTCCTGTTTGCGACCTGTGGCTTTGTGGTATGACAGGCACTTCCTGCACGCAGGAGGACTCCGTCGTGTGCCTCTCCCAGGGCAGAGGTTCCGCAGCCATCTGTGCGAGGGCCAGGCTGTCCAACTGGCCTCTCAAGGTCACAGAGCTACATGGAGCATCTCCCGAGCCCCTCCCCGGCCGTTCCCACCACTGGCCTCTGGTTGCTTAGCAACCTCGACCCCCCTACACACTCAGGTGATGGGGTGCTGGGGGGAGCCATTTCCGAGTCTGAGGATGGATGAAAGAAGTCACCATGCAAAGAGAGCACACGGGCCTGGAGGCCCCAGGGACGGGGACCGCACACTGTGCAGAGGGCCAGCTCAGATGTCACAGGGCTGGAGGCAGATGGGGGACGAAGGCAGGAAGGCAGGCCTGGTGCATGGTGGCTTTCCACTGCCTGCTGTTGAGGGAAGGAGAGGACCGTGGAAGGAGGAGTGAATGGAAGGCTGACCATGGGCTGGCCTAGGACTGGACAGAAGAGGACCGTCTGGGTGACCCAGGCCAGGTGGCCTTCCTGATACCTGCCTCCTGAGAGTGTGGTGAGGAAGTGACGCCACATAGGAAGTTCGCAGCGGAAAATGGGCGCTCAGTGAATGCTGGTGGCGTGTATTGGGGGTGCTGTAGGCCGGCGTTCGGGGTGGGGTGGCTGTTTCTTTGTTCCTTCTCCTGGAACTAGTAAAATGTGGAGTGACACAGCTACTGGTGCCACAGCCCAGACCTGCAGAGGCTGTCCCTGCCCTGGCCCAGCCTCCCTGGATGCCTGGGGACTGATGGCTCTGGGGCCACCAGAGCCTGGGGATGCCTTGAGTAGCTTGAATGCTCAGCCTCTCTGTGTGTGGTGAAGCTGCCTCCTCGGGGTGCCCTGTGCCCTGTGCTCAGGCTGGCCCAGCGCTCCCACACAGGGTCTGAGTGTAGCTGGGGCTACAGTTTCCCAAGGAACTGTAGCTCAGTTTCCCCAAGGAACAAGTGAGGAGACCGAGGTCTAGCAAGGTGTGAGACTGCCCACAGGTCCTTCCGTCACTCGGTGATGACATCGTGACTTAAACCCAAGTTTCTAGTTCCAAAGCCAACCTTCTTCCCGGTCAGTCCCACCGTGGCAGACCCACCGCCGCACGTGGCCTATTCCCAATCAGCCCAGGACTGTGCCTGGGACACATGCGCACAGGGACATGGACACACAAACGGCCACACAGACGTGCGTCACACACAGACACGCACTCAGACACGCCAGCCAAGATGGCAGCGGGTGTCCACTCATACTCACGGTCACCTGCTGCACATTACCAAGACACCAGATCATGCACACAGATGTGTGCTGTGTGCAAATATGCAGACACTTGTGGGCTCCGTGCACACACCTGCAGCCCCAGACCCCATCCTGGTTCACAGATGTCTATCCAGGTGGCCCGACCCTCCCCCATCTAGTTGGCCTGCCTCTTGGAGCAGGAGGAGGTTCTGTCACTGGAGCAAGTGAAAGGAGGCAGGGAGGGCTGTGGCCTTCTTCCTTGTCAGAGTGGGGTGGGCACAGCGGGGGGCTGTCTGTCACTGTCCTTGCGGGACTGCTCAAGGGCAGAGCCCTCGTCCTCTAGAGACAGAGTAACAAGAGCTCCTTTGTTTCAAACCTGAGCAGGAGCAGCAGACACTGGAAAGAAGGGTCACAGGATTATTTGCTCCAGGGGGAGCAGCGAGGTGCACAGTGCAACTGCTCTTCCTCACCGAGGCTGGAACAGCTCCCTCCTGACCCTGCGGAAGCACTTCTGCTCTGGGAGGCAGGACTCGTGGGGCTTATCCTGGACCCCCGCCCTCCTGTAGGCTTGTAACTCTAGTTATAGCCTTGACTCTGGAGCCCGCAGGCCTAGACCTGGGCAAGTCACTTAACCTGTGCCTCAGTTTCTTCCCCTGTAAAACGGGGAGATGCCTCAGGTCACAGGCTGTCGAGACGAAAGGAGTGAATGTTTCTGCTGCGTGAAGGTTGGCCCCAGTGTGTTCAGGAGCCCGGGCCCAGCTGCCCTGGCAACGGCTGCCGGCCTTGGCCTGGTTTTGAGAGCCTGACTGGGACTTCCTTTGGCACTCCTGTTGTGTCTGACCTCACGCTGTCTTCTTTGTCCCCCACTTTGTCTCCCTCCAGCACTGTTCTCTGTTCAGGGAAAGGCATCCTTCTCCCCCATCGGTCTCCAAATCCTGTGGGATCGGCCTCCATGAGGTCCCATCTCCCCACCGCTGCCTGGCCCCTCTCTCGCACTGCTGGTCTGCACAGACCTATCCTCCTGCCTGGGTTGCTGCCGTGGCCACCCCACGTGGTGACCAGGTGCTCCTGCTCACAGGTGCATCCAGTCACCCCTGCACAAGGCATTCAGCACTTCCTCCACATCCAGATCAAAGCCCCCACCACCCTCAGCCCGGGACTGTGTGCCCCTCTTTTCCCACCTAGCAGTGGCAGGACCCCAGCCTTATCCAGTCTCTGCAGCCAGTCTGGGGTCTGTGGCCCCATGCGGTGGCCTTCAGGGGGCTGGAGTGGGGAGGGGGGCCCCCGATCCATCCTGCAGTCACCTACCACACCTGCACCCTCCCCTCCCTTTCTGGCACAGGCAGCCCTGGGCCAGGGACTCAGGTCTTGTGATTAAATGTTGACACTGAACAACAAAAGGCCAAATGCCTGCCTCTCCTCTCTGCAAGCACCCCCAATCTCGAGTTATTTTCTTGGGGTCCCCTCCCTAAGGAACCACCCTGAGGCTACGTTCCAGGATGTAGTATATTAAGCTGTATGACCCTGGCAAAGTCACTCCACCTCTCTGTACCCTGGTTCCCAGGGTAATAACAGTATCTACAGAGAGACTGGGGGACGGATTGCTAGCCTGAGCCACCCTGTAGCTACTGTGCGGCCTTGCCCAGAGAAGACCCTCTGGGAACGGTAGTTGAATCATTTGTTGACGGGAACACGCAGGGCGGTGTGGGGCGGGTGGTGGAAGCTGCCCGTGTGCCCAACAAAGCCCCACGGAAGCCAGGGTCTGCCCTTCGGCAAAAGTCCTCCTGTGTCTGCCTCTGGGCTTGGGCTTCCACTGGCTCTTATGGGAGCCACTGAGCAGCAGGGACGCTGGGGCCTCCTCAAACCCAGGAGGGCTCCAGACCTCCATTTCTGGAGCGGAAATGGGCAGAGTGGGTGGGGGTCTGAGGGCAGCTTTCTTCTGGAGCAGAGACAAGGCCCAGGCTTCATTGGGGGATTGAAACTGGTGTTCTAGAAGGCTCCGAGCCATATGAGCTAGGAATGCAGACCATGAGAATAACGTGTCTCCCTAAGAGTATGCTGGGAACCGAGCCCTTCTGGGTAGCTCGTGCTTGTTGCCACGCTCCCAGCTGAATTTCCCCAGAATGCTTCGGGGGCTGTGGGAGAAAGGTGCGTGGGGCCCTTTGAGATGGCGGTTAAGATCCAGGTGCAGAGACGGAATTGCAGGCCAGAGGGAAAACGTGGCCAACAACTCACCAGCGGGCGGTGGAGGAGAAGGTGCTCCTGGCGGGGCCTGTGGGTGCTCCGGCTGGGTCAGCTGTCCATGGCCGAGGACCCGCTGGTGTCTGGGCGGGCAGGAGCTCTGGCTTGGAGAAGGCTGCCAGCTGATGCCTGGATTCAGACACCCGATCCCGCTGTGAAACAGGATCGCCCTTGCTGTCTCCCTTTCTCTCCAGAGGAAGCCTGAGAGGGGATCGATCAGGGTTGGTGGGCAGGTGCGGGGCACGGAGTGCGGGGTACAGGTCATGGGGGCAAAGTGGGCAAAGTGACGTCGGGACAGGGCAACGCTGCACCTTCACGGGGGCAGGTGCACAGATCGGACACTGACCCAGGGCCTGGGCTTGCTGGTGATTCAGGGGCCATTTCCTAAAAGCCGGTGGGCACACGTAGGCCCAGAGGGCAGAGGTGGCGCTGGGCTCGCGCCTCCCAACATTACCTCCAGCTTGTAGGGGACCTGGCCCGTACGTAGGTGGTCGAGCCCGTCCTGGCTCTGCTGGGCTCCTCAGTGATGGGTCCCTGGCACTGAGATTCTTGTGACAGGGACCTAGGAGTTGTCTGGGCCTCTCCCACATGCCTCTGAGCCGGGCCAGAGCAGGGGTGCAGCTGGGGGTTTGCTTAAGTCCCGCTGGATCTGAGGGACAGAACCTGGCCTGACCAACTGGGCACAGGACCTGTTCTCCAGCTCCAACCAGACACCCTTCAGGTCCTCTGGGAAGGCCGTGGGCCGGAGGAGAGCTAGGACCGGGGAGGACACTGCACAGAGAGGGCCCCTCGTCCCCACAGGGGACAGCCCTGTGCTCTCTGGCCTCACCGACCCGAGGGGCTCTGTTTGGAGAGGCACAGAGCTGAAATAGAACCTCACTGGTGTTATAAGATAGGACATTGCACTTGACAACATTTCCCAGCTGGTCACCCTCTCACCCCACAATGGTTCAGCGCAGGCTCCAGAGCCGATTGCCTGGGTCCAAACCTAGGCTCAGCTACCAGCTGTGTGACTTTGGGCACAGTACCCGACCCCTCTGGGTCTCCGTGTCCTCGCCTGTACCACGAGGACGAGGACAACAGCAGGTGCCTCACCACAGGGCTGCAGGGTTTGATGGGTACACGCGGAACCCGTGGAGCAATGCTGGCCTGGGGACGTGGCGCAGGGGAACGCGGGCTTTGGCTTTCAGGGCGCCATGCGGCGGGGCCTTACCTCCACGGGGCCTCTCCTGGCGGGTGTCGGGCCCTCCTGGGAGAGAGACCTTTCGCTGCTTGTCATGGAGGGCTGGCTAGGCAGCCTGTAGGCATGACGAGGCGACAGAGCCCCAGCTAAACAATACAATATCACAAACACCAGCATTAAAATTAAAAAAAAAATTAAATTAAAAAATTTTAAAGGAATCTTTTTTTGTTGTTCGATTACAGTTGTCCCAATTTTCCTCCATCACTCTCCCCTTTCACCGCCCACTCCCACCTGTTCCCATAGTCAATCCCCACCCACTGCCCATGCCCATGGGTCATTCATACATGTTCTTTAACTAGACCCTTTCCCTTCTTTCCTCTCCTTCTCCGCCCCCTCTGGTCACTCTCAGTCTGTTCCTTGTTTCCATGTCTCTGGTTCTATTTTGCTCACTTGTTTCTTTTGTTGATTAGGTTCCACTTACAGGTGAGATCATGTGGTATTTATCCCTCACTGCCTGACTTACTTCACTTAGCGTAATGCTCTCCAGTTCCAGCCATGGTGTCATGAAGGGTAGGAGCTCATTCTTTCTCTCTGCTGCGTAGTACTCCATTGTGTAAATGTACCACAGTCTTTCGATCCACTCACTTACTGAAGGGCACGTCGGCTGTTCCAGCACTTGGCTGCTGTAAATAGCACTGCTGTGAACCCTGGCGTGTGTCAAAGCACCGGCATTTCTCTGGGTAGCAAAACCAAGAGAAAACCTCCTGATGGCTGCAACACTATTTAAAAAATCACCTTTCTCATTTTTTTCTCTCTTCCCGACATTGCCTCTTTTTTCTAACTCTCGCTGGTACAGGAATCTGTTATTTGTATCCCAAGAGTAAATTGAGACAAAACCACAAATGTCCCTGGTGTGTGCGAAAGTCCCCAAGTGGGGAAGGTGCAGGAGACTGGCCTGGGCGTGGGGCCCTGGGGACACTCACAGCGGGTGCCGTCTGTTAGGGGCTCACCCTGCCAGGCCCAGGCTCTCGTGCTTCAGGCAGGTCCCTTCTGCTCCTCCCCGCAGCAGCAACAGAGGGTGTGAGTGTTACCCCAAGTTCGGAGAGACCGTCACAGGGACGTTTGTTTGCTCAAGGTCTTCTGGTTCCGGAGAGGGCAGAGCTGAAAGGTCACCCAGACCTGCAGGATCCACCTCTGCGCATTGGGCGTGCAGCCGTGCTGGCCGCAGGTGGGAGAGGGGCGGGTGGGTTTCAGTGGGACTCACTCTAGCTGAGGAAGTCAGGGAAGCATCCCTGGTGAGGTGGCATTTGAGCTCAAGGAGGAGCGCTGAGGCTGAGAAAAGGACACACAGGTGACGAAGGCAGTCCCCGGACAAGGGGCCTTTCAGTGTGATGGCGTGAAAGCCCAGAAGAGTGACTTGCTGAAGACGAGTGTGGGGTGCTGGGAGAGAGGGTGTATGTTGGGGAGGGTCCACACAGGCCACGCAGACTGTAGAAGGGTGCTGCAGGCATCTGGGGCATCTGGTAGGGTCCTTACCCCGTTGGGCGACAGGGAGGCAGAAGGAGCTGAGGTCCAGACACAGGGCATTTACAGTCCAGGGCAGGCGAGTCATCCTCATCACTTCAAAGGAAATTCTGCATGAACGTTCGACCCATAATACAGATAGATAGAAGCTGCTCTGCCCGAGGCAGAGGTGGGGCAGGGGTCCTGTGCCTGCTTGCTGCACCCCTGATTCCCCTACTCCTGGGAACCTCCCCAGGGCCTGGGAGCACAGCCCGACACCCCTGGCTACAGTCTTAACTGCTCTCATGCTTCTCCATTGAGGTCTGACCTCCTAGTTACCCTAGACCCCCTCCCCAGACACGTCCTCTGGCCCCTTCTTCCCAGCGTGCAGGTCAGTGACGCAGTCCAGTTTGGTCCCTGCTCATGAACTTGATCTCTTTGCTCTCTACTCCGACCTCCAGCTCTGTTACCAACACCAGCCGGGAGCAGGTGCTGGGGCCGGGGGCCTCCACCTGATCGAATGGACACTGAGCCACGACAAACAAACTCCCTTATCACATCCTGGGGCTTCTCAGGCTCTGGTCTGGACTTGCCCTTCTGACCTAAACTCCCGCGCTCCAGTTTCTGGGGCAAAAGGACAAGCAGGGCCGTGCACACTCAGGGGAGCCTCCTTCACCCCCACTATACACCCTGGGACTAGACCTGGCAGGGAGGGGGGAGAGAGGTGGCTCAAGGTGGGGGAGGGTGGGCCAAAGGGTGCAAGTGAATAGGAAACTGCGTCAGGCCTGAGTGGCCCAGGCTCACATTTCCACGGTGAGGACCCGCTCCATGTCTTAGCACCGAGGACAGTGGGGCAAGCAGGTTCTCCTCCCACAAGCCGGATTGCTCAGCACCTGGTGTGTGCCCCACACTGTGCTCCATCGTGGAGACAGAGATGTAGTGGAGGGGGGGTGCGAAACAGCAAAAAGGTGTGGACCTGTGACTGTAAAATGGAAATATCAGGAGCTGCCTCCCAGGAGGCAGAGAGGACTGGATGACTACTGGCCGCACAGTACCTAGCTCTGAGCTGGCTTTGGGGGAGCAGTGGGGGGTGGGACAGAGAAGTATGTGCTGTGGGAGCACAGAGGAGGGCGAGAGCTCACTCTCAGGAGCAGCCTGGGCTGAGTCTCGTGGGACAAATGGGATCTCCTGACACAGAGAAAAAAGTATGAAGAAGGGCATTCCAGGCAAATGCAAAAGAGCACGTGCAAAGGAAGGCTGAAGCACGTGAAAGCCTGGCTTACCTGCAAACTCCAAGTTCAGGAATGTCCTGCCAACAGGAGGCACAATGTTCAGGTCCCTTCCGGGCAGCATCATCCAGTGGAGAGCTGCTCGGGACTCAGGCAGGCCTGGGTTCCTAGCGGTGCAGCCCGGGGGCATTGCTGAACCTCTCGGAGCCACGGGTCCACACCTCTTTGCTTTTTTCCTTCCTGAGTCCCTCCGCTGTACAGGGGCGTTGGCCGTTTGCCTAGCCAGACTGATGTCATACGAGGGAGAAATGGAGTGATGCGGTCACAGGACAGGCCCGCAGGAGTTTGCTCCTGCCTCTTCTGTGAGGCACAGAAACAGACCTGAAGTTCTGGAATCGGGAGATGTCAGGAGAGGTCTGTTGCAGCCCCTTCTTAGGGCAGACAGCTCCTGTCCCTGCAGCACGGCCAGGCGGCGTCCTGACTGTGCAGGACACTTCTGGACTCAGGCGAAGGTCACTGGCCCCTGTGACACTGACTGTGGCCATCTATTCCCCTCACTGAGATGCTGGCCTGGGGGGAGAGGAAACAAGGACGGTGATTAGGAATCATGACCACGGGTCCAGAAGTGCAGAGACTTAGACGGGGCCTTGGATGTCAGTGATCCTGACTTCTGAGTGATGCAGACACAGAGGGCTGTGACATGCCCAAGGTTCTCCCAGGGAGTTCCTGGCAGGTCTCCCGATTTCCCTGGGTAGGGCCAGTCTACAGCAGCCTCTGGCTGAGCAGACTCCAGCGGAGCGACAGCGCAGGGAACCGACCAGTGTCTGCGGGCTCTGCCCCTGGGGTTAGGGCTGTGTGTGTGGAGGGTCTGGCACTGACTGTCACTTGCATCCCCCTTACTGCCCTGGACCCTGGAGGTGTGGGATGGACCCGGCAGGACTGAGTGCTGTGCCTGGGGCCTTGTCCTTGCACAGTCAGGGATGCTGGGCCAAAGGGACAGACAGGAGCCGGCTGGTGAGACCAAACGCACGCAGGGGAGTTAGGCTGGCAGTAGCTTCAGGAATGTCATGCTGAGGAACCCAAAGGGTGTGTGACTCCAACTAAGAGGCCGACATTGGAGGCTGGGCACAGGTGGCTACCATGCCCACAGGGTGGAGCCCAGAGCCCCATGGGGTCATGGCATTGGGTGGAGCCACCAGGCGAGAATCAGCAGCAGGGCACCTCTCAGCCCTGAGGGGGCAAGGATGGGCAAGAGCAAGGAAGGCCGCCAAGCTGGAGGAAGGGGCCACGGGTCTGGGGACCAGGCAGGGCTCAGCTGTGGCCTGGTTAGTAGGGTCATAGGGTCCAGCTGTGGGGAAGGAGGCTGGCACCATGTGGCTGGTGGGCAGGCCGGGCCAGGGAGGGGGCAGTGCCTCCAGACCATGGCTCCTGGTGGTATCAGATTAGAGGCGGGACTGGATGAGGGGAGGGCTCCCCGAGCAGCCCTGCACTAGCTGGCTGGGTGACCTCGGCCAATTCCTTTAGCCGCCCAGAGCCTCGGCTTTTCATCTGCAATGTGGGGACACAGCCCCGTCCTGCCCACCTCACAGGATCTTTGGGCATTAACATGAATGCCGCCCAGCCTGGCACTGAGGTGACCAGCTAGCTGTCTCCCCTCTCACACTGAGGTCCTTCCACCTGTGAGGCCCCCGCCCGGTGACCTGGCTCCCTCTGCGTCCCTCAGGGCTCGGGACCCGGCTGTGGCCTGCCGTGCAGACGGAGGGAGAGGCCAGGCCAGAGGCAAGGCCAGGCTGCGGGCTGGCAGTCCGCAGGGCTGGGAGGAGGGAAGTCTGGTGATGGATGAGGCTGCCTGCCCTCGCCCATCTGGCCAAGCCATTTGCATAAAAACAAAGACAGCTCCAGAGGCTTGAAATATTGATGCCCAGAAGCTTTTCAGAGTGGCTCTTTGGTCTTGCCCAGCGAGGGCCTGGTGGGAATGGTGTGTCCAGCCTGTCCACGTTTGTTCCAAAAGGCTTCAGGGAGAGAGTGCCCCTGTCCAAGGAGCCACCCGGGAGGCCTTGTGGACACACATTAGTCTTGGGTTTCAGGTGGTACTGACTTTAATTAAACTGGTTTGGAAAAACACACATTGGATCAGGTTCTGAGAGGCTCGGTTTCTAGTCTGATGAAGTCAGATGGGAGTTTGGTCCCCTCAGGAGGCCCCGCCTCCCTCTTGCCCTCGCAAAACAACCCACTGACCAATCTCTCAAGAGTGACACCTTTCAAGAGGGGGTGGGGGGGTGGGGTGGAGGGGAGGCCCTGCCTGCCCTGAGGAAGCTCTAAGGTGGGGAGGGTGTGATTGTGAGGGGTGCATTCTCACCAGTATCCTGGAGGGGGCGCTCTAGTGATAAATGCTCACGCAGTCCAACTAGGGTAGGGGTGGGGGGCTGAGTCCCAAGTGGAAAGGGGAGGGTGCTTTAGGGCCAGGCACAGCACTTTGTGTTTCTGTCCTAGGGTCAGGTCCAGGATTGTGTGTATCTCTAGTTTGGCTTCTCCCAGAAGGTGGCAGCGGTCGGGGGTCGGGGGCGGTGGTAACACAAATCCCTTCTTTGCTGCGTCCCGCAGGTGTCTGGCCCAGGCCCCTCCATCTCCATCTGCCAAAGGTGCGCGAACACTCAGCTCCAGCCAGATTGCGACCTCCAGAGCAGGCGGGTCCTAAAAGGTCTCTCCGTGGGAGCACCTCCAGGCCGCAGGCCAGGGCTTAGTCATCTCTGATCCTCCATGCTTTGCACCCAGGAGGCACCTGAGAAATGCTTGCTGAAATTAAGGGAGTGTTGCAGCGTGGGCAGGCAGGGTCCAGGGCTGGCCAACAGGGTGAAGAGCATGGGCCAAGAGCAAAGTCTGTTGGCTCCTGGCAAGGGGCTTGGTGCGGGAGAGAGGGCTTGTCCTCTGCTCTGGGTGGTTGATGAGAACCAGTAAGCTTCCTCTCAAACCTGGACTCCCACCTTTCATCAGAGCTACAGCAGGTCAGCATATTGGGTTGTTAAAAAATGTTTTTAAATTTTATTTTCCTTTTATTTAAAAAGAAACACATTCCCAAGAGAAAAATGGTAAAAACATAGAAAAGTGTATAAAAACCCCCTATGATGTCCTCAATAAGTTGAGCCATTTCTTAACAGTCTTATTCTAAATATGGCTGACTTGGCTGGGGTAGGGGTTGGAAAAGTAACCCCGCATTCTGTGAGCAAGTGATGCTAACCTGCCCACCCCAAACCTCACGGAGCGAACCTCTGGACCTGGCATTTTCCACTCCACTGGGTTAGGAATAGAACTCTTGCCTGTTCTGGGGCGGGGCAGCATGGGCTTTGTGAACGGGCTGGAGAACCCTGATGCGTTAGGGTCGTCCTCATTACCTTTGTTTGCTGCCCTGGAGCTGACAGGGCCTCCCGATCATGCTGGCTGCTCTTCCCCCAGCTGGAGGGTGCAGAGGGGCCGGAGGAGGGGAGTGGAGTAGAGTGGGGGCAGCTCCCTGGGAGGTTGTCTTGCCCGGGAGGAAAGTCGGTTAATCTAGGCTTCTTCCAACACCAGAGAGTCCATCACTTTCTGAGGGCTCGTGACGTGCTGGACATTGCTCTGAACGCTTTATAAATGCTACCTTATTTAATCCTTCATAACAACGCTTCCTATTTATTCATTTATTAATCCTCACCTGAGGGTATGTTTTCAGAGAGAGGAAGGGGGTGGAGAGAGAGAGAGAGAGAGAGAAAGAGAGAGAGAGAGAGAGAGACATCGGCCTGTTGCCTCTGGTAAGTGCCCCGACAGGGATCAAACCCACAACCCAGGTACATGCCCTGAGCGGGAATCGAACCCGAAGCCTTTCGGTTTACTGGATTATGCTCCAACCAACCGAGCAACCTGGCCAGGGCCTCATTTATTTTTTTCATTTAACTTTTTATCAAAAATGTACTGGGCATTACTGTTGTCTCACTAGAAGCTGGGAGTGGTTTCTGGCTGCCCTCCATGCCCCTCTCCCTGTTCTGAGCAATCACCCATTCCTTTAACCCCCACTTCCCTGGCGTCTCCCTTTCTGCCCTCCTCCCTCCTCGCCTGTCTGGCCACAGATGCCTTGAAGTGGCCTTCCTACAGGTCTTCCCTCCTTCGTCCTTCCAGCGCTCTCCCCACACAGCACCCCCAGCGACTGCTCCGTATGCAAATCAGGCCTGCCTCTCCCCTCCTCAGAATACTTCAATGACTCACCATCTGCTACAGTGCAAATCAGAAATTCCTTTCATGGTGTAGGGGGCTTGTTATCCTTGAATCTTGGTTCTCCCTTCTTGCTTAATACCATCCTTTTTGGCTACGAGGTTGCAAGAACAAAGAACATGTTTCCCAGACTCCCTGGTAGCAGGGTGTGATCGTGTGTCCAAGGAGCGACTAAGTGAGGTGTCACCTGGCAGCTTCCCCTGGGGCCCTGTGTTAAGACTGCACTCATGTGCTCTTCTTTGCTCTCTCTGTCCCTTTCTTATCCCTGCTGCCTAGAATAAGATGTTCCTTCTTGACCACAAGGTCAAATCCAGGCACAGGGAAGAAATGAGATAGAAAGAGCCTGGACCCCTGACAGTGGACTCAAAACCATCCCCCAGGACGGTGGATTGAGAAGAGAGTGCACTACACCCCCGCCAGATTGGGCTGTGTGGCTACTGAGTGCTGGATGCGGGCTGCGGCGGCAGGGCGGGTGGAGGCAGTGTGGGGAGATGCTGGACAAGGACTCAGGGAGTCAGCTAGGGGGCTGCTGACTGAGAACTGGGGCGGGCAAGGGTGTGGGATCAGGCCCAGGGCACGAGAGCCAGCCGCAGGTCCAAGAAGCACAGGAGGCACCTGACTCCGCATGGAGCTCTGCCCGGCAGGCAGAAGCCGCGCAGCAGGGGCAAGAGCACATATCTGGAGACAGATGAACTGGCTCAAGCCTGTTGATCTCAATTTACCAACATGCTTCAGGGGTTCAGTTTCCTCCTCGGTGAAGCAGAGAGGACGGTAGTCCTAATTTACGAGGTTTCTCTGAGGGTCAGACGAGACAATATGCATTACAGTGTTCTCAAACTGAAAGTGTGCTAACGACGTCACTGGTGGTCATGCCTGCGGGGGGCACAGGGGACACGAGCAAGGCGCCTGTGGCAGTTGTGTCACTGGCCCCATTCTTTACTCCTTTCTGTATCCTTGTCCCTTGTCACATGTCTCTGTAGCTCCTCCTAGCCCTTGACATTGGGTTCAACCATGTGACTTCTTTGGCCAATAGAAGGAGGTAGGAGTGAGGGTGTGCCAGTCAAGCCCCAGCTGTCAGAGGTCTTGTGGGTTTCTGCTTGGTTTCCTTCGCCTTGTTGCTTTGAGAGGAACAGGGATCAGCTAGCCTGCCAGTCCCAGGAGGGCCAGGGCCACGGAGACTGGAGCGGCCTCAGCTGAGCTCAACTCAGATCAGAAGATTCCCAGCAGACCCCCAGACATAGCAGCAGGCCTGTCCACGAACAGCTGACCCACAGTGCAGGAGAAATTGCAAAGGATTGTGGTATTGAGCCTGAGTCTGAGGGTGGTCTTCGATGTAACAATATCTATTTCCCAAACTTGGCAAAGAAGTAATAGTCAAACTACTGACCAATATATAATGGATCAGAACAGTGACACATGGTAACCTTAAAGAAAGAGAACTCCAACAAGATCAAAAAGACTCCATGGTAAATAAATTTATACACTCACATCAAGAAAGCATCAGTTGGAAGAGAAATTGGTCACAAATGGAAGCAGAGGGAAGGAGAATCAGACAGGTTAGAACAGCAGGGCCCACCCACCCCTGTCTGGATGGAGCTTATCTGGCAGGTGTTGGGGGGCTGGTCTGAGGGCAGGTGAACCCCAATTGTGAAGATGGCAGGGCAGGAGAGCCTGGTGCCATGAAGCAGTCAAGTAATTTAATTAACTCATCTTGGCTGATTCCTCCATGTCTCTATAATTTGGCTCCCATGGAGAGATTGTGGTCGGCCTGAGTAAGTTTCCAACCTATTTGACAGTTACACTGCTCCTTGTGATTTAATTGGCACTCTGGTCGTCAGGCCCGTGTAAGGTCTATTAATGCACATCAGTATCCCCAGCTTTGATCAAATTTGATTCGGGGTCCTAGCGGAGTTTGAGTCTATCAGTCTGTAAGGGTGAAGGCAAGAGTCTTATTGATAGCGAACTCATCAGAATAAAAGCTGCCTTCTGGTGCCCGGCCACTGGCCTGCATAGCCCGTGCATTTGTGCCCACCTTTTCTTCTGGCTCCATGGTTATGTTGTTGTCCAGGTATATAAAAATCTCTGGTGAGTTCGGAGGGGTGACCACTCCTGGCTAGCAGGGAAAGTTGGGGGAGGGAGCCACTGAGATCCATTACTTAAGAGCATCTTTCCAGCCCCCTGAATCTCACTTAGAAAAACATCCTGGGATGGTGGTCCTGGAAGGATGCTTCTAGGCCAACCGCCCACTTTATTCCACTGGAGTCTCAGGCTCAGAGAGTTTATACAAGTTGTCCCATTTCCAGTCCCATTTCCGGTCCCCCATGGGAGGATTCACACTTAGGAGAGCCATGGATTTGTTCTCACTGTGGTGTGGCTGACTGAGCCAGCCTGGCTGCCTCTCTGAGGGTGGGGGCTGTGTCTGTTCAACACCAAGAATTACTATTGCATACGCCTGTTGGGGTCTCAACATGTGGTGCTGACATGCTGTGGTTTGGGGCTTAGGGAATGGTCTTAACACCCTGTCCTCAGTCCTGGGTTTGGCTGGTCGGGGATTCCCATCTGCCGCCCATTCTCTCAAGCTGTGATCTGGGCAGGAGCCATCCACTTACTTGTGCTTCATTACCTGTTCTGTCTTTCCAACTGGTTGCACTCCCAGAGGGCAATCAGCAAAGTGTTCCCAAATGAGGAGCTATGGACTTTTCTCTGTCCTCTGTATTTTCTACCTCTCTCCCTCACCCCACATATATTCACTCTTGGCACCAAGATTGACTGAGTTCTGACAACTCTGGGAAGCTTTCTAAAGAGCAGCAAGAAGATGATCTTAATCCAACCCCAGGTCTCAATATGGTGCAGGGGAAGTGATTGGGGCTGGGAGTTAGGGGGCTGAGGTCTAGCATTCTGGCTTTGGAATGTTAAGTGGGTCATTTGATTTTTTTTGGAACCCAGATTCTTCATCAATGAAATGAAAATATTGAGCTACTCAATTGTATCTTGCATTAATATTCTGTAGTTTCATTTTGAACTTGGAAAACTGTCTTGTCTGCAGAGTTGAGACACTTGAGACACTGCCCTTGAGACCCAAGCAGGTGGGCGCTGTCCTCGGTGCTGAAGCCGTGGGTCTCACATGGCAGGTCAGATTCGGGAAAGAAGAATCTGTTTCTCAGAAGGCGGGCGCTGTGCATATTTTCGACAGCTAGGAGTTGGACTGTAAAACACTGTTCCAATAAGCAGGCCATAGAGTTGGGGCTTCAAGATTTTTCATAAACCTACTGCTACAGAATTTGATCTATATTTTCTACGCCTCCAGGACGGTTTGGCAAACTGTCCCCCATGTATTTTGATGGTAGGACCATATATTGGGTCGGCAAAAGTCTATATGGTTTTTTTCTGTAAAATAAAAGGCATTTGTTATTTTCACCAGTAAGTTTATTGATTTGAATATTTTGAGTATGTCGGCTCTCTCCCGCATGGTATAACATTGATTGTTCTCAATTAATGTCTCAATTTGATCGGTATCAACTTCAACTGGTCCACCTGACCATGGAGCATCATCCAGCAAGAAATTTCCAGCATGAAACTTCACAAACCACTTTTGACATGTTCGATCAGCCACCACACCTTCTCCATACGCTGCACAAATCTTCTGTGTTTCAGTTGCATTTTTACCTTTCTTGATGTAATACAGCATAATACGCTGGAAACGTTGCTTATTTTCTTCCATCTTCAAAATTAAAATGACTTCACAAAAATGCACCAATTTTGATAAGTTTTTAAAAATACAAAAATAAAAAATAATAAAAATGCACGCTGATATGACAGCTGTCACAGTACAGTCTAACAAAACTGTTTTGAATGAAGTTAAAGACAAGTAAGTGCTACCAGAGCCATCATACAGAAAAAACCAAATGAACTTTTTGGACAGTCCAATGAATTCTGGATTCCTGCATTTTCTGGTACTTCCCCAATTTCAATTATTCTATCACTTGGTTTCTGTAAATTATTGCAACATCCCTGAAGTTCTAATATTTTGCCAGCTAGCCCACATCTCCAGGTGTCTTTTGGTTGTGGAAGTAGTTTCATACTCTTGTTCAACTGTGTTTCTAGATTTCTGGCTTTGAAAATACGGCCTTGGCACAGATACAGCCGATTTGATATCTCTTGTGTCGAGATTGTAAAGCTGCTGGATAAGGAGTTGCCAGAACTCTTCTTTTTCATGAAAATCTTTTGGGATTAGAGGCCATGCCTTGGTTACGAAATGAGCTTCCCTTCTCTGGACAAAAAGGCAAAGGAACAAGAATGTCTGAGTGGATCATGCCTACGCAATGTCACGTTGGAGTGAACAAGGATAAAACGCAAGATAAGTGAGATTTGGGTGTCATGCCCTCATCTCCCCCTTGCTCAGCCCATTGCTTTGAGACTGTGATGACACAGTAGTGGTGACAGTCACCCAGGTAATGACCGCTCTTCCGATCCTGTTGGAGAAGCTGCTCAATGGTGGGAGGGCAGTGACAGCCCAAGAGCACCCTGTGGGTCCGGTTGGAGTACTTCTCAACACCACAGGGAAAAGGGCCCCATCTCTGCTCACCTCTCCACTCACTCATCAAAGGCTTTGGTCCTCTGCCTCCCTCAGGATTGAGTTTTCTCACTCTCTGTGATGGGGGGAGCAACCCAGTTCAAAGTTGATGCCAGGTACTTAATGCAGCAAGCATTTATTGAGCACTTACCATGTGCCCATCCTTGTGCCTTGACCCATGCGGGCTGCAGTGGTCAGGGGTGGAGGAGGGCTGGGAGGCAAGAGGACAAGAGGGGGACGACGCCTGGAGACCTCAGGGAGGGAGGCAGTGGCATTATGAGTGTAGAGTCTAGAGCCAGTTAGCGCCATGTTTAGGGCCCAACTTAGCTGCTCAATAGAGAGCTGTGTGACTCCTCCTAAACCTATACACATTAATTTTTAAAAGGCAGGGAGTGTAAAAATATCATCCTTACCTCACAGAGATTGTTGTTGGAATTAAACACTATAATTTACATGAAGGGCGTTGTTCAGGGCCCACGAGTGCTTGGAAAAAGGCAGCTCTCTTTATTGTAGACATGGGATGTGTGTATGGCATGTGGTTTGCTTGGGAACAATAGCCAAGCACCTTAAGGTCCCTGCTCTCCGTCACTTCCCTGCTGCCTTCTTGGACTATGAGGTTGCTGAAGTTGGTCTTGCACTTTCTGCTCTTCCTCAAGGATACGTTAGCAACCACGTCATATCTCGTCATCTTTCAGGGGGTTGCACAGGGATCGTTCGGGCGTTTGCTCCACGTCTTGCAGACGGAGTCATTGGCTTTGAACCTGGAGAGTTAGCTGGGCTCTCGGTGTAAGTGTGGCCTCAATATTCACCCCATTGATGTCCTCAGGGGTGTGTCCCATCCCCTGGGAATCAAAACAACCCCTAAAGCCTCCGTCAAACATTCATAGTTTGCTCAGTGACCTTGGGGTGTAAGTCAAAGGGGCCAGAGATTAGGAACAGCTTCGCCAGGTCTCTCGTTGCCTCCTGCCTCAATCAAGTTTGACTCGTTAGCCTTCCATCCAAGGAGGCACCTGGATCATAGGGTTATTTATAGTTGATCTTTTAAAATGAAGACAGCAGTTCAAAAAATGCTCCTGCATTCTCATTGTCTCCTGTTATTCTGTCATTCAGCTGTGTGGCAGGGGTGGCTGCGGGGGCGGGGGGGCGGTTGGTGGGGAGAAGTGGTGGGAGTTCCCCATTCTCCCTCCTCTTGCTCCTTTCATACCTGGGGACTGTTTTCCGTTTCCCTCTCTGTCTGGCAAGACCTGTCCTCCCTTTTCACACCAGCTCAAGTCACCACACAGCTGAGTTGTGTTCCTTTGTCCCTCTCTTCTCCGGGTCTGATGATACCAGCAGCTGAGAGCACATGCACGTCTCAGAGCCCCCAGGCAACCTCTGTGGGGTTCAGACAGCTCCGCCCTGACCTGAGGGCCGGGCTGCATGGACGCAGTCAACACCACCAAACAGTGACAGTTGCCCAGGCTGACTCTTTGCCGGAGGTGCTGGCTGTGGCCCCCAGGCTCTCAAGCTCTTAATGTGGGAGGGGCCCAGGGCTCAGCCCCGCCTCCTGCTTTCTATCTACATTTGCTCCCTTGGGGATCACACCCAGACTCCTGCTCTAAGAATCTTCTGTGTGCTGATGGCTCCAAACCTGTGTCCGGGCCAGACTCCCCTCCTGAACCCCAGGCTCAGCTATCTACTGCCTCATCTCGGAATCTCTGCTCGATGCCCAAAAGGCAGTTCAACCCAGCATGCCCCACACCGCTCTCCTGACACTTCCCACCCAGCCGGCTTCCCCCACACCGCCTCCTGACACTTCCCATCCAACCAGCTTCCCCCACACTGCTCTCCTGACACTTCCTGTCCAACCAGCTTCCCCTGGCATCTTCTCAGTCGCAGAAAATGGCCGCTCCAGTGTTCCCAGGTGCCCAGGCCCCAAACCGCTTCTCTCCTTGACTCCTCACCCTCTTACTCCCTGCATCCAGTCCGCAGCGAGTTGTCGAGCTCTGCTACAGAATGGACTCAGAGCCTGGCCCCGCCTCGCCACCTGCACTGTCTCACCCCTGTCTGAGCCATTGCGGTCGTTCGCTTGCATTGTTCCAGGAGCTTCCTAACTGGTCTCTCTGCATTTGCTCTCCAGCCCCCATAATACATTCTTCCAATAGCCGCCAAAACGATCTTGTGAAAACAACGTCATCTTGTCTCCTCCCTCGAAGCCCTCCAGGGGCTCACACATCAGAGTTCAGGTCCAAGTCCTTTCAATGGCTGTAAATAACCCACCCCCAAAGCTCCCCCAGTCTCTCGGGCTTCACTCACTTCATTCCCTACCGGCCTCCTTGCTGCTCTGCAGACGTGGCCACACGCTTTCTCCTCGAGGCCTTCGCACTTGCTGCTGCCCCCCCTCGCTGCCCCCCCTCCCCGCCCCCACGTGCAATGGAGTTCCTGCGGATGTCTGTATGTGCCGACCACCGGGCCATCCTGTTTCCCCACCCACAAGTGCAGCCCACCCCAGTTCTCTCCCTTCCTCCTGCCCCATCAATCTCCTTAGCCTTCATCACCATCACAGTTATTGTCTTTTAAACAACTTTATTTATTGATTGATTTTAGAGAAATAGGGAGGGAGGGGGAGAGAGAGAGAGACATGGAATTGTTCCACTTATTGATGCACTCATTGGTTGATTCTTGGATGTGCCCTGACCAGGGATCAAACCCACAACGTTGGTGTATCGGGACGATGCTCCAACCAACTGAACTATCCAGCGGGGCCATATTTATCATCTTATCACCCATTTCCTCCACTCCATGAGGGCAGGATACTTTTCCATTTCATCTGCTAGACCCCCAGTGACTGACTCGGGGGGGACATTCAGTGGAAAGACCCATGCTTTCCACTGCTCACAGTTTCCTTTGAGGGGTAGGAGCTGTCCTGTGTCTCTGCACCACCCCTAGGTCCCCAGGGGCCAGGTGGATAGCATGGGAGTGTGGCAGGGGCCTGGGGCCTCAGACCTGCCTGCTCAGGCTTCTCCCCCAGGCCCTTCCTCCCCTGGGGACCACTTGCCACTCAGGGATGAGTGGGGCAGCTCTGCTGGGCCAGTTCGCCACGGAGGCATTTTCCAGTGTTGGAAGGAGACTGTGCTGGCCTGGAGACCTGGCCACCTGCCCCCTCCGGCCACCTCGGATCACAGGAAAGGTGTCCTGGGCTGACTTGTGTGTTCGGCACACAGACCTGGGTGTGCTGGGGTCAGGGAAGAGAGTGCACAGGGCTGTGCTGTGCTGTGGGCAGTAGGGGGAGAGCAGAGGCTCAGAGGGGACCCTGGGTTGGGCCAGGACGTGGGCACAGAGACCAGCAGCGGGTGGAAGGGCAGCTCGGGCTGCGCCCTGCCTTTCCAGACCTCCTCTGCTGCCTGTGGTGAGTGGAGGGAAGGCAGGCGCCCCTCCTGTTGCCTTGCTGGATCCCACCCCTGAGTGGCCTGGGCCCACTGGTGCCAGCTACAAGGTAGAACACCCAGTTAAACTTGAATTCCAGATAAACAATGAATGATTCTTTATGATAGTATAGTCTAAGTACGCACAATCCAATCCTTACAGTAAAAAACAATGCTTTGTTTATCTGAAATTCAAATTTAACTGGATGTCCTATATTTTTAACCGTGAGATTTTAACTGTGAGCTGGGATCATACCACCCAGACCCTCACGGCACCTCTCACGCTTCTCCCGGGCAGCAGGAGCCTTCTGGGAAGACTGTCCTCGCCACGGGGAAGTCCCCACAGAGCCACGAAAGAGGCTGCTTTTGCAGTGGGGCTCCCAGGCGTCTCCGCCCTGAGAACGCTTTGGCCTCCGGGCGGTTTGTAGCCTGAAACTGCAATGGGTCTCTGGCCAGTGAATAAACAGCAGTGGGAAGCCGACCGGATTGGAGAGGCTCTGAGTAGGAAACAACCGCCTGCCACTGATTAGCTGTGTGGGAAAAAGCAAGCCTCCCCAAGCCGAGCGCTTCCTCCCCTGTTGAGAGGATATAATATTTTCATAGCTTACTGTACAGGTGGAGAGTACAATGTATGTATAAGGCTCTGAGCATATAGAAAGTGCTCAAAAGCCCTGGCTGAGTAGCTCAGTTGGTTACAGTGTCATCCCGATGCGCCAAGGCTTCAGGTTCCATCCCCGCTCAGGGGACGTATGAGAAGCAACCAATGAATGCATATATAAGTGGAAGAACAAATCAATGTTTTTCTCGCTCTCTCTTTATCTTTCAAATCAATAAATTAAAAAATTTAAAAATAGCCTTAAAAAAGAGGAAATTCTCAATAAATATTAGCTGATGCCAGGATTAGTGCAAAGAGCAGAAAGCCACGGAGAACCTGGAAGACCACGAGGATGGGAGGAGCCCACCTAGCAGGAAGAAGGTGCTACTGGGACTGAAGGAGAGGCAGGATGGGATGTGGGCTCGGCTGTGCCTGTCGCCCAGTCTTTATGCTGCTGCTGCTACTCAGGGCTCTTAGGAAGGCTCCGCACTCACCTCACCTCCTGCAGTCTGGAATTCGGGCCGCCAGGCATGAGACTGAGAGTAGGGGCAGGTGGGCTTCTATGGGGCAGACGACACAGGGGCTCAATGATGGGGAAAGAGTGACAGAGCTCAGGAACATCAGGACTGGGCCATGAGTGTGATGGGGCCAGGAGGAGGAAGGCACAAAGTCTGTAGAGAGTCACGGCTGCCGGGAAGATGAAAGGACCGTTTTCTCTCGCTCTCCCCTCACCCTGACACAGAAACATTGGTGGGTTACCTCCCGTATGCATTCCCAACCAGGGGTTGAGCCCTGAACCTGGGTACGACCCCCAGCGGAGGATCGAACCCGCAACCTTTCGGTGCACAGAACGATGCTCCCACCAACGGAGCCGCCCGGCCAGGGCAGGGCTGTGACCTCTTCATAGCCCTGAGCGTCAGTGAGGATGTGGGTAACATTCTGCTTGGCATGAGCAGACATCTCCACCGGAGATATTTTCACAGACGAGGAGAAGTGACTTGGCTGCGTACATACAAGAAAAATTCAAGCAAACATTCAAATCTGGGTCTAGTGACTGTGGTTCCCGGAAATGGCCGTGACGTCTCTTAAGTGGAGTGTGGTTGTGACCTTGAACAGCCTCGGCCTTCAGAGCATGACAGAGCTCTCTTGTGTGGTCACCGTGGATAACGGCACATGGTCAGCATCGAGCATGTGCTTTGTCATAGCAGGTGGTGGCCCAAATGTAAATGACCGTGAGAGAGTTCTGAGCCTTTTCTCTGAGGGTCTGGGGCACGCGTGCCAACGGGGGCCCATGAGCCAAGTGTCTAAACATTTTAAAGTTGCAAGTCAAGCTACCAGCTTTACATAAAGTGTGTTCTCTTCTCACCTTGACTCGGGTGCCTTTGTAGCAACGGGGGAGGCCACGTTCCAGTTCAGGAAGCCCAGGTTCCTGGACGTTCTGTGTCACACCATGGTGGGGTGTTCTGGCCCCCTGCCCCTTCTCTGCAGCCCACACCCTTTCTCTTCCCAGTCCTGGCTCTGTCCAGCAGCTGAGGGTCTGTATTCCATCACTGATGTAGCAAATTACCATAGACCTAGTCATTTAAAGCAGGGGTCCCCAATGCCTGGGCCACACACCAATACCGATACTGATCCGGGCCTATTAGGAACCAGGCAGCAGAGCAGGAGGTGCGCTTGGATGTTATACTCTTGAATCATCCTGAAACCATCCCCCCTCACCACCCCATCCCTGTCCATGGAAAAATTGTCTTCCACAGAACTGGTGCCTGGTGCCAAAAAGGTTGGGGACCACTGAGTTAAAGCAACGCTAATTTATTGTCTCACATTCTGGGCGTTAGGGGTTGGGTCTCGCCGGGCTGGCCTCCAGTTGCCTACAGAGCCAAATGGCTTTCTGGAGGCTCCAGGGCAGAAGTCCTTGCCCTTTCCTGCCTCCAGAAGCTGACCACACCCTTGGCTGCAGCCCCTTCCTCCTCCTTCAAAGACAGCAGCCAGCGTCTTCAAATCTCTCTCTCTCTCCTGTGTCCCTCTTTTACTTGAAAGGACTTTTGTGAGTAGACTGAGCACACCTGGATGATCCAGGATACTCTCCGCACCTCAAGAGCCTTCATTTAACCACAGGTGCAAAGTCCCTTTGCCATGTCAGGTGACACATTCACAGGGGATTGGATGTGGACACCTTCGGGGCCTGTGATTGCTTCTTCCAGGGTCCTTGTGCACACCGCGTGGCTCTCCCACACTCCCTGCCTAGGGGCCGCGCAATCCGCACACAGGGGGCAAGATCCATCCTTGAGAGGATGAATCAGGTGACAAGTAACATGCAGAATGTGGAAGTGGGCTTGGAACTCTTCGGGCAATGAAGCCAGGGTCCCAGGTACCTGGAAGGAAGATCCAGAAGGGGGCACATGAGCTCCAGGTGTGAACACTTTTGGCCCTGAGGACTCCTCGCCCTGGGGAGAAGGACAAGGAGAGAGAAGGACTGGAGTGGAGCCTTCTAAAGCTTGAGGCCTGGGGGAGGGTCCCCTCTCAGCTGGTCTAAGGGTGGTGTATATTAACTTGACTTCGGCGGACTCACTGAGATTGTGTACAAAATCTTGTTTGTGTGTATGTATGTACATATTTTTTGGAAGAGATTTAATAGTTTTCATCAAGTCTTCAAAGTGACCCAGAAAAGTCAAGCACCCTACCACTGTGATTAGTCTCACTGGGCAAAACTAGCCCCTCTGGGCCATTCCCGTGTCTTTCGGTCCACAAGCAGACAGATGCTGCCTTGTCTCTGAGATGAGCATCCCCCGGGCCCCCGCCAAGCTGGCCTCTGCCTACCCAGGGAGCCTTTGCAATGACTATTTGGGGTGCAGTGGGGGTCCGTGGGGGCTGACTGACGATCTGGCCTGGGATGTGGCGAGAGGGCCCACCTGCTGGAGATGGAAGGAGCTGTTACTTTCTTTCTCTAGCAAACAGATGCTCAACGGCATTTTCCTGGTCCCTAAATTCACCTGTCAAGCAGAACTCGGGACAGCAGCAGATGGGAGGCTGCAAATTGGGCTCTGGACGTCAGCTGGGCCTGACAGGTGAGCTGGAGCCAGAGCCCTGCTGTCCTCAGGAGGGGATGGGAGGGTGTGGGAACAATAGCAGTTTCTGCCAGGTGCTTTTTATTTTCCAAGAAATTAAGCAGAGTTTCTTCCTCCCAGTGAATTTCCTTAACAAAGATATTTTAAAGCCTTGGAAAACATTCTTGTCCTACTTTAATTGTGTAAAGACTGTGTGTGCTGGAAGGGAAAGAGGGAGGAGGGGGGAGAGGGAGAAAAAGAGAGGGGGCGTGGTGAGAAGGGAGGGAGAGGAAGGGGTGCAGGGAGCAGGGAGCAGGGAGGAAAGAGGGAGAAGAGGGAGGGGAGGAGGGGGAGGAAAGCAGAGGATGTATTTCAGAAATTGCAGAGCAGCTCTTCCCTTACAGGAACTCTCTCTCCCAGTCTTCTTCTCTCCAGGCTGCTGCTGCTCCCCCACCCGTGGCTTTGTCTCCAGCCTCACGATTCAGCCCTGCAGGACTGCCATTCTGCAGGAGGCCTCTTTGATAACAGGGCATCTTCCACAGGGGCGTCTGAGGTTGGGGAGCAAGGCAAAGACAGGCACCGGTGGGCCCAGAGGTTGGACTGAGGTGCTTGGGGGTGGCGGTGCCCAGCTGGAGCCCACTGTGAGGAGCTGCTCAGAGACCTCTCTCAGTCCTGTGTCTCAGCTTCCTCCTCGCAGGGTCCCCTGCGACCTCAGCACCTCTCTTCAACCCCACCTGGAGCCAGCTGGAGCTGGGGCTCTGCCCGAGGGGCTCTGGCAGCTCCCCCAGGTCCCTGAAGTTGGTCTCCTTCCAGAGAGCAGCAAGGAGGCCCCAAGTGCAGGAGGCGAGGAGCATTCGATCGGCGTGTTACCTTCTGAGAGACAGCTTGAAAATTTCCCCCCACTACCTTCCAGAAATCCTTGCTTCTGAGGCAGAAAGTTACCCTGGGGAAACTGAGGCAGATACGAGCTACTCGTTGCAAACCCCCCGTGACACTGCATTCCTTTGGCTGATGAGCACAAGGACTGGCCCACAGCCTTCCCTGCCGGCACCTGGCCAGCACTGACGGGCTTCTCTGTCCTCAGGTCACCCCCGGTGTCCTGCTGTCACACTCACTTTGCCGCTAGAGGACACGTGGGGAACTGGGTCCGGGGAGAGCAGAGGGAGAGAACCCTGGGGGAAACAATGGCTGGACAGGAGCTCTTGGAGGGCAGTGACCCTGCCCTAGTTAACTCTGGGTCCCCAGCACCCAGCCCAGCACCTGGCAGAGAGAGGAGCACAGGGCTGTGGACACCCAGGGACGCCCGAGGCCTTGGTCTGCTTCTCTGAAAGCACTTGGGATCTCACTGAGCACGAGACTCTTCGGTTTCACAGAAGAGAGTTGCTCTGAAGAGGAGTCTATTTGCCTGATGCTCTGGAGCTGAAAGCCAGCGGTACCCTTGCCCAGGAAGGTGAGAGGCAGTCGCTCTACTCAGGGACAGTGATGTGTTGGGCCGCTGATGTAAGCTAGGCATCACGTGAGGCGCTGGGCTTCACTGCCAAGCCGGACAAACAGGGCCTTGGAAACTACATGGACTTTGTTGTAGGAGAAAAGGAAGCCAAGGACGGGCTGGACACAGGAGAGTGATGTGATCACACTTAGTGGGGTGGGACCACGGTTGGGAGGAGGGAAAGGTGTGCGGCACCAGGTAGAAGGTAAACATGACAGTTTCCATAGCGATTGGCAGTGGAGATGTGAACAAATGCATGAGTTGGAGGATTATTTAGGAGATGAAATTGATAGGTCCTGAGAATGGGATGCATTGAAGGAAGGATGATTCCTGGGCAGGAAAGCTGCTCACAGTTCACCGCACAAAGGGTCTCCTTTGGCTAGAGAAGCGGAAGGTGTGAGGATGTTTTCTGTTGTAACGGAAAGCTCAATTGCTAGAAGAAAGACTTGGCTAATTCAGGAACTTCACAATATAACAAGGGAAGCAGGTTCTTCCCGGCTTTTCACTTCTCTGTGGGTGGAGGGAGAGAGGGGGTGACCTCAAACTATCCCCTCACAGTTGCAAAATAGCTGCTGAAGTTCCTGCCATCACATCTAATCATGACTGTACCCAGGGAAAGGAGGGGAAATGGAAGGAAACGGGATTGCCAGAACTGACTGAGATGAATCAGGATTAAATCTCCTTCTCTGATTAAGGGATAGTTTAACAAATCTGGGCTTCTCTTACCAAAGACGGCAAGAGAAATGAATTTCAGGAAGGCGACCAAAAGTATTTATCTGCTAACCAGGAGCCATTCCCAAAATTCTCCCAAGGAGAAACAGACCCGGAGAAAACAGCCCTAGGGGGGCAGATGCCCTGCGGGGCTGCCCGGGAGGCGCTTTCCCAGCTGCGCGGACCCAGCGCCACCAGCAGAGGGCACTGCCTGGGAGGCGATGCAGCGCGGAAGCCTCGCCGAACCGTGGGCGGCCGCCCTCCCCACCACCGCGCGCTGGGGCCTCCCTGCCGCAATCCGCAGACTGGCTGGTGGGGACAGCGTGGTTCTCACCATTCAACCAGAGGGCCGCTGCGGGTCTGGATGGAGACAGGACTTTGCGGTGGAGCCCCGCACTCTGCAGTGGCCGGGCTGGGATTTTCCTCCCTGGGTCCTGATTCCCCCGGAAGCCAGAGGCTGCCAGCGACGGGCTTCCGCCGCCCCGGACCCTGGCGCGGACAGGGCCCTGCGAATCCCATCCCAAGACTTGGGTGTGTGGGGGTTGGAGAGAGTGGAGGCTCCCTTCCCTATCAATTCTGTGGGCTTAGTTTATGGATTGACTTTTAGGGCAAGAACACCGCAGAACACTGGAGGAGGAGACTGTCCCCAGACTGCAGGGGGCAGAGCCCTGCCCTACCACTTCCAGCGGGTCACCTTGTACAAGGGGTGAAGACAGCACCTGGCTGGTGGTGCGGTGTGACGCCCGGGGAATCACTGCAGCTCGTGCACGGGTCGGCGCTACCTCGTGTTAAATATTATTATAGTCATTATTAGAACTAGTATTGTTATTGCCCCAGTGCCCTTCCAGGCCGGCACAAAGTCCTCCAGGGTGAGGCGAGGACTCTGTTCGTCGGGCTCAGGCCTGGCCGCAGAGCCGTCTATGCCACTCACGGTGGCAGGGGGTGGAGCCACCAGGCAGGGCTGATGCCCACCCACCCCCAGCATCAGGTTGGAGAACGTGGCCCTGAGGGAACATTCTCCTGCTCCTTTTCATAGTTAAGCAAGGCTCAGGGGCCTCACTTCCAATGATGCCGTGGCCCCCGTGAGCCCTTGGTGCCCTCCCCAGGGTCTGAGTGAGGCCAGGTGGGGCAGCAGCCTTGGCCACGAAGGCCGAGTGTTTGGTGCATCCCTGTTGCCTGCAGATGGGCTCAGCCTCTGCCCATGTCCTTGGAGGGCCCTGCAGGTTCTTCCTGCAGCTGAGGCTCCCAAGAGCTCCTTGGCGTCTGCATCTGCTGACGGGGCTCTTTGCACATGGCCGTTTGGGAAAAAGGTGGCAGTGGGGTGCTCCCTCAAGTGACTGCCAGGGTCTCCCAGTCCCCTGGGGGGACGTGGGCCCTCTCTCCCACCAGGAGCATGCTGCTCAGCTGCAGGCCAGACTCCCCAGCACTGGGCTGCCCCTCCCTGAAGATGGAGGTCCAGCAGCTGGGGTTCTAGCCTCAGACACTGGCACTTGCTGGCTGGGTGTCTGTGGACAAGTCTCTTCAACCCTCTGGTCTTAGCATCTTCATTTATAAACGGGAGACAATGATAACTTTCCTGCCTCCCCCCACCCCACCCCGCCCCACCCCAGAGGCCCCAGAGAGACTGTGCATGCAGGGCTTTGATGCGAATAAAAGGCTAGAAGTAGGTTGTGTTCTGGCTTCTGGTTCTTGTTGAGTTATTGGGCTGTCATCAGATGCTCTCACTGGTCGTTTCTGTGGGCAGCCAAGTGGTTGCCAAGCAGAGGGGGTGGGGGAGACCCAGATGAAGGTCCTCCTTGATCTTGGGGGATGCCTGCCCCTCTTTATTGGAGAAGCAGAACACACATTCCTGAGGGCAGAGAAATGCATAAATATAGACTTCAAAGAAACCCACAAGCATGGTTTTAAATATCCATCTATAAACACTCAAAAGTTTCCAAACTCACAACAGCTGGAAGTTCAAGTGTTCCATGATTCTGGATTCATCAGGCTTATGGAAGGTAGTCTAGGAAGGCTTCCTGGAGGAGGAAGCCTTTCTTTCTTTCTTTCTTTCTTTCTTTCTTTCTTTCTTTCTTTCATCTTTCTTTTTTCTATAGAGAAAAGGGTAGTGAGTGGTGGTGGCAATGGAGGTCTAGGCCAGGACAACCAAATTAATAATCATTTTAAGGCTGGAGAGACTCAGAGTGGCTCCTGGTGTATGGAGACCCTGAAAGCACCAGTGATGTGTAAGGAACAGTGAACAGGGCTCCGGAGTGTCACTGCCAAGTGGGAACTGGAGTTTAGATGGGAGGGTGGGCCTGTCAAGGGAGCACCATCCCAGGGCCCGGCTCAGTGTGGCCCATCGTCGTAGGTCAGCTCCCAGAGGAGACAGACTTGGAGACAGAGATCGGCATGCATTAGGGCTCCTGGGGAGGGCACTTGGTATGAACACTTCAGGGGGATCAGGCGGAGGGGAGGTTGGACTGAGATTGGTGGCTGCAGAAGTCTTGGCTGGTCCCATGGGGAGCTCAGGAGCTGGCACGACCTCCTGAATTCCTACTCGAGTCTCCACGACCAATGGCAGCCCCGCAGGTTCTCCTAGGGCGGGAAGATTTGGCCCCTTTCTCTAACCCACCCTTTTCCAGAGTGTTGGCGTTAGAAGTGAGCTCGGGAATCGTGTAATGCCCGAACCCTTAGCCTGGGTGAAGGGTGCATTACAGGGTCATCCAGAGGCTTTTTCAAACTGCCCTCAGTAGATTGTGACGTGCGCTGACCCCTGCCGCCCTCTGGGACTAGCGGCGAGCTCTCAGCTGGCTGCTGGGGCTCTCTCTCTGTCTGGCACAGTTCCAACACCAGAACGCTGGGGAAGGGACTAATGTGACCTCTGCCCTTGTCCTCAGCCTCTTCTCTCGCTGCTCGCTGGTCTGTCTGCTGCGCTGCAGTTGCAGTGACCTCCTGGCCTTTGCACAGACTGTTCCCTCCATCTGGCATCTCCCTGACCCTGGGACAGATGAGGTGAGCTGACACGTGTAAGTGGTCACAAGGGAGCTGGCCACATGGTGAGCCCGACACAGGTGCCAGGCGCTGCTGTCACCCGGTTCTCCGTCGACATGCGCTGCTGATTGCAGCCCTGAGACGGATCACTTTTTGTGTGAGCGGTTCGTCAGCTTGTTTGTCTTCTCAGGGACAAACAAGCCATCGGCAAGCAGGTACCATATCCTTGGCTTTGCATCCACAGCAGCTAGTCCTCGCCTGGCACCTAGTAGATGCTCAATAACACACGTGGACTGAGTGGAAGAACTGGTCTCTTAAGCCAGTCAGAAAAAACTGACTTTAAAGTCTTTTTAATGAGGGGCTAGCTGAGTCTCAGTGACTGACCCTGGCCAGGTGTGGCACTGCTCCTGCCGGGATGCACTGAACTCTGAGTGAATGACCCCATGCAGGAAGGGACGGAGCCCGGGTTGGACAGGCAGAGGGTGAAGAGCTGGGTGGATGGCCGGGAGCTGAAAGCGTCTGGGTGGCAGGGAGGGTGGGCAGCAGGGGGCTTCTGCGTGGCACACTGGCCCAGGCGGCTGCGTGTGAGCGGCCATGAGGGCGTGGGGGCGAGGGCCCTGTGATCTTGCCCCCTGAGGCTCGGGAAGTGCTCCCCCTGCATCTTTCCACCTGCGAGGAAGGTGCTGGGGGCCATTAGTCACTGTGACACAGCTCTGAGGTCAGTGTCAAGGCCGGGAGGACCGAGGTGCGGCAGGGTGCTGATGCAGCTGAGGAGATGGGCTGTGGGGGAATGAGTTTAATTGCAGGAAGTCGGGGCAGCTGGGGCCAGGGGCGAAGGCCTGGGCTCCTCAAGGGGGCTGGCAGAGAATTCCCACGGGAAGGGAGGAATCAGGGCGAGTGAGAACCCCACCAACCCCCATCATGGGTGGTGGAGGGCCCGCCACCCTGCAGAGCAGGGCTGGGAGCAGATGTGTATTGAGTTTCAGGGAATTCTTGTTCCAGAACGGCCTTGCTTTGTTCTGCCAGCCCCGCGGGTGTTGGTCCGGTTAACTGGTCAGCCTATCAGCCAGGCTGCCAAGCAGGCTGGTGGCAGAGATGGTCTGTCTGAGCGTCGCCTGGATGGGACGCTGGGCAGGGGGGCAGGAGCAGGTTCTGTGTGCACTGTGCAGGCTGAGAGGAGCACTGGGTGCTGTGGGCAGAGGGCATCAGTCAGGAGAGAGGAGGAGCGAGAGGCCCAGTTTCTGCCCTGGGAGCCTCTCACGGCGACTCTCAGTGGGCCTGGTTCTTCTTAGGGACCGCTGGAAGTGGGAGGTGGGTGTTGGGCGTGGGTGCTGCGCGAAGGATCCAGGGCCAGGGAAGCCAAGTGTAATGCCAAGAAGGATAATCCTACGCAACCAAGAAAGATCTCACTCCACAGGCCAGGAGCGTCCCCTTTGAGAAATGCCGTGTGTTTACTCAAATGGAACCTTCTATGCAAATGATTCTCAGGGTTTGTCCCAGCTCTGCTCCCTCCCACGCATCCAGACCTCCAGTGGCCCCTTCACTCTCTCTTCCTTCTCTTCTCCTCTGAAGCTTCAGCAGTTCACTCGGAAAGTTTGCAGGGTGCCGTGAGCCGTGGGGAGTGAGGGGGCAAGCCACTGCGGAGTGGGCAGCCATGTTGCTTGCAGGTCTGGCTCCCGCAGGCAGCCAGAGGAGGGGGGCTTCTGGGGAGCACATGGGTGGGGGGCTCCTCCCCTATGTACACAGCTCAGGCTAAGCCCCCAGCTTGGTCGTGAAGGAGGGCAGTGACCCAGCCATTGCCTGTTCCGGTGTGCACCCCAGAAACGTGCCCCCTTTGCCCCGACCTTGCTCCTCCTACGCCTCAGGACTGGGCTGTCCAGCGCAGCAGGCAGAGGGAGGGAGCCGGAGGAGACAGCTTCTCCCCACACTGCATGTCTTCACACCCACTCCTTCACACCAGGAGGACAGACTGTGAAAATATAAAGAGCCCCTGGTCTTGGAGCCCAGTCACATGGCCGGGTGTTTGCTGTCTGAGAAGGTGGGGCACTGGCAGAAGCCAAGGCTGGAGGACTGAGCCCTTCCTCCTGGAGGTGCTGGCAGCCCCCCGGGGCTGGGCTGGGAGGATCCGTCTTCACACCCACTTCTCAGATGAGAAAACTGAGGCTCGGGTCCACGGCTGGCTGGCCGGTGGCGCCAGGGCTCAGACCCACGTCTGCAGACTGTGATTCTGTGAGGACTTCTCTTCAGCGGGATGCTGCTCTTTCCTGCAGGCAGGGAGCTGGCACAGGGAGCGGTCCTGGAGACCTTGACCTGGGGACGTTCCGCGGAGGTTTGCATGGAGAGCTCAGCCTCTGCCGATGCCGCCCAGCAGAGAGCGTGTGTGAGCAAAGGATGCTGCCAGGGCTGGCACTGGGGACTGCACCTGCAGTCAGCTCAGAGGGGACGGCGGACCTCTGTGATGACAGGCACCCAGGCGGCTTGCAGGGGACTCTGGGAAGCCCTGGCAGGGCACATCCCTGGCATATGGGAGGCAACCAGTGAGGGAGAGGGGTTGGCTCGGCTGGGCTCAGTGAAGCGGGGTCTGGGGCTGCCTACCAATCACCCGCTCACAGGCCCTGGCGGACACTGGGAAGCCCGAGGGGCCAGGGCCAGGGCTACACTGTTCATGCCCCCCCCTGCCCCCCCCCCCCCCCCCCCCCGGCAGACAGTAGCCTCTTCCCCTTGCTTCTTTCAGAACTCTGCTTAATGCTCCTGGATCGTGTTGGGGCTCCCCTGGGCCTCGCTCGGCCCAGCAGCCGGGCCAGGAGGAAAGTGAAGCCGTCAATAATTCATGTTCCAGCTCCCCCTCACTTCCCCTGCTGGGCTGGCTGTAAATATTTCACGGGTTTCAGGGGACAGACGTGGCCCAACAGAGACTCCCAGGATGGGGCTCGAGGAAGCTTCACCCCTTTCCAGAGGCTGCTGGCCACAGCCTGGCAGAAGCAGACCCAGCCCCAGGCCTGGGGGGTGCGGGGGCTGGCCCTGCCACCTCTGGCAGGGGTGTGGTGCGGGGTCATGCCCTCTGTGAACTTGTACGCCCTCTACAGGCTACATGGTGTAGCTGGCCCCGGGGGGCGGGAGGTGGCCAGGTGGCGGGGGGGTGCAGCCCTCTGGGGTCTGCCCTGCAGTTTTGTCGAGGTGGAGGCAGGAGGAGGGCATGTGGAGGGGGTGGGAGGCCATGCTTTAGCCTCTTCCGTGACCATGACCTTCTGTCATTCACTCGTTCGTTTGTTAATTCGTTCTTTTTTCACCATTAATGGTCGTTTATTGACCACCCACTAGGTGCCACAGAGCAACCAGATCAATCTAAAAATGACCAGCTTCTCCTTTGCTCCTACCCTGGGCCAGAGGTCACTTGGAGCTGAATCAGGGCATCAGGCAGAGCTCATAGGTGGGCGGCCCTCTCTTGGGGCTGTGGGGAGCCTTCTTCTCAGGGCTGGAACGCCCTCCCTTCCCCCTCCCAGGGTGCTCTGCCTTCCTGCCGGTCTGAAGGGGCAGGCGCCGCACCAGGGGAGCCTTGTCGTTCTGCCATCTGGTGGACGAGTTTGGCAGGGGTGGCGGAAGCAGGCACAGGGGGCCAGTAGGTGGACTTCCTGGGGTGGGTGTGTGCGCGTGTGGGGTGGGGGGGCTGCCTCCCTCACTGTCTGCGAATACATCGGGAACTGAGAGAGGGTCTTTCTTTTCTTCTCCCTCCGCTCAAAATCTCCAAAAGAAAAACAAAACACCAAACAAAAAAATAAACAAAACCCATATTGGTGCGAATAGCAATTCTGGAAACTCTCCACCCATCCACTCATCTAGACAATGTCTCCCAGACCTGGGGCCCCAGAGAGGAAAGGGGAGCTGATCAGTCCCCTCGTTCTGAAATTCCAGCCTGGAGTGGCTGTCAGAAGGCGTCTCTAGTCCTCCCGCAGCCACCGCTGTGTTCTGCCTCCTTGGATGAAGTCACCCATCCTTGAAACGCAGTTTCCTCTCCTGTAAGCCAAAAGCGGGTGATCGTGATCGCAGCGACTTCACGGGTTGTTAGGAGGCTAGAACGAGGACCTGGATGTGGGGCATTGCAGACGAGGAAATGTCACCGTCCTCTTCCTTGTCCTTATCATAGCCCCCCTCACCGTCAGGGAAGAGCACACCCTTTGCGCAGCAGCCTTGCTGCACTCAGAAGTGCCTTCTGAACAGGCCACACGTGGGCTGACAGAGGAAATGGACTGAATTTACAATCAGCTTTGTGATGGGTTCCCTTGGGGGTGGGTCTGGGGGAGCCTGCCCTGGGCATCCGCTGGGCTCCCCTCTGTGCAGGCTCGGGCCTCCCCTGCTACACAGAGCATAGCCATGTGAAGGGGGTAGAGGAAGCTGCAGCTAATGAAAAATTCAAGCTAATTGTTTGTTAAAAGGCCCTGTCTGCTTCAGATGGGATTTTCTGGGCTGGGGAGGGGGATGTGGGGTGGCCTGTGGCTGCTGTCGGTTTCCTGGAGGACCCCAGGGCAGGGCCTGGAGCGGGTGGGAGCTTCCTGGGCAGGTGGCCAAGGGCTGGTGTCTGCATTTGGGGGAGGGGGTCCCCACGGAAGCTCTGGCTTCCATTGTGCTAAAGCACATGCCTCTGCCCCAACAGTGGCGTCTGTGAGTCAGGTGTGTGCTTCTCGAGTGTGTGTTGGGACGTGTGCCGAGGAAGACACAGACCACTCCTGATTGGTCTGTGACTGCAGAAACGCTTCCTGCCTCTCTGGTCCCTCTCTGGTCCGGACTGTGGGCTTCACGTGGGCAGTGGTCTTACCCGACTTGGGAGGAGAGATGTGCCGACGTGGAGCCAGCGGAAACCGGAAATGTGTTTGGGAGCGAGTTAACTGAAGGCTACGCGTGGGCCCCCACGGGCTGGGCTCACACGTGCACTGAGGGTCGTGTGACAGGCCCTGCCGAGGGCAGGGGGTGCGGCCAGGATGTGGGGAAAGCCACTGGCCCCGGGGATTCTGGGAGTGGTCCCAGAGGCAGGGGTGAGGAGTGCAGAAATTAGATCAGACTAGCTGATAAACAGGGAGGTTGCAAGAAGTGGCCATTAGGATCCGCTCGGGAGATGCAAGCAGAAAAGACAGGGGCGTGTAGGGGGGTTTCTGTAAGTGGGCCTGGAAGGGAAGATGGCAGCATGGAATTTGGGGTTCTGGAGGCCATGCAGAGAGTAGCGTCAGCCCCCAAGCTGCACTTGAGGTACAGTGAGGAAGGGCTGTGCTTCCCAAGGTCAAGGCTGAAGGAGAGAGCTGGTCTCCTCGATGGTGTTTCCCAGAGTCACAGCTCATTTGGGGCATAACCTGAGCGCAGTTCTCAAGCTGTTTTTCACTACCATCTGTTGGACTGACACTGACCTCTCTCATCGCGTGTAATCTGCGCCCCGAGACCGCCTCACTGGGAGGAGTAGCCTTTGCCATGTGGCAGAGAGGACAGGCCACAAGGCCTGGCGTCGCGGGGGCTTGGGTTCAAATCCTGGCGTGCCACTATTGGGAAGCTCAGCCTCCACGTTTACTCTGAGGATTGAACCAGTGGGAACAAGGTGAACTTAGAAGAAACTTCCAGATGCCCCTAACGTCGGTCATCTCATTTCTGTCTCAGGAGATTGTTTCTAAAATCGAAACAATTCCTGCTAGTCTGGTTTAGGAGAAAACAGCCACAATGACCTTGCCATTATTTCATTGTATGGCTTTCTAGAGCACACAGGTCACAGAGAAATGTGGTTTTGCAAACGATTCATACAGTACACACATTAGCAAATAAAGTAAGTGATTAATGTCCCCTTGGTTCCTTCCAGAGAGACGCCTCTGTTAAGAGTTCGATGTGTGTGCTTTTGGGGTTTGGCCCCCACATGTGCATGTTTGTGTACATAAATGAAAAGGGATATAAGTGTATGTAGCATAAATAGGGTCATACTATTTGCACTGTGACACCGTTCTATAAAGGTGTGGAGATCTCTCCACTTTTACACAAATAGATTGGCCTTAGTGAAAAGAACAACGCCTCCATAGTATTCTACAGTGTGGAGTATAATTTGTAACCACTTTTAGTAGGTATTGATGGGGGTTCTTTTTTAAAAAGATCTCACTTACTTATTTTTAGAGAGAGGGCAAGGGAGGGAGAAAGAGAGGGAGAGAAACGTCAAGGTGTGAGAGAAACATTGATCGGTTGCCTCTCGTCCAGGGACCGAACCTGCAACCCAGGCATGTGCCCCGACTGGGAATCGAACCAGGAACCTTTTGCTTTGAGGGATGATGCCCACCCAACGGAGCCACTCCGGTCAGGGCTTGATGGGTATTCTGATTATAAACAAGATTGAGCATCTTAAAAATTGCTTATTAATCATTTAAATTTCTCTTTTTATACTGAATTGCCTATTTATAGTTTCTGGCTGTTTTTATTCAACTAGATGTTTGGTCTTTCATAACTGATTTTAGGTTATTTCCTAAAGTTTAAACATTAATCCTTTGTGTGCTATGTATATTGTAAATGTTTTCTCCCATTTTCTCATTTGTCTTCTTTGGCCGTACAAAAGTTTTAATTTGTAAGTAGTCAAATCTGTCACCTCTTTCTTTATGGCTTTTGGGTGGCATGATTTGCTTAAGAAGGCCTTTCTCAGCTCAAGGTTATAGTCTGTTATGTGCTCACCCGCTGTTTTAAAGTTGTTTGCGGCTGGCGCTTTGACACACCTGGAATCAACTGGACTCTACCCACCTGTATCCTGACCGCGGCGACCTGGAATTCATTTTGGTTGGTGGTGTGAGTCTATTATTTATTTGTTGTCTCCGAAGTAGGTGGACAAAGGCAAATACTGGCAAAGAAAATTCCAGACAGCAAGGAAATATTTAGTGTTGACATTATGCGATGATACACTTTTCTATTTTAGAGGACCAGTTTTTTAAAAAAGTCTAACATGTTTGTAATGATAAGTTTAAAGGCCGAAATACATAATGTAAAAAGTGAAGGTCCCTCGAGCTTCCCTATGAATCCTTCTTTGAATGCTTCGAATGCTTTAGGACAAGCACGTCTTACAAAAGCAGGACATGAATTTTGGGCTATTTATATTTCTTCTTCTATGAATGATCTCTTCGCGTACTTTGTCCTTTTTTCCTCTCAGGTTACCTTTTTCTTGTTGATTTGTAAGCATTCTTGGTATTGTAAGACATTATGTCTTTGATGATTATATGTTTTAAATATTTTCAAAATCTCGTTTTGTAATGATTGTCTATTAAATTACAATACATTATCAATGTTTCACTCATTCATCCGTTCGCCCATCCATTTAAGCGAGGCCGCGCATTTTAGCGAGGGGAAGAGCGCTGGGCTGGGACCACGAAGAGTTGGCTCGCGCCGTGGCCCGCCCATAACCTGGCCGTGCAACTTCGTGCAAGTCATTCAAGGTCTCCGTGCTGTAGGCTCCTCGCCTGCAAGGTGAAGATACTGCGTTAAGCTCTCTAAGATCTCTAAATGCTGTGATTTTAAAAAATTACTGTAACTGCTGTATCTGCAGTAGCCTGATTTTCTGGACGGGGTGCCGCAGATTCACTTCCTGAAGGCGTTGTGCCCACGTGCCGTTGCGGATAGGCTGGCCAGGGCATGGAGAAGTGCGTGGGTATCGGCTGGAGGGCAGAAGGCACCAGCCTGGGGAGCTAACAGTGCATGGTCCCCCAGAGATGACACAGAAGGGCTGTAGGGGTGGGAGCTGAGAGACCTGGCATCTGAGACAAGTTAGTTTCTCAACCTTGGATTCTGGATAGTGGGGGTGGGGGGGTTACCTGGGGTCTCTGAGCGTCCTGCCAGCTCTGCTGTCCTGGGTGGCCCATGGGAGTCACAGGCAGGCTGGCTGTGTGTCTGGCTGCTCCCCGCTGCCCCTCTCTCTAACGCAGGGTGCCCAGCAGCCTTCACGGCGTCGGTGTGCCTGTCAGTCCGGGTCTCTGTCTGAGCAACTTGGGAATAAGGCTTCTCAGCAACTTTTAAAGAAAATCCTCACCTGAGAATCTATTTATTGATTTTAGAGAGAGAGGAAAGGAGAGAGAGAGAGGGAAACATTGATGGGAGAGAAACATCAATCGGTTGCCTCCTGTACACACCCCAAGTGGGGATTAAACCCACAGCCTAGGCAGGTGCCCCGACTGGGAGTTGAACCCTCAACGTTTTGGTGTACAGGACAACACTCCAACCAGCGGAACCACCCAACCAGGGCTCAAAAACTTTTATAAAATCTTTATAAAACCCATCTTAATCCCCCACCCTGTTCATTACTGATAAATGTTCACGGTAGAAAAAATAAAGTTCATAAAGCAGGTGAGGGACCTAATAATTGGGTACATCTAGTGTTAGCATTTTTTCAGCTTTCCTTCTGGTCTCTTGTTTTCGTTTTATGCTATACACACAATTTTGTATCATGCATTTTTCACTTACCACGCGGTTATTTTCTCATCTCATTAAACACTCTCCGTAAGCATAATTTGTAATCACTATATAGCTGTAGGAAGGGATATTTGATTGTTTCAAAGTGTCTTCACACATATATGCCATTTTTGTCCCCAAGCAACGCTGAAGAAGAGTTGGCGTGACTCTTCCCACTGTGGGGAGGAAAGTGGCCCTCAAAGCAATTTCTGGGACTTGCCCGGGTCGCAGAGCTGGGGGCTGCAAGGGGAGCCGCCCTGCAGCTGGTGTCTCATTGGACATCCACAGCCCACTGCCTCTTCACTTCCCTCATTCACTTCCGCTGACAGTTCCACAGGGAAGGAGGCCAGGAGCTGGCATCCTCTTTCCTGACGAGCAAACTGAGGCTCAGAGGGTGGAACGACCGGCCCGAGGACAGAGTCAGGCCCAGGAGCAGGGTTGGGCCGCCCCTTCCCTGACCCCAGGTTGGGTGTTCTTGCATTCCCAGGGCACGACTCCTCCTGCAGAAGGAAACCTGAGTGCTGCAGGTTGGCGGCAGGATTTCAGAAATGGGAGGCCAGGGCTGCTGCTGGAGGCACCACCAATTCCCTAATCAATCCAGACATCATTTATTTATAACTGTAGAGGCTCAAAGAAGGTGCGTGTCAGCAGACATGGAGGAGGGGGAGGAAGAACAGAACTCACCTCAGAAGAAGCCAAGAGGGAGGAGAGAGGGCTGGGCTCTGGGGAGAGGGTGAGGGGGCTGGCCTGGCACCAGGCCGAGCAGGAAGTGTCTCCCCTGGGCCAATGGAGTGGGTCTTGGAGTGCCTCCTTCTTCTGTCCTTCTGCATTAGGTCCTTTAAAAGAAATGCGCCTCTCTCAGCCAGCCCTCAGCTCTCTGGACAGAAATAACCTTTAAGAAACGGCTCTCTTGGCCAGAGCAAATGGTGGGTTTGGTGTTTCTCCAGAAAGCCCTAGTCTCGGCTTGATGTTTCCAGAACGGGCCTGTCCAGGCTGATTTTCCCGCAGGGTCCAGACTGTTCAGTCCCTGGGCATGAGCCCTCAGCGATGGGGGCACTGGGCGGCTTCCCCTCGCAGCACAGCCTCTGCTCCTGGGGGAGCGGGAGGGCCACTCAGATGTGACAGGAGACTGCTGCCCTGGGGGTCCGGAGTCTGGGGGTCCGGAGGCCTCGGGCTCCCATCCAGCTCCACCCCTGTACACTGCAGGCATGGGTGAGCTCCCTTCTCTGCTAAGCCCTCAGTTTCCTCATCTCAGAAATGAGGGGGCTGAGTAGATGATGTCCAAGGTCACCCTGGTGTCCCTTGATTCATTTAGAGATAGTATGGCTTATAGGACAAGCATGTGGGTTCTGGAGCTACAGTTAGACCACCTGGGTATGCACCCATGTGACTGGTTAATAGCAAGAACTCAACCCCTCTGCCTCTACTTCCCCATCTGTACAATGGGGGCAGTATCTCACTACACTGTGAGGATGACTCAGTGGGTTAATTCGGAGAAACCCCTGGAGCAGTGCCGGGTACGTAGTAACTGCTTTCTAGACATGTGTTAAGTAAATACGTATTACTGCGGAGTCTGGGGGAAGACAGGAGCAGGTACCTGATTGGAGGCCTCCCTCCAGGAAGGGGCGCGGCTTGCCGCAGGTAGCAGGTGCACACAGCTGTTCCTTCCTCTCTGAGCAGAGCAGCGCTCCCAAGCGGCATCGTCATGCAGCGGAGTCAGGCTCCGCGCACGGCCAACTCTATTTCCCAGAAAATAACTAATTTGGGCGATGTCAAGGAGCCTGCTTTCTTTACAAACTGACTGAATGACCGTATCGAAGGATACAGATTTCCACGCTTTTGAAACTCACTGCCTTGTTGTTGACCATCTAGGCTGCTTTCAATTTTAAGGTATCACTATAGGCCTATTAAACTGGTAAAAAAAAATAAGTATTTCAGAGTGCGAGAAGCAGTTACATGTTTACCACGGATGGTGCCATAAACTGGTCCAGTTTTTCAAGAGAAAAATGCAGTCATATTTAAGAGCTATAAAATTATTCCTACTCTTTGACCTGATAATTCCACTTCTGAGAAAATGCTCCAAGGAAATAGCCTCAGAGAGAAAACAAAGAAAGAAAGTAATTTGTACTTAGTTGCTCTTAGAAATTCTATTTATAAAAATTGGAAGCAACCCAAATGCCCAGCCATCGGGGTTTGGCTTAAAACCCTGGCGTAGTTACATTCTAGAAGCTGGTAGAGCTAGTGAAAATGACGACGACGGGAATTCCGTCCAGGTGTGGGTAAGTGCGTACGTGCAACAGAGTGCTACGCGGAAGAAGGGCTAAGTAGCTCCAATTTTCTGATGGCAACTATGCAAAGCATAGATCTATATTTGTTCAATGAACAGACAAAACAGGGCAAATTGGCATAGATTTTAATATCCATCAAATGGTTTGAGCTAACAGTAAAAATAAAATGGTTTCTCTTATACTCCTAGATGAATAGGACCAGCTACATAATTTGTGGGGCTCATTGCAAAATGAAAAGCTGGGGTGCCTTGTTTGAAACTTGAATGAAGTTCAAGGTTGCAGCAGAGCTGTACACCAGGTGTGGGCTCCTGCCAGCACGGGGGCTGCACGGTGGGCCTGTGAGGCTGTCGGTCCTAGGAGCTCACTCCACCAGTGTGCAAACGGAGTGTGCAAAGTTCAGCTCTGCTTAGGAAACCTCAGAAGCACTGACGAGCCACCACTCCTTGGCGGTGCAGTAAGTGCCGAGGTTACTGAGCACCAGGACGTGGTCTGGAGAGAATGTGGTCCCAGGACTCCAGCCGCATCCCTCAGCCTGGCGTCTCCTGCTGGAGGGTCCATTGTGCTTGGTTCGCCCACCCGTCCATTCATTTGTCAAGCGTCTGTTCATTAGTCATTGTGTCCTGGGTGCTGTACTGAGTGATGGGCTACAGAGGACAAAGATACAGGAGCTTAGGGTTTATGCAAAGATGAAGGAAATGGCTGATTATTGGACACTTTGGTAAAAGCTGATAGGTTTGGACTAATGGTTTAATTTTGTATTTTTAAAAATCCTCACCTGAGGGTATGTTCGCTGATTCTAGAGACAGTAGAAGGGAGAGAGAGAGAGAGAGAAACATAGATGTGAGAAAGAAATGTCAATTGGTTGCCTTGAGTACATGCCCCGACTGGGGATTGAACACGCAACCTAGCTATGTGCCCTGACCAGGATTTGAACCCACAGCCTTTTGGTGTACAGGATGATGCTCCAACCAACTGAGCCACCTGGCCAGGGCTGGATGAATGGTTTAGACAACATGGAGGGTCAGTCGGGGTCGGGGAGCTCTTCTGAAGGAGCTTACACCTGAGACGAGGAAGGAATGCCGTGATGAAGAAGGTGAGGGGCACCTGAGTATCTAGGAACCAGCCCATTTTACAAAGCCCGAGTGAGGGCGCTGTGCTGGGGAACTGCAATTCATGGCTTTGGGGAGAGTATCGCAGATCCATTACCATGAACAAGTCAACCAAAGCCCCCAGGTCTTTGCCCGAAGAAATGCTGCCAGGCTGGTATTGCCCCTTCAGTCTTTATTTAGCTGGCCTGTTACTTTGCTCCAATCCATGGAATCTTTTAGGGTGGACGCTGACATCTCTCCTGCCTTCCGGCCATCTCAGAGTCCACCAGGACAGGGCCAGAACCTGGGGGCCAGAGCAGCCTCCATCAGTGATGTCCTGGAGTCGTCCACAGGACGTGGTGAGAGGCTCTGCTGAACATCTTCCCGACATTGTGGCATCGTGATTCTCTGGCGGACCTTGCGAGGCGGATGGTATTGTTTTGGAGATCCCGCTTGGCTTCTAGTGGGTGCTGCTTGCTAGTCTGAAAAGCCCACAGACATGCTAGCTGAGGACACTCCCTCCCCGTCCCCCAGAAATGTCCGCGTTGACCCCCTCCTGAGACCTGAGATAGTCTGTAGTGAGCTTAGGAGCAGACAATACAGAGCTCCTTCCCTTTCTTCCCGTCACGTCCCCACACCACACGCCGCTGGCCCACAGGTTTGCAGTAGGAGGACAGATCCAGTTTCCAGGGGCTGGAGTTGTGGGGTTGGGTGAGGAGTTGACCATAAAAGGCCAACACCAGGCAATTATCTGAGGTGATGGAACTCTTCCGTATCTTGATTAAGGTGGTGGATATATATCTGTACACATTCGCCAACATCCCTAGAAGTGTATACCACAGAGTGAATTTTAGTGCATGTAAACGTAGAAACCTAAGTCTAACTGAACGCCTTTTCCAGAAACATCATATAAATAAAAGCATCTATTATATAGCCTTTTGGGTCTGGCTTCTTTCACTTGGCAAAATGCACCTGAGATTCACTCACGTCGTTGTGTGTGGATGCAGATCACTGCATTTTCTTTCTGAACACACTCCATCATTTGGATGCGCCGCTTTGTTTATCTGGGAGCTGCTTGAAGAGCATCTGAGTTGGTCCCGGCATTGTTTAGTGATTATGGGCGACGCTGCTATAAATATTCACATAGCGGTTTTTGTGTGAACATAAGTTTTCATTTCTCTTGGGTAAATATTTCAGTGGGATTTCTAGGTTATACATTAAGTGTATTTTTGGCTTTCTAAGGAACTACTAAACTGTTGTCACAGAGTGGCTGGAGCGTTTTGCAGCCAGTCATACCTGAGGGTCCAAGCACCCTGCGTTTCATTCGAGCTTGCTGTTGCCTGGGTTTTTTCTTTTAGCCGTTCGAATAGGTGTGTAGTGATATCTACTCATATGGTAAAACCATACACACACATTGTCGTTTTGCATTTCTTTAATGATTAATGATGCTGAGCACCCTTGAATGGGCTTGTTTTCCATCAGTATATGTTTTTAGTAAAATGTCTGAAACTTTTGCCCATTTTGAAAGGAGGTAGTTGGAGTTTTCTTACTGTTGAGTTTTGAGAGTTCTTTATATATACTGGATATTAGTCCTGTGTCAAATACATAATTTGCAAATATTTTATTGCAGCCTGTAGTTTGTCTTTTCATTCTCTTAATAGTCTCTTTCATGGAGCAAAAGTTTTTAAATTAATAAGTTCAGTTTATCATTTAAAAAATAGGAGTGTGCTTTCATGCCATCTCTAAGAACGTTTTGCCCAACTCAAGATTATAAAGATTTTTCTCCCCAGTTTCCTTCTAGAAGTTTTATAGTTTTGTGTTTCAACTTTAGGGCTGTGATATATTTTGAGTTAACTTTTGTACATGGTGTGAGGGTTCAGGAGTTTTCTGGGGGGGCTTTACCTGGGTCTGGGGCACAAGGTTCTTCTGAGGGAGATGGGGCTTTTCTAGGGTTCTGAGGATAGGCGGATAGGAGGAACCAGGTTTCTATGCCAAGCTTGCTGAGGGGTGAGAGTAACCTTACATTTTTCCCTGTTGGCCAGGGTGTCCCGGCCATTGTCTCCATGGAAGCCTCGGGAAGAGGGAGCTCGGAATGGGCATGAGAAGGAGGCTCCAGAGAGTGCTCACCCTGAAAGCTGTGGTGGGTGGGAGATCTGGTGGGAGGAAGGCCTGGACTTGTAGGGAGAGAACATTAACAAAACATTTTTGCAAAAATGGTAGTGATTATCTTTTTCTGAACAGTGAATCAGTGCCAGGCACCTCATGTACTTACTTTCTAATTCTTACAGCGCCTTGGCAAGGAGGGAGTCACTCTGTGACACAGGTGATTCAGAGCAGTTACCTGCTCAGGGCCATTGGGCGGGAGGGCTGGGGGTCAAACCCAGGCTGGACAGCGAAGCCGGTGTTCTGGATGTTCCAGAAAGCTACCTCCTGTGACGCAGGGCCCGGGATGCACTGGGTGGAGGCGGACAAAGGGCAAAGAGGGAGACAGCTGGTGGGTGGTCGAAGGTAGGCGCCCATGAGGCCAGAGGACATTTGGCTCTTGGCCTGGACCCGAGAGATTCCATGCTCTGTGATATTCTTCCTGTGATGTTTTCTGAAACAGGTTGATAACTTCTGCCCATAGAGGAAGTGGAGGCTGGGGACTGGATGAAATGACCCCGCTAGCCACTGGGGAGAGTGTCATTGGCGTGGCCCTGAAGGAGCCATCTGCGCCTGGTGTCCTAGATGCTTCTGTCCAAGGCTGACTTTGATACATTTTTAGGTCAGTCCCAGCCTGGGACGCGTCTGGTGATGAGATGACCAAAACCTGAGTTTCTGCCGGCCAGATGGGCACCTACATCTCGCCGTGGCATCCCAGATGGGGCAGGCTGACAGAGGTCATGACCTGTCGGTGTCTGTCTGTCACAATGCGGGGTATCTCGGGGTTCAGGCAGGGGTCAGGAGGCATCAGTGCTGGGAAAGCGGGGCCTGGAGTTTGGGAGAGGTGGCCTTGGCAAAGGACAGTGATTCTGGACCATTCTGTTGTTCTGTGTAAAGGTTTTCTTCCCTCTGCCAAATACGGTGACTCTTGGGCCTAGGCCGCTGAGCTATTCCTGGAAGGCAGGCGGTGTGCCAAGGTCCCGGGCGCTGACCTCGCTCTGTAAATAAACGCAGTGGAGCCACACTGCCCGGCACCCACAGGGAGCAGGAGCCTCCGGGGTGCTGCCAAGCAGGGCTCCCAGGAGGTGAGGGCCAGGGAGACAGGGACCTGGAGTCCACGGCCCACCTCTGGGTGGCCCCAGGCATGGTCCCACCACCCTTGTTAGCCCCTCTCTGGTAGCAATGATCAAGGAGAGTTCTGGATGCACGTGGCCCCTGGCCTTGGCTCCTGAGCCTCGGGGTGAGGAGCCAGGAGAGCAGTGTCTGCGTGAGCTTGGCCAGCCCAGGCCTGCCGGGAGGGCCAGGTGGACACCCCAGGAAGAATCAGTGCCACCTCTAGGACAGGGGGTCTCTCCTTAGACCAGAGAAATAAAAGGCGAGAGGGGATAAGAGTTGAGTCAGTGAATTCAGGAGGCATCTCTGCAGTGTGGACACGGACTTGACATTCATAACCTAGAATCCTGGAAAGAGTGGGGCCGAGCCGCGGTGTGGCCAACCCCAGCTCCCGCTGACGAGCTGGGCAAGTTGCCCCTGTGCGCTGAACCTCAGTTTCCTCCGCGGTAAAGCTGCAAGGCTGTTGGGAGGAGTAATGCACGTATCTGAAGTCTTCGCGCAGGCCCAGGCATGGTGAACGCTCAGTGATGAGAGAGCAGTGGCCGCCTTCAGCCCGCCATCATCAGCACCAGCATTTGGCACTTTTCCTAGCTCATCTGGAGTCTAAGGTTTGAGACCACCTCCAACATTTCGTTACCGTGTGGCTCTGGTGAAGCTTCTTGACCTCGACGAGCCTCAGTTTCCTGATCTCTAAAATAGAGCTCATGATAATAGCAATAACAATGTGTTTCAGAAAAGCGTTGGGGTAACAAAATGACTTAATATGAGAGTGCCTGCCACACGGTAGGCTCCACATAATTTAATTAGATCAGGGAGACCCTCGTAAATCTCCAGAAGGTCAGCGTAAGGCCCTTCCCCCAAAGAAGTACAATCTTACAAGGTGGGAGTCACCTCTTGGGACTCACTACTTTAGAAGATGATGCAGATTAGTGGCTCAGTTAGGAGTGAAAAAATCCCAACAAATTAGCTTGAGAAAATGGAGACAATACCTGAGAGGGTTGATCTGGGCTTCAGGCACGGCTGGATCCAGGCACTTCTACAAAGGCATCTGCACATTGTCTCGCCTTCTCAGGCTCTCTCAGGCAGGCTTTCTCCCCATGGGGGCAAAGCTAGCTGCTGCCCATGCCCAGTTTACCTCATTCCATAGCTTGTTTTGGAAAAGAGCAACACTGTGAAAAGGACTGTTTGGGTCACATGACCACCCTTGGACCATGGGCTAGATTGGGTCTGGGTCACATGCCCAGCCCTGTGACAAGGCCTGTGAGCCCCTTGATCGACAGCCCCACTGGAATCTGAGGAGGGGGGGGGCCATTCCCATAAAGCAAAGGGTGTGCAGTTACCAGAAGGGAAGAAGGCTCGCTGGGCAGGCAGACGTAATAGCTGTCAACGTGAGTTAAAAATATGCTCTAGGTAAACCCCTGGATGACCTAATGCATCATCTTAATGGGCTGTTAAGGGGAGTGGGAATGCTTGTGATTTCATTCTATGGGTCCCTTGGTGCTCCGGGAGGGCAGGATGCAGAGGCTGGGCACCCGCTGGGCTGCCTTGTCCTATGCACACAGGAGGTCCCAGCTGGCCCCAGACCACGTCCAGACCCTCACCCCCTCCTTCAAGGCTGCCTGGGAGGCCAGACTGCTCCCTGTGCTGGGGTGCGGGGTCCATGCAGCATGAAGTTCTGAAGGCTGCAAATTCTGACCAGCTTAGATGGGTGCTGGGAGGGGACAGAGTGGAGTACAGATGGTCCTAAAAAGAGCCCTGCCCTTGGACTTGGAAGCTGAGGGGCGGCTCCAGCCCTGCTCCATCCCAGCTGCATAACCTTGGACACGTTCCTGCTCTGATCCCGGCCTCCTCCGCCCCCAAACGAGGGGCTGGGCTGGCTGGTCTCTGACGTCTCTCCCAGGGCTGACATTCTGGGAATCTATGAATGTTATTAAATTCATGAATCGGCTTCTTTGCCTGGAACAAGTCAGCTTAAAATACATGCAAATGGCACTAAGTATAGCTGTTCTCTTGCTGAGGAGGCAGCCTGGCATAGTTACATACTTTGAAATTGGCTGCTGCTCGCTTGGGGGGACCGGGTGGGGGAGCAGTGCAGGCTCAGAGGCCGCCGGCAGCAGCCACCTCTTAATGCAAGCGGGGTCCTGGACTGTTCCCAACCCAGAGTCCCAAGGCCTGTTGGTAGTAGGGAGGGTAAGGGAGCTGCTCGGTACTGGAGCTGGGATAGGCCAGGGTCCAGCTGGGCTCTCGTTCTGTTATCTTACTTCATCCTCACAGCGGCCCTTGAAGAGTTATTGTCACTGTTCCCACTGAACCAGGGAGAAAGCCAAGGGCTATAGCCTGCCCAAGGTCACACAGTGAGGAAACGCTGAGGCTAGAACCACGGTCTGGCTGCCTCCAGAATCCCTACGCTCTCTCCAACTCTGGGCCAGCGGGGCCTCCCCTGCACTCGTCCTGAGCCTTCTTCATTTCTCCCCTCTGTCAGTAAGTGACCAGAGCACCCACTGTGTGCCAGGCTGCGCTCCAGGGATCCTGAGCGGAGACAGAATTCTAATCCAGACAGACATGGTCTCAGTCTTCTGGGAGCTTAGGTGCTCGTGGGAGAGCCAGGAACTGAATGGGGGGGATAAAGAAATGAAATGAACTATGGAGTGTGGTCATGCTTGGAAGAAAACAGAGAGCAGACGCAGAGAACACCAGGGGCCCTGAGACGGTGCCGCCCAAACCGAGAGGAGATGGGGCCAGCGACGCCGGCCAACCAGTGGGTTCCTGGCTCCACGCTTCTTAGCTGTGTTACCTTGACCAAGCCACATGCTCTTCCAGAGTGTCAGGCTCCTCCCCGGTGAGAGAGGGACAATGCTCCCCGGACAAGGTGGCTCTGAGGACTGTTAACTGCCTATAAAGCACCCAGGGCAGTGCCTGCCGTACAAAACTCACCCTCCGTTATTGTTACTGTCACTGTACTTTCTGATCTGCGTTTCCCGCGGCGGTGAGGCTGCGCAGTCGCGTCCCTGGTGGCTGACCCCAGGGACCAAGCTTAGGGCAAAGGCAGGTACTAGGCCAGGAATTGGGATCCTGGACCCAGTCCTGGCTCTTCCACCTGCTGCTCAGAGACCATGGCAGGTCAGGGATACACGGGGTCTTGATGAGTTAGCTCCCCACCCACCTCCCAGGATGGCTGTGACCACCAGGGTGTGAAAATGCTCTGAATAGCTCTGCGTCAGTCCAGTTCTCCATCCAACCAGCTGCAAGACCTCGGCAAGGTTCTTTGTCTCTGGGCTCAGTTTCCTTTTCTGCCACAGATGACTAATAAGAGCCATCTCGCTGTCACTGTCAGGCATAGGTGAGGGTTAGGAGGTGAGAGCTGCTAGTGGGATGGAAAGGGGAGGTCCCCATGCTCAGGCCAGCTGTCCCTGCCTCCTGCCAGCTGGCAGAGGGCTAGCACAGCTTGCTTCCTGAGCACCTGTGGGGAACGCCGGGGCCCAGAGAGAAGACGTGCTGGCTGTGGGCTAGCCCTGGAGCTGCTGTCCAGTGGGGACAGTATACCGAGTCTTGTGAGCGAGCTCTGCAGAGACATGCTCAACGAGGCGCATGACTGGGTGACGTCGGTACCCGCATTGTCTACCCGGAGGGAAACCACACACTGGTTTGTCCCTGTCTCTGGACAAACTAGGAGTCTCGGGGCTCTGCTCTGTGCCCGGGAACCTCACCCCAGCCCTTCCCAGAGAAGATGACGCAGTTTCAGAGGGTACGTAGCCTGCCCAGGATCACACAGCTTGTAAATGAATCTGAACCTAGGTCTGTCTGACTCCCAAAGGCAGATCCTGTTTCCCTGGCCTGGGAGGGGCCATCTGCTTGCCCGAGTTTCTAGATCAGCACTAGGTGCTCCCCAAGCCCCACCCTGTGGCTCGGTCAGCCTACCAGGAGTCAAGTCCATTATTCCACGAGTCAAGCCCATTATTCATGGTCCTTCTCCTTTGCCAGGAGTCCTCGGTGTTCAAGCCCCAGCAGGCTCTGCCCCACAAATCCTCTGGCCTGGGACTACTCTGGACCAGCCTCTTTTCAGACTCCAGGTGGCCCGAGGCAGGGCTGGTGAGGCCTGCTGGGTGGGATCTGGGGTGGGGGGAGTGAGGCTAACTCTCTGACCAGCCCAGGAGCTGCGCCCCAGGGACACTCCTGCTGTCCGATCCATCTCACAGTGAAATCGGGGCTGGGTCTGGCTGAGCGTCTAGGTTCTTGGCCTCCGCTCCCACAGCTGGTCAGGGTTTGCTTCTGAGAAGGCGGAAGGTTTATGGCTGGGCAGGGTGGGACAGTATGGCCTCTCACGACAGGGGCTACCTTGATTCTGTCAATGGCTAAGAAACGTCCCCTCAGGGGTGCTCAGGTGCCCACAGCTAGGACTGCAGGGAGGCAACAAGGTGCGACTCCTTCGATGAACCCCTCGGGGGAGGGAGGTTGACTTGTCTGTTATCCTCACCGGGGACATGCTCACTGACCTTAGAGAGAGAGGGAGGGACATGGAGAGAGAAGGCGAGAAACGTCAATGTGAGAGAAATACATTGATTGGTTGCCTCTTGTATGCGCCCAGCTGGGGACTGAATCTGCAGCCAGGCGTGTGCCCTTTCAGAATATGGGGCGGTGCTCCAACCAACTGAGCCAGACCTGCCAGGACGGTAAGTGGCCTCTTGATCAGCTGGTGTAGGTGGCTCTATCACGAGAAACGGCAGCCTCGTCCTGCCAGATGTTCAGGCCAAAAGCGTGGGGTCATCCCGGCCATCTCTTTTCTCCCATTGCACATCCATCCACCAGCAAATCCTGCGTGCTCTACCTATGGATCCAGATTCCAACTCCTTCCAACCAACTCCTCCGCTGCCACCGCCTTCCACGCCACCACGCCATCTCACCTGCAGTATTCTAGCCGGTCCCCCATCGCCATCCTTGCCCACTACAGTCTACTCTAAACAGCAGCTGCTGGGATCCCAGAAAAAAAAAAATGTCCTATCAATTTTATCTTCTGCTGTAAAGGCCCCTGCGGCTTCCCACTTTACCCAGGGTAGCATCCAAAGTCCTGTCCCTAGCCTATAAGGTCCTGCATGATTTGCAGGCTCCCTCCCTCTTCCGAATTCCCACCCTGATGCTTCTCCGCTTGCCCGTTCTGCTCCAGCAAGACTGGCCTCAGAAGCGCACGCTCCCCTGCCTCTGCTGCTCCCTGAGCCTGGAATGCTTGTCCTGTATCAGCCCACGTGGCCACCTCCCTGGCTTCCTGAAGGCCTCTGCTTAGATGCCACTTTCTCCGAGAGACCCTCTCTGCCGGTCCTGCATGAAACAGTCCCCCACCTTCATCTCTTTAACCCCCATGAGAACAGGTGCTCTGCTTGCTTTGCTTACTTATGTATATTCCCAGACTAGCAAGAAGGGGGTCCAATTCTTTGCATACAATCAAGGGAGGTGGTGGAACGTGATAGGGGCTTAATTCATGCTGCCTGATGTCACCTGCCTCTCCCTTGCCCGATGCTGTGGCTCTTAATCTTCTCAAGAACAGTGTGGTGCCCTGGACTTGACCGGCTGTCAGCAGGCTAGCATTCCAGTTACCGATTTGCTGTGCAGCCTTAAGCAAGTCGCTGTCCCTCTCTGGGCTTCAATCTTCTTATCTATAAATGAAGCAATTGGTCTAATTGACCTGGGAGACCCTTTCCAGATCGGACAATCCAGGATTCTATTGCCCTCAACCTCCCCACCCCTTGCTCACCATTGAGGGGCAATTGTGATGACAACAGATCTGAGTTCTTTTGTTTGTTTGTTTCCACGTGGCATCCTTACGGCTCTCGAAATGCCTTGGTTTGCTCCTCGACAGTGAACTGGGATATTAATGCTGCTTGGTCGGCTGCCATGGAGATGTCCTATGAGGCTCGATGGATGAGATATCGCTTCGGAGTCTGGGTCGTGATTGAGAGGGAGGGTTAGCAGCGTGGGCTGTGGAGCCAGGTGGCCTGGGTTCAGATCCCAGCACTGCAAGGTCTGTGAGCCTGCCCAGGCCTCGGTTCCCTTGTGTGTAAAACGCGGCTAACTAGGGTCCATCTCAGGGCAGTAGTAAGGACTAAATTAACTAATATATGTAAGGTGCTCAGAACAGGGCCTGGCCCTGGGTAGGTATCGTGTAAGCATTTTTAAAGATTATTCTCCACTCCTGGAACCATGCGTCCGTCTCCCAATCACTGACCAAGAGCCGATTCCTGTGAGATTACTGGTTCAGGGTTCACGTCCTCCCTGCCCCTGGCTTAATTTCCCGCCACCTTGCTCTCCTGAGGAGGAGCTATCTCAGCAGGTGGGGTTTTGACATCTCCTTTAGCTCTGCTCCCCAGAGTGGACACAGTGCCAGGCCCACACAGCCGGCCTGCAAATGTTCACTGAGCGAAAGCATTAGGCGGTGTGGGCCCCAGCACTGGGCAGCTTTCTTAGAGACCAAGTACCTGTCAGGCTCCCGAGGGCTATTTTACATAAGGTTCCTGTCCCCACAACGCTGCAAGGTGGGTGGCAGCTCCCACCGTACAGACGAGGACGTTGGGATCCAGGGAGCTCAGCCACCCGACGGAAGACCAGAGCTGAAGGTGCTGTTTATTGAGCACTTACTGTGTGCCAGGTGTTTCACCCTCATGGCTGCCCCATGCAGGACATTTGTCCTGACCCCTGTCCCTGCTTTATAAATGAGGAGACTGGGTCAGGCCGCCAGAGGGAGGAGGAGGAAGGGATAAGCAGGCAACCCCTGTACCAGCTCCCTGGACTCTGAAAAGGCACATTGATGGGGAGGCTGGGGGAGGGGTGCAGAGGCCCCAGGCCCCTCCCTTTCTCTCTCTGAGGAGTTGAGGCCCAAGGGACCAGAGCTTTTTCAGGAAATTTTAATAGAGCGATTGCTCATCCACACCCTGCAGCCTGTGAATCCCATTGACAAAAATACCTCGGGAGGATGACCCGATTCCGCTGCTCCTCATAATCCCTAGATGTCCCGACTCTTCCCCAGAGTGCTCCTGTTACAGAACGGGGGGGGGGGGGGGGCTGCTGAACGATAAAAAAGACCACCCTTTTTCTCCAGGGGTTCCTTCCCCGTACTAGGTTCGCTTTGCCTGCCGCCAGGGAAAAGACATCTCTCAATGCCGGAGACTGGTGAAAAGGAAAGGAATTATTATTTACTTAAAAGTTATACAGACTAAAGTTCTTTAGAATACTCACAAACACACACACTTCCTTTTCCCTCTGCCCAGTCTGGGGTACCGTATCTCAGGAAAGAAGAAGTCCGTGACTCAGGCTCCCGGCACCATCCACGTGGCAAAAGGGAGCACTTCCAAAGCCCTGAGGTCCTCACTCTCTGCCTAAGCCGCGTGGTCCCCGAAAGAGACGCCAAATGGCTGCCGCGCCTGGGTTTAAATCCCAGCGCCAATCTTCCTCTGCAGCCCCATTTGTAGCTGCTCCCACAATTGGCCACAGCTGCCAGCATTCCAGGCAGGTGTGGCCCTGTGGTACGGAGCCAATTATCTCCAAGCTCTTCTGGACCCCATTACAAATCTCTACTTGGGGCCCCCCTCTTGGCTGCACCCTGTTACACTCCCTCCATTTTCCCAGAGGCCCCCAGAGACCACAGGGCTGGGGGTCAGGGTTGGGAGCCTTGGCGATTTTCACTGCAGTGTCACTGTGGGACTCCAGCTGGAGGTGGCCACTGGGCGGCTGAGGTGTCACGGTGAGGGCACTGGACTCGGCTCCGATGTCTTGCAGCTGTCTTGGCTCTGAGTCCTACATTTGCCCCTCTCATTAGCTGCGAGGTTGGGGCCATGGCTGTGCCTCTGAGCCTCAGTTTCCTCATCTGAACATTGAGGGGCGACAGAGCTCTGACAAAGTTGCTGCGAGGGTTAACCGAGGCAAGACGGGCACCCGGCCCGCATGGTCCCTGTGCAGCGGTGGCGTTCCTTACATCAGGGATGCGTTTGGCTCGTTTACCCAGCCAGCATGTTTCCTGAAACTCCAGGTTGCACGAGGAATCCTTCTTTTCTTTCGATTTGATAGTTTTCCAGGGTCAAGGCCTGCGGTTAGGCTAAGAATGATGAGAGCAGGTCCTGGGACTTTGCGAGGGCTTGTCCAGTGATGTGCATGTGTGTGCCATGTGTGTACACACGTGTCTACCTGCCCCAGGTGGTTCTGTCCTAACCTCACCCTTTGAGGGAGGAGGAGGAGAATCCGTCCAGCAGCCACAGCCACTACCTGAAGCAGCTTGGGTGGGCAGGGCAGTGGGGCCAGGCAGAGCAGGGGTGGGGTGCGGATGGGACAGTGTTGCCAAAGGTCCGACCCCAGCTGCAGCAAGGACGCTGGGGACGCCTTGGCCTGATGGGCGGGCCCTGGTGCCTACTGCCTTGGACACTGAGATGATTGAGGGCTGATGTGGGGAGGGAGACGGTTCTTCCTGGGGTTGGTGCCTTTGCCACCAGCCCGAAAGGCTCGGATGCCATTTCCCAGGGCTCAGTACGACAGGACTGAGAGAGAAGATGGGGCCATTCCAGCCTCGCTCACCCAGGACTGCTTTGGTTGCATCAAGGCTCCATCAGGCAGACGAGCTCTTCTTACTTGTCTTCTACGTGCCCTCAGCCGCAAGAGGGGAGGAGGTGCTGGTGGAGGAAGGACTAACCAACACCTCTTGATCAGCGCATCCATTAAGGTATGGTCTGGCCGCACAAAGGCTCTGCCAGTATGAGCTGTGTGACCTTGGCTAGTTGCATAGCCTCTCTGAGTTTCGGTTTCCTCATTTGTAAAATATAGATAATAATGCCCACATCACAGTGCTGTTGTGATAACTGAGTGACATAATGCGTGTCAATCACTTAACAGAGCGTCTCATGCAAAGTCAGCCTTTGCCGCATACAAGGTAATATATATATTTTTATATATCACATATAAAACATATAAATATAATGTATATAATATTATATTATATATACTATAACATATTATAGGATATATACAATATAACATGTAAAATACAGGGTCTAGCATAAACGATGTCCCTTTGTTGTTATAAAATCTTTTATTACAAAATCATAAGCGTGTAATTCTGTAACATAACAATATCACACTCAAGCACACCATATGACATTTTAGGTGACATGTTCAAATTAAAACTATAAATTATTACACCCCTATTATTACCCTACAACCACACTCAAGCAGGTCTTATTTCTGCTGGGCCCTATAATTCAGTATATTAAATACATGAAAACATAAAATATATAAACATGTAAATTAAAAAGGAATCTTCATGACACCCCTGTGAGGTAGGCATTTTAATCTCAAGACAGAAAAACAGAGTTGAGAAACGAGACCCTCCTTGTTAGGGCCACATAGGTAATGGGTTTTACTCTACGGTAGAGCCAGGAATGACTCCAAGGCCCAGCGTCTTCTAAGGCACCGAGATCTTCCCAGCCTTGGAATTGGGAGTCTGTAGGAACCCGTTAGAGCCCCAGTCACTGCGATATGGGAAGGTGCGGGCTGGGCAGGCCTGGGAGGGCACCTTCCCTGGCACCTGTGGGCTGTGTGCTGGGGATAGGGCCTTAGATGCATGGCACCTCGACATCTGATTCAGGTGACTCGGGCTGTCTGCACCTACAGGCCACTTGAGCCTCAGAGGGTGGAGATCAGAGAGAGGTACAGGGGTCATGGGGTCCTAGAACTTGGCCACAGCTTTGCTGTCCCAGTGACACGGACCTCTTGGCCACCACTGTGACTTTCGACGCAGATGCTCATTCATTCAGTGGGTGCTCGTGGTGCCTGGCACTGTCCTGGGGGCTGGGGTGGCAGAGATGGACACGACACGTTAAGACGCCTGTCTTGGTCTGGGACAGACGGGGCCCCACCAGCCACCGAAACAACGGGTACGGTTTTACTCGCGTGGCTGTGGGCGGCACTCCAGGCGATCAGTGGAGACTGTGCCAATCTTCGCTCAGAACCTGGAGGAGGCAGGTTTTCCTTGGTTCAGGAAGCCACGCAGCTGCGAGCTTTTCCTCCTAACCTCAGTATGCACCATGAAGCACAGCGCCCTGGCTACTGTTCAGGGTGGCATAGGTAAGCGCCCTAGAGCCGTGACCTTTCCTTGACCAGCCTGGATCTGTGGGTGTGCTGCTTACTGCTCTGAGTGAGGGAAAGGGTTGAGGGGGTGGCCTGAGGGAACAAAGGGGGAGAGGATCATCAGTGCTGACAGACACATCCAGAAATGCCCCAGCCCTGGGGGTCAAGGAGATGCAGACTCCCTCATTTGCATAACACTGAAATAGCACTAATTTCACAGCAGAGTCTGTGGTCCTTTCCCTACTGCAGTGTTAGCCAGCCTGGTCACCCCTCAGGTCTGGATCCCGAGGCCAGGCCCAGCGCAGCAGACAGGTTAGCGGGGAGATATGTCCTGAGAGCAGGGGCAGGTCCGGCTGTGTCGGCCACCACTCACTTCCCCTGGAAGACCCACGAGGGCAAAGTAGCCTAAGCAGCAAGCACCGAAATATTTTTGGAGTAAGTACTTTTTTTTTTAACAAATGACAGTGACTCCAGGACAATCCTGTTTCCTTCCTGGACACCGGGGAGAAGGTGAGAGGGTCTCAGTTTGACCGGCAGTTTTAACTGGGGGGGCCGAGGCCAGCTGTGGACACTCTTCATGGAGAGGCAGCCGTACCACCCCACGTCGTGTGTGATTTAGGAGTCTTCTGGACCGTCTGAGGTTCATTCTTGCCCCTCAGGTCAGGAACCCCTGGACCAGAACAGGCTGAAAATCCTTCAACTTTTTAATATTTTTATAGAGCAGGGAAGTGAGGGAGAAAGAGAGGGGGAGAAATGGATGTGAGAGGGAAATGGATCGGTTGCGTCTTGTTCGCGCCCCAACTAAGGACTGAACCTACAACCCAGGCATAGGCCCTCATGGGGAGTTGAGTGGGTGACCTTTGGCTTTGCGGGATGACGCCCAACCCCCTGAGCCACACCAATCAGGGCAAAAATCCCTCCAGCGTTTACTTCTCAGATTTCTGAGTCTCCCGGTCCACTTGCATCTTTCAGGCATGGGAAGCCAGGAGAGAGGATGCCGGCACCATTTTGATTAGGTTCCTACTATGTGCCAGGTGTTCATTTAATCTCCACAAGACAAGGTAGGTATTGTGCTTCCTTTTGTAGGGACAAGACAGCGGAGGCCCGGGGTCACAGAGCTGTTGAGTGACAGAGCTGGGATTCCTTAGGGTCAGATTTGTTTCTCTGCTGTTCCAGTCCAGCCTCGCTCCTCCTGCTCACCCCACAGGCCCCAGGACAGGGTGGGCTTACCCCCTCGCACTGCACCCCATTAGGCACCTCTCCTCATTGGGAGAAACTGGCCGGGCTCAGCCCAGCATCCCAGCCTTTGCGGTGGAGAATACACAGGGCAGGCGCCCCAGACCTGGCGGGGGTACTCCAGTGGGCGTGGGTGGCACGGGCGGTCTACACTTGAACTACCTGAATTACCTGCTGCCCCAAATCGAAGAACAGAATGGGGACCTTGATGCTGTGGCCTCATACATCCCAGTCCCTTTCATAGTCCCCCCCGATGTGTTTAATTGGAAAAATCTAGTCCGTCAGGAGCAGGCCTACTCTCCCCAGCACACAGCCCTCAGCTCCTTGCAGGCAGGGGCTGTGTGTCCAGTAGGAGAAACACACAGGAAGGACCTGGCCTTGGGGGCCTGGCTCAGTTTCCCATTTTGGGGGGAGGAGCCCTACCCCGGTAGTCAGCTTGTGCCGCACTGCTGGCATCTAGAGCTCTTTGGGTGCTGCCTGGCTCCTCTGCACACTGTGTGGCCTGCTTCACCTGGTGGGCTTCCCAGAGGCCGAGTGTGGCAGACTGTGAAGGGGCGCACCTGCAGATCAAGAGCGGGGGTTGTGGGGGTGGAATGAGCTTGCGGGTGGCTGGGGGCAAGGGCTTGTCACAGCCCACACCGTGGCCACTTTTGAACCATCTGCCTGCTGGGGGATCCAGCTTCGAACTAGATTAGCCCTCGGAGGGAATCGGATGGGAGTGCCTCAGCAGTGTGAGTGGGTGCGTGTCTCGGTGCACACGTGTGTGCACCAGAATCTACCCCAAGGAGGTGCCGCTGGGTCACTGAGTGGCCAAAGACCCAGGCGCCTCCTCCTGGGGAGCAAAGAGAGGTGGGCTGCTCTCTGAAAGCTGAGGCTGGCTGACCCCGACTGCTGGGCACCAGCGGGCACAGGCAGAAGTGGGGGAGGGTGGCAACATGGCGGCAAAGGCGGGTGCAGTCGGAGTTAATGACTCCTGGGGGTCTGACTGACTTTGGTCTTCAGTCTGGGTCTCCCTCCCCACACATCCCCCAGCTCCACAGAAAACCAAGAAACCCTGATACAGCGTGGGCAGGGATCTCGAACCCTCCTGCCCACCCTCCCGTCCACGGCTCTGCTTTGGGTGCGCTGCACTTAGGAAGGCCCGTGAGGCACCGGGGCGAGCCGCCCCCATGCTGCCCTGCTCGCCGGCGGGGCCCTCGTGGCTGCAGACCCCGGAGAGACGGTGAGGAAGTCCCATGTGAGTGACGTCCGGGCAGTAGCTCAGTCAGGTGGGAAAGAAGGTAGAAACACCCTGTGTCTGTCAAAAATTTTATTTTATTTTTTTTCGCTTCACACAGAATGTTAAAATAAATCCTCAGTAATATATATTTATACACTTATTTACTTCTGTTGATATTTACAAAAGACTGTGGAGCTCAATGAAGTCTATGTACACCGTGATCAGGTGGACAGGCAATGTTCATCGAGGCACGTATGTACACATATATGTATAACCTATGTACAAATATCAGACCCTACTGACACAGGACCCCTCCGCTGCGGAAGTCCTGGGCGGGGCAGTGTTGCTGGGGCCGAAAGCTTCCGGAACATGTCAGCAAGAGTGATAACAGCTATACATCCTGTGCAATGCACTTAGAGCTGGTGTCTACATTTTCGTGAAGCAAACAAACAGTTAAATGACTCCTAACGCCCAGGAGTCTTCCCCACAAGCCCTGCTCTGTCGGCTCCTATTGGTCCCCAGCCTCTTATCACCATGGAGACCCCGGTTCCCTTTCGGCATCATCCTTTACGAAGCTTTACCATCAGCTTTGGCATTCCTTCTCCTATTGATCCCAGGGAGGTTTATTTATCCTCCTCTCCTCTTTGGCTTTTCAGCAATTATTAGAGACAGGGCGCGGGAGGGCAGCTACTCAGCCGTGCACGAGCCTAAAGGAACCTGGCGCGAACCCGAATTAGATTCTGGGCTGCGTGAGCCTACGTGAGCGGCCATTTCCACCTTTCCTATCTACGTGTGTGTAACACATAAGCCCCACACAGACAGCCTGTATAAGCACGTAAGCACACGGGGCTAGAAAAGGAAAGAGCCCCCTGCACTCCCTTGCTGCTGGGCCCCGGATGAAAGGGGAGAGCCCTCCTCCACTGCTGGCAGCATGAATCCTCACCGTTCCAAGGGTGCCCTTGGAGCAGGGAGGGGTGCAGGGATGCAGAACCCCAGGCCGAGGCCAATTTGGCTGGGGCGTTGTGTGCTCAGCAGGCTGGAGCTTGATCACGGGGCTTTCCAGCTTCCTGGGGCCCTTCAAATGAAGGGCTCATCCAAGCACCACAACCGAAGGAAACTGGGTCGCCGGATCCCACGTGAAGGCGGAACTGGGGCAAGCACAGAGCATGTTCAGACCCTCGCAGCCGCTGCGCCAAGCCAGCCAGGCCCGCTTCCTGCCTTTCTCTCCCATTTCTCAAGGCTGAGGCTGCCTGCTCCCGCCTAGCCCTGGAAGGTCCCTGTCCTCTCCCTGCACTTCATAAGCTCGAAAGGCAGTTGTGTCAGCAGCTGACATGGCAATGGTTTGGTGGCCAAGCAAGCCCCTGAATGTTCTCTTCCTCCTGGCTCCTCCTCTGGCTTTTCCTAGCAGCCCAGAGCGTGGCTGCGCTCAGACAAACAAGACAGCTGGCGTCTAGGGAGTCGTTTTCAAGCAGCAGGGCTCGGAGGCCTCTCATGAGGACCGAGAAGAGAGACAGGACTGAGTCCCCTGGGCAGCTCCCGCAGGTCGTAGCACAGGGCCGCCTCTGCAACACGCTCCATTATCGCGATGTTGCCGCAGCTGGCCACACTTATGTAATCACACCTGCCTTGGTGCATCCGTCAGTGGAACGATGCGAACTCATCTGGAACACATCTGACTGTTTTAGGGGGGCAGAGGAGCACAGAAAGTCACGTCTGTTTCCAGGCCCAGATTCACGCAGCATAAGAAATGGCCATGCAGACAGGCAACCCTAACAGCCTGTTTACCAGCGGATCATACACAGTCTGGTTTGTGGACTTCTCCGTCTGACCACGGCCAGCTTGGCCAGCTTGGTGGGCTGCTGGGAGTGTTGGGAGACAGCAGGCCCCTCTGCACCACCTCCATCGTCCCAGGTACCAGTGAGGGATCCCCCCGCCCCTGTCCGGGGAGCGTGCACACAGCGAGGTGAGGCGGAAGTGTCTCCCATGGGTCTAAGGTGCTGCCAGGTAAGGCGGAGAATGAGAATATGCTTCCGCTCAGATCCAGCTGTTTCCCCAAAGAGGCAACTAAGTGATAGCTGTTCTGCCGCCCACATCCGCAACCTAGATTTGGCCAAAATCGACAACAGAGTGGGTGGGTGTGTTCCATCGACTGCCACACATCTCACCTTCCGTGGGGCAGACACATCTGTTAGAACGAGGTTACTTTCCGATCTCACGCAAGTCAAGCATAGGGCTCCGCCACCAAGCAGCAAAGACAAAGCTACAACAGATCAGTCCTTTGCTGGGGATTCCAGCTACTCACTCCCTCTGAGCTACAGAGTTTGCTGTCTGGGCCTCAGCGATGAGGTCACAGCAACCAGGGCGCACGGCACAAAGGGGGAGCCCTGGCTCTTAGCTGGGACTCCCTGTATCCCTGAGTCAGGCGGCCACCTGGGAGGGGAGGGAAAGACCCTGGAGTCGGATCTTTTATTATGAAAGAACTGTCTCCTGGAGAGGTCTCTGCATGGAAGAATAAGCTGAACCGGAGAAGTGGGAAGGATGCAAAGGAAGGTCATTTGCAAAATTCAAACGAATTCAGTTTATTTCTTGGATTGCCAAATGTATTCCACATTAGTGAGGTGAAGGGAATTGGTTACTGCGTAGTCTATTTTTAAGTAATGGTGTACTTATATACATATACTATACATATATACACACAGATATATGTATATATGGAAAACCTCTGATAACTAAGTACCCGTGAGCCAACACCTCAATTAATGAGGACTCTGTTTTCTGACTATACTTTCAGTAGAAAGAGGCCAAGGACAGCAAGGGCATCTGCTGAGCCCCCGTGTGCCCAGGCAGCCGGCTTCCAGGGGCGGCTGGCAGCCAGCTCTCAGGCAGCCTGTCCCTTTGGTCTTGTGCACTCACACTTCTGGACAGTAAGCCCCGAGGTTCACAAGGTTGACCCTGAGCAACGCCAGGTCATCTGTCGTCTTCGAACACTTGTTACTAAGGCAGGAAAGTTTCTACTAACCTACTTAGGAAACGTCTTTTTTATTTTCAATAACAAAGGGTTGACCAAAACATATTTCCCACTCCCACGCAAACAACCAGAACTGTAAAGCGAGCAGGACACACCCTTCCCTGAGGATTTCGCCATCTGTTAACTGAGGTTTCGCTGTACACGGGTGTACAGAGCAAGGTAGACTGAGAAGGATTGGAACGGGACGCTGGGGTTGCTGCCTTTCTGTGATCGTCCATCAGGGACAGGTAACTTCAGAGGTTTTCTTCAGGCAAGTGGCCTCTTCTGAAGCCCCTCGTGACATGTGCACAAATCTGTGCAGCTGCACACCGCGGTGGGCGGTGGGGTCTCTGTGTCACGAATGTGATGTCCTGACCACCCGAGTTTCTATCCCTATCCACCTCCACCCACAATAACCTGTTTCCCTCCATAGCTCTCATGGAGTCCCTGTGGGTAAGCAAGGCAGCTGATTTTGAAGGACGGCCAGAGGGCGATTCCCCAAACCTGCTGGGGCTGCTGATCCCAGGTGCAAACCTCCAGGCCACATTCCCCCAGCATCCACTTCCCTGGGGAGGGGAGGGAAGGGAACAAACCGATCAAGTAATGGCTTTTAGTGCAGAACGGCCTTCTGTAACGGCTCAGGATGCTTTACTCTTGTTATTCGTCTCTACTGTGAGCGCTTTCCTGCAGGCTTTGCTCACGACTTCCAGACTGACTGAAAGTCCAGGAGATGAGCAGACTGGAGGTCACTCAGACCCAAGGCTCCAGTGCCTGGAGGTTGTGAGAACTCCGAGGGAGGGTGGACAGAAAGGGGAGGAGGCTGCGAGAGGCAGAGAGGACAGAAATGCACTTAGAGACGGAGAGAGGTGCACAGGAGGGGGGAGACCGGCGACGGAGAGAGCTTTCTCCTGGACCTCCCTTGCGCGTGCACTGCGCCCCTGCACAAGTTCATGTTCCGGAAAGAGGGTCAGAGCCTCAGGATAGGAGGCACATGAACTGGGGGCAACAAGGGGGAAGGACAGAGACAGTGAACTAACGGCCGGAAGCCAAGGGCATTGCCTCCTAATCCAGGTACTATCACTTTTCAGTCCTGAGAACAAGATTTTTGAAAGAGCTATTGCTAAAGAAAACAGTCACTATTGATTTTATTGCACTTTTCCTCTTTAAAAATATTCGAACACAAACTATGAGAGATGGAGCTGAGCTTTGGTGGGAAGGGAAGCAAAAAGAAGGGAAATGTGAACGTGATGTCTTTGAGGAAGAGACCCAACCAGCTCGTAGGGGGTCGCCACCTCCACCTGCCCCCGCTTGCTGCTTTGTGGGGGGATGGGGCTCGTCTCAACAAGGGCCAAGTCTGAGGATGTAGATGAGGGTCACAGCAGCCACTGAGACACCTCCCTGTACCCCTTGCCCTGCTTGTTGGCTCAGATGGTGTATGATCTTTGTAAGGTTAGGGTCATGGGGTCACACCTAGCAATGGCCACTCTGCCAAGGCTAGGGGAGCCCTCCGTTGTGCTGCCAAGGCGCACCCTGGGCATTACAGCCCATGTGGATCCACCCTCTCGGACCAGGCGGGACCCCAGAGGAAGGCTCATGGCCATGGCCCCCAGGGGAGCCAGAGCTGGAGCAGGGCTCCCCGTCCCCACTCCTGGGTTAACAATTCAAAGCACTGTGCTCTTCCTGCCCAACACGGGGGGTACAGTGTCGCCTCCTGTGGCATTTGCTAAGTGTCCTATAGTTTCCTTTGCAGCAAGTCAGCTTCCACCTCTCTGCTCTATTACCTTGGGCAGTACTGAACCCCCTAGCCTGAGACTCTGCACATGGTTTGGCCCCAGTATTTACGGCCGACCATGAGGAAGTCAGTTGGCCAAAGACCTCACTACAGTGGAAAGACAGATCCAGAAAGGCCAGGACAAGCAAGTGCTACAGTGCTCCCCACACAGGGCCTCCGGGCTGGGGACTCCCGCCGGCTCTGCCATTGTGGAAGGCCTTTCCACATGGGCTGATGGCGTCTGCAGACACACTCCCTTGGGGCCCCTTTTAAAAGGCTAAATTCCTGGTGATACTCCTACTCCATCCTCAGAAGCCCAGCTGAGAGGGACAGGGGGAGGCAGCAGGGAGGAGGGAAGAGAGAGTGTCGAACACTATGGAAACTCCAGGAAGCACCAAGCCTTAACTCTGTCTTCTCTGTCCTTCATTAAATTTCGGCTCCTGAAGAGTCTGCTCTGAAACCTGACCAGCTCATCCTCTCTTCCCGATAACCTGCCCACCTTTCCCGAACCTCCTTCTCTTTAGCCTCCTGAGAACGCCGACCTTCTTGAAAGGTTGACCCTGCGGGGGCATGGCTGAAGCTAAAGGGAAGATTGCTATCTTGTCTTGGAAGTACTTGAAAGGCCAGCATTGTGCACTAAACGTGCAAATCTGGACCCAGACCCCTGGCCCCTGCCATTGCTGCTTTCCTCCGCAGAGACCCGGAGCTGCGACTGCTGAGTAGTCTGGGACACACCTACAGGAGTCCAGACCGCGATGCCTGACCTGACACCTGACTTCAAATCCCAACTTCCATTTGAGGGGAAGCCTTTGCCAAGACACACGCTGCTCCCAGCTAGTCCTCCTGGTTGGAAGGCCCGGCTCCGTGGGCAACCCAAAACAGCGAGTCATCTTACAAAGCATTTAAATCAGGCTTTAGAATATAGGATCAAAATCAGACCCTTTAGAAAACTGGTGTCATTTACTTGCGTAGCATTAGGATCACATCTTTAGCCACGTTTTACTGAAGCTGGACTGGTGTGCGTTTCTTCAAGGTGCAGGGATTGGATGGGAGGTAGGGCACCCAGTTGGAGCCCAGTGAGGGGGAGGGGCATGCCTGAGGTGGAACACTCCCCAGAGGGGACTCAGGAGTTGACCCCACTGGGCTCATGCCCATGAGCAAGCGAGACGCCACAAGCAAGTGAAGGGGGCTCATTTTAAGAGGTAAATCTGTATGTAGTCCCACTTTCTGACTGGGTCCCCACAAAGCCACGGAGCTGAAGGGGCAATAAGGTCTGTGGACTGAGAACATGTTGGGGCATCTTCACTGTGGTTCTGGGCCCAGGATTCTACAGTTTCTTGAACTATTGTTGCTTTTAACAGAATGGAATTGAGAGATCCCCGGGGCTGGGAGCTGGGGAGACGAGGCTCCTGGGCTCTCCGTGTGGACTGGCTTTGAGGGAAAGCAGATGGTGAGTAGGTGTATTACTAGGCCACTAGCTGTCCCAGGTCCTTCCACACTCTGATCCCAGGTTTCTGGTGGGAGGGAGGTGAATAAGTAGAGACCCCATGAGATTCCCAGTTTTAATCAGAGATCTTCTTGATAATGGGTGGCCTATCTTTCTGCTTTACATCTTGGGGAATGACTTAAATAATTTAAATCTTCTATGAAGGCTGGGGGTGAGAGGGAGAAAAGAGACTAGAAAAAGGAATTTCTTGAAGGATACCTAGGGGTATAGATGATTAAATCTCATCTTCTGCCCTGGCTGGTGTGGCTCAGTGGATTGAGCACCAGCCTGCAAACCAAAGGGTCACCAGTTCAGTTCCCAGTCAGGGCATAGTATGGGGAGCGTGAGAGGTAACCACACACTGATGTTTCTCCCCCTCTCTTTCTCCTTCTCTTCCCTTCTCTCTAAAAATGATAAAATCTTTAAAATAAATAAATAAATCTGATCTTCTGTTTGTGCCTATTTATTTAGAAGCCTGGGGGCAGAGCCACGGATCCGAGTGTGCACACATTCTGTGTGTATTGTGTGTATCCTCGGTTGTGCGTGCTGCATCTTGCGTGCCTTGTACGAGCACATGCATTGTGTGTTTAAACTGAGTGTGTGTGTATTTGCACGCAGAAACAAGAGCAAGTTGCCCTTTGTGTATTCCGTAGGCAGACTCTGTCCGTGTAGTTTTTGTTCGTTGCACCTGGGTTGCAGGGCACGCCTTTGACTTGGTGTGTGTGGGCCTTTTGTCTATGTTTTGTGTTAGTGAGTCCACTCTGTGTCTGTGCTGGGTACATGTAACTGGATATGGGTACAACCACATATGTTCTGTGTGTGTCCTCTTCATTAATTTGGTCTCTGTGTATCATGCATGCGTGTTGCACATCTGTGTAGGTGGCAACACTGTACCTTCATGGTGTCTGTGACATGTGTGTCTGTGAGTGTGAACACTTCAGAGTGGCGGGCCAAGAACGTGGGGATAAAGTCTCCACATTGACATAGGCCTTAGGTAGGGGTTGGGTCCCTCCTGCCCCGTGTCTCGGGAATTCAGCACCGCCTCCCATGAGGAGAGGAAGAGCAGCACAGAGGCTTTGTGCTGGGCCTGGGATGCCCCACAGACACCTGGGGATGTGGGTGACCAGGAACTAATGAGCACCCTGGGCCTAGCACCCTGAGCTGGTGCCCCACCCCCAAGGTAACTGTGGGTGCTAAACAGCCAACAGTGAGGCTGGGGCCAGGGCCAAGGCTGGGTAGCCCGACCACACAGCTCACCATCTGGGGAACTTCAGCTGTTACACTGAAAGGCAAAGAAGCCTGGGCTGTGCAGCAAAGCCCCCACCTCACCCCCTGCTGGGGCCAGCCTGCTCTCAACCTGGTCTGGGGGTGGGGCCGCTTCTCTACCCATCCTTTGGTTTGTTGAAGCAGCTCTGGTTGCCAGTTTACTAGGGAGCGAGTCTGCGCCTGTCCATCCAAATGATGCCTGTGGGTCATCCAGGGACTCCACCCCACTGGTCCTGGGCTTTAGAAGTTTCCCCGTAGGGTAGGATCCCTTTAAATCCAGGCCTGTGGGATTGGGGTGCCCAGAAGCCCTGCTCGTTGGTGTCCTTGGTTTCAAGGCAGGTGATCCACTCTAGCCCTCTAGGGGAAGGTTCGTGAAAGTAACCGATGCGGAGCCAATGACAATGGAAACCGAACAGGGTGGGGACAGAGGAGGAGGGAGATGGTTACCACTAGGGACTTGAGGGGAGGCCTGGGGCGGGGCTGGCCCAGGACAGTGGGAGCCGCAAGGGCCGGGGGGCCCTGGTGCGCTTGGTAAGACAAGCCTCAGCCATGGGGACTGAAGCTGCAGCACGTGGAGGGCAGAAGACAATTCTAACGTCTAAGAGTCCGTGGAGGCTGGAGCGTCTGAGGCAACGGCAGCAAACCCAGGCCCAGGGGGGTTACCGATGAGATCGATGAACCTGTGGGGCCTCTTAGATAACCAGCCCACCAAGTGGTGGATCTGCTCCTGAACCTGAACTCCGGTGAGTGAATATATATGTGAGCGTGTGTGCATATAAACGTACACACACGTATGTATATGTGTACATATACATACATACACGATAGTGCACATAGTCCAACACATGCATCAATTGCCCTGTGTCAAAAATATTGCATAAGCTTATACAAGGTTCGAACGCAATTGTTTCTAGAGCTTGCTAGGTAGAGGAGCTTGGGAAGGAGACACTTGATATATATTTATATATAGAGATATATATATAGATATATACATTGGATCCACAGATCCGCCTTCCTAGGGACCAGATGCCCCGGTCAGCTGACAGTCACGCCCGCGGCTCAGTGAATCCCTAAGGTGCGGTCCCATGAGGTGTCTAGGCGCTGCCCTCCCTGCCCACCCTCCTGGCTCTGCAGAGGTCTGTGTCCCCATCTGGAAGAACAGGTGTGGGGAGGGCTGGAGGGCCAGAAGTTTTGGGTCCCCCTTCCAAACAGCCTCTTTTTTCTCCCAACTGAGGGCTTTGATCTTCTGATGGGGAAAAGAACCCTAGTCCGATGCCATTCCTAGGCTTTTGATACTCTACATGTGAATACTGTATAGGCTACTAAGAAAATAGGTTATCTCCTGTGCTTTAAATATTGAGAGTCATGCAGCAAACACCCATGCAGCTCTATTGCATCACTGGAAAACGTCACTGCAGCGTCAGTGTGGCTGGGCCGCAGTGCTAGGCAAGCAGATGTCTGCAAACCCCCGTGTCACGCAGAGACTGGACGTGCTTCTGTGACCCTGAAGCCTGCGAAGATGGTCAGATCTGAAGTAGAGAGGTCCCTGGGTTTGTTAGCTGCTCCCCATAGGCCTCCGGGAGCAAATGTGAAACTTGACGACTCACAATCGGTCACCTAACTGTCCCTCCCCCGGGCTTCCCTCTCATCGACGCTGCAGAGAAAAAAAAAAAAAAATCAAATGCAGCATTTTCTGTTATGAAACACAAGCCTCTGGAGCATACACTTGGCAGCTGCGATTTGCAGACCCCAGCCTGTGACAGAGACAGGAATTCCGACACATGGCGGTGTGTTCTTTTCAATGCAACATGGGGATGACCTCTTGAGTAATTACCAGTGCTTTAAAGCTAAGCTACCGTGGTTCTCCTCTGTGCAGGTGGACTCAGATGGGTGGGGGCGGGGGTGGGGGTGCACCTGCTGGGTACTGTGTTGCGTGCATTGAATCAGGAAGGAAAGGTGGATCTCACTTGGTGGGTTACGTATGTGCTGTGAGGTGGCCTCAAATCCTGGCTCCATTTGTGACTCCCCATCTTTGGAAACCCCTCAACCGGTGATGAAGGTTCACGTGAAAGCCACGGATAGCTATTCTGTGTTCTAAATCAAACATCAAAAGTTCGAAAGTCACTGGCACGGCTATTGCTCTCCATGCAGAACCAGAGACACACTGTGGGACAGACTGGCTACAAGGCAGGCTCTTACGCAAGGTCTGCATTTAGTTCCATTGAGCTGTGAGCGTGTGACCGGGTTGCGATCAGACATCAGTTAGCATTTTGGTAATATTCACATAGTTTGTGTTGGCCAGAGTACAGTTGGCCGTTTTCAAGTTTTCCTCTCTAAAGTCCTCATTACTGTTGTTGACCCCCTCCTGGATCTCCATGTAGTCGGACTTACTAATGGTAGAGGCACTTCTACTTTTCTTTAGGTCAGGGGAGGATGGGATCTTTGGACAGCTGGTCACTTGCAAGTACTGGGCCTGCTCCTCTCCCTCTGTCTCCCGGTGGTAGAAGTAGTTGAAATTGGACACTATGACGGGGACTGGTAAGGCAATGGTTAACACACCTGCAATCGCACACAGGGAACCCACTATCTTTCCCCCAATGGTAGTCGGGACCATGTCTCCATAGCCTACAGTTGTCATGGAGACGACTGCCCACCAGAAGGCATCCGGGATGCTGGGGAACTGGGAGTCTCGTTCATCGGCCTCAGCGAAATAGACAGCACTAGAGAAAAGAATGACCCCAATGAAGAGGAAGAAGATCAGGAGGCCCAACTCCCTCATGCTGGCTTTGAGGGTCTGACCTAGGATCTGGAGACCTTTGGAATGTCTGGACAGCTTGAAAATCCTAAAGACTCTTACCAGCCGGATGACACGGAGGATGGCCAGCGACATGGCCTGCTGGCCCTGCTGGGCGTCCTCTGGCTTCTCGGCCAGCTCTGTCCCCAGGGTGATGAAGTAGGGGATGATGGCCACGATGTCGATGATGTTCATGATGTTGGTGAAGAAGCCGGCTTTGCTGGGACAGGCGAAGAACCGCACCAGGAACTCGAAGGAGAACCAGATGATGCAGAGCGTCTCCACGATGAAGAAGGGGTCGGTGAAGGAGGTGGACTGCTGGTACCCGATGGTGCTGTTGGAGTAGGTGTGGAAGGTCACCCCGCCACCATGCATGTCCTCGTTCTCGTCCCGGAATATGGGCAGCGTCTCCAGGCAGAAGCTCACGATGGAGATCAAGATCACCATGACAGACACGATGGCGATGATGCGGGCGGGCCCGGAGCTCTCCGGGTACTCGAAGAGAAGCCACACCTGCCTCTGGAACTCATTTTCGGGCAGCGGCCGCTCTTCCTCTTTGATGTAGCCTTCGTCTTCCCGAAACATCTCCATCGCCTCTTCCCCCAGCTCGTAAAACCGAATTTCTTCCGAGAAGATGTCTAAGGGCACATTGACGGGTCGCCTCAGCCGGCCCCCAGACTGGTAATAGTAGAGGATGGCATCAAAGCTAGGGCGGTTCCGGTCGAAAAAGTACTCGTTTCGGAGGGGGTCGAAGTACCGCATCCGCTTCTTCGGGTCCCCTAAGAGGGTCTCTGGGAACTGAGCTAAGGTCTTCAGCTGGGTCTCAAACCGCAGCCCCGAGATGTTGATCACCACCCTCTCGCAGCATTCATGGTCGGCCTCTGGGTCATAGGTGTCCTGTGGGTGGCCAGGGAGGGCAGCAGCCTCATCCACTGGGTCTCCGGTGGCCACTGTCATAGTTGGGACTGAGAGAAGCGCCTCACGCTATGCCTTCCAGCTGCCTGGTGGCAGGGAGCTCAGGGTGCTGCTGACGGCCCCAGGAGACACCAGAGCATGGGCCTGGCTCCTGCCGGAGAGCCCCGAGGGCCCCCTGAGCCAGCGGCACAGCGTGGCTGAAAGACAGAGGCAGAAAGACATAAGACCACTCGGCATTGGCAGCCCGGCTGGGGTTGCCGGTTTGTGCCCCCGCCCCTCCATCCCTCAGACAAGAGTTCAGGGGCATGACCACCACCACCAACGAGCACAATTTAATTTTACCTCACAACCTGGCTGGCACTCACAGGGGAGGAGCAGGTGGCAGTCTCCTCAAGAACGCTTTGGGATGCCCTGCCCTGGGGGAAGGGGGCAGTAGAGGCCCCTCTGCACCCACCACATGCAGGCGCACAGTCCAATTCTGCAGGCTGGAAGAGAGCCATCCAGCGGGCGCTGAAGTAATGCCTTTTAGGTCCCTGCACCCTGGGAGGTGTTCGCAGTGGTAGGTTTTGGACCTGGGTCTCCCACAGTGTGCCCACCACAACGACTACACGTGGCTGCTGTTAAATAACAGACCGAGTTACCTGGCAAGGCAGGGATCTGGAGCTCTCTCCCTTGCAGAGCTGATTAGATGGTGAGGGAATCCTAGCTACACAAACAGGCAGCCCGGCTCCCCATCACGTCTCCGCGCTTGAGCTAGAAATAATGGTGAGTCATTCTGGGCAGGAGGGCAGGCTCCAGGTCCTGGAGGTGAGCTGCGGGTCTGGGTGGGCTGCAGGGGCGGCGGGGTGCCTGGTCAGGGGCATGCAGGATTCCAGGAGAGCTGCACTTGGGTCTGGAACCTTTGGAAGGAAGGAGGCGAGATGCAAAAGTCAGCAAAAGTCGGAGTCCTCCTGGCTGTCCTCAGGAGGTGCAACGTTGCCTGGAAAAAACAGCAGCCAGGCAGAATGGGGGCTCTCCGGCAGCCGCTGCCAAGCTCTAGGAGGGCTCTGGCAGCCTCTTCCATGTGCCTTCCATTCCCGCTGGAGTCACACCTGAGGCTACCCCTCAGCCTTCCAGCCTCATCTGGGCAGGCTTCCACCAGCTGGAAACCTTTTCTCCCAGGAACAAGCCTCCAGGCTTGGCTGGGCCTGCCTCTCCAGGGGCCTCCCCGGGCTGAGCCAGATCCCCTGTTGGTCCCCGGCAGCCAGCGAGAGGGACTCTGGCCAAAGCCCTCCCGCCCCTAGGTCAGGACACAGAGTCTGGAAAGGGGAGAGCTTCCTACACTGCAGCCTACTACAAGCTCTGACCTCCGCAGGGTGCTGGAGGAAGGACAGTCCCCACAAACGCCCCACACACTCCTTCAGAGCTCATCCAGGGAGACTCCTCACACAGAAAGGTCGGCTCTACAAAGCTGGCTGGCCTTGGTCCAGGGCTGAGTCGCCCTCGAGTATCCCTAGGCTGCAGGCCTCCCTCCGTGGGAGCTTGGCATTTGAAAGGGCAGGCGCTGGACCACCCATTTCTCCCCAACAGAAAAATCCCTCCCATCTCTTGGGCAGGGCGGGCAGAACGGATGCTCAGCCAGCTTGGCTGTCAGGAGGCTTGGCAGCAAGAGGAGAGCCTGCCGAGCTGGCCCTGCCCGCCCGGGGGCGGGTAGGGGTCTAGGCCCTCTCCCCAGCGTCCGGTGCTGCAGCTGAGATTCTGCCGCTTGCGCTCCGCGCCGGTGGCCCAGACCCACCGGCTGCCAGCGGCTTCCAGAGCCACCTTAACCCCCTCCTGCCCGGTCCCGCAGGGGGGTGTCTTGCTGCGGGCCGAGCGCACCCCGGCTCTTTCGCCCTCAGGGCTCTGGCTGAGGGACCACCGAGCCTCCGAGCCACCCGCAAACACGGAAGCCTGAACTCTGGGGGCGCGGAGCAGGCGGCCGCCCCAGATCTGAGCCTCTCCGTAGCGCGGGGGCTCCGCGGCAGCCCGCCGCCCCGGGGAAGCGGAAAAAGCCCTGCTCGGCCGCAAAGCCGTGTTGGTTCCGAGTCGGAGAGGAGCCTGCAGCCCACCGTCCTAAGCAATTCGGGTCCCACCACCCGGCGCTATTTACCAGACGCAGCTGTGCGGTGGCGGCACTTCCCATCCTCCGCCAGCGCCGAGCTGCACCCTCCGCCCCGCGCCGCGCGCCGCCCGGAGGGTCCCCGAGCCCGTTCGGTGCCTTTTCCTCCCGCAGGGCGCCAGCACCCCAGGCCCGCACCGGCCCAGCCCTGGCTCGCTCGCCCGGTACTCGGCCCCAGCCCGCCGCGCTGCCGGTTGCGCCCGGCGCCCCGCAGCGCCTCCGGGCGCCGCAGCCCAGGCGGCGGAGCGGCACGCGCAGCCCAACGCCCCGACCCTGATTTACCCTTCCGGACGGGCGCCCGGCACCTCCATGCTTCTGGGCGACCGCGAGCACCGGCGGATCCGTGGCGGCGGCTGCAGGCGAGTGCGGGCGGCCAGCCGGGAGCCGGCTCTGCAGTCCAGCGGGCGGCGCGTACGGAGCGCCCGGCCGCCGCCCGCAGCCGCACCGCGCCACGCAGCGCCGCACCTGGCGGGCTGCGAACTCCGCTTAAAGGGGCCAGCGGGCTCCGGGGCTGGGGCTGGGGCCGGCGAGGCGCGCGCCTGTCGCCCCCGCCGCGCGGGCCCCCGGCTGAGTCCCGGTGTCGGCCCCGTGTCCCCAGGAAAACACCCCCTCGTTTGGCAGTGGCCGGCTTACTGACCAGAACCTCGTGGAGAACTCGGCTGGGGCCGGGCAGCGGGGGGAGAAGTTGGGGAGCGGTCAGGAGGGGCTCCTGCCAACACAATGAAGCAGGCAAGGGGGAAACATGGAAAGCCGCCACCCCTGGCCCAGGGAGGGAGCCAGCCCCACGGGACAGGTGTCGTGCTCCTGACTACGCTGCCAGGCCGAATCCGCAGACCCTCTCTCAGCCCCCTCCTCCAGCTCTGCCTCTCCAGTTCCCTCTTACCCAGCCATAGCCTTGGCTTCACGAGGAACGCAGCAGGTGCAGCCGCAGCGTGGCAGAAACTTGCTGCTGCGTGGGCCCCCGCCGGGAGGAGCCGCAGGGACCCGCAGGATTGCAGAGTCGGTCCTCCAGACCTCTCCCCGCGGCACGGGGCAGGGAAGGCTGGGGGACCTGCATTGGCCCTAGGGAAGGGCCAGCTGCTCACCCACTCACCGACCCTCAGAGACCTTACAAAGCCAGCTGGAACTCGGGTCTGAAATGGGGAGGGCAGCTCCAGCGCCCTGGACCAGAGAGGATGCCTTTAGCTCTTGGAAGAGTGTGTGTGGAAAGCACAGCCTGCCCTTTATTCAGATCCGGGACCTGAGAAAGTCCAGGGTGCGCTTGGGAGCCTCCCCACAGCCACAAGCCCCTGCGAGTCCTGTTCTCCAGATCCCTCTCACGAATAGAGGTTCCCTGAGCCCAGACTGCAATGCGGAGGCCCGGGAAGCCGTCTGCTGGGCCCCCCTTGCTCAGACAACCTCCTCTCCAGGCCTATAGATTGTGATGGGAGCTCTGAGAGGCCAGAAGGTCCAGCTCTGTGGGACGCTGCCAGTTCATCTGGGTAGTCTACCCAGAGCTGTGGGGGGCTGGGGAGGTTTGTCTGGGAGGGCAGTGACCTCAGCGAGCTCTGGGGATGACAGATGATTACAAGGCAAGGTTTCTGGCTCCTTGAAGCTGGGCCATCACTGTCCCAGCCGGAGTGTGGCCTGGGTATATTGGAACCAGGAAGGTTGAGTCCTGAACCCTGGCCTACTTACTGGGCAGGTTAAATCACATCTCTGGACCTCGGTGTTGTCATCTGCAGCACGCGGGAACCTCCCGGGCTGCTGTAAGGGTGACGTTATTTGTGGGACGAGTGTGGCACCCAGCAGACCTCCACAGACAATGGCCTTTCCACTCTCCCTTGCTATGAAACTGCCCACCTAAAGCCCACCTCCATCTCAGCTTTGGACTGTTTCTCCATGTGCCCTGTCACCAGGGTTTGTTGCCCCATCCTCTCTGCCTATAAGCTTGCCCTGCCCCTCACTTTCCCTGAGGTCCCAGCCTCTCCCATCTCTGCCACCAAACTGTCCCCAGAACCTGCTTGACACTCCCAGAAGCCTCCCTGGACCAGCTCCCCCTGGTGCTGTTTCTCCTTCTTGCTGTGTTTGGTCCTCATGTCAATGAGAGCCCAATGGCCTTATGCGTTTGACCACGTCTGTCTATTTTCTTCACCTTCCTTCGTGAAAACAAAAGCTGTGGACAAAGAAACAAAACAAAAAACAACACAACAACTCTTGAGGGAGGATTAACAACCAAGCTAATTGGCGGCGTGTGCTTGCCACCTGTCAGACGCTGCTAAGCACCTCCAGCCCAGTGGGGCATCGGCTCCTTACAGCTCCCGTAGTGTCTACATCAGCACCATTTCAGGGGGAGGAAACCGAGGCAGAGAGAGGTGAAGCGATCTGCCCAAGGTCACCAAGTGGTGGCTCCAGGACTTGAATGGGGACTTTGAGACTCTAGGACTCACACTTCACTGCTCAGAGAATGAGCTGCCCTTGGAGTTCATTTCCCTCTTTGGGATCTTCCTCTGACCCCTGTTCCGTCCGATGGCCTCAGGGGTATGTCATCCTACTTCCCCCTTTGACGCCAGGTTTGAACAACAGCAAAAAAGGAATTAACTAAAGGAGGAAATTAAAAAAACAGCCCATAATAACAGTTGTTCAGGAGCGTAGGGCATAGGGGCATCCCGAAAGTTCCTTTGGTTTGGCATTGCTGTGTGAGAAAAACTCGGACCCGACTCCTAGTTCTGACACCTGCTCTCTGCGTGAACTTGAGCAAGTTCTGGGGACTCTCTGGGCCTCGGTTTCCTCACTTGTTGAGCAGGACAGCAAAGCCGCTACCCAGGGCGGCAGGGCAGCTAGCCTGACCCAGGCGGCGCTCATGGTCAGCTTACTTTCCAGGCATCCTTTCTTGTTTCTGGCCCCAGAAGAGCAGCTGGAGTGGCCCCTTGACCCCTTCCCTGGGACAGTCACCCCCTAACCCCTCCCTTCCCCTTCGGTCTGTCTCCTGCTTGGGGACCATGCCCTGTCGTCAGCAGAAGGAAGGACTGGTGACGGCCACAGTGCTTGAGCTGCCGCTGCCCAGAAGCTGTTGGTTCCTGTGCTCGGTGACCACCGTCGCTGCAAGGCGCGGGTATGGCAGTGTGCCCACGCCCACCCCACCCAGCCACTGCAGTGGCCCATCACATCTGTAAACACAGAAGGCTCCATGAGCTTCCTACTCAGGTGTCACCCCCAGAGGACCAGTGGGCTTCCTCGCCTGACCGCCACCTCTGCTGAGGCTCCTCCCCCGCACCCCCTCCTGCCAGCTGTGCAGGGGCAGGCAGCCATCTCTGGCCCATGGGGAGCGGGGCAGGGAAGTGTGGGATTCAAGCCCAGGCGCTGGACAGACAGCTCCCCTAAGTCCTTTGATTTAATCCTTGCAGCCACTGTGCGGGAAGGGTGCCATTTTCTCCATACTGCAGTTGATATTGAAGCTCAAAGGAGACAAGTTGCTGTCCAGGGTGATTTAGCAGCGAGCCTGGGACGGAATAAGACCGTCTGCCTCCACAGATCGCCTGGCCTTCTGTGCCCGCTGCACCAGGGCTCAGTTCCTGGTCTCCGGAACGTGGATCCAGTCCCGAGAACACACAGATGCTTGGGGCACATGTCCACTCGGCCGGTGGGTGTCGTCCCACGTGACAGGAAGTCTGTTTTGGAAGGGTGGTGATGCTGGTGCTGATGAACTGTTCACACCTCTGGAATTCAGGCAATAGGGCAAAATTTAGGAGCCAAGGGCTCCGCTCTGTGCACTTTCCTGGAGCAGGTTTCTTGATGCTTCTCCCATCGGCAGGGCCAGAGCCAGTCCCTCACTCCAGCGGCACAGGGCGTATGAGGAAGAGCATCTGACCGGTGTCGCAGTCCGGGTTTTAGTCTCAACACTCAGCCTTGTGACCCAGAGTCACTCACTTGACCTTTCTGTGCTGCAGTTTCCTTGTGAAATAGGAAGGATAGCATTGCCCGCCCCTCCGTCCCCTTGCTTCATGGGGCTTTGCTTTGAAGAGAGGAAGGATGGAAGGAAGGAAGGAAGGAAGGAAGGAAAGAAGGAAGGAAGGAAGGAAGGAAAGAAGGAAGGAAGGAAGGAAGCTAACATTCATCATTAGCGTGCAGCAGAATCTCACTTGTTAGGACCAGAGAAGAGGAAATGCGCGGATGTGCGGGGCAAAGCAGAGCCTGGTGGGTATGGAAGTGTGTGCTGTTCTTGTGACTGTTGTCCCTGTGGTCAGTGTGCGCCATGCCTGGAAGTGGAATGAGCTGCCACTCCAGCTTCCTATTTACCTGACTCCTATTTCCTCCTCCAAGAAGCCTTCTGAGATTAGCTCCAGCTGCCTCTAAGCAACTGCTGTGTGGAGGCCTGGGCCTCTGCTCCTCACCCGGATTAGCTGCTGCACACTCATCCCGCTCTCCTGCAAGCCTTGGCCCAATAACACAGCATGTTAAAGACTGGCTAAGGGTGGACGCTCCCTCGCATCTCGGAGCTGCTGCTTTGCGTCAGGCACTGTGCTGGTTGCCTGACCCTGCTGTTAATACCCAAAGGCAGAACAGTGTGGTTCAAGTTCAACCAGCCAGTCGAGGGCCTCATCCTAGGCCTGCCGTGCTGCAGCTCTGTGACTCAGTCCTTGCCTGTGAATTGTTACCACATAAAGCGCTCAGAACGGAGCCGACCCCAGAGTAAAGACTAAGTGTTAGCTGTGGACACATCATCGGCTCTGCACTGCCGCCAAGAGAGACTCTTAGGGGACAGAAGAGGGAGAGGTTTATGATAAATGTGATAACAGACACTCTTTGTGTTCTAGGCCACCTCCCTGGGCCACCTGTGATTTCAGCTGCCTGAGGAGGTCTGTCCCTGTGCATGCTGGCAGTGTCTTAGCCACTGTGTCCCTCTGCCTTTCTGACTCAGGACTCTTTCTGAGGCCACCGCAGGTGGCTCACTCAGGTTGCCCAGGGTGGCCTGGATGTCTGGGGAGGAAACTCTGAATGGCCCCAGCTCCCCTCTGTAAGAGGGACAGTTCCTGTCCTACAGCTGGCACCTCTGCTAGCACCCACCTGCATGGAGCCCCGATGGCTCACCTGGTGACCAGCTCAATCCCGGGAGCCAGCTGGCCTGGGTCAGCTCAAAGCCAGAGCAGAGGTTGCTGGGCCCAGCTCCCCGGCCCTGCACACGGCTGGCTCCCTGGCTGCTCTGCCTTCAGCCCAGGCTTGTCTCCGGAACAGCAGACCCGTCAGCCCCACTCCCCAGGCCTGCTCCTCCCTCACCTTCCCCTTGTTGGGAGAAATGTGCCTTTCACCCTGTTGCCCAAACCAGAGCCCAACCCCCTGTCCTTGTCAGCTTCTCACCCTGACACCCCCACATCCTGTCACTCACTGGCCTTGGCATTGGTTCACTTCTCTCGGATTCCCTACTTCTCCCCTGCCAGCCTGCTGTAAGCCACCAGCAGACACAGTCTGGGCCACTGACCGGTTCTGCTCCCTGCCTTCAGACCAGCCCCCCGCCCACCCCCACCCCGTCTCTTCTCCTCACGGTGGTCCTCCTAAAGTGCAAGTCCAACCACCCTGGGGGGGGGGGGTGACTTACCTCTGAACTCCTCATTGGCTCTGCGTTGCCGTGATACTTCCAACTTGTCCTAAAAGACAAGCAAAGCCCTTTATGATCTGATGCTTCCCCTGACGCGCACCCCCTTAGTCCCTCATGCTATGGCGTCAAACTAAACTGCCTTGAAGGCTCTCACTGGTTTAAACAGGCAGGTTAGGTTAAGACCTGCACTCAGACAGGCCTGAGGTTGAGTCCTGCCTCTTCTGCTCACCATTCATATGACCTCGGGTGGCTGCTTTGTCTGGGCCTGATTGTTACTGTACCCGCATGCCCTTCCCTGTCCTCTTTACTGCCTCTGGTCCACAGAGAAGGAAACAGAGCAGAGGAGAAGCAAATTGATATCATGGGAAGACCAGCGGTATGGCAGTTCTGGGCCCAGTTCTGCTACTACCTGGGTGACCTTGGGGTGGATGACCTTGGGTAAGACCTTTCCCCTCTTTGGGCCGCAGCTTCCACATCTGTGAAATGGGTAAGCTGGGCCACATAATACATATGACCCCTTCTTGTTCTACGACTGGTTCTTTGACTTTACCCCAACTAGGGAATGAGACCATCAGTATCCTAAAGATTCCTGTTATAACCATTTTACTGAGGGGATGTCGGGGCTCAGAGAGGTCATGTGACCTGCTCAAGGTCGAGTTGCTCTAGGAAGTGGCAGGCCTCTTTGATGTCCAGGCCAGCAGTGCCCCCAGGGCGTCTCGCTGCGTAAAAAGAGAGCAAGGAGCTTTGGAGATGCCCTATCCCTGTGGAGACGGGCCCTGTTGCAATTCAGCTCAGCTCAGCGCAGGGCGGACTGAGCTCAGCGCATCTTAATGATATTCTCAGTTCAAGAAGGGTTGTTTCAAAGGGAGCTCGGTGAGGGGCCTTCTGTTCTGGGGCCTCTGGAGAGAAAATGGAGACAAACTGCAGGGAGGGCGTTCAGTTAGATGTGGGGGGACGTGGCAGACGCGATGGGACAATCGATGGACTAAGGGAACAAAAGGGGACCATTAAGAAGGGCCTGACTGTCTCAGACTGCTTACCTATGGGCTTCCCTAGAATGCCAAGAACCAGAGAATCGGATAGAAACCACCAGACAGCAAACACGTGCTTGCTGGCCGGAATGCGCCCTGGTCTGGACAGGCAGTGGGACCTTGTCCAGGTCTGGGGTTCTGGATGACTCAGCCTCTCTGGCCGGCTTTGAAGAAGGGGAAGGGAACACCGGGATGGAGGAGACGGAGCCATCGTGGCACTTCCCGTTGCTGCAGAGCCGAGACGCACCTGGAAAAGTGAAAACCATCTAGGAAAGGACGAGGCCTAGGGGCATGAGGGAAGGCCAGGAGGGGACACAGGGAGTGAACCTGTGGTCTCCCAGCCTCTCCACACTCTGAGCCCAGTGGGTGAGCGGGTCACCTGAAATTCCAGGGTCGTCCAACACTGCCACCCAGTGGCCGTGTGGGGGAAGCACAGGAAGGTGCCCAGGGAAGCTGAGAAAACTTTCTTCCTGTCTAGAGAGTAGGGTGCAGGGCTCCCAACAGGTCTCTGGGCCTGTTCTGTAAGGGTCCTCTCTGACCTCAAAACTCCCTCCCTTCTCCGAACTCTGGCTGGGGCTTCTCTAATCCTCAGATCCCCAACATCCCCTGGCTGTGGACCCAAAGGGGCAGGCGGTCTACTGCCGTTCCCCAGGCATCCCTTCCTGGGATGTGAGGGATGGAGAATGCAGCTGCCAGCTGGCTCTCCTGCCAAGTTCATCGGATCATGTCAAGGTTATGGTTGCTGTAAGGTTAGCACAGTGGGGCTGGGGGCAGCAGTGGAAGGGGCTGGAAGTCACTTTACAATGGACTGCAAAACACGCCCCTCCCTTCCAGCTGCACCCTATCTGAGGCCCATGAGCTTCAGGAAATAACAGCAGTTTTTCCCGTAAGGAAGGTGAAGTCCCCAAGTGAGTCCCTGAGGCTGCTGTGGTTCCCAAGGCAAACACAATTGGACCTGGAAACAAGGGGCTCCTGGAAACTCTTCTCTCCAGGCCCATGCGATAAGGATGGCACCTAACAGAGGCGGGCACTATTTTCATTCCCGTTCTACAAATACAGAAACGGAAGCTTCACGAGGTGGAGTAACTTGCCAGCAGCCGCTGCATAGCCAGCAGCCAGGTGAGAGAGGCAGGAGCCGAGCTGCAATCCACCTGCCTTGCCGGCCCAGCTCTCCACCAGGCACGAGCCAAGTACCGTGGGGGACAGCGGAGCCTGGCAGACACCAGCTGCCCAGCAAATACTGGTTGAATCTGTAGACCCTTCCTTAGAGCTGGGAGGGAAGCAGAGCTGTCAGCAATGAACCCGTACCCAAGGCAGATGAACTGGCTTAAATTGGGGAAGAAGATACCAAAGTGCCTAAGAAAAGGAAAGCCTTCATCAAAGATGGGGCATTTGACAGGTGTCTTTAAGGAGAAGGTCCAAAGGCCCCAGCAGGGGTGTTGAGGTACAGGTTGTGCTTTCTGCCAGAAATCTGCATGCCTCAACCTGCTTCATTCATTCATTCGCCAATGCAGAGAGGCTCCAGGAACAGCTTGTCTCAAACAACAGCCCCATCCCTCTGCACCTTATCATTCTCTCTTTCTCGTCCGAGTATTTATTGCTACCTGTCAATTTGCCAGGTCTGAGAATATGGCTCTTTCCTGTACCCCCAGCACCTGGGACGCTGTGGGTGCTCAACAGATACTCGTAACATAAATGCCTAAGTGGGTGAGTTAAATCCAGGACAAGAGGACGATAGGGACAGGGACAGAAGCAGTCTCACCTGTCCCGGGAACACCAAGTCACACAGTAAGACTGGGCGAGCAGCAGGGAAGGACACAGTAAGCCAGGGAAGGTCATCAGGGAAGAACTCGAAGGCTTCGAGTGTCAGGCTAAGTTTGCTTTATTGTGTCTTATAGCCCAGGGGGGACCACTAGGGTGTTATGGAGCACGGTGGCAGGGTCCCAGCTAGGCTTGAGAGAGATCAGTCAGAAATGGGATGTAATTTGTAGGGAACTTGGTAATGACAACATAGTGTCGGGGCGGAGGCAGGCAACCAGTGAGGAGGAGGTTGTTTCCTCTGCTGGGAGGGGACAGGGAGGAAGAGGTGGAGCTGCTGAGAGGGGAGGAAGCAGGGAGCCACTGCAGGGGGGGCAGTGAGATTCAGGGTCCGTGCAATGGGAGTGGGGGACGGAGTGTGGGGAGCCTTTGGCCAAGCAAGGGACTCAGAGGGCCGTGTGTGTGTGTGAGCGTGAGTGTACGTGCCTGTTTGCATCTGTGTTGTGGTGTCAGCTCACATTTGTGTTGGGGGTTGGAGCTCCCGGTGGGGGTTGGGGGACAGTTCCGCAGACATGGGGGTTTGTGGGGCTGCTCTGACCGGCCTGCCCAGGGGCAGCCTGGCCCATGGCAAACCAGCCTGGTACTCAGGAGAGAGGCAAGGGGCTGTGGAGGAGAGTTGACAGTTGTCATCGTAGAGGGGCATTTGAAGAGAGGCTGTCTAGGATGAGGGCATAGAGGGAGTGAAGAGGACAAACAGACATCCCTGGAGCACCCACATCATGGGGCAAACAAAAGAGGGGGCAGGGGTGCTAGTGGAATCGCGCTCAGAGGGGCAGGAGGAGGACCTGAGAGCCGTGTCCCAGACTGCCGCCTCTGGGCCAGGGCCTCCTGACACACTCACCCTGTCTGAGTCCCATGGGACATGGCAGGGTCCCCTACCACTGGGTCTCCATTCAGGGACGATGTTGGTACTGTGTCGGGGTCAGGGTTTCTACTTAAGGCAGGAAGAAATAATTTATTAGTGGCATCTGTAGAGCTAAAAACAACACTTAAAGGATCTGGCAAAGTCTCGTTAGATGTTTATCCAAAGCAGCCTTGTCCTTCCCATCCACCCATTTAGAAGCTCAGACTGTATAGAAGTAAGACTGGGTACCCAGGCCGGGCCCGAGGGAGCGGAGCCAGGGCAGATTCAAGCAGGGCTTTCAAGGTGGGAAGCCCTGAGCTGGCAGAGGGCCTGGCCTGGCATGGAGCTGGCAAGAGGATGTGGTGGCTGCCTCCCTCACCGGGCTCAGAGCTGCAGGGGAGTCAGACCTTCAGGTGTTAGGTGGTGGGTGCTAAGGTGCACAGGAGCCCGCCTCACTCTGCCAGGTGACTGTCGTGGTGGAGGCACAGGGGGCACCCAGGAGGCAGCCCAGGAAAGTAGGGGCTCCCCACTCCCTGCTGGGGGCATAGGACCCCTCGGTCCCACAGCGGACAGGCCAGCCACATGGAGAGCAACCTGTCTGCTTGTGATGAACGATTGCTCGAGTCTTCTAACTCTGCTCCCGACAGTCGCCACCTCCTCTCTGCCTTGGCGTTCAGTGGAGGCCCAGGCCCAGAAGGTTACCGAGACCTCTGTTCTTCTGTCAGGGCCATTGCTCTGGTGGGCTTTCTTCAGGGAGGGTGGGCGGGGGTGGCGTGGCCCTCCAATGACGAAGACCGGGGAGGGTTGTGGGAAAACACAAGGGAGCCTGAGTTAAATAAGAGAGCCTGGCTCAGACATACTGCACATCACTGGCTAGACTTCTAGTAGGCAGCCTGAACTTGGCGAATGGAATTCGACTGCCCCCTCCCCCATGCTCCACACCTGACACTACCCCTCCCCCACCGCCAGTCTTTAAGTAGCCCACTCCTCACCCCATTGCTGAGGTCCAAACCCCCGGAGACAGCCTTTGTCATGGACTCCTATTGTACTCTGCCTGTGATGTCTAGTCTCCCCCAAGAAGCAACCCAGGTGCTGGACACACTCCTCTCTCCCCTTGGCTCCTACCCCCCCACGCAGAAGCCAGAGGGATTTGTTAGCAGCGTGAATACAACGGTTGTTCACTGCCCTTAGAACAGACTCCGTCCTTCTGTGGCCTAGAAGGCGCCGCACCATCTGTGCCCTGGGTACCGTTCTGACCTCATTTCCAACCCCCTCCCTCTTTCCCTGGCCAGGCCAGCTGCCTCCTTACTGGCTGGCCCGCAAACCCAGGATGCACATCCCCGTGGCAGGGCCTGCGCGTTCCTGTCCCCATGCCCTGGAAGAGAGACGACCCTTTCCCTAAACATTCTCACAACTCCCTCCCTCCCTTTATGGGGTCTCTGTTTACACAGGACTTTCTAGGACACGCCTGGCATATATTGGGCGGATACAGTGGGTGAATGAATAATAACACCGTACCGACCGGGCGCCTGACACACCGGACAGCCTTAACAACCAGCATGGAACCGCAGACTGGCCTAAGCTCTCCGGTCTCGGCTGTGAGATCTGCTACCAGACGTGGGTCCCAGAGGACCGACACAGAGAAGCGCTACAGGAAGGGCCAGACGCAGGCGCTGCCTGTGGCCACCAGGGGGCGCCAGACGCACCGGCATCTGCACACTGCGGCACGACCTGGGAGCCTGGAGCCTTCCTCCTGGTGCGCAGCGCGGGAGAGAGGGGAACTGGACACTCGCAGTCCAGGGTTTCCCAGCCAGCACCTGGCTCTTAGTGCGCCCGCTAGTCCCGGTCCTGGGGGTCTTAAAAAACGGCGGGTACAAATGTGAGGGTAAAAGTGGTTTCTCCCTCCTACTTGTTAAGCTCCAAACCCCAGTGCCCCCAGCGACCTGAGGTCAGGTCTCTAACAACAATCCCCCCTCCCCCCAAGCCATTCTCCAAGTACCCGAACCCAGAATCCGGGGCGGTAGTGAGGTTTAGGAACACAAGACCCTCTGCGCACGGCACCTCCCGGGACGCCTCCGGGCTGGTGCCCCGGGAGGCGGTGCCCTGGGAGGCCGGGCCGCAGGTGCACGCCTGTCGTAGCAAAGCGAGCGTGAACGGTGCTCGTATGAGCTTCCTGAGCAGACACCCGTGTAGTGGAGAGAGAGAAGGGGGTGGGGAGGAGGAAGAGATGAGGCCCTAACTTGGAGAGGGTCTTTGGCCCGAAGGCTCCTACCAGGCCCCTCAGCCCCCGACCACGTTGGACATCTCTAGCACCAGGCTCTCCCCCTGTCCTGACGCACCCTTCTCCTGCAGACCCTCCGTCTTCTCCTCTGGGGCAGCCCTGTACCGCCCTCAGTCCTGGACAGAGCCTTAGAGGTCACCTCGGCCCGTCCTGGGAGTGTCCAGGGTGCCCATGACCCCATCACCATTGCAGGTCCTCAGGTTGGGGTCTAGCCCCCTGGGATGACCGGCAGGATGTCTTCCTGGTGACAGGCAAGCTGTCTCCCAGGCATGGCTGCCCACGGTCTTGCTGTGATTCCTGCTGCCCCCTTGCAGGGGCTGGGCTGACACTGGTGGAGGCTCAGCTGGGAGCTGGGCTGTGCCTGTGGGGCAGAGCAGGGCAGGGAGTGAGGGGGGCACTGCTGGCCTAGCCCACCACGTGGGAGGTGAGGATGTGAGTGGGGGTGAGGGGGTGAGTTCACGGGTCAGGTCCTGGCAGCATCTGGAGTCAGTCTCCTGAACACTCCTGTTTCCACACAGCTCCTGCTTTGTAGGCTTTCCCACCGAAAGCTCCTTTTAGACTACGCTCTCCAGCCTCCCCCCCCCACCCCATGCCACGGGGAGTTTGTCTACCCACTGTGGACATTTGTGACGGCCAATGTACCTCTGGCCGCCAACGTGGGGCTGTGGACCGCCTCATTCAAGGGTGAGAATTCAGCCCCAAGTAAAGCTACTTAACATTCTGCTGGGCTTGGGAAACCTTGTTACAAGTAAAGGTGTGACTTTTCCTCGGGCTTCTGGCATCCTCAGATAACTAGAGCCGGTCAGTGTCACTTTCCGGGGACGCTCCCTCTCTGGACCTTCCTGGGTTTGGGCGTTGGGAAGTCCCATTCTTCAGGACACCGTTCTTTGCTGGGTGAATGAGGGTTCGTTAGCTCATTCTGTATAAGTTTCCATAAAAAGTGCTCAGTAAAAGTTTATTGATTAATTAAGTCTGAAGAGAGTAGGGAAGGAAAAGGGAAAAGGTAGGAGAAAAAAAACTAAACTAAAAGGAAAGACCACTAAAGGCTAATTTTACCATAGGACATGGTAGTGCCGGGCTTGAGTTGGGGAGGAAGTGAGAGAGGCAAAAACTCCTCTGAAGTGAACAGGAAGTGAAATTCCCAGGAAAGGAAGAGAAAAAAGGGTATTGAAAGTATTTAGAGGGACGGCTCTTGGGCAATATTGAGCTTCCCCTCTTCTTGAATTCAGCAAGATATGGTTGATGGATATGAGATTTTTTTTTTTTTTTAAGCCACTGCTAGTTTCCAAATGCCTGAACCAATGAAGGATTGTTTGGAGAGGATGGTGGTGGGCGAAAGGGCTTTCACCTGGCCACAGGCTGATGGTGCCCTGAGGTGGCATGAAGCCAGGAGCATGAGTGGGCATGGGTCACTCAAGGGCTGGGAAGCCGTCCCCAACTCTGTCCTCCTCACTGTGTGTCCTGATTAGGAGCTGGTATCTCAGTTTTGATCCATAGACTTAAAATAAAAACAGGAAGAAACGAGAGAAGTCTAGCAGACTAGGCAAGGTGTGAAAGTTCCTTTCTTCCGTGTTCACCTCTGAAACCCCACCCATCTCCCAAAGGTTTGCTGTGGAAACTCCTGTATGTGTCAGGGCCGCCCCGGCCTTCCTCCATGTGCCTATGGCTCTGCGTCTACTCGGGAACGGATTCACCCCAAGATGCTTTGTATGGGCGGGATGAGACTCCATTCAGACCGGCCAGGGAGCCCCTGAGAGCAGGGACCCATCTTACTGGTGTCTGTGCTGGACCTCGTCTGGCGCCTGGCACCTGGCATGTAACAGGTGCCCCCATACATTTTTATTGGTTCTCTCTGTAGAGGACTGGATGAGAGGAGATGACTGAAAGGACATGGGAGGCCAGACCAGGTGTCCCCCGACCCCCACAGTCACGTTTTACCACCCATGACACAAGACTGTCACATACGTTTAGACCTGTCTCCCCCAACCAGACCCGCCAGAGCCCGGACGGACGGGCTTGTGCTCCAAGGGAGCGGGGCTGCCCGTGGAGAGAGGGGACACCACTTCGACCTGCTGTTGACTGACCCAGGGCCCAGCAGAGCCGATTCCTCTGGGATCCCGGCCTTGCCCTTCAAACCGGGAGTAGGCCACTGGCTGCAGGACCTCCCACGCTCTCCTCCAACTCCCACTGGGTTCCGGTCCTCTCCCAGGCCAGGGCTGTGGGGATCTTGGAGAGGAGCTCCCAAACTCAGCTGTTCATTAGAGTCTCTTGGGGGAGCTTTTAAAATTCCTGGTAACCAGATCACATTTCAGGTCAATTAAATCAGAGTGTCTGGGGTGAAAGCTGTCAGTAATTTTTTAAAGGTCCCTCTGTGATCTCCCGGGGACAGCCAAGGTTTGGGACCACTTGTTTGGGAACTGCATGGTTGGTATTGACAGTGCAAAGTCTCAAGAAACCAGAAAATCAAGTCAACAAGGGCACCAATGCCTCTGGCCCAACCCCAGTGGAGGTGACAATGCAGAATGTTTACCAAGGAGCAAGGGCCTGTTGTGCTGGCCGAGTGGCCCAGGTGCTGCGCGTGCTTGCAGCTGCCCCTGAGCAGGAGGGGGGGGGGAGGCGGCTCTCAGGGAGATGCCTGGCCCTACGCGTGATCGCTGTGCCTTTCCTCTGTGTGCTTTTATTCAGTGTTGGATTACTTGTCGCCCTGCTTTTCTCCTCACTAGCCTGTGACCAACTTAGCAGCAGAGGCCATATCTCCATAGACACTCAAAGTGTCTGAACCATGATGGATGCATGACGCGTGTTGGTGACATAAATGTGTCTGTGAATTCATTCATTCACTCACTCATTCATTCATTCATTCATTCAACAAATGACGATAATGGCAGACAGAAAGGCGTGGCATTGGAAGAGGAGAGAAATTAATCAAGAAGAGAGAAGGGAGAGTAGATCCCAGGAGGAGACAGAATCAAAAGTGGGAGCGTGGGAGCGGAGAGACAAGGCGAGAGCGTTCATTTTGTTACTGCAGCGGGCGGGCAGGCGGCGCTGAGGCTAAAAGAGGCCAATGTCTGCTCGCAAAGGACTGGACAGCTCGTTAACACCTGGGAGCCCTCTGCGCTTTCCCCACCCCGGGGTATCCATCACAGTAAAAGCCCCCGAATTGCTCTGGTGTTATCTGCGTGACAACTCTTTCCTCTCCAGGCGACTAGTCTCAGAAGGCAGACCCTACCTGTGACCTTTCGCTCCCTGTCTCCAGTGCCCAGCAGAGGGATGCACAGTTGTGATGAATAAATGCTAAGTGACTCAATGGATTGCTCACGATTTCAGCTCCCTCTTTTATTGAAAAAAATCATAATGCACTCATCTGGGGGTTGCTCTGAGGAAAATTGAGATAATACATGTAAAACCCAGTACATGTTACCGTAATTCATTATTATTATTAAGAAAACAACAGATACCAAGTGCCTGCCCTGCGCTAAGTGGTGGGCAAAGAACGTGTAAAAAAATTGTACCTTTTAGAAAAAGTCATGATTTAGGGACCTCAGTGGCGCCACCTGCCCTTCAACCAACAAAGGGCCTCAGCAAACCCACCCACAACAGGCTCCGTGGCCACACCCCCAGCAGTAAGTCCTGGAACCGGTGAGACTGGTCTTCTACTCCTTCACCACCAGATGGCAGCACAAAAGCCTGCAGACTCCTGGGCCCACGGCTGGCCAGGGATACCTCAGCCTGGGTGCAGGCTCGTTATCTGAAAGTGGGGAGAAGGAGGGGGCCCCACCTCTACCCCTCTGGGATTGATGCGCTGTTTGCAAGTTACAATTGGTGCTCTGCGATCGACCCCTTCTTTCCATCGCCAGCCCCCCAGGCCCGAAGGACACCGCAGCCTCCTTGTTCAGAATCCTTCCCAGAGCCCCCTTCTTCACCTCCATTTCCGACAGGCCTCACATTACTGCCTGTGAAAGCCCGGAATCCCGTGTCTGGCACAGAGATGCCTCCCCACGGAAGCTCATCTCCTCCGGCCTAGCCGGCGATGTATCCATCTCCTGTTCCCGCTCTCTTTGCTCACATCATCCCTTGTCTGTTTAATGCCCACACGTTCAGGCTCATGCTTGCTGGCCCTCCTCCCCTCTCACCCGCTGGAAAACCCGGCTGAAAGCTCACCTCTAGGCGGACACGGGGCGGGGGCGTGGAGCAGACACCGTCCTCGGTGCCCCATCGACACTTCCTTTCTTGGTGAGCGCTCCCTGGCTTTCAGGTTTGGGTTGACCTGGTTGCACAATGCTTTATCAGCAATCTTTAGATGTTTCCTGTCACCTACCAAGGCAGGGCAAGGACAGGTCTTTCTCTTAAGAGAAAAACGAGTCTTTTTTCACTCCTCTGGCCCATGCCCTTCCTCCACCTCGGCCTTAATAGTCACCAGATGGCTGAAGGGAGGAAGAAGGAGGTCTGTGAGGGAAGAATGGGAATGAGGGGAGAGAAGCCGAAGGTGCAATAATTCGTGTCCTTCATGTCCCTGAGGCTCCTTGGTGACCAGGATGGGAAGGAGGACACTGTAAAAGCTAGAAGTCCCAGAGAAGTTGGATTTTTATTGTTCTCAGAAATCCAGTGCCTTCTTTGGCTCACTAAGAAGATTCAGTCTCTTCATTCATTCACTCACTCATTTATTCATTCAACGTGTTGAGCGCTGTCTGGCCTGTAGGTTCACTGAGAACACACAGGTAAGACTCGGTGCTAGTTCCCTGAGCCTCCAAAGCCTGGTTAAGGACACAGGTTAGAGCTCAGACCATCACTGCAGAGCAGGAGGACCAGGAGAGAGGCGAGCACAGGTGCTATGGGAGCAAAGCCGGGGGTTGTGGGGGAGTGTCAGTGCTGGGGTGGCCATGGAGGCTTCCAGAAATGGTGGTTAGAAGCACTGAGGGCCAGCAGGAGTTGGTTAGCCACACGGAGTGGGTAGCCGGGGCCAGATCTCGTAGCCTGCCCAGAAGGCTCTGCTAGGGCTATTTGGACTTTATTCTGAGATAGGGAGCCTGAAGAGATTTTAAGTAAAAAGGTGATAGGACTGGGTACTGCTGCTAAGGCAGATCACTCTGGTATAGGGGGAGAGACTGCAGGGAGCGGTGCGGGAGGTGGGGAGGCCAGGTGGGAAGCTGTAGGAGGGTCCAGGCAGTGGCGATGGGGGTGTGAACTGGCAGGAGATGCTGTCCAGGCACCTAGTGGTCCTTGCAGGGGGTCCGTGGGGACCCGAGTGGGGCACAGTGGGGTTTGGATAGGCCTGGCCTGCATCCCCAGGGAGATCTGGGCTCTGCACCGATGAGATGACCTTGGGGACAGGGCAGCAGGTAGAGGAGAGGAGAGGGAAGCAGGGAACTTTACAGACCCGGAAGAGAAGGAGGAGCCACAAAGGGTGTGGCCAGAGATACAGAAGGAAAATGGGGGCAGAGAGAAGCCTTGGATGCAGGCGGCTGGGAGGTCTTAGGGCAGCACAGAGGTTGGGCAGGGTGACACTGAATGTGGCATCAGAGTCGGCAACCAGGAGGATGCAGTTGCCGAGAGCGCGTGCGGGGCGGAGGTCGAGCCGGTGGTGGGAATGAGGAGGTACGAAAGGACTCGGAGGCACCCTCTGAGGAAATTTGACCTTACAGGAAATAAGAAAAGTAGGTGGTGGTAGAGGGGGTGTTGGATTAAAGAAGCGTCTTATGGGAAGGTTTTTGTTTGTTTTTAGAGGGAGAAATTTATGGGGGGAAGTAGGTATCGAACGAGTAGTTGAGGATGTGGGAAAAATAAGGGGACAGGATTCCTAGAGGGGGACATACGGGGGAGATCCAGAGCATGGGTGGGCCTGGGACACCTGTCTGATGAACGAGAAAGAGCCAGGCCTGGGACTGGCCTGGGCTGGGAGCGCAGGGCTGGATGCCACCGGGGACTCGGGCCTGGAACGGAAGGACGTTCACGGAGGGAGGCCCAGTGGGCGCTGTCCGGAGCCCGGTGGGAAGAAAGGACGGAATCCTTCCAGCCCTCGTGATGACGGGTAAAGCAGCGAGGAGCCAGGACAGTTTCAGCCGGGACCCAGTGTGCGACCCTGCTGGGGAGGGAGAGGGACAGCAGGACAATGAGGGGTCTTGGAGCTGAAAAGCCAGTGAGAAAGTACTGAAAGCAATGTTCCAGGGCTCTGAGCTCCCTGTTGGCAGGAGTGAAGATGGGAGGAGGCTGAGGGGTTGGGAGGAAAGAGAGGGACCCAGGTTGGAAGGCGACCTAAGTTGCCGGAGACCAGGCAGAGCAGGATCCGGGGAGTGGGAGCTTGAAGGCTGGGGTGAGAGTGGGATGTTTGAGCTTCAAATTCATTCCCAAAGGGCAGCAGGGAGTGGTAGGGCCTCAGCAACGTCAGGATGTGGCCCGGGGTGGGGTGCCCAAGTGGAGTCAGGGTGTGGGATCCTGGAGGGGCTGAGGGCGGAGCACTGGATGTCAGGGTGATGCCTGGACTTGAGGGGCAGCCTGGGAGCCAGGTGCCAAGGCTGCTTCCGATGACTGGGAGTGTGGTGTTGGCAGACGGCCAAAGAAGGAAGGGAAGCTGGTCCTGCAGCCAGGGCCCAGGAGCCTTGTGGGAGTGGGGAAGGGGTAGTGGCTCTGGGGAGGAGGGGATGGGGACGCTAATCTGCTACTGTTTGAAAGGGCTGCAGACTAAGTCCTGGCCAAGGATGGGGAGGCTTCCTTAAGGTGAGGAGTGTGGGCAGCATCAGGCACACAAGTGAGAGCCCAGGTGCTCTCGGGGGACCCCTTTAGGAGAGAGCAGATCAGGGGAGACAGGACATCCTGAGTAGTGTGGGGAGAGGAGCACGGTCACAGAGGGGAGGCTCTGGGTGCTGCCTGCTCCCAGGACCTTGGCACCCTGCTCTAGCCTCTACTCCTCTTCCTCTTTGCTCTCCACGCCCACATCCCAAACAAGGCACGTCTCTGTGGCCCGATGCCTGCCGGCAGGAGAGACTCGAAGCCCGTGCTGGCCTGGCTCCCATGCAGCCCTACAGAGCATCTCCCTCCCCCCACTCCCGCCACCCTTTTGTCTGGGTTGTTCCCTGCTTACCCTCACCACAGGAGGCCCAGTCGTTTTCTAGACACTGATGTTTGAGCAGGAGGGGCCCCTGCATCTGCCCTCGCTCCAGGGCAGCTGAGACGAAGTGGCTCATCAGGGGCAGCCAGACAGCAGCTGGGACAGAACTGAAGTCAACTGTGTGCAGTCACTTATTCTTCCCGCCCGCACGGAGCTGCCCCTCGTGAGGGCGTCCGGCTCACTGAAACCTAGGTTTACAAGCCCTTTCATTCTGCCGAATTTGTGATACATAGTCCTTGTGTAACCTTGGCAGCACACGTCCTGTTCTATGGGCCTCCTGTTCCCCTGTGGCAGTGACTCAGGGGAAGAGGCTCAGCGGCCCCCTGAGGGATGGGGGGCGGGGGATCTGAGTGGAGATAGTTCTGCCTCAGCAGCTGCCCTTGGACCTGGCTGACTACTGTGGTTCTGTAGGAGGCTTTGTCTGGAAAGAGGATTCTGCTGTCTGAACACAATGGTCTCACCGGCCCTGGCCCTTGCGTGAGCCTGCGGCTGGCGCGTGCCCAGGGCTTGTCCTTGGTGGCGAGAGCTTGTCATTTGAATGCTAAGCCCTTGGAGGGCTCACGGGCGGGCCCCTGGCACCACACTCAGTGATAAGCTGGTGGTCTCAACGCTCCTGCTAGATCGTTATGCTGGGCTGAGGGCTCGGCGAGTCGCAGCCACCTCGATGACAAATTATATCCTGAGCCCAGCGAGCAGAACAGATAGGTCCTGTTGCCAAGGGACAAAGCCCAGACCTGGTCTTGGTCAGCCAGCACCAGCTGGGACCCCTCATCGCCGGGATGGCAGCTGGGAGGGATCACTGGCCACCAGGAAACCTTCTCAGCTGGGACCTTTCTGAGAATCTGTGCCAGAGAAGCCACATCTGTCACCTGTCAGGGGAAAACCCAGCTGCTCAGCTGGTGGGGCCAGAGGAGGTGGGGGGACTGGAGGCACAGCGAGAGGAAAAGATAGGCCGCTTTGCTTTTCTCAGGTTCCACTGCAGCGTGTCAGATTTGCATTTCTCCATTTCACGGGGGGAAGTTCAGCAGTGGGACTGAAACCAGAGAAGCCCCCTTGGTGGCAGATGGCGAAGCCCACAGCAGCCGATGAGGGGGTTTCAGCCGAGCCATCGGTCTTGTTCCTCTGACCCTCTCGGGTCTCACCTTGGACAGATCACCCGTGGCCTCTGAGCCGTGGGTGGCTATCACCAGACTTTCAGTCGGCACGTGGTACGAAGTGGCCAGTGACTATCGGGGAACGGGGCGAATCTTAGAGAAGGCTTGATGAACGATGGAGAAATGCCCCAAACACTGGGAGACAGGCTTGGGAGGTTTGTTTCACAGTGAGATGGACGGGCTCCCGGTGCCACGGGCTGTCAGCTCTGAATCAGCTCTGAAGGGACACTCAGCCAGGTGTGCCTGACAGCCGTGGGTGTCAGGGGGCTGGCCCTGGGGCAGGCCCTGCGAGATCTGGGACAAGGGGGAAAAGGGCTGGCACCTGGGGACGTCACTCCCCTCAACAGTGACCATCACTGTGGAGGCTGAGAAGCCCCCGCTGGGGGGAGGGGCTGGGATCTCTCCACTTAACCTGAGGCAAGTCCTCCACTGCCAGGGAAGCCCAGGGACTTCGGGTTCCATTCTGGATGCATCTTGGTGGGGTGTGGAGCCCACCTGGCTCTGTGCGGCACAGCCATTCACGGATGGCAGGGCTGGGTTTCCAGCAGCAGGTGGTCTTTGAGAGCTGCATGAGCAGGTGGGGTCGATGTGCAGGGGTCTCACAACCCAAACCACAGGGCGATACCTGGGGGTTGGGGATGTTTAGTCTAGGGAAGAGGGCAGGAGGAGAGTGTTTTGCAATCCCTGTTTCTCCACGTGCTGGCACCGAGGCCTATCTGGTTGTTTTAAGGCAGGAAAGCCCAGTGGTTGACACCCGGGCTCCAGAGTGCGGTTACAATGGGCGCCCTCCGGAGTTTGCTCCGAGGTGTGGTTCCAAGCCCTGCTGAATGTTGGCCTGCACTGCGATTTAAGGAAATTTCACCAGTTACCCATACAAATGGTGAGATCATGCTTACAAATCTGTATTTATGAGCTCTCTCGAAAAATCTGGAGGTCCGATCACCGAGGTCGCTGCCATTTGATAGGACGATAAGTGGGGCCCAGCTGACAGCCGCTTCCTCTGAATAAGGCCATCACACCCCAGTTCATCACAGGTGCCACTCCCTCCTCCTCCCTACACCTGTGCAGAGTCCCTAATGCCCAGGTACCTGGCCCCTGTAGGGGTTGTAGTTTGTAACCCACTTCTAGGTAAGAGCTCAGGGCGTGAATCCCGGTTTTGCCCCTTTTCAGCTATTGTGATCTCAGACCAGGGAGTCCGCCCCTGTAAGCCGCGGCCTCTTTGTCGGATGACGGGAATCAGAATAACAGGTGCCTGACAGAGTGAGAGAACGCATGGGTGGGGCTAGCCCAGGGGTCAGTCCAGCTGCGGGGGAGCTGTCCAGCAGGGAGGGGACACTCTCCCAAAGCAGTGGCTCTGTAGCCCACACCTGGCCTGCAGAGGCTGCGGGTCCTGGCAGAAACCAGGGCCCGCAGAGGAGCGGTGGCCAGCAAGAGCCTGTGAAATGAATGGACATGCCCCGGTTCTTTCCCACCCTTCCCAATGACTGGGTCAGAGGTGTTGGTTTAGGGCTGCTCGTGGTGCTCATTAAAATTGGATTTAATTTGGAAGGCAATTTGAGGCGTAGGGAAGAATGAGTCACCCAGAGTGACTTGCACCCACTGGGAGGCTGCAGCACGCTCAGAGTGAGGTGGGGTTCCAGCGCCCACTGCCTGGGGGCGGGACCACCCCCCCACCCCGTGCCACCCCCACTTCCTTCTCTGCTGCAGGGTCACGTTGTGCTCAGTGGCAGCATTTCCTCTCGTGGTAACTGGCATAGGCTTTTCATTCAGCTCTGTAAGCTGAGCAGCCTCTGGGGCAGCCAAACCCACCGCCTCCCTGGGCACTGTGCTATGGCATTTAGCACACTGGGCCCCACCTGAGCCCCGGCCTGGGTGGTATGAGTGCCCTGCAGATGGTCTGGGCCCAGCCTGATGAGAGGGACTTCAGTGGTTGGTTCCTAATGAGCCCTGAGAAGTCCCCTGGTGGAGCCATGTGCAGTGACCGAGAGATGCAGTTCTGCATCCTGAGTCTTTATGTATTTTCTGACTCTCGGAGCTGAGCCTGCTTTATGTGCTTGGGATGCTGAGCCAAGAGTGGACACATCCTTACTTAGGGAGGTCCCTGAGGAAAGAAGACAGGAGAACTACAGGCTGCAGGCTCCCCATTGCAAAGGAAGAAGGTTCTTGGGTACCAGACGTGCCTGGGCAGAAGATTGGGAGAGAGGGGAGGGATCACCAGGTCTGGAGGCCACAGGAAGGCAGCCTGTTCGGATCAGAGCTGAGCAGCAGGAGGCTGTTGCTGGTCTGGGGTCTGGCCTCCTTAGGAATCATCAGGCCAAGCCCTGACCGGCAGCCTGACTTATTCAGATGTCAGGGCTTGGGCTTGGGTTCCTGGGCTTGAGCTACTTGGTCTCTTTGGGGAAGCTTTCCAGCCTCTGCCTTCTGGGTACCTGTCCCTGGGAAGTGGCCCTTCCATCAGCCTTGGCCTTTGCACTGGGCCTCTGAAACTGCCGAGTTGTCATCCCAAGCCATGTCTGATGGCCTCTGACTTGGATCTGGGAAGATGTGCAGACCGTAGCATCTAAACTAAATATTAGATCTGAGAGGATTCCAAATACTTCATGTTTCAAGCATTTCTGCTTTCTCACAACTCTTCTAGGAGTTTTGTGGTTTTAGGTCTTATATTCCTAAGTCATTAATCCATTTAGAATGAATGTTTGTGTGTGGTATAGGATAGTGGTCCAGTCTCATTCTTTTGCATGTGATTGTCCAGTTTCCCCAACACTGTTTATTGTATAAACTGTCCTTTCCCCACTGCATATATTCTTGGCTCCTTTGTCATAAATACATTGACCATATAGGCATAGGTTTATTTCTGGGCTCTCTATTCTGGGTTCCACCAATCTAGGTGTCTGTTCTTATGCCAATGCCATACTGTTTTGATTACTATAACTTTGTAATATATTTTAAAACCAGGTAGCATGAACCTCTAGCCTTGATCTTCTTTCTCAAGATAGTTTTGGCTACGCAGGGTCTTTGTGGTTCTGTATACATTTTAGGATTGTTTGCTCTATTTCTGTGAATGAAACATTTATTCTTAAGGACAACTATTGAGACAATATCAAATACACTTGAAATGTTGGGTAGGCAAAGAGGAAGGCAGTTCGTGTTTCTCCAACTCCGTCATTTATGACTATGACCTTCTCTGAGTTACTGACTGCTCTCTGTCTCAGATGCTCATCTGTTTAATTAGGATGGTAAGTAACACTTCCCAAGGTTGTTGCCTAGTAGGGACTGCATGAACTATTCAGGAATCTGAATGTGTGAGAGTTATTATCCCCTTTGCATATGGTACATAGATCCTCATTAAATATTGCTTGTCACGACTACAAGCTTCTCTCGGCTGTCTGTTCGTGTTGTCTTGGAGGGAGCGGTTTGGTGGTCAAGGCCCTGGGCTTTCACTGGGTAGATGCTCAGAACACTTACACGGGATAGTTCAATGTAGCGGACACAGAAGCGAACGATTACGTGCGAATGAAGAAAAGAGAAAAAGGAAGAGAAACTGGAGGTTTGGAAAAGAACAGGTGTGAGTGTGTGTGTGTGTAGAAGACAACAGAGCTAGGAAAAGGCGGCACTTTATGTGATAGAAATGGACTCCACTCCACCGTTGCGTGGTTGACTCGGGCACAGGAAACTCAGCAAGCTGTGGCTTCACGATGTGCAGTCATGAGTACTGGTGCTCCTCATCGGCTCCCCAGCCAAACCTGCAAACAGAGAGTCCAAAGCCACACATTTTTCTCACTTCGACTTTGCAGCAATGTCATCCGAGTCCGTGACTATCTGTCCTGCCCACGCCACCCCCTACCTCAAGAAATGAGGACACTGAGAGTGTCAGACAAAAAGACTTGGCACAGGGTCCAAACTCATGGTCCATCTTCAGCCACAGTGCCACTGTTCTTGAGCCCTGCCTTGGGCGCACCAGGTCTGAGCAGTGCGGAGGCAGCCGGGGTAAATACCGGGCCCCAGGCATGTGCACACGGCCCACTGCTCTGTGCGGGGACCTGTGGATTACCTGGGGCCAGTGTTTAAAACCAGACTGCTATCTCTTTCAGGGGACGTGCGCGCGCATGTGTGTGTGTGTGTGTGTGTGTGTGTGGTGATGTGGGGAGGGGGGGGACAATGCAGTCTCATTTAAAAATTAGCTGAAACGTCTGCCAGTAGCCTCCACTACAATACATTTCATGCATTACCAAGTCTTAAGGATGACTTCGGGTAATTTTTGTGTCTCTGAAGCATTGCTCCCCTCTGTTAGCAGAAGTGGTATAGAGCTTCTTAAATCTACACGAACATCCCTCTCTTCACACACACAAATCCCCCACCTGAAGTGCTAATTAATGGGAACAGTGCATCGCTCTGGCTGTCACAAAGTGTGCTGAAGACAGACTGATGAGGATGTCAACCATCAGCGTGAATGCCACCCTTGAGGAGAGATGAGAGGTTCTCGCACACAGGAGGGTTTAAGTCTTTATTTCAGCCTGAGGTACACTCGAGTCGCACCAGTTACTGTAGGGTTGAGTAGTCCCGGGCTGGCGGAGCTGCCGCATGCATCACATGAGAACGTGTAAGCATTCTGTAACCTGCGGGGTGTTGAATAAGGCTTGTGCTTTTATCTAGTTTCCCTGCCTGATGTTTTTTGGATTTGTTATATGTGAGATCATGTGCGAGTGGAGTTCGGGATAGTCTTGATCTTGCTTGGTCTGCCTAGAGTCCATCCACAGTCCTGGAGTGAGGGGTAGGTATGAGGAATGGTGATTCCAGGCCAGTATCTTGAAATACACGGAGGTCATGGGGGACAGTTCCAGGAGGATGTCAGGAGGTGCTCATTTATCACTGCATCATTTGTTGGGGGCCACGCTGTTCGGAAGCTTCTGTGGCTGAGCCACGCAGTAAATCTGATGACAAAATTTACCTCTGCCAGGCTCCCTGCTCTTCGAGGAGGAGAATCCCCCCCGAGACCCGCCTTCTGCTTCCTGGCTCATCACCAGCTCCTCTCTCCAGAGCCGTCTGAATGCATTGTGCTCACGTGGCATCCAGACATCCTCTGTTTCCTTTTCTTTATTTACTATGCCTTAGTCTTCCCCACTCTTTGAAAACTGAGGGGGTGGTTGAGTTGCCATGGCAACCCCCTACCCCCACCTTTTTTTCTGTTCCTCCACAATTTTTCTGTATTTTAATAAGATCACTATTCATAGTGCACAAGGACAAGGCTGCACCCCACTCCTCTGCGGCGCTGCAAAGGAGGTTTCCTGTCTGCCGAGAATGCTAATGACTCCAGCGAGGCAGCGAGCAAAGAGCAGGCACTGTGGTAGACACATGCGTTCAGGACCAGGGTTTGACTCACCGTTGACAGGGCTGAAAACCCAGCTTTCTTCCATGTAACATGCTGGGTACATGCAAAATATACATGTTGGATGTGGCTGGATGGGAGGAGGTGTGAAGGGAGGCGTTCTTACCTTTGTTACAGCAACAGAGGAAATTGGCCTCCTGGGCTCTAACTTACCAGGTGGGGATGTCACAGCCAGGCTATTAGGCACAGGTGGGACTTGCAGTAGCAGAGGTGGCCGGAAGGCGTGGAATCCTGGAAGTTTCATCATTGATTAGCTATGAGACCTCATTGTTCTCCACTGCTCACTACCTACCTCGTAGGGACATTTTCAGGGGCAGAGATACCGCAGCCCCGACATGGGCAGTTTTACAGCCTCAGGACAAAGCGGCTGGGCTCTGGAATAAGCTTCAGATCCTGGCTCTGCCACTGTCTAGTTTTATGACTTGAGACAAGTTACCTAACTCTCCAATGCATCAGCTTCCTCATCTCTAAAATGGGGATGATAATTACAGAATCATCTTTTAGGGTTGCTTTGAGGATTCAATAAATTAACAGAGGCAAAGACTTAGGACAGTGCCTGGGAAAACTCTTACCATCACTGGGTATCTCTGTTTGAGAGATGAGAACTATAATTGTACCAATTTCCCAACATCCATAACGACTAGTCCCAACCTGGGGCTTTCCGGGGTTTCACAGCTATTGAGGGATTGGCTTGGCGTGGGGTTTGGTGGGGGTCCCTGTGCTATGAAATGGAGCATTTCCATACACTGAGAAGTAGAATCCAATCCTAAATAGGAAAATGTAGTGACTTTTCATTTCTTTGTGTTCCCTAATAAAAATATTCATTTCTGTTATGTTGTCCTTGGACTTTATAAAAACAAACTTAGACAGGAGCAAGGTGGGTTATGTTAGCTTAACTCTAACTTGGACTTAAGATTTTGTTTCTCCAATCTGATGGCTCACAGATGGAAGATCTCCACGCGAGACTTCCGTGTAGCAGAACTCTGGTGGTAACGTTTCTTCAACTTCCCTGTGCCTATGAATCACTGGGGGATTTTATTAAATTTCAGATCCTAGTTCAGTCCATGTGGGATGGAGTCTGAGATTCTGCATTTCTAACAAGTCTTTGGGTGATGCTGACTGCTGCTGGTCCCTGGGAGCACTAAGTAGCAAGAGTTATTCCCAAGGACACCTGTAAGGAGAGGTGCCGGTTTAGAGGAGGGGCTTCCTCCCATTTCCTATTCAGATACAAAGCTGGAATTACTCAATATTCATAGAGCCGGTCCTTCATGAGGGAAGGAGATTAAGAATGGCCATTGGAAGCTAGAATTTTTTTTTTTTTTAATGAGGCCTTTTTGACAAAGGAAACCATGTGCAATTGGTTGGATTTTTGCCAGAAAGCTCAGCGGTGTCTGCCTGCGTTATGGCAGAGCTCTCCTCTTGCTTTATTCTGTTTTGTTCTGGAAGTACCTTCAGGATCCAACAAAAAGCTCATCCTTTTTAGAACGTTTTTGGCATTGATTTATTCAGAATATTTTATAGAGATGGTTATTGGACCAAACTCCAAGTGAAATGGAGCCAAATAAAGATACAATTATTAAAACATTAACTTGAAATTTTGACTCATTTAAAAACATTGCTTCCCTATTATAAATCTCTGGCAATCTCTTATTCTTGTCTCAGCATTGTTAAAGCAACAAACCTCAAAACAAAAGTCTTGACATGTTTTCTTAACAGCTAAGAATGATGGCGGCCTCACCAGCTGCAAGCTCACTTCCGAATTACCAGTGTGAGAACTACAGGTCGGTGTCACACAAGGAGCCGAGAGCTTTAGCTACTGTATGGGATGAATCAGCCAGTGACTCACAATGACACCTTGCGTGATTTAAAAATTCCAGTAGTTGTGCGCTTCTCTTTGGAGAATGGACAATGCGGGCAGGCACACGTGATAGCAGAGAAAGAAATGTGGAGTATACTTCTTTAAATTCTAGACTGCCCGTGGTTTAAAAGAGCGTGGTAGAACGATGTATGCAGATTTCATCCGAAAGGTCATCGTAGCTGGATTTAGGTTTCTCACCACGTAATCCACCCCCTCTAGGATAAGGCAGGATTGTATCTCTCCTAGTGCAGACAAGTGATTGTTTCCATTAGGTTACTAGGCAAGGTCAGCATCGTCTCTCAAAGAGGCCCCCAGATCAAGACGAGCTGATGCCAGCTAAGGGGATTTCCCTGTTAGTGGTATCTTTAACCCTCACGGATGCCTACTCAGCTAGCAACAACCCAGATGAGAGAGGGGAAACTACAGAGATGGACAAAATGTAGATTTCTTTTTTAAATTAAATTTATCGGAGTGACATTGGTGAATAAAAGTATCTAGGTTTCAAGTGTACAGTTCTGTACTAGATCATCTATATATCGTGTGTTGATAATCCGAAGTCAAGCCTCTTTCTGTTGTCATTTATTTCCCCCTCATCCTCTTCTACGCCCCGCCTTCCCTCTTGTAATCACCACTCTGTTGTCTGTGTCTGTGGGGCTTGTTTTTGCTTAGTCCCTCCAGCTTTCTCACCCGGCCCTCCAACTCCCCCTGCCTCTGACAGCTGCCAGTCTGTTTTCGTTATCTATGAGTCTGCTTCTGTTTTTGTTTATCTGGTTCATCATATTCTACATATAAGCGAAATCATATGGTATTTGCCTTTGACTGGCTTATTTCACTTAGCATAATACTCTCCAGGTTCATCCATGCTGTCGCAAAAGGTAAGAATTCCTTCTTTTTTGTGGTCGAGTAGTGTTCCGTTGTGTAAGTATCCCTCAGCTTTATCCACGCATCCACTGATGGGCACTTGGGCTGCTTCCAAATCTTGGCTATTGTACAATGAACATAGGGGTGCATATATTCTTTCAAATTAGGGCTTCAGGTTGCTTTGCATATATTCCCACAAGTGGAACCACTGGATCATAAGGCAATTCCATTTTTAATTTTTTTTAAAAAATTTATTTATTTATTTTTAGACAGAGGGGAAGGGAGGGAGGAAGAGAGAGAGAGAAACATCAATGTGTGGTTGCCTCTTATGTGGCCCCCACTGGGGACCTGGCCCGCAACCCAGGCCTGTGCCCAACTGGGAATCAAACTGGTGACTCTTTGATTCTCAGCCTGCACCCAATCCACTGAGCCACACCAGCCAGGGCCCATTTTTAATTTTTCGAGGAAACGCCATACTGTTTTCCACAGTGGCTGCACCAATCTGCCTTCCCACCAACAGTTCACGATGGTTCCCTTTTCTCCACATCCTCTGCAACATTTGTTGTTTGTTGATTTATTAATGATTGTCATTCTCACAGGGGTGAGGTGATTTGTGGTTTTAACTGGCATCTCTCTGATGATCGGTGACATTGAGCATCTTTTCATATGTCTGTTGGCCATCTGTACGTTCTCCTTGTTGAAGGGTCTATTCGTATCCTTTGCCCATTTTTAAATTAGGTTGTTTGTTTCTTTAGTGTTGAGTTGTTTAAGTTCTTTATAAATTTTGGATATTAATCCCTTATCAGATGTATCACTGGCATTATGTTCTCCCATTTAGTGGGTTGTCTTTTTATTTTGTCAATGGTTTCCTTTTCTGTGCAAACACTTTTCAGTTTGATGTAGTCCCATTTGTTTATTTATTTTTTTAGTTTCCCCTGCCTAAGGGGATATATAAAAAAAATATTGCTACGAGAAATGTTGGAGATTTTACTGCCTGTGTTTTCCTCTAGGATTTTTATGGTTTTTTTTTAAAAGATTTTATTTATTTATTTATAGAGAGAGGGAAGGGAGAGAGAAAGAGAAGGAGAGAAACACCAATGTGTGGTCGCCCCTCACACGCCCCCCCACCAGCGACCTGGCCCGCAACCCAGGCATGCGCCCTGACCAGGAATCGAACCAGCGGCCCTTTGGTTCATAGGCACGTGCTCAATCCACTGAGCCACACCAGCCAGGGTGGATTTTTATGGTTTTGAGTCTTACATTTAAGTCTTTAATCCATTTTGAGTTTATTCTTGTGTATGGTGTAAGAGTGGTCTAGATTCATTTTTTTTTTTTTTTGCATGCATTTGTCCAGTGTTCCCAACACTATTTATTGAACAGACTATCTTTACCCCATTGTATGTTCTTGCCTCCTTTGTCAAATATTAATTGACCACAGAGACATGGGTTTATTTCTGGGCTCTCTGCTCTCTTCCATTGATCTATGTGTCCGTTATTACGACAGTGCCATGCTGTTTTGATTACTATGTCCTTGTAGCATAGTTTGTCATCAGATTTGTCGCACAATTTCTCCAATTTTGTTCTTCCTCAAAATTGCGTGGCTATTCTGGGTCTTTTGTGGTTCTATATACATTTTTGGAATATTTGTTCTAGATCTGTGAAGTACACCATTGGTATCTTGATAGGAATTGTGTTAGATCTATAGATGCTTTGGGTAGTATGGACATTTTAATGATGTTAATTCTTCCTATCCATGAACACAGTATATGCTTCCACTTATTTGTGTCTTCTCCAGTTTTTTCCTTCAATGTCTTATAACTTTTTGAGTACTGGTCTTTTACCTCCTTGGTTAAATCTATTCCTAGGTATTTTATTTACATATTTTTGATGCAATTGTAAATGTCATTGTTTTCTTATTTTCTCTTTCTGAAAGTTCAATATTGGTGTATAAAAATGAAACTCATTTCTGGATATTTATTTTGTATTGTGCTACTTGATTGAATTCATCTATTATTTCTAGTAAGTAATGTAGATTTCAAAATGCGAAGCTCTTCTGTAGCACTAGATGTTAAAAGTCTTTTCCAGTGGAAACTACACGAAAGGATTCCAGATTGAAGTCTCCTCAGCTGGCAGATAATCATCTGGGGAAAACGAAATGAGATTTATCGGAGAATGGCTATTACGGCCCATCCTTAGAACAAAAGAGCTTTGTTCCTTCTAAGCTAGCGGGAACCTGTTACAGTGGAAGCCTTATAATTTGTCTCTGAATAATCACCAACACCAAGTTCCATTAATTATATCTTACTCTTTGTCTCCTTAAATTCCTCTTCAATAGACCTGAAGGAGTCTCAGTGAATAACGTGGACTGGGGCCCATTTGCAGCCTTTAGAGTTAGTATTTTACTTTCCAGTAATTCTATGTTCTTTTTTTGGTATGTTTTCACAAGTAGGAAGATACATATTTTCAGTTTCGTTAAGAAGTTTGCTTAGAATGATCAGTAACTGAATTCTTACTCTAAGGGAGTCAGTGGTTCTTGATTATATAGGTTTGAAGTTTGGGGCCTCCTTCCTGTAGATTCCACAAAAATGAGAATGTGTGAGTCCATTTGAACTGAGAGTCACTTTGGCTGAGTGTTTCCTAGAGATATTAACAAATTCAGTGTAGTTTAAACCCAAGGGCTCTCGTCCAAGTTGACTACTTCAAAGGACTGGAGATTGCAGTAGCCCTCTGATGAAGTCTAGAAACTACTGGGAATGTTTAAAAAGTGCAGTTAATATTACACTTGAGATAGAATCTGATTTCCTGTTTCTAAGTCTGAAAGCTTACAGTAAGGACCCTGAAGATTCCTGGAATAATAAACAGATCTTCTACAGCAGCAACTAGATGAGGTAAGTGTGGTTGATTTGGAAGTACGGACTAATGTCCTCGACACTCATGTGTTTCAAAATAGATGGAAACTTTCCAAGAGAGCCATACTTTGGGTTTTAGTGAATCCAAAATATTTTTAAGTACTGCAATAGTTTGAGAGTTTTAAAAAAAGGTTTTGCACTGCTAAGAAAACTGTCTAGTTTCCTTGGCAAGCATAGGTTTTCTGTGTCTAGTGTTGGGAGCCTCCGCACAAAGGCACGGCAATTCGCGGCAGCTTTTGCAGCTTGTGACAGAGAACTAGACTGGCCCTGGCTGCAAGGAGCTGAAAACCAGTCACCTCCTCCTGGGCCTCATTCAGTCCTCTCCTCTCACTTGTCAAACCTAAGCTCCTGTCTTATTTCCGGAAGGCCCCTGAGCTGAGCTCATTGTCCTTTCCTTCTTGCTCATCGTACCCTGAGCCTGTCTGGTGTAGAACTTGTCAGCACGCCATACTCATAGGCTTTCTCATTTTCTACTACTTCTATGCAGTCTTTGAGGGCAGAAACTGCGTCTTTTCAGCTTCCCATTTGTTCAACAAGGGCTGATTGGGCACCCACTCTACGCCAGGCGCTGTAAACGTGAAGACAACCGGGACACAGAATCAGCTCTCACGTGGCTCACTTTTTAGAAGGAGATGAGGAAGTCGACAGTTAGATTTTGTGTTAAGTTCTTTGACAGAGGGCTTTTGACAGTACTTCAAAGGGGTACTTAACTGGGGTCTTCCTCGAGGAGATGCCACCTAGAGGAAGTCCTGAAGGAGAAGTGGCTATCACCCAGACGAGGAGGACAGTGTGGATGGGCGGAGGGGGCGGAAAAAGGTGTGGGCAGAGGGAGCAGCACAGGCGAGATGCAGAGAAGAGAGAGCGTGCTACATTCAAGGAGTTCCCAGCCATGCCGGGCGACCAGAGCAGGGAGGACCTGCTGGAGGGTGATGAGAGATGAGGAGATGGATTACGAAGGGCTTTCGATGTCATGCTGGAAAGGTTGGCCTTTATTCTAAAAGGATAAAGGAGGGGTCATTGAAATATTTTAGCATTAGCATATTCATTCACATATTTATAGTTTACGAAGGTCACTTTGGCTGTAGTATGACAAATTGTGAGGTTACTGAGGCAAAATAGGCAAGAAATAACAAGGTACAGAAACAATTCAGAGGCGGGGTGGGGAGGCAGTTGCATCAGGAATTTATTGGTGGTGAAGAGGGAGTGAGTGAGGAGAAATCTAAGCTTAGATTATCTTAGCTTTCCAAACAGTAGCGTAAGGAGCAGTGGTCCTGTCTCCTAATGTGAGAACGCAGTGACGGTGGCACGTGGTGTGCCGAGCAGGAAATGAGTCACTCTGGGTTGGCCATGTAGAGTTTGAGGGACCTTGCACCACTGAGAGACCAGCCAATAAGACGTGACTGGCAAGGAGACTGGCATTCAAAAGGTAAACTGCCCACGGGGCTCAGGAAACTCCATAATACTAGCTAACAAAATCCAGGCTTATTAGGAAGTTGTAGAAGAAATCTCATAGAACCCCAGAGCAGGGGCCAGAGTTGGGCTTCCACACACTGGAAATTTGTCTGTAGCTCCCTTCCATCTTTCAGTGGGGCCATACGATCGTTCTGCTTTATAGCTGTTTACTCTCCACTCAGCTTCAGCAGAACATGGGTTTAGGGTTGTCAAGAGGCCGACCTCAGCTCAACTCCAATTGACTTAGATCTCTGCCTAATCACTCCAATCCCCTAAGTCTCCAAGTCTCAAAAACACTTTCCAGGGAGGGAGAATCTAGTTGGCTCAGTTTGGGTCAGGTGACCACTTGTGGGCACAGAGTGGGCCTACATGGTTTCTAGGGCTGTCGCTTCTAGGCTGTGGGTTGGCAGGTTTTCTAAGAATGGGATGTGGGCAGGAAGGAAATGATTGGCTGAGGAAAAAACCGGCCCCTGGAGTACAGTAAAAATGGTATTCAGGATATCGATCTGGCTGGAGACAAGGATTTCGGAGAGCAGTTAAAACGAAGACATTGGGTTGCGTGACCTGAGGAGAGTTTAGACCCTGAGAAAAAGGTCAGAGGTCAGAGCTGAGATCGGAACCATGAGAAGCAGCGGTATTTAAGAAGTGAAAAGAGGAAGACAAGTCAGTGGAAGTGACTAAGAAGAGTTGGAAAGAAGAAAAAGGGTAGTGTCCGAAAACCCAGGAAGGAGGGATGGGCCAACTGCGTCAAGTACAGAGATTGAGCAAGACAAGATCCGAGGGATGGAAAGCAAGCCAGCAGTGAGGAAACACAGCGCACAGGTGGAGGCGGGAGCCAGGTGACAGCGAGATGAGAGTACAGGAGAACGTCAGATGAGGGTAAGAAAGTAGGGACGACTTTGAACAGTTTTTATTTTATTGAATCGAATGTATTGGGGTGACATTGGTTAATGAGACTGTATAGGTTCCCAGTGTCCAGTTCTATGACACATCATCTGTCCATTGCATTGTGTGCCCTCCACCTAAAGCCAATCGTCTTCCATCGCGGTATATTCGACCCCCTTTACTCTTTACTACCCCCTACTCCCCTTTCCCTCCAGGGACCACTATACTGTTGTCTGTGTCCGTGGATTTTGTTCCTTTTTTGTTCATTTGTTGCTTTCAGTTTTATATCTCACATGTGAGTGGAATCATACGGGTTTCAACTTTTCCGTCTGACTTACTTCGCTTAGCATATTCTCAAGGTCCATCCACGCTGTTCCAAACGGCAGCAGGGGCGGTACATACGTACAGTGGAATACTACTCAGTCATAAGAAAAGACAGCTTCTTTTAAAAAAGTTTGACTTTGAAGGGAAGGGGACAAAGAGAGTTGAAGACGGATATGTGGTCGAGGGAACATATGTACACTGATTAACCAAAGCTTCGGGGCTGGGAAAACACTGGGTGGAAAGGCCAAGACAGCAATATTTTGAGGAAGTCGAGTTTGGGAGGAGCTTGAACAGGATGGACCAGAGCTCTAGATTTGGGACTTTTTCACTGAAAGAGAAGGAGAAATGGCATATAATGGGTACTCAGGAAATATTTTTGACTAATGAATAGACCCCTATTTCTTTTGGGGGTTTTACTTTAAGGTGAGGGGGCTGGGTCTGGAGGGTGTGCCGGGCGAGATTGGGTCTGCTGCTTTGGACATGGTGAAGGACAAATAGAGTGGGAAGGCCTGTCTTCTGTGCTTCTTCAAGACACCCTGCTGATAACTCCTCCAGTTGCCTCACTTCTTAGGAAAGCCAGCATTTGAGCCCGCAGGGGTGCTGCGGGGTGGGGAGTGCAGCTGTGCAAAAGGAATCTCGGATCAGGAATCCGAAAACCTTGCGTTCCAGTCGTTCTCTGAAATTGCCTGCCCACGTCGACCTTACACAAATCACATAGAGATGCACCCAGTATATCGGTGCCCTTTTTACACTCATGTGTAAAAAGTGTGTGGTATTAGCTCCTCTGAGCATTTCACACATCACAGATTGCTTTTCACTGTCTATATACTTGAGGTATCATAAATGTTATAAAGCACAGTTCAGCTGGAGGGCCCCACTCATGTGCACCCCAGGCATCCTGGGAAGGTGGGTCACCCGTGCAGTGTCTCTGGGGAGCTGTCTAATCCTAACTGGACGTTCGAGTACGGTGCAGCCCTGCAGTCGCGTCTGCCAGCTTCCTTCCCAGCTACTACACGTGCCGAGAGCTTGGCCTGATGGAGAGGGCACTCCCGCGGGCATACCACATCCCTGGAGGGGGAAGCATATCCCAATCAAAAGCTCATTACTTTCTCAAGACGAGGACACAGAGAGTTTAATCAGCTTCATAAATTGCCTCCAGAAATTCTAAGGCAAAAATGAACTCTGCCACAAAAATTCACATCCATGTTGTGAAGGCCACTTTTCCCTTCTCTCCTAATTATTCCATCCCCATCCCACAGATCAGAAGACAGCTTAGCACTTTCCTCTGCAGAGTTCCTCAGCTTCTCTGCAGGGACAGATGAAACCGAGGACATCAGGCATGTTTATCACCCTCTGGCCCAGCTTCCACATTGCCAGGAGGCCCGCTGACTAACTTTCATCATGCGACATCTGATAGCTTGGAGACTCCGGGGATGTGGAAGTAACTGTTTGTTTTCGTGGCTGGCGTAATGGATATAAATCAGCTCGGTAATACCTGGCATCCACCTCTCACTGACGCTGTCAAAGTTAATGAGGTGGTGGCTATGAGTCAATTTGTGTCCCTCCTCCTCATCCAGGAGCAGTCATCAGGCCAAATTGGACCAGACGCGGCGAGGGACTGGGCCATGCAGACTCATTTCCTTGTCAACTGCGTGTTTTGAAATCAGATTTCTGGGTCATTTGCTTTGTTCCTTCTCTTGTGGCTGCATTTCCAAAACAATGACTTCACTGACCTTACGTTTTAGAGGATAGTGCTGTCTCTGGAGGTGTCTGTTCTTCTTTTGGCTTCCCTCTGCTCCCCTATGACTCACGTCATCAGGTGTTACTTGGAGTGAACAAAGGATTAGAGAAAACCGCCATGTAACCTATGTGGGCTGTGATGGATGGACCTAACAAGTACACAATTAATAGACCTACGGGAGAGAAAAGCACAACACTGATAAAGATTACAATTTAAAAGGGAACGCGCGGAGGACTGTCCAGGCCCTGCCCCTCCAGAGACACGCAGCAGCCCTCACGCACTGATTCGTTTCTGCTGGTGTCCAGCGGAAAAGCGCGAGTTCTCTCTGAAGGAGGCGAGGTTCAAAGAGGGTGTCTCGAATGCCTTGGAACAAACTGTGTTGCTTAATTCACTCTGTAAATATTTCAAAGGACTTAAAGATATGGTTCCTTAAAATGAAATGCAAATTATGGCTCACAGAGTCCACCACCAAAGTTGCAGGACCGGAAAGCTTAAACACAGTGATTTCTTCTTTCAACTGGAAGCTTGGAAAAATATGTTTGTTCTTTTCTCTAGTAGCTAATTGCTACATGAATAAAGCAGCCCAACTCTGTCTTTTTTTTTTTTTTTTTTTTTAAGATAAAGTAAAACCCCAGATGGAAACGAGAGGGCCTCTGTTTTGGCGGTGCGGCCCTTTGTTGACATTCCGAAGCCCAGACACTTTGGAGTAACTAGCTGCCATCAGGAAAAAGGCTCAGGGCCAACAGTGCTAAGCCCCAAAAAAGAACAGTGGGTCTGCAAAGGCTGGTTATAAGAAATCAGAGTCTATCGTGGTGCAAAAGTACTGGAGATAGGTAGAGACCACATGTGGGAAACAAAGGGTTCTTATGTGACCTTGGACTAAGTCTAAATGATGAAGATCCTAACCTGCAAGCTCAGGAGTGTACATACATCACCGACTGGACGCTAAGTGCTCCGACAGCCGGGTCGCTTTCATCCACTCACAGGGCTTTGCACGGGGCGGCACACACAATCGATGTTCAATTCATACTTTGGGTGAAATAATGTATATTTGCCTTGCCACAATTTTCTCGTATAACTGACACAAGTATGAAGGCACAGACTTATGTCAAATAAGGGTTTTCTTCCTCGAGACTTTTCTGGGCTCTCGGCAAGGTGTGGGGTAGGGAGCGATGGAAGAAACCCAGGCAACGGTGGCGCCCGAAGGACTTGTTAAGGGTCATGCACCGAGGTCGCTCTACAGTCACGTGAGGGAGCACGTGACAGTCTGCGGAGCGGGTCCGAAGGCGCTGATGCTTCGGCTGTTGACACCTGCCCAGCTTTTGATGTCCCCTCTTCTGCAAAATCAAAACAAGAGGAAGAAAGAAAGAGAGAAAAAAGGGTGGGGAGAGAGGTAGAAGGAAAGAAATAAAAGAATTTGGAACTAATTATTAATATGAGTAACAAGATTTTTTGTTGGCATTTTATTGAATTCTGCACATAACATCTGCAATGATAACACTGTAAACCCAACAGCAAATTTAAAAAATGGATCAGATGAAAATATCACATAATCAACTCACAGGTGTTTGCTGACATTTACGTAACAGAAGGCCCACAGTTATCATGACAAGAACAGGAGAGAACATGGCAGAGGAGCTGATTTTAACTCTACATTAATATGTGATAAATTAAAAACTTCAATGTCAAAAGAAGACAAGATAGTAACAAGTATAAAAGGTGTTTGATTATTTTACATTTCATTCAGGATTCCACCATTGGATATGACGTTATTGTTTAAGAATGGTCCTTATTTCATTCCATACAAAATGATACTTGTTTGACTTATCTGTTTGATGAGAACAAAATAAACGCGAGGTTAGAAAATGTTAAATCCTGATATAGCACAGCATCGGTCCCGTTTGTGTGGCCGCAGGCCCACTGCGTGGCTGCCACGAAGGACAGACCGCATCGCAAACGGCTGGTTGACCAGGGAAAGCCGCCAGTGTGTCCAAGACATTTGGAAAAAAGAATACAAGTGCAGCGTCATGTCACAGATGAGCACTGAATGTGCTCCGCGTTCATCCTGAGCCGCCATCAGCTTGTAATTTTATCTGGGGAGTTCCTAAGTGGATTAAAAACTATGTAGATAAAACTTTACCATGTAATTGAACTATTGGCCAAATGTTAGTACTGTTACCTAATACTGGACAACCACTTCTGTTGAATGAGTTTTCTTTAAAATAAAGACAGTTTTCCTGCCCACCCCCTCCTTCCCTGTCCTCCCTCATCGTACACAGTCCACGTGGTGGACAGCAACAGGCTGACACATGCCTTCTTCTGGCGGGACTGTGCGCTGTCTCTGACTCAGAACGGCGGCAGTTTCTTGGGTCGGTTATTGCTTCTTTAAACGTTTCAGCAGTCAGTCACTAAGATGGATTTGTACAAAAGGTAATCAGAAGATGGGCTGAGAAGACCATTTTCTCGGTCTAGCATTCTGACACCATCGGGACTGAGGGTCCGTGGACAGGGTGTGCGCGTGGGCCCAATACCGGATGTCATCCCATGGGAGATGTCGGCTATCACCCTGCGGAAGGACTGTATTTTGGCTAACAAGCCCTGACATTAACAGCAACATCGCCCTGTAGATAAAACCTGAAATGTCCCAATGTGTATATGAAGTTAAGTTGAGGTAAAGAAAATGGCAGCGATGGGGAGAAAATGACAGAAGGTGAATAGTGTAAAGTACACGAGACTCAGAGCCATTTGCTGGCCGTACGACCTTGGGAAAGTCACTTGATCTTTCTAAAGACCTTGGCTGTTTAATCTCTAAACTTCAGATGGTCTTATGATTTCAAATAGATACTTTAAAGATTAAATAAAATATTCAAAAATAAAATAAAATAAAATATTAAATGATCTTGGCAAAGTATGAGAAAATAAATGTTAGACATAGCTAAGAAAAAATTGAAGTGCGTTATTCTGACATTTGCAAAATTACTATTTGTATAAGATTTCAAAAATGGATTTTTATTGCATGGAGCATATTACATAGAAAAATGATATACACTGTTTGCTTTCCCTCATATATATATGTAGAAACTTTTAAATGAAAATTATACCATTTTATGAGACAGTTCTAAAAATGGTCTATACAGTTACCTTAAAATTGAAAATAAAAAAAGAGGATATTCCTATTTGGTTTAGAATCATACAATTTTATGGCATTTAGGAAAAACACTGTGACAGTTTTAGGTAAACTAAATACTGAAGCTCCCCACCCCAAACCCAGCATTAAGAGACCACACCGCGGGAACCATTTTCCAGAAGAGACACCTACGATGGTTTTGCTCAGAGCGGTCAGTTCACACTTTGCTGGAAGATGCAGTATTAACACCACAGGCTAGAATCACCATTTAGTGAATTTCACCAACTTTAAAAATATGGGTAAAATTACTTCTCACAAAGATCACTAACACTGAGACACAAGAGATTCAATTATACCTAAAGGGAAAATTCAGACTCACAAAACCAAAATGATCAGCTGAAATGGTTTAGTGAATTGCTCCACTAGTCAAAATACACATTTCCTATTCTGCTTGAGGCCTTGAAGAACGGCCCCCATCTCTGAATGGGAGGATGGGAGCCTAAACTGGACAAACCACCTCGGTATATCAAAATACTTCTGTATTATTCAAATGGACTGTTACCATTTTATTACCAATTTCCTCAGTGTCCATAACTTAACACCTTTCTATTCCAATCTCTACCATAACACCAGCAACCAGAATATACTCTTGTTTTTCAATGGGTATAATTATCTCTTATCTGTATGGTACAAAACCTCCATCCCTTCTTTTCCCAACTGGCCCCTGAAGCCAAACAAAAGCGTTTGGGTTTTCCCTGAATTTGGTTTCTTACTCCTGAGCAAAATTAATTATAATATGCCTCTATTGGGCCTCATTTGTCATCATAAAAATTGGCAAGATTTGTGAATATTATTTTAAATTGTAGCCATTGCTTCTGGGACCAAAAGGGTATTAACTTGGCAATGTGACAGAAAGGTACCTTGCAATCAGCCACAGGCCACTGGTGAGCATCTCGTATTTAATTCTGACTTGCTAAGTGTTTATCACAAAAGTGTTAACTGAAGGTTCACCTGAATGGGCATTTTGCTTAGATAATTAATGTTCCCAGATGAAAGGCTCAATCATAATGAATAAACCACGGTCAAAATTAAAAGTGAGGTGCCCATTTTTCGCGTCTTGCTGAGGTCAGCTGGCAGCATTGGAAACAGGAATGTTTGGCTTGTGGTCTGTTGGGTCACGTGAGTGGAGTGGAGATGGTGGCATTCAGTGAGTGAGGGGAGCGGTGTGCGCCTGCACTCGCGTGTTCGCACAATCTGACAGTGCTCAGAATGTTCTAAGAGGTACAGGAACATCCCGATGACTAAAGGTAAAGTCTCCACTGTGCAGATAAGGAAACCGGGGCTCAGAGAGGGCAAAGGGACTTTCCGAGGTCCCAGGAGCATTAGTGGCAGCCGTGTGCTTCATACCCAGCTGCTGTGAGTGCAAAAAGCGTCAAGAGACCTTAAGGCAAACACTCCTCCCCCTCCAGCCTCTCCCCAGCGCCCCTGCTCCCAGGATTACAAGGCTGTGTGTGCAGTAGAGCTCTGGTCCCGTTTTCGCATCCCCAAGCCGGTTTCAGTCACCTTCACATCTAATTCAGCTGAACAGATAACCTCCCCTCTTTTCCAGGGATGTCCTTCACCTGTTCCCATTCTGCAGAGTGATTTGTCTACTTTTTCACGATCCCATTACAGACCCGTGACAATTCTTACAGGAGAAGAAAAAACCCTATTTCCTCTTCTCGCCATCAATCTGAAGAATGATATGACACTTCCAAGGCCTAAGTCTGATTTCCTTTTTTTTCTCTCCTTCAGAAATACATCAGAAAACCTGAGCACGGAAGTATTCAAAGCCTTTTCAAATGAGCATGAGGACCTGCAGGCTGGAAAAGGGCTTCGGGGTTATTCAAGCCAGCACACCCATCAGGCAACCGCCCTAGGGCCCCACAGGTGGAATGTGGGGAAGAATTCTCGTCTCACTTCTAGACCGATACTGATCTTACTACCCATTCAGTGAGTCATATCAGATATGGCAGCTTATTCATCTGGTACCATTCTGTGCTTTTACAGCAAAACTCCCGGTTTTGTCTTTAGTTGAAACTGTAGGCTGCAGTAATAATGCAGAAATGATACTAAATATATTGTCATGCTTGAAGTTGTCACTGGTGTTTCAGGAAGGTAGTGTTGGTGCTGATTGCTGTAATGCCTACAGGTCCTTACTAAAAAAACATCTGCCTGTCTAAGAACTCCCCGTAGGACAGGTGATTGATGTGTGTCAATCATCCCGGTAGGTAACGCAAATCACTTCCCTGTTGCCTGCCCATTATGAGTATCCCAGTGGCTGCAATGGACGGACGGTTCTCTGGGCCGGTGTCTCTGCTACATGGGCTAACACAGAAGAAAAAGAAGTGTGGCGGCGGCTACAGCTTTACTTTAGTTACTAATCGTCCAGATTGGAGGTTCACATGGCTCAAATCGGAGGTGGTTACCACTCTTTGGCTTCACTTTTTCCTGGGGTGATCTGGTCTCCTAGTTTTGACCACAGAGAAATAACCAGCAAATTGTGTAAAACTCAATGTAGACCTTGCCTCCAAAGAAAGTTACTTGGATTGTCTCTCCTATTCATCTGCTTTACTGCTGATAGATGTAAGTTTGTGTCAGTAACTGATTCTTATATATTAACAATGGAACTCATCACCTGCATTTCCTTCCACAGGGCATCAGAAAGCATTATAATCTTGGCTTTGCTACCAAAACATTCGGAGAGTAATTAAAATTCTCCAAGGGCTCTTATTGCAACCTAGCACTGTTGTGCATTTGCCTAACAGGAGGCCGGTTGTTTATGCGTTTGCTCAGGCATATTTTGAAAATAAAATATGGACATGAGACAACTTCTTTACCCTAAAGGTTCACAGTTTGACTTTCCATAAGGCTTATTAAACAATATACAAATAGCTACCATTCGGCTGAAATGTCACAGTCTGGACATTGGTAATGGCACAGTAGTGAAATGTCCCCAAATGGGACATCACCTCCACAGCCTCCTCAATCTCTTCCCCAACTGAAACTTTGCTTTGTGTACTGAAAAAAAATCCCTTTCTAAAAGAATATAAAAATAGAAGATGAATCAATAAACCTTTTCCCTATAGAATCTTGACAGAAATTCTACAAACATTAGATGAAACACTGTATATATCTTTAAGAATGTGCTTTGTCCCGCCTCACCGAACGCAGCATGAAAACTAAACTGAATGAGTCTATTAGGTATAAACTGTTAAAAAGCGTAACTCAACGTTAAATTTTAGTTAAGCAAGACAACTTAAACATTTCGTAAGCACTCATAACCTTTTTTTGTAGGTTAAGGTCAGCTAATACCTGCCTACAAGATTAATTTGCAAATCTATCATTTTTAATTAAAAAACAAAAGAGTGTTTAATCAAGCAAGGCACATTTCTTTTAGGCAAGTCTGTCTTCCACATCGTTCACCTGGACACAGTGTAGACGTCCCTTATTCACGTGTAAATGGGCTAATCTAGGCAGGAGAGCCTTTGGTACAAAACACAGCTCCATAAATAAAGTCACACATAACCCAGAACAAAGAAGGGAACGGGAAGGTATCTCGTGATGCAACAGAGCCCGGCAATCAGCTGAAAGAAGAAAAACAGTGGCAGAGGGCTCGTCAGAAACAAATATTTCAGGTTTCTTCCTCAGCAATACTCATGATGCGTTTTTGGATCATTAGGTTTCATCAAAATGTCAAAAGGCCGAAATGATACCCTAATGGTTTTAACATTCTTGGTCTCTTGATGAGTATCTTTGATAGTGCATACAACGTGAAGAACATCTTCAGAGCTATTTCCTTCACAGAAAGCAATTGTTAGAGACGTGCTATGTAACGTCAACGGAAACAAAAGACGCTGGCAGACGGCCGGCCGGCAGTGATGGACCCACTGAGCTAGGCGGCGAGAAAGTGAGCGTCCTACTGGTCAGTGCAGCTCGGCCTTTCTTTACGTGGGGCTCTTCAGGTATCTGTTGGACAGAGCGAACACAGTAATTTACCGTTTATTCATTGTTTTAAAAATTAGAGACCTTACGCCAATATGAAATATTGTAGCCATTATACTTCAAAGAGAGGGAGAGAAACATCAATGTGAGAGAGAAATATCAATCAGCTGCTTTCCGTAGGTGCCCCAAGTGGGGACTGAACCTGCAACCCAGGCATGTGCCCTGATGGGGAATTGAACCAGTGACGTTTCGGTTTGCGGGATGATGCCTAACCCACTGAGCCACAGTGGCCAGAGCTGTCCCTTACACTTTTTAAAACTTTGGTTTTTTTTAACTGTTACCCTGAAAAGTTCAAGCAACTTAATTTTCTGAACTTATTAGCCACATTATTAAATGTTTTATTTATAAGTTAGAAAAACTTTCAGAGTATTCTGAAACTATGAACTTTCCCTTCTCTTAGTGGCGACATCCAAATGGAGCCCAGACCAATGGGTTGCTTTTTGAACAGGAAAATTTATCTTCTTTAATGTCATATGAAAGATTTGACTACCTACTGTTTTTTAGAAAAATGTATGTTTTAATTAATTTTTCTCAATGTTATAGAGAGGGAAGAGAGAGAGAGAGAGAGAGAGAGAGACTCAGAATGAGGACTGTGAGAACCACACTCTAGGTGCTAGGAATGTCTTCCTTCTACTTTATCTTGTCTCTGCAAATAACTCTAAAATCTGCTCATCCTTTAAAACATGGGCTCTGCAGTTAGGCACCACTTTAAGAAATCGCAAATTAAGACAACAATAACCACCTGACCAAGGTCTATAGACAACAAAGAACTAAAAGTTCAAGTCTGGCGCTCTCCTCTCTCAGCTACCAAAAAAAAAAAAAAGAAATGTCGACAGTAAAGTAGTTCTTAAAAAGAGCCTTGTGCACTGCTACCTCCAGATTCTACGATGGTGCCTGGCCCATAGTAGGCACTTCATGTGTTGAATGAATAAATCCCTATCACTTCACACAGTGTGTGGCACATAGAATGTCCTCAGTGAACATATGTTGAATGAGTAAATGGATAAAAATTAGATTTAGGCACTCTAGAGATGTACTAACTTTGTAATATATAAAGAACACTTACACAGACAAAAATAGGAAATGCTAACCTAACCCAGCTCCAGGTTTCACTATGTCAATATTACCCATCATAATTAGAGAAGACTGTTCCGCACACGTCCTCCTGGTTTTAGCAGGTGTCCCAGACCCGTGGGGACTGCCTGGCCACACGTTCTGGAAGCTGAGCGTGCTTTTTACGGAAGAATCGCTCACTCACTGAACTGACCAATGTATGTCTGCCGTGCGCCGGACAACCAGCGGGCAGAAAGTTTCTCTCCCTCACCTGGATTTCACTTGGTCATCCTCCATGGGAGTTCTTACCGCTAATCTTTGTTGCAAAAGCGAGAGTATATTCTTGTATTACAGTACGTTTAATTCTCATTATGAGAGTTTGAAAATTATAATGGTCGAAAAGCTATTAAGGACTACTAATTACAAGAAATTACAAGGAACATGAATGATTTTATGTCCTAAGTGCCTAGCTCACGCTCAGGGCTGCTGCAGCTCTGGTTATCTTGAGAAGATTCTGTGTAGCTGGTCTTGTCTTGCTTCTGTGACATCCTTTCTATGGGAGAAGGGCCTTTTCAAAAGCTCACCTGTCAGTACCTGTCTCAACACCCTTGGGATTATTAAAAAAGTACGGTGGAGGGGGTTGTGATTTTAATAAAAACAAAAAATAAATGTGCTATTTGGACAGTAATAGTAATGTTTACATTCGTGGCTCAGGAATGGGTTGAAGGGCTGGGAAGAAGAAACATTACCTTAAGCATCCAAATCAACTCTACAAAGAGAGAGAAAGGAAGTATAATAGAAAGTGGAGACCTACCATGGAAGACAGGTGGCTGAATAAATGTTCTAAAATACAAATCAAGAAAAGAAGGTAAGTCAAATTTCTATAATCATCAAGTTTGTGAGGAAGTAATTAATACCTCCCGCAAGGCCTAAATGAAAGAGGTACAGAAAGCCAGCTTACACGACGGTTAGCCTTTCCAACTTGTATTCGACGGCGAGGGGAGGGCTGACTCGTTCCGTAACACGGACTTTTACGGGAACCCAGTTTTCTGCGTCTGTACTTTGACACCTACTAAATAACGTACAGTTGCTGCACACCAGCAAGTCCTACAAATCCTACCAACTAAATGGTGACGAATTAGCCCCAGGGACTAGAGAGACTTCTCACTCAATTACGTATGAATCTCCGACTGGCCTCTTGGATATTGTGTACGCTTCGCAAGCAAAAAAAGTTTAAACGCAGTCATCAAAGTTGGTGATGTGCTAAGATGTGGGCTTTGTCAAAACTCTGGGAAGCGACGGGCAAATGAGCTGTGAGGTGCAGTCGATACTACTTGGAGCAGTATGTAGGTCTACGACCACTAAACATGCTCAATCCACTCAGTTACCCAGGAAAGTCAATTGGCCTTTAGAAAACAGGTTTAATAGTTGCAGGTAAAGATTTACCCAATCTAGGTATAAAGCAATTCAAGCACAGTTATTACTTGGGCGGGGGAGGGGGGGCGGATCTCTCTCTACAGTTTTGAGTTGCTCACTGCATTTTGAAATCTGACATACGGTCACTCTTGTTTCACCTGGTTTTTATTATGATTTCTTATAACGGTAACGTGGTAGTAGATAGCTGATAGTTTTTGTCCTATAGTCAGTCATACACGAGGCAAACAGAAAATGTAATGGCATGTAGTGCAATGTAAGAGGCTCCCTCTTAATTATCTAATGCCTTTATCGTACCAGGTTATAATAGAGAATCCCATAAAACCCAAATTTAGTTAAAAAACACACATTAGAATTCCTCGATCGTGTCCAAAAAATATTTTACTATGTGTACTGCCAAAGTGAGCACAGAAAAAACCAAAAATAATAGACAAAAATTATTCATTTCAATTCTCTATTTCGTGCCCTTTCTTTAAAAAGTGCCCTAACAAAAAATGTGTTCTCAGGAGGGAGAGGCGATGGGCCTCTGTCCTACCCGGGCCTAACTGTACAAAGTGATGGAGCAGGGAGTCTAACTTCTGCTGGCCTACCTCTGTGAGGTCAGGCAAGTACGTTCATTGTCTTTAATTTAGTGACGAATTTGGCAAAGAGGTTGTGCCACTTAGGTGTTGAGAGGCAAGAGCCAGGTCAGTCTCTGGTCTGCTGCCTGAGAAACCCAGGGAAAGGAGAAAATTCAGAAGGCAGGGTGGAGAAAGGTCCCTTCTCCCTATCAGGAGAGCCCCCACCCCCACTGCAGAGGAAAGCAGGTCCGTTGCTACATTACGTAAAATAATGACACCATCTGCATACTCATCGATATCAGTACTGTCACTGGTGTCACTGAGTCCTCGCGACCCGTGTGGGTTTCTCCAAGCTACTAGGAATTTCCCAATACCTACATAGGCTACTGGTGCCTCTCACCCATTTTATTTAGAAATGGCCTAAGTTTTGCCATGATAAGTCGCTCTAAGAATCTGCTCTTATTGCTCATGGATTCTAGGTCCCCGCCTTCCTTTATGTATGAAAAAGGCACACCCCGAAATAGCTGACTTTTGTAATCCGACCATCCGACTTGACAATTACATTTAAAATCAGATTATTTTGTAAAAGAAATCATTTTATCCAGCAAGGCCATAGCTACAGTAATGTAGTTCTTTAAGGTAATTCACTGATGAAATCTCTAATGCCTTATTCAATCACAGCCTGCGGTAATGAAAGACCCCAGGGCTATTGAAGGGTGCACCCTTAACTGAAACTAAGACTGACTTACTGGGAAGTTTCTTAGAATGTCTGCTAGATGGGTGAGTCCATGAGATACACTTGTGTGTTCCGATTTTTGCTGTACTACTTGACCCAACTGGTCAATATATTGAGAATCCTTTGCAAAGAGCATTCTGTTAGCTACTAGGCAGGAAACGCAGTCTCTGTGAAGCATTCTAACTTCCAGGGACCCATGGTGAGTAGACGTGGTTGGTATCTCACCCAGCGTTATATTTAAATTATTTATATCAAGGAATTGTACGCCCAAGATTGGGTAGTCCTTGGTGTGGAAAACCTTCTGGCACGTTTACCAAACGGAAGCCTCCCCCAGTGAATCAATTCCTGCGGGGAACTTTGTCCAAAAGAGCAGGGTGGGCAGCATGGACCTTGCGGTGACATGGTGAGGCAGAGATGCAGGACATGCCAATTTTCCTGTCATCTTCAAGCACTCAAATCGGAGTTCCAGTCCCGTCCCCCACCCCGTCCCGTGAGTACACACTTAAAGGAGCACCAGCTTCATTCCGGGTAATGTTCCAGGTCACGAGGGATGTGCTACCAAGAACAAGGCAGAAATCTTTGTCCTCACGGAAGGGAAAGGAAAACGGACAATAAAGACAGGAAGTGAAATGTCTGACGTGCCAGAGGAGAAAATAAAGCAGAGAAAGGATCTAGGGAGTACTGTGGTGCTGCCTCTTTAAACAGAGTTGCCAGGGAAGGCTTCCCGAGCCTGTGACCCCTTGGGAGAGGGTGGGGTGAGCCATGCAGGCATCAGGGGTACAACAGCACCCAGGCCGGGGGACAGAGTACGGGGACCACAGGTGCAGCCAGCCTGGCGTATCTGAGGAAGAGAGGGAGGCCAGCGTGGCTGCGCCATGGATGAAACGGGACAAGGGTGAGAGGAGAGGTCAGAAGGGGAAGAGGGCTCCTGGAGGTGGGCCTGCCGCCTCAGCAAGCCCTGTAGTTCGTCATACTGTGTGTGAGCTGGGGAGCCAGCTGAGGGGCTTGCCACACAGAAGTGACAGGATCTGACAAATGTTTTAAGACAACAACTCTGGCTGCTCTGTAGAGAACAGACTCAAGCAGGGCTTATCCTCCCAGTGAAATCATAGGCCTTAATTTCAGTAAGATGTTTAAATGCACGAAGAGAAGAACCTCAGGAGTCAGAGAGAATCGACGTGAAGAGCAGCAGTTTAAGTTAATGGAAAACAAGGGACCGAGCAGTGCTGGTAGACACGTAACACGTGGCACAGGGAATTCTCATTGGAAAACGCTGGTGGGTTTCCCAACAGGTTCCTGAGAGCCTCTGTGCTCAGAGTCCCAGTGCGGGTGAGGCTGGAGCGCTGGGGCCAGAAAAAGCTTCTCTCCACTTCCCACCACCACAGTGGGGCGGGGTGAACCCCCCACATCTGCAAACTCAGGGCCCTGCACGCAGGTTCTTCAGACGTGATGAAACGTTGCTTGTCGTTCGTTTAAGTGCTACCTTACCAGCCAGCTGAAGAACCCCAGGACTTACTTTTCGGGCCAGAGCTCCTACTCTGCACCACTTAGGTTGCAACGATAATAAAATGGCTCCCAAGAAAACGATGCAGCCTCTTTTCCAGATCGCATCTTTAATGCATTTGAGGGTCAATGGTGCAAAATTTGAAATGCAAGGAAAAAAACGCATCCAGGGACGGGGAAAAAAAGAGAGAGAGTGGGAGAGAGAAAACCATAACTGTGTTTCTTCTTTACCATTTCAAGGACAAAATTAATCTATGTATCATCAAAAACAATGACAAATACGTGGAAACTTTCTAACCTGCCTGAATCATTTAAAGTATACCTCAGGGTGAATATGAGCATATACAGAACACTAGCATAGACTCCACAGCACTGGCCACTTTCTGGCAAGAGGTTAGAAGCTGAGTCACAAGAGGGAAATTGGGGCTCTGCATGGTTCCCCTCCCCTCTTCCTGCCTCCTCCGATCTGCCCGCTCTCAAAGGTTATCAACCACCCTCTGCAGATTATAAACAACAAGCAATTTCATTAATACACATAAAATTGCCAATCAAAATAGAGGAACTTAGTTGTACAAAAGCAATAGTTTTATGCTCCTTCAGTTAAAAGGCCAAATACAAAACAGCCAGAAAAGCAGCCCATGCTGACCAGCCAGCCCCCACTCTCCTCTCTCCCCCACTTCCGCTCCTCGCCTCTGTCTCAGAGCACTTCCTAAGTCTGCAAACTGGGGGAGGGGCACGTGTGCCCCTTTGCACTTCTCAGTGGGAGGGGTTATTACTTTCATGCACAATGAGAGGTGGGAAGGACTTGGAAGGTGCTGCAGAAAACGTTGACATTTTAAACATATAGAAGTCAGTGAATTACAGTTATGATTCTCCAAAGAATAGAATAGTGGTATATATTACATATATTGACTTTCTACACCATCAGCAAAGCAATAACTTGAGTATGTTATATGCCAAAGAGGTAAATACCATATCTTATGTCAACAGACACTAAGTTTAAATTTCTTCATACTGTGCCTTTAAAATTTCAACCCCCAAATTTTATTTCCAAGCTTAGAAATAACCAATATAACACGTCCCCCTGATGTGTAGCTGAGTGTGATGATGTCACCATCTTTGATGGGCATGCAAGTTTCGTTACACCATGAAGGAAAGAAACTAATAATGTAGCTATTTTGCTCTCTAGATTCACCAGCTGTAGGGTACAGAGACTTTTTCCCTCCGGGGTGGGGATGGACGTGCACCCATCCAGCCACCCCTCCCCCCACAAATCCCTTGTGCGGACACACGTGTGCACCTTCCAACATCCAAGGCATGCAGCTGGGCTCGACAGCGAAGCCTGTGGTTTGGCAAAGCTATCTGGCCTGTGCAGGCCTAGACTCGTTAGCATTTTCCTCTAAGCCCCAGTCACTATCCATTCTCATTTCGATACATTGGATTTTTTTGGACCTTAGGGAAGGGGCCACAGCTATTCTGTGGAACAAAATTATATCCTAATGTTTTCCTGAGGATAGTTGCTCTTATAAAGCAATAGTGTCGCAGATTTCAATGAACTGGCAATCTCCTGCTTTCAATCCTTTTGTTCTAAGTAATTTCTCCCTTCTGAGGAGAGGGGGTCAAAATGTTTCCACCACTTTCTGGGGCGGATCTCTAGTAACCTGAGCAAAGTGTAAGGAGGTGGAAAAATAACCATTTGCATAGTACTATCATTCACTGCAGATGAAAACACATGGAAATAGGAAATTCACCCCCAAACAGAAAACTATCCGTGGTCCTAGCAGGTATTACTGCTGTTGACTCATTACACTTGCTGAGCATAATATTAAGTCCAGAAAAATCAGTCATATAAGAAAATAATCTTTTCTTACTGGAAAAGTCCATCTCCTCGTCAAATTTAAATGACTTACATTTGATTCCTGCGGTTTCAAAATACCTGATGATGAGACAAGGGTTAATCATCAGGACACTGAATGAAATCGGTTTCTGGAGCTGTGTCTCTCACAGGAAGTCATTAATTAGTAACATGGACTGCAGTCAAACCTGAGAGCTAAGAAATTTCTTTTCTCCATCTCCTTCAAGTCACCAATGAAAGGCACAGGGGGTTTTGGGGGCCAGAATGACCTGGTAGCTGTGAAGTCTCAGGGAAATCATTTAACCATAACCGTCTCTTTTTACCACCCCAACATGGGGCTAATACCCCTTAACTTGCAGAGCTGAAAAGTGTTGAGGAACTTAATAAGTGGCAATTATTATCGTTACATAGAAAGTAAACAGGAAGACACTGATTATTTATGGGTTCCATATCCTTCACAAAGCTCAGTGTTAATTAAACAATGCATGTGAATAATGACCACAGCAACAATGTAATCTCTTAGCAAATAATATAATGTAATAATGTAATCTCTTAGCAAAATCACTGCTGCTTACCATGCCATTACCTTTTTTTTAAGGGTTACACCTGTATTAATATTTAACATCCACTTTGAGGTATTATTTATCATCCTCATTTTACAAATAAGGAAATGGAGGCACAGAGAGGTTCAGTAATTTGCTCAAGGTCAAACAGCACAGTCAGGATTCAAACCCTGGCAATATGAATGCAAAGCTTCTGCACTGAACCACTTCATTAAGAGCCTGAAAATAACATTAATGTAAGTTAATAGCCGTTCACTCATCAGATGCGCATTAAGTACGTACAAGATGCTACATTCTGCGCTAGGCAAGTGCATCTAAAACTCTGTCAAAACACAGAACCCGTAACCTTTAAGAAGCTACCAATATGGTGACTAGAAGCAAATACATGACCCCACAGTTAAGGCTCATATTTCTCCAGATTTTTTTTAAAAGGGGTCTCCTTTGTATTACTGTTATTTTATATCCACGCAATTCCAAAGATTATGGCACAACCATTAACAACGTACAGAACTCATCAGGGTTTCTACATCCTCTGAAAAAATACAAATAAAACTGTCTCTGTACTTTGTTCATTTCTATGCTAAGATCTTTTAAAAACAGATACCAAATTTATTCCGGCGTTCTTACTATAGTGTGTCTAACATATAACCACCCAAATGGGTCATAAAAAAAGAATTTCTGGTCATTAACAATACCAAAAATCTGATCAATGTTAAAAGTAACTCAAGTAGCAGAGGAGACCTGATAAAGGGGTCCTATTTGGAAGCACATCGATGAGAACAATGGTCCTAAGACCAGGTATATAGATTCCTTTCCTCTTCCACCTCTTCGAGTCTTAATCATCATTTTTCACTGTCTCCAATGCACAAACAGTGACGTAAGGAGGCTTCTGACTACCCCAAAACACTTCATGAGCTTTAAAACAGGGTTACTCTCATTTCCTCTAAGACAGAATAGTTACAACCTATCAAAACCAAAAAATAATTGTGGACAATGTATAATTGTACAAAATGTATAATGTCTAGAATGTCTATAAAATTACTTGCATTAAAAAAGTGTTACCTTCATTGCATTTTTAACCATTTTAGTTTCAAAACATTGTACTACCACATACTGCCAAATAATTATTATGTAAGTTAACACCGGAACAATAACGTGGTGGCAGTGGCTTCTGTCTTTTACTCCTTTTTAAGGAGAAACAGCTTGTTCAGAAGCCAAGTGGGTTAGTGAATGAATCCACTAAACCATGGAATCATTCGCAGCTCGGTTTGGGTGAAGGCTATTCTGAAGAGCAAAGACCTTTTTTTTTTTTTTTTTTCTTTCATCCTTTTGCAAGAACCAGTGGGAACCAGGGGACAGTTAGCGACAGGGCGACCACATGGAAAAGTGTCCTAAATGATCTTGAAAAGGCACCTAGCAGGCAATTGACACACAACCGCTGGTTTTGCAGGTCTCAGCAACCAAACCTGCAACCTCGAACGGCATTTCCCTGCTTCCCCTGGACAAAAGGGAAGCGCCCCCCGGAGCCCAGGCTGTGCTCACCTGATTCTGTCTCCTGGCAACCCCTGGTGCCGGGCTGAAACTTGGAGGTAGTTCCCCAAGATCTGGTTACTTCCCGTCCCTCCTTTTCACTGATTGTCTGCAATTCCCTCAGTTAAAAACACGCATCCTTTTTCAGGTTTGGATTTTACTTAGCTTTTCAAGGGCTGCGCTGGCGACAGTGCTGCTGCGGGACCCGGGTTTTTTATTTTTAAGAGGAAGTCTGGAGGTCCCTGGCAGTAAGGGGTCAGGCACGCTGATTGAATCTTTCGTCTGCTTACGTACCAGAGCACTTCCAGATTTTCTTTTTAATTTCACTTGTTGGCTGGAAACTTCTCGGAGAAAGAAAACAGTAGAGGCGCATCTTTTGAAAGCACTGCCTAATTACTGGCGTTTAATTCGCATTATGCGTGATTGTGGTGTATATCGACTATTCCAAAGACGATATTTTCCTTTTTAATTCAGTCCTTAGAGGAGGCTATCAGTGATTTTTTTGTAGGAAAAAAATGCATTTCGTGATTCATTTCACCACCTTGGAGTCTCAGACTTCACTTTATTTGTGCGGTTTATTCAAACAGTGGTTTTCCTTATGAAATCACGTAAGTAGGAACCATCTGGAAAGGTTACTGTGGAAACGGCAGGGGCTAGGGGGGCGGGGATAGAGAGCGAGAGATGCCATGACAACCTTTTTCGGGTTTCCCAGGAAACATGGGTTGCTATGGAAACTGCATCAGTCAGGTCCGAATTAGTAACTTCCACTGGAAGGAGTGTCTGCCACTTTAATCTCCTTGTGATGCTGCAGAAGTTTATCTTTCAGATGCACTAGGAATTTTGTTCTTGTTTCTCTCAGCAGCACTGAGCACATCTGCTTCTAGTGGCTGGAACACACACACACACACACACACACACACACACAGAACTGCACAGGAACCTGTTAGTCTAAGACTTCTGAAATGCCTAACAAGCCCCAAAGAGTTCATGAATGAGATCGGAGCATCTTGGGCATTTCCCTTTGTTCAAAGTTGCAGACTTCCTTACCCTTCTGGGAAGGGGGTTCCAAATAGAATAGAAATTCCAGTCAGAAACGAAATAAACTTATGGTGGGTTTAAAAGTCTTTTTGATTGGACTTTCCATCCACATATCCACAGTGTCTGCGATTGAACTAAATATTCAATGATGTCGAAAGGTCCATCAAACCGAAGCATCCAAGTTATGTGCTTGCATTAGTAAAGCAACAACTGCTTTTCAATTCTGAGGTTAAACAGTTACTGTAACTGTTCTTTAGTTTCATTTCCTCCCAGGATGTACCAGTCCCCCCCCCCCCACACCCCATAGGGCGTGTACTGGAAATCAAGTTTAAGTTGGTCGTTTGCATGATTAAGAGAGAGAAAGAAAGAAAAAAAAAAAAAAGAGCTGAGAGTGCAGCCCACTTGCAACACAGCCACCTGCTCAGTGTGAAGCAGTAGTGGGGGGAGAGCGAAACGTGCTTTCCGCTTCTGCGCGTCCCTCCCTCGGTGAGTGGTCTGGAAATGTATAGAACAAGGGCGTACACAGACCAGGGGGCACAGTGCACACAATGCGGAGCACAGCATGTCACTTGTAGCGTATTAAACGTCGGTAAATATCTTTTTGATGTTGACACAGGAGTTGGGGTTATTGTTCGTGGTGCAGGTGGCCGTGGAATTGCCCGTTTTGAAGGGGGTCTGGGGGAAAGCGCTATGGTTCATACCCCCCTCTTCGATCACCATATACTCCGACTTACTCAGAGTCGAGTTACTCCGCGTTTTGCGGAGCTCCTCGGCCGAAGGGGACAGGTGCTGGCAGCTCCCCACGTGCATGTACTGGGCTTGCTCTTCCCCTTCCGTCTCCCGGTGGTAGAAGTAGTTGAAGTTGGAGACAATCACCGGGACCGGCAACGCAATGGTCAGCACGCCGGCGATGGCACAGAGCGACCCCACAATCTTGCCCCCTATGGTCACTGGGTGCATATCCCCGTAGCCTACGGTCGTCATGGTGACCACTGCCCACCAGAAGGCATCCGGGATGCTGCTGAACCGTGAGGTGGGGTCGTCCGCCTCCGCGAAGTAGACGGCGCTGGAGAAGAGGATGACCCCGATGAAGAGGAAGAAGATGAGCAGCCCCAGCTCCCGCATGGAGGCCTTCAGCGTCTGCCCCAGGATCTGCAGCCCCTTGGAGTGGCGGGAGAGCTTGAAGATGCGGAAGACCCGCACCAGCCGGATGACCCTCAGGATGGCCAGCGACATGGCCTGCTGTCCGTTGCCCTGGCGCTCGGCCAGCTCCGTGCCCAGAGTGATGAAGTAGGGGATGATGGCCACGACGTCTATCAGGTTCATGATGTTCCGCGAGAAGGTGGCTTTGCTGGGACAGGCGAAGAACCGCACCAGCAGCTCGAAGGAGAACCAGATGATGCAGAGCGTCTCCACCACGAAGAAGGGGTCGGAGAAGCTGGAGGTCCCGGCCCGGGCCCCCGAGGTGCTGTTGCTGGCCGCCTCCAACAGCTCCTGAGACGGCGGGGAGAAGTAGCCCTTCTCGTCGCGGAACTCGGGCAGCGTCTCCAGGCAGAAGATGACGATGGAGATGAGGATGACGAGCACGGACACGATGGCGATGCCCCGGGCAGGCCCGGAGCTCTCCGGGTACTCGAAGAGCAGCCACACCTGGCGCTGGAAGTCGCGGCGGGGCAGCGGGCGCTCCTCCTCCCGGAGGAAGCCCTCGTCCTCGCGGAACTTCTCCATGGCCTCCTCGCCCAGCTGGTAGAAGCGGATCTCCTCGGAGAAGATGTCGATGGGCACGTTGACCGGCCGGCGGATGCGCCCCCCGGACTGGTAGTAGTACAGGATGGCGTCGAAGCTGGGCCGGTTGCGGTCGAAGAAGTACTCGTTGCGGAGCGGGTCGAAGTACCGCATGCGCCGCTTGGGGTCGCCCAGCAGCGTCTCGGGGAACTGGCAGAGGGTCTTCAGCTGCGTCTCGAAGCGCAGCCCCGAGATGTTGATCACCACGCGCTCCCCGCAGCAGTCCTGCTCGCCGGCGGCCGGCAGCGCGGGCGGCAGCGGCTCGTAGCGGTCACGGTCGCAGCCGCCGCCGCCGCCGCAGCCGCCCTCTGGCGGGTCCCCGCCGCCGCCCGCCGCCTCCGGCTCCAGCAGGTGGTCCCCCGGCACCACGGTCATGTCGGGCGGCAGCTCGGGGCTCGCGGCGCACTCGGCGCAGCCCGGGTTCACCAGGGTGCAGGCGCCGCGGCCGGCTGGGCGCGGGGGAGGGTGGGCGCGGTGGCGGGCGCAGGGCGGCGGCGGCGAGCTCAGCAGGCTGAGATGCTCTTCCATGCGGCGGGGGCCGGGCGGCCGCGCCGGGCCCCAGCGCCCCTCCTCGCGCTCCCGGCTCCCGCGCCGCCTCCGCCTGCGAGCCCAGCCCGCCGCCTGTTGCTGCCGCGGCCGCCGGGCTCTGTCTGGCTGTGGCGCGACCCGCGGGCTCCTCGCCTGCGACGCCTCTGCGCCCGCCCCCGCGCTCCCTCCGCCTCCGCCCCGGTCCCCGCCCCCGCCCCCGCCCGGCGCGCGCCCGCCCGCCTGCTCCTCCTCGCCGCCCTCCGCGGCCCTGAGTCACCCGGGCTCCCTCCAGCACTCCGGGGTCTGCACCGCTCTCCCCGCCCCCGTGAGCCCCCGGCCCCTGGGCTCAGCCCCAGCCTGCTCCGCCCGCACTGTCCACCTGGGCCGGCCCGGGGGAGGCGGGCGCCGCGGACGCGAGGGGGCAGCTGGCGGAGGCGAGAGGAGGGAGGGCGGGGATGTGCCCTGGACTCGGAGCCGGGTCCGGGGAGGGGTGGCAGGCCAGGTGGGCGCCCTGGGGAAGAGGCAAGTCTGCGCCCAGCCTGCTGAGCCCACCCGAGGTGGCAGACCTCGAGGCTCGGGCAGCTGTGATTAATTTAGTTCCTTTTGGATGAGAAGCCCACGGGAGTCATGGGTGCTGGGAGTTCCGCGCCCGGAATCCGAAGAAAACGGGGCATCAATGGCGCGCAGGGACTTCGCTTCTGTAGAGCAGAGTTCGCACTAACTGCCGCAGCTTAGATTCCGGCCGTGGGGACGAACCCAGGGCCACGGTTCTGGCTGGGCTTGGAGAGGGCAGCCTGGTCTTTACAGAACCGTGAGATTTCCTGTCGGTGGGAAATAAGCGGGAAATGACGAAATTCACATCTCAAGTCTGTGGTGGGAGGGACGGAGCCAGACCGGTACCTTGACCCTCTGTCGCCGCTGGCCTTGTGATGGGGGCTTTGCCACGCTCTAGTTGTCACAGCGGGGGAACATTCATTCCAAACCTTGTATCTCTGTTGCTTACTTTCGGCCTGGAGATTACTTACATTCATCCCCTTTGAACCTAAATGAGTTTTCCACGTTGCTGTGGTCGCGTTGAGCACAATTCCTGTTTCCAGACGTTTCTGCAACTCCAATGCAGGGGCAACCCCAGGCTTTAAGATGCCATCCCTGTGGGAGCACTGGAGTCATTTACAAAAGAGGTGCCGTGGTCGCTACACCTCCCACACCCCTCACACCTTAGCTCTCCATGGGACCTGGAGTCCCAGTGATTCGTGGTCCTGGAGGGCAGACAGTAGGTCTTGCCCAATTTACTTTCCTAGCAACCATTGGCGTGCCTGACATAGTAGGAACTGCGTATGTTGGTTGACTTGAATTTCTCAGCAAGTGAGAAGTTTGCATTTCTACCTGCTCCAGACTGTTAGTGTTTCTTTTCTGAGTCAGGAACGCTGGGGTTCCTGAGGTGAAGAGCAAGAGAAGCCTGGGCCCCCGGGACAGCGCGCTGCAGGGTTTCCACCGCTGCCTCTTCTGCAATAAGCATGCGCGTTCTTCTCCATCCTTCACCTGCCAGGCCTCACAGACAGTAGTATATGCTGTAAGATGGTCAGAGTGGACGACTGTGTAAAACGCACACTGAACTAGAACACTGTCTCGGAGCTGCGGATTAGGGTAAGCAGAATAATCAATCACTCATATATTTAAATCCAAGGATAAGGCAGAGAGGGCTTACTGCAAAGGATGGCTCATCAAAAGGCAAAGAACCTATTTTTAAAGACCAAATGTTTCATGCACCTCTCTGTCTGGCTTAGCAAGTGATTTATTTCCCCATTTGCAAGAATTAGTACTGAAATTAATATTAATCAATGGCAAGGAAGACTAGCACAGAGGATGGTCACAAGCTTCTCCCTGCTGTGAGGTATCTCTCCTTCAGAAATGACTATTTCCATTCCTTTCATGTATCCCCTTACCTGGAAGACTGCTTCTGAGCTCCAAAGAACAGCCCTTACTTGATATTTGAGACCCAGAGAAGTTTAGCAATTTCTTCAAGCTCACACAGAGAGGTAGCGGCAGAGCGGGGCCTGAAATCTTGGAGCGTTTCCAAACCCAGGGTTCGCAGTACTGTATCCCACTGTGAAGCTCTTATGTCAGTCGCTCTGAGTGCTTAATAAATGCTAGATTTCACACAGCAGCCTATTTGCTTCTGAGTGCCAACTAGTTTGCTTTGCTTCGTAGTTATTTTAACCGAAAACCACCGCCTTCCGACGGCTAGCCTATTGTTTATAGGGAGTGAGTTGGTGGGCGAATCCCAGCCCTGCTGGACGGCAGGACTCACCACAACAAATCAATGTCAAAAATGTCACTTCAGGAGAAACACATACCATTTATTTAGTACCCCCAGTGGAGTAGCTCAAAGTGATTTGAAAATGTCTCATTAATCCCCACGACCCCCTTGTGGGATAATAATAATAATATTATTGTAATGTTTAAGCATAGAACTGTGCCGAAGCCAGCAGCTCCTACGAGCGTGTGCAGAAGAACTTCCTCACATTTCGGTCTTCCAGGTTAGAGCCTACATAACAGGACGGGGTTTGCAGACAGCAAGGGGAGGTCGTGGAGTGTGGGTTTGTCGTGGACTGTGTTGCTCTGGACGTAGCTGGAGTTTCTTACTGACCACAGTGTTGCACATAGCTCACCAGCGGTTCTCCAGATGGTTACCCGCCTCCGCAATTAGTCCAGAAGTATTTTTGAGGGTGGGACAGCAGAGGCATAGAGATAGACAAATGAATAGAGAAAGAACACCTACTATGTGCAAGGCATTGACTGTGCTAGGTCTGGTGGGAGCATGAAGTTCAAACACAGACCTCACCCTCAAGAGGCTTACACGGAGTTGGGAAGATAGGATACACATCCATGAAAATCTTTACAACCGTATTAGTTGATAACCCAAGACAATAGTACCTGAAATGTCACAAGATACTCTGGGACTAGCTGGTCTCTTCCAGGCAAGCTGGCTGCCTTGCTGTTCCTCAGTCACACTGAGCTGGCTCCTGTTTCAGGGCCTTCGTATGTGCTCTTCCCTGTGTCTGAAACACGCTTCCTCCAGATTCTCCCATCGTTTTCTCCATCACTTCAGGTCTCTGCTTGGAACATCACTTCATCAGAGATGGCTTCCGCGGTCACAACTACCAGAATCCAAAGAGCTCCCTTTCCTCTCCCTCCTTGGTAACTTCCTAACCTCCTGCCAGCTTTATTTTCCCTTACTGTGTTGACTTAAAATTATGTTTCTTATTATTCAGTCACGTGCTTTTTGACTGTCTCCTGCACTAAAACACAGGCTCCCTGATGGCAGGGTTTTGACTTTTTCCCTTCTGTGTCACCAAAATCTAGAATGGTGCCTGGCACATAATAGATGCTTAGTTAGTGCATGTTGAACGGAGGGAAGGAAGGTGCAGACGAACGCACAGGCGTGGTAAGGTGCCGTGAGTGAACCAGTTGTACTGGTGCGGAGGCGGCAGTTTTAGAGACAAGTCTGTCCAGTTCTGGTTCAGTTTCATGACCCAGTTGGGCTGCCCAGATATGCAAGCCCCATTTTCAAAGTGTCACTTCCTCCCTTTCCCTCTACTGTCCCTTCTCCTCACCATCCTGGACGGGTCTATGCAGAATTATATTCTAAACTTTCCCCTTAGATATTCTTCCTGCAGACACCCCGAACTTAATATTTATAGCACTGAGCTCATTATCTTTCTCTCCAAACTTGCTTCTCTTCCTGTTTTTCTTATTTCATGCTGGAAGATGTAGTCATCTGTGACTGTTTCCTCCGGCCCCCACCTCCCGTCAGTCGCTATGCTTTCTAGTGCCTCTGCAAGTCCCTCCCAGCTGTGTCCTCACTGTCCATCGCACTGCCCCTGCCCCAGTTCAGGCTGCCATGACCGTTTCATAACAGGCTCCCTGCTTTCTGGTCTCTCTTTGATGTAGTCCCTCCTCCAGGAAGGGGCCAAGTTATCTTTGCAAAACATAGATTTGATCCCATTGCTCTCTAGGGCTCATGATGGTTGGACCCTGGCCCGACCTGTCCTCCTGTGTTCTTTCCACACCATTTGCTGGATCTTGGACATGCCAGCCACCTCGCACCTCCGGGCCTTTGCTCGTGCTAGCTGCTCATGCTCTTGCTCACTGGGCATCCCTCCCCTCCAGCCCTGCCCCATTAATTCAGTCTTCAAGGTCCAGCTTAAAGGTCTCCTCATTTGAGACTCTCCCTGCATGATTACCACTTCAAGGAAAACTCAATAAAACTTATCATAAATGAACTCCTAATTCTCTTTCTCATCATGCTCTTATGGCATTTTGTTCCGAGCCCCATTAGGGAGTTTTGCTGAACTATATTTAGTGTGAAAGATATGATCTCTCTCCCTATGAGGACGTGAACTCCACAGTACTAATAGCCAACACACAGAGCAGTAATTACACTGCGCCAAGCCAGGACTGTGCTAAGCCCCTGACATACCGCAAGCTCCCACAGCCCTGTGCACAGGTAATGCTACTACTGTGCTATTTCACACAGGGAGAAACCAAGTGCAGGCTGGGAAGGTCCCTCGTGCAAGGTCACGGAGCTAGAGCACGGTTAGAACCAGCATTCACACTGAGAAGTGCATGTCCTCAAGCCTTGCCTTAGACCACTTCCATGAGGGTCAGAGGGCTTGTCTCAGCCTTCTCTGTGTTTCCAGTCCCAGTATTGTGCTGGCGTGCGACACATGCTTGTCGAATCGTAGGATAGAAGGAGGACAGTTTATGCAGTGTGAATACTTAGCCAATAGAGACCGGTAAGCCCATGGTGACGGCACTAGTCCTGGCCCTCAATTCGAGGGCTATAAACGGGCTCTCCTGAACTTGCACTGTTTTACTTTTAAAATTTATCTATTTATTTTTAGAGAGAGGGAAAGGGAAGGAGAAAGAGAGGGAGAGGGACATCAGTATGAGAGAGATACATCAATCATCTTGCTTCTCGCCCTACCGGGGACTGCAACCACATCCCAGGCATGTGCCCTGGCCTGGAATCGAACCTGCGACCTTTCGCTTTGCAGGATGACGCCCAACCAACTGAGCCACAGGGGCCAGAGCTGTACCATTTTTCAGAGCAGAAAGAGGCTAGATGCAGGGAGGAAGTAATTCCTGAGTAGATGCAGATACAGGCCCTGAACGTGGTGGCCGTCTGGTGTTGCCGGGTCCCTCAGAATGACCCAGCAGTCTACATTTGTGTTCTCACATGGCAGAGTGATTTTCAGGGAAAAAAAAAATCTACTCAGGAAGACTGGAATTCTGCCTGCAAGTACGCCAACCAGAGAGTTGCAGAGTATTATGATGGGAATTATGCATTTAAATCAGCCTGATGTCTCTCCTTGAGCCTGTGTGTGTGAGAGATTGAGATCAGACACTGAAACACCTGTGCGGCCTCTGCGGGTTCTGGCGAGCTCACCGAAAATCAAGCACAGGCATACCTCTAATCACAGGTGAGGCGCGCGATTCGCGGTGAGACGAGCAGTAAAGCCCCCTGGTCTGCGCCAATTATTTGTCTGCAGATGGGAATCTCAGCATTTACAGTGGAGTGGCTCGAGAACACTGCCAGACATATCAACTCTCTGCCAGCCAGACATGCCTTACAAGTGACACTTCCACCATGGTTTTCCTCAGAGAGGACTTGACCGGGAACGTCTGACAATATAGTGACAATCCTTTTGTTTGTTTCCCCATGTTCTGTCTGTGCGGCACTTGGTTACGAGGCTGTGGGTGAGTCACAATAAAGTGAACTCCAAGGACTAAAAGGGATTATTTTAATTATGTGCCTGAATGAACTGTGCAACATAAATCAACATGAAATAGTAAAGCTTTAGCAGACATTTATGGGAATCTATTGAAATACTGTAAGGTCAAGGGCAAATTTTGATTGAGGCTTTTTTATTGCTGTCCTGGTGAAAACCAAACATATTTTATTCATCCACAGTGTTATTAATTTGTCATTAGGTTTTGCATTGATGTTGACAGAGCAATAGCATTACGGTTCTATTGAATTTTCATTACAATGCTAATAATGTTAAGAAAGCCCACAACGATCCGTTTAATACTGAGTATTATAATGACAAAAGAACACGAATGCTATTCTTTGGGGACTTCATCACACCTGAGCGAAAGTGCGATGGATACGTCACTTGGTTATAAAGTGGATGCAAATACCACTAAACCACGATGTGCCCGTCCATTCCTGACCCAGGCCCAGCTAGTGCCGAGTTGAAAGCCTCCACTTGTCATCTTCGCTCAGGACAACGGTTCTTGAGCCAATCCTAGCAGGCTTGGCAGAATATATTAGGAAATCTCATTCTTACCCTTGCCCATGGCAGTGGGTCTTGAACCTATCTCGTGGCCCTACACCCAGTGTGCCTGGGAAGACCCCCCACTGCCTACAAAGCATCCGCCTTGACCTAATCCCTGCCCTCTCTGCATGTCGGTAGCACCAAGCCTCTGCCTTAGCTTGCCACTGTTCTGTCCAGCTTGTCATTGAGACAGAAGCCCTATCCCGAAACCCCAGCTGGCTTGTTTGAGACTCCATTTCTCTTTTTAGTCGTTCTCTCTCCAAAGCCTGGACCCCGCCACGGGTTGGAGTTCTTATTCATGCCGAGTGGGCCTCTTGCAGCGACACAGCTTCTCCCACCCACCTGACTGCCAGGTTTGCCATTGCCATGGCCACCCCCCAGCCCGTTGGTTTGGACCCCATCATAATAAGGCTTTCCCAGCTTGCACCCACATTTCATTCTTTCCCCCTAGGACTTTGTGATTTGAGTAGTGGGCCACCTTCCTTGGGGACCTGTCCTAAAGCTGAATTTGTTCTCCTAGCCTCAAATCTTACCATCCCCAGCTTCATACCCTAACAGCCTACTGAAGTCCTTGCGTCATGGCTGCTGAGCTGCACTGTAGGTGGTTACGCACGGCTAGAAATGCTAAACCAAGTTAAGCCAAAGCTCATTGTTTATATAGTCATTTAATGAACTGATATGGTATAGGCAGACAGAAATATCAGTTCATTCAAAAATGTGTCCGTTTATATATGTGTAAAATGAGGATCTGGATCTATATCGATATTTAGATAGATTGATAGATACATATGGATAGATCCACCTCGGGTGTACGAAGAATACATTGCCCTGATTTCCTGCTTCATCGCACTTCATTCGAGTTCAGGAATCCACTTGCAGGATGCCAGTCTCAATGTCCTTGTGGCCAGAACTTTCTGCCTCCGTGTCAACGATTAGCTTTCGGAAAAAGCCTACTAATGAGCATGTTTATTCATTACGTATTCAAAGCAAACGAATGTTAAGACGTGCTGTAGCGTAGTAGGAAGCGTTCCAGCCTTGGAGTCGAACTACCCAGAGTTAAAGTGACTGTCCCCATTTCTCCCTGTAAAATGAAGAAAATAATAACTAAGCCACATGCTATGTGAGCTAGACAAGATGCTGTATGTGAAAGTACTCAGTTCCTCATCTTGCATACAGTAGGCGCTCAGTTGTTGCTTGTTCACTCATATTCTCCACACAACATGAACGCATAAGGGAGGAGGTGAGTGAGGTGTCCCGGGGCTCCCAGACTTCTGATTGCAAAAGGCCACGTGCAAGGCCAGCCCTTTACCTGTTGCATCTCGAGGAACAACGGGCCTCTCACTTCTGGCTTTAATTAACTTGTGGTCCAAGCGCTCCCGCACTCAGCAGGGCCTACAAAACTACTCCGAGGACAAAGGGCCTCCTGTAGGCTCAGAACGCTGGTGTTTCCTGGAATTAATGCTGTCATCTAAGCCCGCTCCAAGCTCAGTGCTGGCCGTTAGCAGGCACTCAAAAATAGTTGTTGAAGTAAACGTTGAAAAAGAGATGATCTAGCCTAACACATTCCTTTTGTGGAATAACTGGAGTAACTTCAGTTTCATATAAGTAACTTCTACCCAAAGTCCAGCATTTAGTCAGTGACGCAGTCAGAAGAGAATCTAATGTTACTAATTTCCAGCCAAATTCAATGAACTTTTATCCTGATGTTTCTTCTTTCTTTTTTCAAAAAAAATTCTCATTTATTTAGTGACCGCCTTCCCTTGGCTCCTCTTGTCTTTTCTTCCCACAGTACTTCCACTTGCTATATACACTGGGCATCCAAGAGGAATGAGTCGTGTGCCCCGGCTCTTAGCCCTGCCTGGGACGTCCTGCCTTACCTGGGCCCTCTGATGCCGCCCTTGGTCCTGCCTGAATCTGCGACACCTGTGGGACTCTGTATGCATTAGGTAACTTTGGTTACCTTCCTTTTCCTTTCAGCCTTTTTACTCCTACAAAGTTTTTGCAGCTTCCTGCTGTAACAGTCACCTCATAAAGCAGAAAGTCTTACCTAGAGCTCCTCTCCTTTGGCTCCTAAACCCTGGGGCAGTGAGAGGTCTGGGCAGAGCTTGAGATTCTACCTTTTGGTGACGCCACTGGCGCCCCCTGCTGGGGAGAGCATGCCAACACCTGCCTTCAACATTGCACTGAGTCGTCTGTCTACACTAGACAAGATCGATGCCGCGTGATTGTTGAGCCAGGTGCAATGGGGACAGCAACCTCGACACCACCAACTTGCTGGGACCTACAGGGGTCCTAAACCCTACCTCTGATATGCCGATGTGAGCCCTAAGGGGCTGCAGGTCTACCAAGCTGGTGTCTGCCCACCTCCTGTCTTATCATCTAGTTCTTAAGACTTGAGCTCTGCCTCATTTTCCTCTGGTTAAAGCTGTACTACCCCCTACCAGGTCCGGCCAGGCTCCTCTATAGGAGACTGGCCCCACTACCTCCGTCACCGACTGCTGCCGGAATTCTGCTCCCCACAGGCTGCCCCCCTGAAACCACGGCCTGCTCCTGGCTGACATCGACACATCTGGATTTCCGCGGCTACGCCGGCTCCCGGATGGACACGGCAGAGCGCAGTTCTTCACACGATGGACGCGGCTGATCCCCGTTCCTCTGCTACCACGTTTAGGGGACCCCCCTTTGAGGTTAGATCCTAGCAGGCTGACAGGCTTCAGAAATAGGCACGGTAAACATCATTTTCCTGCGCCCAGGAGAATAAAACAGCTAAACCTGGAAGGAGAGGTTCAGTCCCCAAATGTCCAAATCGAAGAGACGTAGGAACTGAACGTGCTGTGGCAATACGTAGCATTAATGGATGTAAGTGCCCCCTTTGCCCAGAAGGCGCTGGGTGCATCGCTTTGGGAGATAATGCATTGCTAAGTACTCCTGACACCCCATTGTAAGGTTGATTGCTAAGCAAATGGGCCGAAACTCAATTACTCCTAATTCTGAGCACCAGGGCACTGGGCCCACCTCGGCAGGAAGAATGCAATCAAAGGTGCCAACTAGAGAGAAAATTCCAGATGCTTGCTTCAAATATGTAATCTGAGTGTGTTTTAAGTGCATCTGAGTACTTCAGTGCTTTGTGAGTGGTCCAGCTGCATTATGAAGCCCGGATATTGAGAAACTAATAAGCAAACAGCTCTTACTTTTATAATGCTGTGTGCCCGAGTCAGAGGAAAAGCTGGGGATCATTAGAATACTGAATATTCCTTTTCCATCAGCTGTTACTAACTTCAGATTGACTTAGGAGGTCAAAGCATACCTTAGCTATTGATATATGCCCCATCAAATATATTGTAAATGGGGTCTTCTGAGTTTATTTTCCTAAGATAATAAACACGGTAACAGAAAATTGATGGCAAGACCAAAAAAAAGTGACCAGGTTTTCTTTATTTAAATTATGTTTTTCAATGACAGTTCACATGCAATATTATGTTGCATTAGCTTCAGCGGTACAGCATAGTGGTCGCACAATCATATACTTTACAAAGTGTCCCCCTGCTATTTCCAGCACCCACCGGGCCCCGTACATGGTCATTACATATCATTGACTGTATTCCCTGTGCTGCGCTTCACACCCCTGTGACTGTTGTGTAGCCACCGATCGGCACTTCTCAACCCCTTCGCCTTTTTCGAGCAGCCCCCAGCCCCCTTCCCTTCAGGCAGCCCTCCGTCTGTTCTCTGTATCCAGGAGTCTGTTTCTGTTTCGTTTGTTCATTTACCAGGTTTTCTTAATTCACCTGGAGAACGATCTCTTGGTTCATGAAAGGAACATGTTTGGGAAACTCCAAAATAGGTTGGTTTTATCACCTTTCCATGTAGCTCACAGGAGCCGGGGCCAGGTCTTCACTATGCCCCTCCTTAGGGCCTAGCATAGTGCCTTTCTACGTAATAGGGCTCCATGGATATTAATAGAATGTTGAAGGAATTTTTGTTTCCCACATTGTTTGACCAAAGGGGCCAGCTCACTGATCCATTTTAATGCAATTTTTTGCTGCCTTGAATGCAGTCTAGGTCATAGTCTGCAACCACTTACGTAATTTCCTCTCATTTTAACATATTTATAATTTGCATTATGTCCCAGGTCTATAAAATCTCTGAGACAGAGTGTGAAGAGCAAGATTAATGCTTCTTTTGCACCCAAATATAACGCTTGGGAGAATAAAGTAACGGATTTCAGCCTGTACATTTCAAGATGACAATACTATAAAGACAGATTGATATATACTTTTAATCATTTCCCTGCAGCTTTATCCCTCCACACCCCCCATCCTGACACCACCCACCCTTCCCCAAGGCCTCATAGCAGCTGTACTAAGATATTTACTAATTCAGATGCACCTAAATGCAACAAAATCCGCACACTCCTGTGTAGTAGACGGCAGGAGAAGGCAGGGCGCTTGTGCTGTGGGGCTGGCACGGAAGGCAGTTCCAGTTGCTAAGAGAGGTTCATTCTTTCGAGTCAGAAAACAGCCTTCGACTCCAGTCAGCCCAATTCCTGCCCAGTCCCCGGGAAGACAAGTGCGTCATTCTTCGAGGACAGCAGGCATGTTGGAAACCCGGGAACTTAAGGGCAAATGTGAAATATGTCGAAGTGATTAGCAGTGCTGCCCCTGGGGTGCTGCCCATGAGGATGCAACGCTCTGTGGCTTCTGGACCCGTGACCCTGGCCTTCAAAACATCAGCTGCCACTGCTGCTCAGGAGACGACAAGACATAGAAAAAAGCATGAAGGACAGGGACGCGTGACCAGGGACTCCTGTGGGCGGCTGCTCCTTATCAGCCGGAGACCAGGAGTACAAAAACGCATTATGGGGACAATTTTGTTTCCAGCTCCACCATCAGCTAGCATATGTGAAATCTCTGGCTCTTAATGGGAACCCTCACGTACAGCTAAGTACACAATTTGGCTTAGGATGTGAGCAGGCCAAAGACGCTGCAGTCTCTGGCGGGAGATAACTCTGTCTTTTAGCCTGTCTCTATCCAGCTTGTGACGTGATGTTACCACGAAGCGTTCACTTTCGTTTTTGTGGTCTGACTTTGGTTATTCCCTCTCCACCCCCCAGAACTGCGTTAAACTAAAAGAATGGAATGCCAATTAGTATTATAATAATCCTCATTGCCGCTGGTGGTTTTGAAGTTCGTCGTCATCGAATTTCTGCATGATGGTTTAAAAGATGCTCAAGAGATTAAAAAATCCTGATTAGATATTTCCAGTTCTTGCTAACATAAATCCATCCATCTTAAAAGTATTGCTATGATAAGTGCTAAGAATAGCAAATCCCGATGAATATGTCGGACCGTTGTAAATTGCTGTGTTTATCTGATTTATTTTCCTGAAGGTTGCCTCCGGCTCCAAAAACAGACTACTGGAGAGTTCCGCCTAGAATAAAGGGATGTTGGAAATAATTTTGGCTAGCTACATGGGGACCAATTGATACATCGATCACACATCTGCCAAATATTTAGCATAACAAATCAGCATAAAATCAAATGTGAGAAGAGGTATATTGTTACAAAAGTAAAAATGAAGACCATAGTTCAAATGATGGTTATTCAAAATACAATTTTTGTTACATTTCCTGAGAATTGAGTGGCCGGCAAAAAGTGCTAATACTGCATTACGTTTTAGCATTCACACTTTTCCTTTCACCCAAAAGCCACGATGACAGCTCATGTGGATGCCTGCTCTTTGAGACGGGCTGAGGTTCTAGCTGATGAATAGGGACACTGACCCGAACACTAGAGCTACCTTCGGGAGGAGTTGGTTTAATCAAATTCTTCAGCCAGCTGTTTAAAATGTAAGACATTGAAGATAATATACTTAAAGCAGTAGAGCACCTCACACAATACTGTCTCCATTGTATGTGTGTGTGTCTATATATGCATATATTTATTCTCATATATGTTAGTTATCATGCCTATATATAATATACTTATATATATGCTCATAAAAAGATGATCATTAATAATCATATGAATAATTATTTCTTTCTGGCACTCTTAAATCATTTTTATGCACGGCTTCTGTTGGCCAAGGCTATTTATAATATTCTATTTCTGGCACAAACCATTCCCGATGATATGATGAGTGTGATCCTCCAAACCGATCACAGAGCCGTGCACAGGCTCTGTCCCCAGGCCTTTCCCAGGGCGGGGTCGAGCCCCCTCAGTATCGGCGACACAGGGCTTCGCTCCGATGTTCCCCAGTTCCGTGCTGGCTCGAGCCCCTCTGCCGGAGCCCCACACTTCTTGGTCTGCACACACACTGGTGACGTTTCCGCCCTGGGATTTCCTGCATAGCCGACCCCATTTCATTGGTTTGTATGACGTGGCATAGGGTCTGGACAGACGGACACGTTCAAGTGGGTTCTAGCGCATTCCTTCATGGCTGAGTTCTAACACGCTCTCAAGCCCGTCTTTGCACTGCACCACTATGAATTCATCCTCAGACGTGCCCTGGGGGTTATGTGCTAGGAGAGTATTTCACCCTCTTCACCCCGATGATATCCTGCGTGTTGGTCGTTTTAGAATTCCAAATTAGCTAGGCAATTTAAAAATGTTCTTCTCTCTTAAAGTCTTTTTAAGAAAAAAATGCTGGAAACTGTAAACAAAAGTGTCTAAAGCCTTCAGAGCTAATTTCCATCACCTGCTCTGATTTTACTAAATACCATAAATTGCTTAAAACAAAAATAGAAAATTTTATATCCACAACGCTGCCCAAAATGGTAGAATAAGATACTACACGCTTCTCTTAGTCAATGTGAATGTTCTTGCTGCCGGCCCGTTCACAGAGCACTTCGTGAACTGCCCTCTGATTCCGAGCTCTTGTAGCCCGAGACCTGCCCCGTGTTTGTGCAGGCAGGAGAATGGAGGGTCCCTGGGGTGGTAGGGAGAACCAGGGTTTGAATCCTCGCTCTTTGGGTCCCTGAGTCTCTCCCAGCCCCCACTTTCCTCGCTGCCATTAGGGGGTCACACAATCACAGGGGGATTGCGAGGGTTCGGTGAGATAAGATGCAGAGAGTACCAAGCACCCTGCCCGTTCTATATTCCACCTGACAGGCTCCCAAAGCCACTTTGGCTGGACGTAAAATATCGGTGCTCAGCATCCTCTCTCACTTGAGTGGACCAACTGGCCAAGGACAGAGACAGCTGCGTATCAACAGTTGGCCCGGGGTCCGTGTAATTCAGTTTGAGTCAGTGCATAGTAAGTGCCCACGCAGCGCCTGGTCCATTACTCAGACCTTCCCACGGCCTGGGTTAACTTCCAAGGCAGCATCCCTGGCGGCTGGATCTCCTGGACTGACTGAGCTGCACCATTTCATCCACACCCAGTGCCCTCTGGATTGAGAGCACCTGCAGGGAAGGATGTGACGGGGAGACCTTTACATGCCCTCTGAGGTCACTTTCACTCACAGGACGCTGGCTGCCGAGAAGTCCCCACCAGAAGAACAGGAAAAACGGTTTGACACAGGGGGGCCTGTCTTGAGTGATGAGATTCACACGTTCGTGGGCAAACCAGATGAACAGCCTCACTGAGCACAGAAAGAAGTAAGATCTGAGTGCGCTGTCCCTGCAGGCCCAGGGCTGTTCCCGACAAACTGCCATTTCAGTGACTCAGCCCCGCGCTTCCCACCGGTGGCGTGTCTCACGTAATTCACACCTGGGTCACGAAAGCAGCATTTGCCTTGCCTTCCTTTCCCTTTGCGATCAAGGCTGGTGGCCCCCGCAGAACATGACAGACCAGGGAGGGGAAGGGAGAAGCAGACGAGAAATCCCAGGGTCTAGGGAGGTCAGCTAAAGCGGGCTGGGAAACTCAGTAACCACCGGTTCCAAACCAGGTTGAATCAGTGGCCCAAGAGCCCAGAATTGACAAGTGTGAGATACTGTTGAGGTTCCTAGTGGTAACTGTTGCCAGTTTAGCAAAAGAGCAGCACTTGAGAAGCCAGACGTGGAGAGCAGATTTCGTGAAAAGTCTCGGATTCTGCTGCCTCCCAGGACTTGGTTCTAATTTTGACTTGGACTATCCTCCCATGCTCCCACCTCTCACGCATCCTTCTATTTGGGGGCCTATTGTGGAGGAAGCTGGCTAATGCTCTGACCCGAAAGAGAAAAAAAAGTCCAAATATATATATTTTTTTCTTTTTGAAACAGAAAAACAAACTCAAAATTATCTGGGTTTTGTAAGTGTGTTTACAGCTGGCCCTCGTCACGGTCAGAGCTCACCAATCTGTTCGCCTCAGCCCGCTGGGAGCAGATACTTCACAGACAGTTTTTGCTCACTTGCAAACGCCAGTTGCTCTGCAGCTCAGCACTGCTCCTCCGCCTTTTACTCTCCTGAGACTCTGCTCTCACCCCCAGGCCTCCCCAAGCTCCCTGGGGCTAACGTAAGGAGAGAGCAGGGATCCAGGAGTCTAACAAGAGGCAGCCTTCTGATAGTTGCTGATGCGGGTCCATGGGAGGGACAGCAGTGGGGGTTGGCAGCCAGGGCAGCACAGTGAAGCTCCCTGCAGGCATGGCTTCTCCCGTGAACTTGGCGTGCATCCCCCATGAGCTTGTGCTGGGGCTACCAGGTGCTCATCTCTTGTCCTCAGAACCTCCTCTGCTGTGAGGACTCCCGAAACTCCTAGAAGTAAGGTCCAGAAACAAACATGCCTTGGCCGAGTGGCTCGGTGGGATGGAACGGGTTCGATTCCTGGTCAGGACACATACCCAGGCTGCGGATTCGATCCCCGGTCTGGATGCGTACGGGTGGCAAGTAATCGATGTTTCTCTCTCACATCCAAGTTTCTCTTTCTCCTGGAAGGATGAAGACCTTGGTTGGGCCATCACAGTCCAGGCCCATGGCTTACATCAGCCTTTGGCTTACATCGGCATCCAGGGCGGAACCTTAGGAATGAGCAAGCTTCCTAGGACTGCTCCAGACCCCCCCCCACCAAAGTCTCCAAAGATGCATCTTGGAAATGCATATTTTAAATCAGTGCCAAGTCGGATGATCCTGCTGAACGTCGAGTTTGGGAACTAGTCTAGGGGCTGACCTCCCCTTGGGGTCTTGGAAACAAGTTGCCAGTGTAGGTGATAGGTTTTCTGAGATGGTCTCACATTCAGCACAACTCTCAAGTGACTGATGTGTGGACCCGAGTGACAATTGACAGTGAGAATTAAAATTAAGCTTTCGTCCAAGATCATGCTTGTCCTGCAGGCCGAATGTGGCCAGGTGAGCAGGGACCCAGAGGCAAGGGAGGGGACTGGATGATCCCAAGAGCCAGAAGCATCAAGCATCCCGCATGACCTGGAGGTGTCTATGTTCATCAGAAGAAGGTGTTGCCATAGAAACACAACACTCCTGTCCACGGACCCAGATGCGTCACCTGCTTTGATCTCTGACACCCCTCTTTACTGGTGCCTTAACTTCCACCTGCATCCTGGCCCTACATTATCTTTTTATGTAAAAAATACAATGTAATTGATTAGCTTTGCCCATTTTTAGTGAAAATCCAATCCAGGGGCCAACAGTTAGCAAGAGTTTTAGAGAAACAGACAATCTTTCTGGAGGACCTTTTACTACAAAGTGTCTGTAGCCACAAGTGTTCCTTGGCATTGCTAATAACACTGAAAAGCTGGAAGCCACCTAGGTGTCCAACAGGGTAAATTCGTTATTATGTATATGCACGCAGAGTGCCTAACATACAGTCACGGCTCCAGACAAAATTTAATTACGTGAAAAAATTGACATTACATTGTTAAGTGAAAAAGCATGCTTCAAAAAACATGTACAAGTTCTTGCATGTGTAAAAAAAGATACGCCAAAATGTTAATATAATTTTCTCCGGATGATTGGGTTATGGGTAATTTGATTTTCCTCATTTTAAAATTTGTTTGTCTATATATATATTTTTAAATTATCATAAAGTAATCTGTTAATTTTATTAGAAGAAAAACAACAAATAAACATTATTACAGAAGTCATAACCCAGAGGAGTCTCTCAGGTTATATCTGAATCACCATAACTCTCTTGTGGGTGGTTTTCAAATACGGTTGAGAGGGCTGAGTTATTTTTATTAACAGCGGATCTCTCCCATTTACTGCTTGATTTGTGCCCACTCCAGTCACAGGAGGTAACCCTAACTTCGGCCTTGGTATCCATTACCATCAACTCCTGGCGGTCTGCACAGCTTAACCACTGCCATAGACAGCCATTCCGTAAACAGCGTGGTCAGACTTGGAGAACAATACGTGGTTACTGCCCCAAAGAGTCAGTGCGGTGAGGGAGAAACGGGAAGCAAACTCTAAGTGACTTAAGAGAGATGAGACTTAACAGAGCCCAGAGGAAGGAACACCTAATTTTGACAGGGAAAGGCGGGCGAGGTTTCCTGGAGAAGACCCCTTTAAGCTGGGTCCCAAAGGATGAGTGGGAGTGTCCCTGGTGAAGGAGGGAGGGAGGGAGGAGCCGGCAGCTCCCCCAGAGCTGGGGAGAAGGTGGAGCCGTTGAGTGTGCCTGGAAATCAGGCTCCTAGGGAGAAAGGAGGGTAATGGGCCTGCAGGGACAGCCAGCTACTTGACAGAAAAAGAGTACAGAAGTCTAATTTGATCTGTTGGGAAATGGGAAGTCACATCACTGATCTATTGTAAGGACAAATCTCTGGTGGCTCTTTGGAGGCTGGCCTAGGCTGGGGAGAGGTTGGAAGCAGGAGGCAATGGAGAGGCTGCTGCGGGATTCCAGATGAGGGATGCCAAGGGTTGGGGCCAAGCCGGTGGCCTGGGAATGGGGAGAGGCTTGATTTGAGGGGCCTTTTGTCCAGAGGCAGAGAATGCCCCTCTTCCCCTGTTGTAAGTGTTCTGTGCTTCTTCGAGATGGAAACCTCCACACAGAACATCACCCCGCCAAACCAAACTTGAACCAGTGTGTAAGCACTTGTGGTTGACAAAGTCCCCTAGGTCCAAACCCAGTTTGCTGAGAGTTTCCCCCCAAAATGAGTAACGGCTGCTGTGTATAAAACAGAACCACCCCCAACTCACACATGTTTCTGAGGTTCTTTAAGATGCTGGGAAGAGATGAAAACGGTTCCCAGCACTGGTTTTTAAGAAAATGTCAGATCCAAAATATTCAACCATGTTCTCCTGTTGACTCAACTCAAGTGTATAGTGAGGCACCTTGAGAAATGGCATAATCCTCCTGGTTGAGATATGGGGAGGGATCAACCCAGAGCATTTTGGTGTCGAGGATCCTTGGAGCCAAAGGTCTAAGCACAGAGCCTGCATGCCATGCTGTGGCATCCTAGGGAGTTCTCAGTTGTGTCTTGTCATAGATGACTGGCCAAGGTCACCAAACCAAGAAGAGGGGACAAGTGTGAGCAGTCACAGACACCCAGAAGCACAGGCCCTGTGGGGAAGGAGGGTGTGAGTGAGAGGTTGAGGGAGGGAAAATAAAGCTAGAACTCTCCCTATCTCAATGCATGACCAGGATCAACCAGACTTCTGATTTGGCTCTTCTGCAAACCTGGATTTGTTAACTATTTGCACATCATTTATTTAGAGGCCAGGATGAATGCTCCATGGAGAAAGGCAGAGACAGAAAGCAGCTGGAGGCAGACAGCCCGCATTCCCGATTGTCCCATACAACCTAGCTCCCGCCCACATGGGCTCATCCTTCCTGCAGAACAAAAATCCCCACAGCCAACTGGACCCGCCCCTCAGGAGGCAGTCACCAAACAAACATGAGCAGGACACGTGAGACCCACTCTCTCAGCTCCAGGGGAACTTATAATTCTGGAAAGAGAACTGACCCCATTTGGCTCTCTTCCTAAGAGTATTTGGGGGTTCGTTATTGCTGGCTGCTTCATGCATGCTCTGTCTCCCTGGAGACCAGCTTAGGATGGCCAGTGGCTTTAGTGAGTGCCCACTGTCTTCTTCCACTGGGGATGTCTATGTCCAATCCCTCTGACCTGGTGGGTATAATCTACAGAGAGAATCAGCTTTGACCTTGGCCTATGTCCTCCTGACCTAAACTCTGCTTGTTCCAAAGGGCCACATGACTATTTCCGCGATGCTTCGAGACACTCTGGTCTCAGCTAGTCAGTCATCCCTCCACACCCAGGAGGCGGAATGCCTGCAGGGCCAGGCTCAGAGCGGGAAGCGTTTCTGCACCCAGAGAGGTTGATGCAGTTAGAACTCGACTCTCGCATTTCTTGACTTACTGAAAGAACGCTACTCAGCAGTATATTGTCATAATTCTATTTGGGAGTCATTTGCACACACACACTGGTAGCTTTCCGTCTCGGTTACTGGGAGAGAAAGCGAGACAAAATAACAGGATATTGTGTCTCACTGGCGCGTGTCAAAGAAAACGCAACGAGAATATGTGCATTGAAGCGGATTCTTTTCTGGGAGAGGCCCTGCAATTGGAATTTGGTTTACTCAGGAAAAATCAGCTCCTTGTTTTGATCTCACGCAGCTGTGAGAAAATGAGCCGCCTAAACTCCACGAAATGATTGAGAACATTTGTTTCTCAGCATTTCGGCCCGGCTGGCGGCAATACGGAGCGAAATGGCTCTGAGACAGTACTTTTCCAAGCTTGCCTCTTCTTTATGAGGCCCTAGGTAGAGGCTGTAAATGTTTCCGAGGCACTTATTTGATTTATTCACAGAGAAATGAATTTACTGGGATGTCCTGGAAAAAAAAGAACCAGCCTAGTAAAATACTCTGTGAGAGAACAGGGCACCCGCCCTGCCACGAGACAGCACTAATTCCCACAAATGGATGAGTTGTCAATTCCCTTATTAATGCCATTAATTAGCTCCCGAATTGCCTCTTTCATGATCCAGGTAGATGTTGAATTTCTGCAATGCGTTCTTCTGTGGCTTTGATTTTTACTCCTAATACCCAGGAGCAACACATGGGGGGATTTCACTATTAAATGCTAGACGCTCACATTTCTCTTCTCTGTCCGCACAGCCTTTCATTCCACCTGAACACGTCGAGCTGAGCCTGCAGCGGGTTCGAGGACAAGCTGACCCCTGCTGTGTGAGTGTGCGGGTGTGAGAAAGAGGGACGGCGTGGGCCAGAGAGAGATCCAAGACACCCCAGGAATAAGTTGTGGGAAGTTGTAGAGGATCCTTTCCATCCCCGACCCTCTTTCGGGTCACAGGTTTATTTCATTGGACAGCCTCTTTCAGGGGCCATGCCCTTTTTTTAGCCCTTTGGCCTATCTTTTGTGCCCTGATTCTTTCTTATTCTTTCTTTTTTGAGAGAGAGAGAGACAAATTGATTTGTTGTTCTACTTATTGATGCATTCATTGGTTGCTGCTTGCATATACCCTGACCAGGGATCGAACTTGCAACCTTGGCGTATGAGGACAGCGCTCTAACCGACTGAGCTACCCAGCCAGCCAGGGCTGTGCTCTCATTCCTGTGGCTGGAGGAAATTTTGACATATTCTCCTATTTTCACCCTCATAAAAGTTGGGTTATTTTTCTTTTCCTTAGTTCCTTTCTTTTTTGTTCTCTGCATGAGTATGAGGAGCATAGCCACAGTCTTCAGCTTTGATCAGCGTGGGAGGTGGATTTTATCCGCATCTTATTGCCTTGCCCATTCCATCAAACCTAGATGTCTTTTCTTCTCTAGCCTCAGCCCCCAGGTCACCCTTCTCTCTCCCTGTGCACTGCATCGCACGTCTTGTTCTTTATCCCTAGTCTTGGTCAGAACCCCAGGCTCGCAGATCCCTTGGACTCAACGCACCTCCACAGCGACCCTAGTAATGAACTCCAAGACATGTTTTCCTAATGCTGATGCCTTACATTGACAGAAAGCGGTAGTGGCAGGCAGATTGGAGAGGAGAGAGGTGGCTAAGTGCCGTTTGCCAATGTTCATACCCAGAGAGAGTCAAGACCACTGGAATCTTTGAGACCCTCCAGAACGGCCACTTCATTTCGCAGAAAAGGTAACTGAAGACCGTGGAGTTGAGAGACTGGCCCATGTCCTTACAGCTAGCAAACACCTAAGCAGCCCCCGCCGCAGGGCTTCTGGCTCAGTGTTCTTCTGTCACTCCCAGCTGCCTCTATAGCCACTTGTCATTTTGCTGCCCAAACCTGAGGCTTAAGGAGGGTTCTCCTCCTATTTCTGCCAGGGACAGAATGGGCATAACTTTCTTCTCTGATCTTCTGACTTTGAGGCTAGTTTGTCATCTGTGTAATTCCTTGAAGCTAAATGAAATCCCCCCACGATCAGGGATTTGGGAGGGGTCAGCATCAGAATCGCCAGGCTGGACTTAGGGAGCCCCTCACTGCCCTGGTGTTCCAAGAATGCCAGCCAGCCCTCAAGATTTCCTGAAGCTTGTTTGTTTTTTGTTTTTTTTAAGGCTTGTACCTGCTGATTAATTAATTGAAAAGAGCTACTGGAGCACAAACATAGTCTCACCCGTGTTAGTCATTCCTGGATGGGGAAGAGGGAACCATGTTAATTTGGGCAATTTCTATTCTGCTCGTGTCTCCCGAGCCCAGCGCGGTGGCCCACAGAGCTCATGTGCTCATGGTTTAATTGGGTTAGAAATTAAATGAATGCTTTTTCCTTCTAAAGGAGAAGGAGAGCCGCCCCGTACCAAGACTAGCAATTAACAGTGCAAGAAGGTACTTGGCAGGCGCGTCAACGGCGAGGCACATACCACAGAGGAAAGGAACAGACGCTCTCGCCCCAGAAAGGGCCAGAAAGGTTGAGAGAAGGCGATTCTCAGTGTCGACAGGTGGGGGTGCGGAGGAGGTGGGTTTACCACCATCTAGATAATCTCAAAGACACACGTAGGGGAGAAAGGAGAGGCTAGCAATGCTATTCTCATGGGCTTCTGTTCTTCCATGAAGATGAAAGAAACTTCTAGATCAAATGACTCATGACTTGAGATGATTCTAATGCTCCCTAGATCTAAATTCTGTGATGTCATAGGAAACTCAGACCTAGCCTCACCAGCCCACGAAATGCTGATGGAGCAAACATGCTTTCTCAAGTGTCCCCATTATTTCTGGAGGTTCCCAAAGGGGTGTCTGATATGTGTCCCCAACCTCATCTGTCAGCTGCCGCCACTGCGAGGTGCCTTCTATTTGCCCAAGAATCTCTCTGAGAAGTTTCCCCACTGATACTGCTCGCTCATAGACCTCAGCATCCACCCAGGGTTCAGTCTCTAGCAGCTTCCACAGCCCCCACACTAGGCAAAGGTGCCTGCCTTTCGAGAGTCTACATGATAAGATACAGTCAATAAAAACTATCAGTAAGTGAAATAAATAGGGTGTTAGTCCAATGTGCTTAGGAGAAAAGCAGAATGAGAAGAGGTATAGGGAACGTTGAGGGGGGTGACCAGGCAACAAGGGAAGTCTTCCCTGAGAAGGTGACATTCGACCCCTGAAGGTGATGAAGGAGCAAGCCATTAAGATATCTGAAGAAGAGAGCTCCAGGCTTCTAGAACAGCAAATGCCAAGACCCTAAGTTGAAAAGATGCCTGGAATATTCTTCAAGAAGGCAGTGTGGCCTCGGAGCAGAGTGTGCGAGGGGCAAAGCACTAGGGGCCAGGCCAGACACACACGGGCGCCAGGCCTTGTAGGGCCTTGTGGGCTCTTGAAAGGATCTTGGCTTTTCCCCTGAGTGAGACTAGAAGTCATTGAGGGATTTGAGCAGAGAGGGACATGACGGACTCTTGTTTTGATAGGATAAGTTTAGCCCCTCCCTGGGGAACAGATTGAAGGGGGTAAGTGTCAGAGCGGGAGGTCTAATTAGCAAAGTGAGGAAATAACCGGGGTGGAGGTGCGGGGGGGGGGGGGGGGGGGGGGGGGTAGCAGAGGGCGTGAGGAGAAGGCATGGCATATTCTTCCATAATTCCGAGTGTTGTTTTCATGACACGAAATGACAACATTTGGTTTCTCTGGCAATATAAAAGTTTGGGGGTTTTTTCGTGACGAAATAAATAAGTACACGTGAAGCGCAAAATGGCCCCAGGCAGGCGGCAAATATTTGATGAGTGCCAGTTATCGCTTATTTTCTGTATTTCCTACGTGGCTATTTCAAAGAAGGACTCACTACAGCTGATAACCAGTACTGTGTATCCACACTTGTGATTGGTTAAAATGAAAATAAATACCAGAAATCATGTATAGGAGGGAAGGGTTGTGGTTGAACCAGACATCAGAGTATGACTGGAATTAAACACTAGTTCACTGTAGGTGCTTCCTGATAGCCAAGATGAGAAATAAAATCCCACATTTTATACATTTCTGTCTGATAAGAGGAAACAGCAAATTTCAGGACATCTGGACTTGTTCTTGGCGCTGAATGTCCATGGACTGTGGATATAAAGGACTATGGTTATTAGTATATAGTATCCTCAGCAGCAATTCAGCAGGAAATAGAGGCACTCTTTCTCGGGCTGTTTCTTTTATTGATTCACAATAGAATTATTAAATAATAACTCAGTGAGGCCATTAGGGAGACAGCATGCTGTAGTGAAAAGAGAGTTGGATGAGTTCTTAGAGGAGCTGAGCCTGAGGCCCCTTGAACCCATCTGAGCTTTAGCACATGTAACCTTTCAGAACCTTAGCTTCAACATTTGCAAAATGGGCTCTGTACTAAGTCCTTCTCTGTCTATCAGGCAAAACTGTCGTGAGGTGTGAATGAGATGATTCGTTTAAATGGCACCTTCACTCATTCCATGCACACATTTTTCCTACGGGTCCTCCCTGCACCGGTCACTCTTACAAGTGCTGAGTGAAAGAGGAAAAAGCCAAGGCCACCCCCATGAAGCTTTTGTTCTAGCAGGGGAAGACAAAAAAGCATGTTTAAGAAAGTGAAGTGATAACAAAGGGGGTGGGGAAAACTAAAGGAGGGTGAGGGGATAAGAGAGTGGAGCTAGAGGAACAGGGAGTTTACATGTCACCTGGCTGCCCCTGTCACATGTCACTCTGCATCTGCACTTTTGACTGGCGTCTACTTCATGCGTTCATTTGTTATTTCAATAAACACAGAGTCACTCCCCTGCACTGGAGTCGGGGCGGTCAGTTGAATAATTGCCAGTTTATTATTCAATCGACCCACTCTCATCATCTAAGCAGCCACCTGGTGACCAGCAGCATGCTTGGGTGGGAACTCTACCTAGTGGGCGTGAAGAGCGAGGCCAGTGGCCCTCAGTCTCACCCAAATCAGCCAGTCTGCCTCTTCTTCCTCTGCCTCCTTACATCATGCATTAGTCTGCTGGGGCACACAGGGCGGCCTAAACAACAGAAGTTTATTTTGTCACAGTTCTGGAGGCTAGAAGTCCAAAGTCAAGATGTGAGCAGGTTTGGTGTCTCAGGACAGTGCCTAAGCATTCATCACATAAAATAACCAGAGTTCAAATCCCGACTTAGCAGTGCGATGGCTTTTATCAGGAGCTTGACCTCCCTAGGCCCACGCGGCCTCAACTACAAAATGAGTGATGACATCCACACCTCGTGAGGCTGTGGTTGGGGACACGTGCCAAAACGTCGGTGGTGATCATCTTTGGGAGGTGGGATTACAGGGGATTTGTTTTGTGCATTTTGCTCATACATATTACTTTAAAAATAATGAGCATGGATTTCCTTTGTATTAATATAACTTCAAAATTAAATAATATTTGTAAAGGACTTAATATAGGATCTGACTCATAGTAGGTGTTTAATAAATGGCCCATCTTAATACTACTGAGCTTTTCTTTTTTTTAAATAGTATGATTCCATTTATTAATAATTATATTCATACAAATAAATGGATTTCTTGTAGTATTAGCGTTAAAATGGATAATCTGGATAACATTTACTTTATTCTTTTTTAACATAAGCATGTATTATTTTTTTCCTTCACTAATCTTTGTTCAATCTTTGTTCACTAATCTTCACAATATTTGATTCCTTTTTTTTTTTTTAGGATTTTTTATTGTTATTCTATTACGGTTGTCCCAGTTTTTCCCCCTTTGCCCCCCTCCATCCAGCCCACCCCCTGCTCAGTCAGTCTCCACACCGTTGTCCATGTCCATGGGTCATTCATACATGTCCTTTGACTAGTCCTTCCCCTTCTTTCCACCATTATCCCCCTCCCCCTCCCCTCTGGCAGCTGTCAGTCTGCTCCATGTTTCCATGTCTCTGGCTCTATTTTGTCCATCAGTTTATTTTGTTCATTAGATTCCTCTATAAGTGAGATCATGTGGTATTTGTCTTTCACTACCTGGCTTATTTTACTCAGCGTAATGCTCTCCAGTTCCATCCATGCTGTCGCAAAGGGTAGGAGTTCCTTCTTTCTTTCTGCTGCGTAGTATTCCATCACGTAAATGTACCACGGTTTTTTGGATCTACTCATTTATGATGGACACTTAGCTGTTTCCAGCACTTGGCTACTGTGAATAACGCTGCTATGAACGCACGGTGCATATGTTCTTTTGAATTGGAGACTCAGGATTCTTAGGCTATATTCCCAGCAGTGGAACCGTGAGGTTTTCAATAAGCCTGAAAGGGCCTCTTTCCTCTGTGGCATAGGGCTGTTGACCATGACCCAGCCTGAAGCTTGGGGCTCAGTCACTACCAGAACGTGGCTGGGAGGGCCAGCCCCCTTCTCTCAGCCAGCTTTGGAAATCAGGATAGAGGGAGGACTTCCAGTGGCTGTTAGCTGAGGGGCTCTCTCTTTTAGGCTAGTTGGTTCTCACCACCTCCTACCCCGCCCCCCACCAGAGCCCCATTCACCTCCTAATCCTGTGTGATGAGCTTTCAACAGTACTTAGTATTCATCTCAGGCCCTGCAGGCTGCAGAGAATATTAATGTGGCAAATTCCACTGTTTATTTCCCCTACATCCCTTCCAGGGGTGCGGAATGAGACGGTGCCCAGCTGCTGGAACCCGACCAGTGGCAGATCCGTGCAGCCCTGGAAGAGGCTGCCGAGACAAAGATGTGGTTCTTCAGCCAGTGAATTTCCAGTGCAAGAGAGGGGCTTGTCCACCCCTCCCCAACGTGGTAGGACAGACCAGGTGCTATTCACTGTGGGCTGGAGAGCAGAGCGGGACATCCCCCCCACAGGGCCGTCCATCCTCAGCAGAGCGGCTGATGGTGCAGGAGGCAAGGGAACCAGGGCGAGTCCTCATTTTTCATCAGGAATCCTATGGCTTTTGCCTGTTGTCAGATAATCTGCCAGGGCAGCTGGTTCTAGCCTGGGTCCTAATGACCTACTTTCTGTTTGGTCGCCTTGGATTCTGTCTTTGAATCCAAGACAGAAGCAATTATGTCTTTGAGGATTGGCTTGAAATACTTGGAAAGCCATTGTTCTTGTTCCCAGTGAGCAAAGGAGAAGCGTAGCCCCCAGGTTAAGGGTTCTGGTGGCACATCAGACGTGAGGGGAGAGACCCAGGAGCTGGCCACTTGGAAGCCTGCATGACTGCTAGACGGGTCTGCAGCCAAAACTGGTGTTGCGCTAAAACCCCAACAATTACCCGAGTTCTGGGGGTTGCTACAAAAAAAACCCCTGAATAATTCATCTGAGGAGCCAGGGTTCTGCATTCATCTGGAGGTGAATGCAGCCAGGGGGGCGGATCTCAGGGCAAGTCCACAGTCCAAGGACACTCTAAGCCAAGCATTGTTTTAATTATCCCAGATAAGGCCTAGAAAAGGCAGAGACTTACCTCACTATCGGTACCTAGACAGGGAGGCCAGAGCCCAGTGTAGGGATGGATTCTAGTTCTATCCTACGGCTGCTGCATTCGTTCATCCGGTCATTTACACATGTATTCATCCACCTGTCAAACAATGACATTCTTCCGTGGCTGCTGCTTGTACAGCATGCCTGTACAAGGCAGTAAGTGTGCAAGCCCTAGGTCATACTCTCTGGGTTCAAAGCCTGATTCGCTGTGTGTCCAGGAGATGTCCTGTGCCTCAGTGGACTCATCTGTAAAATGGGGTTTTTCTGCCTTGGAGGGTTTTTGTGAGGAGAAACTGAGGCAGTCTATGCTTGGTGCTTAGCATAATGTTCGGCATGTCCAAAGCACTCCATACGTGGCAGCGCCCACCATTATTTCAACAGAAGACTCAGAGATGTTAAAGTCTGGGTCCCTGACCTTGAGACGACTGTACTTGTACATGTGTGTACTGGTAGCCTGGCACAGACCACAAGCCGGGGTGTCTTATTCTGGGGTCAGTGAGCTTTCCTTGCAGACTTGGCTCTAATCCCCCACCCCCCACCCCCCAGCACCAAACAGAAGGCTGCAGCTGGTGATGACCTGGTTATGAACGAGATCTGGAGGTGCAACCCTCAGGCCTAGCAGGCACTCACTCCCCATTCGCTCTGCAGTGTTGGGTATCCGCCACTTCCTCCATTTTTTCCCTAACACCTCCTCCTCTTCTTCAGCCTAAGACAACATAAAAATGCATCACCTGAAGCTGAGGCTGACAAATAGCCCCATCACGGATGTTCGGAAACAAATTCCCTTGTCGATGGCGCAGCTCGGTGAACCATCCTCCTTCACCACGGGGCCTTCTCAGAGCCGAGATAAATGAGCCAATTTGGCTCTTTAGAGCTCATCTGTCTGGGCCCAATTACTCTAGGAAATTATGAATTATAATTTGTTTGTGTGATCATTAATTCACCTACTCACAATTCCTCACAAACCATGGCATTGGAGAGAAATTATTAACCAACTCATTATGTTTAATGCACAGCTTGTTTAAAAAAAAAAAAACCCTGAATAATTCATCTGAGGAGCCAGGGAAAGTTCCAATGGTAATAATAGCTCTCTTTCATTGAGTACCCTCTGTACCGATCCCTGGTCCAAACCTGATCCACACAAGAGCTCATTTCGTCCTCACGTCCACCCATTTCATAGATGAAGAAACTGAGGCACACAGAGATTAAGAATCTTGCTCCCAGTCAATACATAGTAGAACTGGATTTAAATCCAGGCAGCTCTGCTCTGGAGTTGATGCCCTCGCTTCCTAGTTTCTCACTCATCGGCTGTTTTGGAGAAGCCCCTTGGTGCCAGGCACTGCACTGGGTACAGGGACTTCAAAGAAGGACAGGATGGGGACCCTCCCTTACATGGGACAGACACATAAACAAATGGAGCTTAGATGGGAACCCAAGCTTTCTGGTCCAAGAGGAAGATTGAGCGATGAGGAGGAATTTGTCCATCCATAAAAAGGGAATGAAGGGGAAGGGTGTTGCAGGAAAACTCTGAGAAAAGCCAGACCAGGATGCCTCCAGATTCCTTAGCAGGTGTCTCCTTTCTTCTACAAAACCCTAGCGAGCCTTCCCATTCCTACATGCTCTGAAACCACTCACAAGAGAAGTAGCACAGCAAATTTTTTGAGAGGATCCTTTCCCCTACCTGAGCCCAGAGGTATCCTGGAGTCTCAAAGGAAGTTTGATCCCCTTGATGTGCTGTTCCCTCTAGAGGGGTCTGTGTTTTCCCCTTAAATGAAAATCCTCTCCCCCTTGTTCTTGAAATCTCAGGTCACTCAGAGATTCGACCAGCAACTCACAACATTTCAGCTGGTTGCCGCGCTGAGGGCTGATGGCACGTGGACAGGGCCTCCCTCTGCCCTCAGAGAGAATGGCATGCGGGCACGTCACACGGAGTCCATTTGACTTGGAGACTTCTCAGGGAGCCAGCTTGCTCTTCCTTCAATCACCTGGCCAGATAGGTAGATTGCTTCAAGAAAAATTCCCTGTTTGAACCCTGAGAGGTGCGAATGGAGATCCTCACTCTGCCCAGGCCTCCCCCTCAGCAATACTGTCAGGCCTGAGAAGTGGAGTGGCCCCCCTCTCCAGGCACATGGCAAGCAGGGAGAGGTTGGAGGGTGAAAACTGACCTCAGGGTCTTTGGGGGACAATCTAGGAGCCACCGACCCCAGGAATGCTTTCCATTCCTCTTGCTGCATCCCAGGCCAGGTTAACTCTGTGTCCCTGTGACCCCTTCAATGACAAGCTCACAGCAGCCGTCCCCTCTAGGACTAGCAAATCTTTGGCTTTGGCTCTGTCCCCTGGTGAGTCCTCCAGGGTCCAGCGCCTGGTGCAAACACTGACTGGACATCACACCATCGGTGTAAGCCCAACAAGAAAAGTAACCAAATCCTCTCCCATTTCTGCCAATCAATACAGCTATGGATTTCAGAGCCTGTGAGTTATCTTGGGAACCACCGTGTGTCCTAAACACCCACACTCCCTCACATCAGACCTTTTCTTGCTACTCCCGCCATCCCAACCGGGGGCCGCGCTCCCACACGTCAAGGCTGGGTTTCCGGGCTGCCTCCCGTGGGTCCTTTTGTCTCCACCCTCTCCACTCCCACCCCCACAGCCTCCCCAGCAGCACCAGGCCACTGGCCTCCTTCTGGAAATACCATGCCGCTCCTGTCGCGTGACTCCACTCTTCCAAAGTGCGGGATGGCTCTCTGTTCTCAGAAATGCACCCAGACTCTCCAAGTAGCTTCCCGGGCCCCCACAGTTTGCTGCCAATTGAAGGTGTCCGCTCTGGGTCTCAGACTCTGTGTTCCCCAGACTTCTCCCTGTCATTCATTCCCCCCAGAGTCCCTGCTTGTGAGGTGACCAGGACCTGTGACTTTAGGGAAATCCAGTGGATGGGAGGGAACACTCACTGGAGACAGCAGGAAGGACACACAGGCGACCCCTGTCATTCAGGGCCTCTCTGCTCACCAAGTCTGTTCAGGTAACTCCCAAGCAGTGTGTTCCAAATCTGAGCCCAATTCCCCTTCTTCATATGAGCTCAGTGTTTGGTGAGCTTTTTATCAAGGGCTGGCAGGCTGGTGCCAGCCTGAGGAGGTGAGCGTGCCCCTCAGTGTGGTGGGGACAGGCTCCCGCCTGAGAAGACTGCGCCCACCACTTGTCATTTCCCGACAGCTCCCCTACCCTTGCACCCAGCCTGCTCGTAACTGGAAAACTCAAACTTCTGTAACCTTCAACAGTCGCATGAAAGACGACTGCCTGGCCAGGCCAGCTCCTCGTGGCTCAGACTCCATGGAGCTCTGAGGCTTTGTCAGAGCCAGGCTGTGAGGTCCGAGCCCGTGGGGCAGCGCCGCCCCCCTTACTGTCTAGGCCAGTAAAGAGAGGCTGCAGACAGCAGGGAAGGCACCCGCTCTAGAATTCCCATGGAGGGACCTAAGGGAGCTACTTCCATTGATGAAACTGTACAGAACGCATTTTTTCAAATTAGGGTGTTCACTGGGGTGATTTGTGGGGACTGGTGGAAATAATGAGAGTCAACCCCCTGTACTGGGCACTGATACTTACCTTTCAATGCCCTTCCCCTGCTCTGCTTTTCCCCACAGGGCCAACCCCTGACAACGGCCTTTCCCTGGTTCCTGTGTCCCGGGAATGGGAGGCGCTGGCAGGACACTGGAGGCCACGAGAACTGGGAGGCCAAGTGCTTCTCCCTGGTTGCTGTCCTGAGCAGCATCTCAAGGATAGCCTGCATCCGCTGTCACCCCAGCCTCTGTGGGGCACCCCTGCCCTCGCTCCAGCTCCCACGGGATGGCCTTCCCCTGGGACAAGCAGATACCACCCGCTCCCTCCGACCGCCTACAATCCTGACCCCCCTCTTTGGGCTCTCTCCACTGAACTTCGGGGCGTGGATGCGTTTTCCTGACTGGACCTTCTCTCCTAAGTGGTGCCTGACCCAGCCACTGGGCAGACACGGACCCGGTGGCAGCCACGCAGTGAGAACGGGGCAGTCGGTCTGTTTTGACCTGGCCTCACAGCTCCGGAAGAGAAGCGAGAGGGCCACAGACACGAGGGGTTCGAGGACTGGTGGTGGTGTCATTGCAGTGGGGTGGGGGTATTCGGGGTGCTTCCCTCTCGGGCTGTGTGTTTCTGAGGTTGGAACGAGTTTGTGCTTCTGGAGTCCTTGCCGACCGGCACCGGGGCAGAGGCCAGGCTGTGGGGTGGGGAACGCAGGCCTGGGGCTGGCATTCATTCCTACGCGCTCTGATTTCAGGTGCCTTCTCTGACCAGGAGCCCCTCAAAGGAGAAATGGCACCTCTGCTTCCTCCTTCCCCTAACACCCCTACCCACACCCAGGCCGCACACTGCCTGGGAAGATGAGCCTGAGCTCGTCTTGGTGTTGAGCTGTGGCTGGGAGGTCGTGGATGTCGGACCACAGCCGGCAGAGGTGGGCACCATAGAACTGGTTCTATCAGCCAAGACTGACTGGAAGGCCGGGTCTGGCAGGGACACGCATAGACTCTGGATGTCGCCAGAACGCCCTGAGGGACGAACATGGACTTTGAAAACTGACAGAAGCCCCTTGGAGGAATGGCCTGGTACCTTGCTTATCTCCAGGGTTCATAGCAGTCTTTCCAGCTAAGGGACATGACGTAAACTGGCAAAATCATCACAACAGCTCACCCTTCCACGAGCTCAGTGGCTGACACTGTGTGAGCCATGCAGAATTTTCCTGGACACCTGACGACATCACTGGAGACTCTCAGGTACAGACCAGAAGCATCTGGCAGGTAGTCGCTGCTTGCCTTCATTGCAGCGGAGGAAACTCGGAGCCTCTCACCCAGAAACCCTGACTGACAGACAGCCTTCCAGACTCAGCACTGGTTTGCAGCACGCTCTGATTGCTGACCTTTGTTTTCTTCTCCTGTTTCCACAGGCAGAGACCATGTCGAGTACCCGATTGCTCGCACACCTAGTGGAGAACTCGGGAGCCCACGGGCGGCACTGCTTCCTGAGGTGACACTCAGCACACTGAATGAACTGACTTGTTCTCAGGACGGAATGATTGTGTCAGTGAAACAGGGAGCACTCTGCCAACTTAGCTTATAGGATGTGAAACTTTATTATCGTATTTTGCCGTGTATAATGCACACCCACGGTTTTGTGCACATTATACATGGGATTATTATACCTGTGTAGTAATAATCCCATGGTATGTAATCACTATACCCATGTATAATGCACACCCTCATTTGCATGGGGCATTGGTGACGTCCCAGGAGCACTGAGTTCCACAATGCATGGGAGTTCCAGGAGACCCAGTGCGAGTCCGGGATGCATGTCATCAGGAGTGCTGCCAGCCCAACAGGCTGCACTTCCCATTCGAACCAGAACTTGCTTCCCGTCCTGAAGGCAGCAATGGCCTTCTAAGAAGCCCAAGCGACCAAGGAACCCAGTCTCATCTTTTCTTATTTGTCTTATTTCCCTGCGTTAACCCGCCCTCAGGAGACACATAGCAGCCAGATTTGTGTAGCGAGGACAGGATGAAGTCAGACACAGCTGGATTTAAATCCTGATTTACTAGCTGTGGTTTGGGGCCAGTAGATAAAAAAAAAAAGAAAAATCTCTCCGTGCCTCAGTTTCTCCCTTTACAAGAACAGAAGTAAGACACCTACCTCTCAGGGTTGTCGTGAAGATTACAAGAAGTAGCATACACAAAGGACCTACTGGTGCCTGGTGCGTCCTGGGACTAGATAAAAGCCGCCCCATGACACCATCCTCCCTCGGCTGGGGGTGTGTACCAGGCCTGGCCCCGCCTTTATCCTTTGGGGGTGGGGGGACACCAGTGGCTGGCAGGTGACCAGCGCCTGTGGGGTGAATTAAACTAATCTTTCCTTCCTGGCGATGTTCCCTCCATGTTCCCAGCTGTAACCTCCTTTCAAAAGTATCATCACTCAGCTTCATGTTACTACTCGTTGTAACCCCCCAATGAAGTCACTTACGCTGTTTCTTTTCTTAACAGTAACAAATGCTCAATATAAAAACAGGAAGACAAGCAGAGAACATAAATGGGTCCAATAATCCCACCCTCCCAGACAGGGCGATGGTTAGCCCCTCCCCACTAGCTTTGCCATTCTAGTGCGGCCCCCACACTGTACATTCCATCCTCGTGCTGTCTTTTTCTTTAAAGTGAATAATCTGATTTCATTTTTTATTTTAATTTTTGCCTACCAGATTTATTTTTATCTTTTCACACTATTTAATTATATTTATTTTTATTTAATCATTATTGTATTTTATTCCATTACCACATAGTTCCCTTTACACCCTCCCCCGAGCAATCACCATGCTGTTGTCCATGCCCATGAGTCCTTTTTCCTCTTTTGCTTATTCATTTATTTACCTTTACAATCCACTTAGGAGGCTATTAGTCTTTAAAAAATAATTGCCAGGTGGAGGAACAAAATGAAAACCAGAAAGGTGAAGTCAGTTCTCTGGATAAGATTTTATGTCGGGAGAATGGGGGAGAGGCAAGCTTAGCGTCTGGAGCTCCGCCAGACAGGAACGTTTCAGGGAGAAGAATCCATCTGCACCGTCAACTCCCCTGAGCTCAGGGCAGAACTGAAGTGTTATGGTCACACCCTTCACTCCCCACCCTCAACTGGGAGGGGACCAAACGAATCACAGCTCTTATCAGATGCTGTTAGCTGCAGCTTTAATAAGCAGCAGCAATCTGTTATTTTCTTTTTGTTTGCCATGCAAGTTGCTCCTTTAATTCCCATCAAGAGAGGGAGAAGGAGATGAATATTAAAAGGGCACATCCAGGGACGGGGGAGACAGGGAGCCCTTCTGTATGCAGCGACAGAGGCAGAGTCTGCTCTGGTCTCTGACAAGCCTGCCCTTGGGGACTGTTGCTCACTAGGCTGCTCTGCTGTTGGGAGGGGGGCGTTCTGGTATTGTCTGAACCTTGGGCTTGGTTCACTCTAGAATGACAGCAGACAGACACAGAATGAGTGAGACCGGGAGAGAGTCATTTGTTCTGGAGCAGGGAGTGAGGCAAGAGGAAATGGGACATCTCGTCAAAGAGAGCACTAAGCCGAGGCCAGTGTGGCTTAGTCGGTTGGAGTGTGGTCCAGTACACCTAAAGGTTGTGGGTTTGATTCCCAGTCAGGGCACATACCTAGGTTTCAGGTTCAATCCCCAGTGTGGGAGGCAACTGATTGATGTTTCTCTCTCACACTGATATTTTTCTCCCTCTCTCTCCCTCTCTCTCTCTCTCTCTCTCTCTCTTCTTCCTCTCTCTCTAAAAACAATGAAAAATTGTCCTCTGGTGAGGTTAAAAGAAAGAGCATTAAGTCCCATTGCTCCAGGATGGCTTGGGGTAGAGGGAATATGCATGAGTAAGATGTCAATGTCAAGAGTACCAGCATTTTCTCTTGTGTCAAGTCAGTAGTGAGGTTCACATTTGCCAAGTTAGCTTCCTAAACTGATGGAAGTCCAGACCAGAGGCCAGCAAATGTGTGGCACATGTCACAACTGGTTCAGATGACCCAGTAAGGGACTTTTCTGCTCTGTGAATCTGAATACTGGAAAGTATAATAGAAGCTTCAGCAGGGAGCACGGAAGGTTGATCTCATCCCCGGGTTCTACAAAGAGTTTTCCCCATCAGAGACACACAGAGCTTGTTTTCATTGATTCAGCCAAGGTCACTTCTTCTGGACCTCGGGGTTGCTGGCTGATTACAATGGATAAAGGCCAGGATTGGTTGACTGTTGGTTAAAAGTAATAATTCTCTTTTTAAAGATTTTATTTATTTATTTAGAGAGAGGGGAAGGGAGGGATAAAGGGAGGGAGAGGAACATCAATGTGTGGTTGCCTCTCGTACTCCCCCTCCTGGAGACCTGGCCCACAACCCAGGCATGTGCCCCAACTGGGATCGAACTGGCAATCCTTTGGTTCGCAGGCCTGCACTCAGTCCACTGAGTGGATTATTAGAATATTAGATGGTTAGAATATTAGAATATTAGAATGTATAGAATATTGGATGAGAAAGACAATGAAAGAAGTTAAGAGGGGAACATGATGAGTAGGAATGGGAAGGGAGGCTGCCCAGGTTCCCCAGTCTTCCTCCAGGGTCATCTCACTATTCTCCCTTGTCACCTGCAGCCCTTAGTGAGGTCATAAGGTGCCACCCCTGATTTGGGGCATCTGGTCTACCTTCCTTTGGTCTCAGGTCATATACCTGTCCATTGGGTATGATTCAGTGGGGGAATTCTCTGCCTTCAAATGCTCTCCCTACTTATTATTGCCTTACCTTATTTTTCTTTAATAACTGGCCAACCTTTTATTTCCACCAAAACACAAAACGAAAAATACAAGTAGTTCGCATGCAAGTGACTCTGGGGGGCAGTAACACATTCGCTTACATCTTGATTTAAAGGTGAACCACTGTCATCCAAGCACATTTTGATGGGGAAGGGGACAGAGAGCAGATGAAGCCTCAGGTCACTCTGAGTCTTCTCAGCTGTCCGTACACCTCAGGTGCTGCGTTCAGTCTGGAGCAGAATTAATGCCTCAGCTAATATAATAACGACATCCACTCATTGCTGGCCTGTGTTGCCTTAAGGACATGACCTCCGCTAACCCTCAAGGCAGTCTACCAGGCAGACGATCCACTTCACAGATGCGAAAGGAAAGCTTACGTCCCACAATTCATAGGTGGCACAGCTGGGACATGGGCCCACATCTCACTTCAGAGCCTGAGTCCTTGTAAGACTTAATGTCATGAAATGCTCCCGACTCTTCCTCTCGTCCTCCAGGCACCTCCTCCCTCTCCGCTCCTCTTTCCAGCTCCACCTATAAATGCAGAGTAAAGGCTGCTGGTGCTTCCTCTATCCAGGGTCTTGGAGTAATGGCTTGCGTAGGTGGAAGACAGAGGCGGGGGTGGGGAGAGATGGTTAGTCCTGCTTCTCTCTCCTTCCTCTCCCTGAGCAGTTCTTTCCAAGCGTGTCATTCAGTGGCTATGTCTCCCCCTAGGGTGGGACTCTTCTCGGCATCTCTCCAGCCTCCCTGGCAGTTTCTGCTTCTGTGCCCCAAACAGCCTCTCTTTCAAGGGAAATGGAGAGAAAGCCTCAAAATAGTTCTTCTGTGGGTCTTTACAAGGCATGTCTGAGGGCTTTTAGTGGAGAGTTATGACTCCCAGCAAGAGTTTGACCCTCTTTCCCCATTTTCCTCCCAAAGCAGATACATCCCAGACATCAGACAAGCAGTTAGCTCTGCTGTGGCTCATAGCTCCACGGGGGCTGGGAAGGCTATTCTTAAACATGAGCAGTACCCTCCACATCCCGTGCCTGCTCCCCTTTTCTGCCTTGTTCTCTTTAGGGAGCATTGCTGCTGGGTGTGAGTGGTGGGGTGGGGAGGGGCAGGGCTGGGTCATTGGTCCCTGGGTTGTCCAGGGTCAGGACTGGTCTGACCACACTCAGAGGCACAGGAAGAACCAGAAACACTGAGAGAAACAGGGCTCAGGTAAAGGGGGGTGGGGGAGACAGTGACTGGGGAGTGATGGGCCTGAAGATTGCTCCTGTGGGAAGGCACCACCCGGCAGGAAAAGGGGCAGCAGTTCTGAAATCAAGGCTAGCTTCACAGGCTGGGGCCTCAGCCCTGCTCTTCCTTCCTGTGGGGCTGCCTGGAGCTCCGTGACGTAAATCAGGACAAGGATGCCCTGCGGTCAGGATGGGATTGGCCCTCGGCCCCAGCTTGTGCTCTCTCTTCCTCTCTATGTCCAGGAAATAGGCCAGTGTCTGAGTGTCTGAGGAACCCCTCTCTTAACAACCCCCCCCATCCCCGGCAGCTTCTGTTTTTGTTTTTTCAATTTGAAGATGATTATTTTAGGGAAAGAAAACCTGTCTCGGAGAAAGACTCTGTTTTTGAGGATCTTAATCGTCCTTAAAGGTTGGCTTAATTCTGCAGCTTTTGGTCAGTCCCCTCCTGCAACTCCTACCAATGAATGTTTCCTTCCTTTCCGGCTCCGGAGCGCCACCAGTCCCCTAAACTCTCAAAACATCCCTCTCAGGCTCAGTACCTCCTAAGGATGACATGGAATCAGAGCAGTGGCCCAGTGACCTCCAGGGCGGCGCCACTTTCCAAACTTCGAGCTGCCTGGGAAGCCCCGGGGCCTGGGAGTGGGGCCTGAGGTTCTGCATTTCTCGTAAGTGCCTAAGCCGGGGTAAGTGAGCTTTTTCTGTAAAGGGCCAAAGAGCAAACATTTTCAGCTTTGCTGGCCACGTGGTCTCTGTCGTATCTATCCGACTTGGCTGTGGCAGCTAGCACAGAAGCAGCCCCAGCCGGTACTAAACGGATGGCTGTGGCCTTTTGCCGATAAAATATTGACACAAACAGGCAGGCTGTTCCAACCCTGTCCTGGGTGAGGTGGATGCTGCTGGCCCACGGACCGCACGTGGGGTGGTGAGGCCTGAGGAGATTCAGCCGGCCGAAGAGGACCCTGAAGAGCCACCTCCCTGGGGTCTGTAGCCATCCACCTGCAGAGGGGAGGACCCCTGATCCCGGATCCGGGGGAACTCCTGTTACTTATTTTCCTTGTTTTTACCATGAAGGGCCTGCGGGAGCGACATACTGAAGACAGGAAGTTGGACCTGTGACTTTTTGGTAGCATTTGTATTTTCTCTTTAGTTGGGGAAAAGCTCTTCCTTGAGGCTAATTTATTATGATAAACACTCCAAAGTATCCTGACCCGCTTTCACGAGTTTCTTTTTCTTGTTTGTCCGCCAGTGCTGGGAAGAGAGGGAAGAATGTGAAGATCCCAGTGTCTACGGGGTCTGAACCCTGACTGTGACCGTCCCCTGAGCTCAGACAGCTCAGGAGAGTTGCCTGCGTTTCTGGCAGACTTCAGCACTGCCCTGGGCCTAAGTGACCCATAAAGTGACTAAGTCATAAAGTGACCAAAGTGGAGAGAAATTAATCCATGACTTCTTGTTCTTTCTAGGAGAAAGTAGACTCAGCTCAAGAGAATGGGGCATCAATGCTGTCATTTAATGGCATTGATTGATTCAGCATTATGACTTAAGAATTCAGGCTTGCCCCGGCCGGGCTGGCTCAGTGGGTTGGAGCATCATCCATACACCAAAAGGTTGCAGGTTTGATCCCCAGCCAGGGCGCTTATGGGAGGCAAACGATCCATGTTTCTCTCACATTGCTCTCTCTTTCTCTCTCTCTCTCTCTCTTCATACAGATATATCTCCCCCTCCTCTCTCTCTCAAATCAATAAACATACCCCTGGATGAGGATTTAAATAAATAAACAAGTAAATTCAGGTTTTAGAGATAGCCCTCAGTGTCACTAAGCCTCATACTAGCTGTGTGGGCAACTCACTTAAACCAATTCTTTCTTCTTTTTTCCTGACTACAAAAGTAGCACCCATTATTATTTTTTTTAATTATAGAAATATTTAACATGAAGAATAAAAATTTCATTACCTAAAATTTCTATCACCCCAGGATAGCCACTGTTGAAGCCTGGATATATATAGTCTTTCATTAGTTTTTAAGGAATCTTGTAATATAAAAGATATTTTTCTCAAACAATTGTATCTTATTATTACTCAACATTTTATTTCCCATTACATCCTGCATATTTTTCTATGTCAGTATGTAAAGATATCCCTTTCTTTTAACTGGCGTACAGTGTACTGCTTTGATGTAATTCAATCAATAAGACCATTTGTTTAATAACCTCATGAGGTCTCAATTCCTCATAGGTTCATTAAGGATAATAACGTACTGATGTCACAGAATTGTGAGGATTAAGACTTTTTATTTAGAAGGGATTGACTGCAGTGCCCATGACATTTAAGAAAACTCAGAGAATGATGACAACAAATCATGTATGTCTCGTTTCCGTATCCCAAGGGCTTGTAAGTTGCACGTAACACTGACTCTTGGAGATAAGGGTACAGACAGAACACAAGCAGAGAAGGAGCAGGTGCCTGGAAATGCTGATATCACTGCCAAGAGGACTTGCATCCTGAGTTTCTGCAAGTTAACTCTGCTTACCGAATCCAGCTGATGGACAAAATTCATTTGAAAGATAAAAATCACTTTGGGCCTGAATTATGTACCTGAGTACAAAGCCAACAGCTGTTGGCCTACATTTCTGACTCAGGGAACGTTGGACATAGCCCGAGACCTGAAAGGGGTGGATTCTTGTTTTGTATGGTACCCAGCTCATTGCCACCACGACTTGGGCTCTCTGTACGGGAACTGACCATGTGTACCCTGAAACAGGAAGTGAACGTGACTGTGTGAAGGGGAAGATGAAGCTAGAACGGTGTCTGCTGTGACACTTGGTGTAATTTCATGCCACATTCGTGCAGGAAACCGAGTCTGCTTGGGTCTGGGATAGAGAACAGAGGGGACACTTGAGCGTCCTTACACCCCTGAAACATCTGAAGGCCTCCTGTGTACCCCAAGACTAGGGGTCTGACTCTTTGGGGCAGAATTGGAGAGATTTAGGTCTAGCCTGAGAAACAGCTCTTTCACAGATGGAACGGATCACAGAAGGAATAGAGACCTCCCAACGAGGTCCCTGGTGTGGGGCTGTGTGAGCAGAGCTGGGAGGCCATGGGCCGTGGATGCTATGGGGGAGGCTTAATCCACAGATAGGAGGTTGGGACAGATGGTCACCGAGCCACACTGGGATCTGGATATCCAGCAGCATTATGGTTGGCCCCAAGCAGCAGAAATTGCATGTTGATACTCAATGACAAAAATGCGTAGAAGAAACAGAACTTTGAAAGTCATTATTTAGCCAACTACTTAAAGTATTTCAGTTATTTGTATATGAATACAAAAGAAGGGAAGAACTGACATGTGTTATGGGTTGAATTGAGTCTCCCTATCAAAAATATGCTGGAGTCCTGACCCCCAGGACCTCAGAATGTGACCTTAGTTGGGTTTTGCAGAGGTAATCAAGTTAAAAGAAGGCCATGAGAGTGAGCCTTACTCCACGAGGACTGTGTTCTTATACAAGGGGGAAATGTGGACGTAGGATAAGACAGGTGCAGAGGAAAGGTGATGTGGAGATGCAGGGAGGACCCCGTGTACAGATGGATGGGAGGAGTGACGGCACCTACAAGCCAGGGAACCTCGGAGGCTACGAGAAGCGAAGTGAGGGTAGAAACCTGGAACAGAGCACCTTCCTGGCACCTTCAGAGGGGCCTGGTCCTGTCAATACCTGGCATTTGGACTTCTGGCCTCCAGAACTGAGACAGCAAGTTCTTATTGGTCTAGACCACCCAGTTTGTGGTACGTTGTCATGGTAGCCATAGGAAAGTAATATCACGTAGTCTTACATAAGCAACATTGGGCTGGGTGTTGTGGCAAAGAGAAAAAGTACATATACATGATACACACGTAGAGAAAAAGATTAAACCAACTCCTGGCAGTGTGGGATGGTAAAACATTAGGAGGTAAGACAATTAGCAATAAGATGTCAACTTGACCATAATTAAGTGACAAGATGTACAGATAAATAAGCTTATGCATAATTTAAAAAATGAAGCCAAACCACAACAAACACATTAAGTATTTATTCCCCCGAGGGTTCTTTAGCCTTTAATTAGCTTGTTGCTACAATTCCGAATTGCTCTTTGGCATGTAGATCTGGCTTTGAGATCAGAGAAAGGAGGTCAGAGCTGCTGCCATTAAAACACCCCCATAGGCAATGGAATTGGTTGGAGGAACCCTGTCCTGTTTTTGTCTGGGTTTGGGAGCAGAGGCAGGATATGGGCTGGGTTTCAGCCTCACCTACTTTGTTCTCAAGTTCACGTGCCCTCCAGGCAGCACCAAAATAGCTCTGCAGAAGTTCAAGCTCCTTTCACACCTCCCACAGTCAGGGAAGGTGTTGAAGCGCTGGGTTCTGTGTGGTACATAGCATGGGGAGAGGACAAGGAGTTTTTTGAAGAGGAAGAAAGAACTGTAGATCCTTCTCTCCTCCTCCCAGTCGATCCCAAGGCTTATTATCTCTTATGCAATTATAATTCTTGCATCCTGGAGCAGCAAGAAGCCCTGGCTTTCTAGAACTCTTTGCAAAGTGAAAACTGGGGCTGATTAGAAGTAAGGTTGGGGTTTTGATGGCATATGTGCAGGGACTCAGGACTAGGTCAATTCTCGCCTCTTCTTTCCCCCGTGTAGTACGGAGGGAGAAGGATCCAAGGAATAGCCACCCTATGGAATACAAAGTGTCCCAATTCAATTCCACAATTACAGTCTAGCATGTACTCTGGGTAAGGTATTATTCCAGAATTAGAAAAAAAGGGGGAATAGTCTCTGCCAACAAGGACCCTATGATTTGATGTCACACTACAGGGGAAATGAAGCTATGCTAGGGTAGCAATGTCCTCAGTCCTGGCTGTTCATCACGATCACCTGGAAAGCTTCAGCCCTTTACTGACTCCACCACCAGAAGCACAGGGTTAAGTGGTCTGGAGTGAGGTCCAGGTGCTGGCGTTTTTATTACCTCGTGGGCTGCTATTGGGCATCATGGTTGAGAATCACTATGTGAGGGGACCAGAGAGGAGCAGGGAGTTTTGGGCCATAGGGTGCAGCAAGGAAAGTTCAAGGCTTCATTCAATGAGCTTTGAAGAATGTTTTTTATTCCCATAGGTAGAGCTGGGATGGAGAACCTTCCACAGGTGTGAGAACATCAGCAGGACATGGAGGCGAGAAAACAGGAGACTTGGTCAGAGGCTACCTGGCCTGCTTTGTGCCATTCCTAGAGCACGTGGGCAGTACTGGGAGACAAGCCAGAGAGATGGAGTGGGGACTGCTTTGTCACATAAAAGCACTGGCACAGCCAGAACCTGGATGCAAATCTCCTGCCTCCCAGATCTCACCAGGAAGCAGGCCCGAGAGCTCAGAACAGCAGTCCCGGGACAGGATGAGGAAGCCAAGCCAGAGGCTTTCCTCTGTCGGGCAGGCTCCAGGGACCCAGGGCAGGAATAGGCCGAGAGCCAGAGAAAGCGCGTCCATTGTACTTGTTGGGAGGGTTGAAGCTCTGATTTCCCTGGGAATACAGTGATCAGGGACGGCTAGCCTTCTGTAAGCCACGATCTTATATATAATAAAGTGGAGACCAGACATTAACTAACTCTGGTCCAGGTCCCGTGGGTGGGAATTTTACTTGATTTCAAAGTCACTGTCTTTCCCATTTATTTGAATTCCCCCTTGCCTTGTACTCTCATTCTGGGTCCTCCAGAGAACCTGTGCATAACTCTGTATTTTACATCTTTTTTTTTATACTTGCCTTCTTATGGCTCTGTTTACCTTGAAGGTGAGAAACATAGCCCAACTATTCACTTATCTAACAGTCACTTAACAAATGACTCCCATGCACCAGGTACTTCAGCCAAACAGTAAAAAGATCCAGGCTGTGTCCTCAGGAAGCTCGTGGTCTATCACAGAACCTCTCATGGAAGGGCGCTCACTGGGCCTGTCCTCTCCACATGCTCTGTTGACCTTACTGACTAAATCTTACCTAGTCAGTCCAGATACAGTCCAGGTATCTAATCTGCCCTCTGGCCTTGGGAATAAATGGAGTTCTCCTGTGTGGACAGGATTCATCTGGCTTAGCCCCTGGCAATGTGATTGGTCAAGTAGAACAGAAAATAATAGACCATGGCATGGAAAGGCCATTTTTGAGGCAGGAGTTTAAACAGTAGGCATCGGGCCAGGCAGCCCGGCTGTGTATGAGCAAGACTGTCCTTGCTAAAGTTGGCAATGGCCACTAAGCACATCGTGCCTGCATCTCAGGGTCCAGGCCAGCAAGGCCGAACAACATCAAAATTATTCAGTGCTTTGGGTTCGTGACCATTCAGCTTAGTGAGGAAAGAACACCAATATAATAAATGTGATTTTTCTAAAGATTTTATTTATTTTTTAGAGAGAGGGGAAGGGAGGGACAAAGAGAGGGAAACACTGATGTGTGAGAGAAACATCGATCGGTTACCTCTCACTTGCCCCCAACTGGGAACTTGGCCCGCAGCCCAGGCATGTGCCCTGACTGGGAATTGAACCGGCGACCTTTCTGTGTGCAGGGGGGTGCTCAACCCACTGAGCCACAACAGCCAGGGCAATACAATAGATTTTAAACTGACTGGTGCAGTATTAAATTTAGTGTCCAAATCAGGATCAACCTCTTGAAGCTGGGGATGCTGGTGTTGTGTGCTTCTGTCCTTGGTGCTGAAATTAAGCCTATATAGTTTAAGATTGAGGCCCTTGCCTGGAAGGGCCAGTGGCCTCTGAGACGTGGTGATAGGTTGGGGCGGGGAAAGGAGTTGGTGTGATCAATATTAAAACGCCCCACATGTGTGCTTGATTGACACTGATGTCTGAGAGCAGCTTAGGAAGTCAGCTTTAGCTCTCAGGCTCCTTTATTCCCCTAAGACAGCATGTGCGTAGCATAACTCAGGAATGGCTCTTATTATAATACATGTAATGAGACTATAAACATCCAGCCTGACGCTAAGGCCATGCTCTCTATTCCTTGCACCTTGCAGCTGCCATGCTGTTCTGACTGTGATTTATACTCAAAGGAACCAGGCTGGCATGTTCGTGGATCTTTCCTATCACATAACGAGTCCTGTGAGGATTTGTTCATCTTATCTGAATACCTAGTACAATGCTGGCACTGATGGGTGTCGGTGAATTCTTTTGGAAATAGAAATAAACAGTTAACACTTGGTTATCTGTTGAAAAGATCTAGAGAAAAGACCATTGTTAGGCAAGATTCCACTTTCCTCTACACTATCTTCTCAGTAAGAAATGATTAACAATGATAAGTCACACCACGGCTTTACCAAATACTCATCTCCATCACTGCTCTATTGCCAGACCAGGGTCTTGGGTGCAGGGGAAACCCGAGAAAGTTTGTCTATGTGTCTGAGATAATGATGTTAATATTTCACATTTGTGTTTTCCTTTAAACCCTAAATGTCATCATATCCAACTCCAGTTGGCCATCGCAACATGCATAGAAGTACACAGACCTCGCACTGGAATCCCTATAAGTACAATATATAAGATGAGGCTTAGAGACACATTAAAATGTCTTGGCCAACAAAACAAGGTACATTAGCCCTGGCTGGTAGCTCAGTGGATTGAGCACTGGCCTGTAAACCAAAGGGTTGCTGGTTCGATTCGCAGTCTAGGACATATACCTGGGTTGTGGGCCGGGTCCCCAGTAGGGGGTGTGTGAGAGGTAACCACACATTGATATTTCCCTCCCTCTCTTTCTCCTTCCCTTTCCCTCTTTCTAAAAATAAATAAATAAAACATTTAACAACAACAACAACAAAAACAAGGTACGTTAAAGCTGATCTAGAAAACAAAGTTGAGGCCCCCTGAACTCAAACCCAGAGTTCCTGCCATTGCTTGGTAGAGGGCCAAGGCAAAACGAAGACAAAAGCCTCAGAATCTTAGCTGCCGCACTTAGCAACCTCGCAGGGTCAGTGGAGGTTTGGGGACTTCTGGGAGAGGTCTCCCGATAGAAGCCGTCCCCTCCCCATTACAGAGATGCCCTTCCTCTCATGGGTGCTAACAGAAACAGTGGGGTTGCTTGTGTGTGCCTTTACTCTATTTGGCAGGCTTCATTCATTCCAGACAAGTCTTGCCTTCTGCCTTAGAGCCAGGTAATTTTCCATATGTTTTTAAGTTTGAGTTATTTGCCTTGGTCATTGTTAAAGTCAGGCCAATTGCTGTGAACTCTTTCAATACTTGCCAAAAAATAAACAGCTGTAATCTACAATGAGCACCTAACATGTTTACTCATTCATTATTTAATGATACTTTTCCTTGTTAACTGGGCTTGATGGCTTGGAGGGAAGCTGGGAGGGAACCCAAAAATAATGAAGTCCTAAAGGGACTTCCAGTACTGTTGGGAGACGTGCTATAAAGCTGTGAACTGTCGAGTAATACGAAGAGCAATTTAAGATGAGAGTACAAGAGCTATCACAAGGCAGCACTTGATGGATTGCCAAGTAATTGGGGCAGACAACAGCACTGTGCTTCTAAGGTATTATCCATTGATTTCAGGAGATTAAATGGGACTGGGTGTCGCTCAAGGGGTCAACTGATTCAGAGAAGGCACCAGCGAAAATTTCCACCCAAATGCAATGAGAACATTCCCTGGACAGGCAGGCTTTGGGGAAAGAGGGAGGGAGAGGGGAAATGCTAGTGTAGCTTGAATTCCATGACGTAAGAAGAAGAATTTTATGGTTATGAAACAGAAATAAACTATAGTTACAGTCTCTCCAGGACTAAGTAGGAAAAATCAGAGACACAGACCTTTGTTCATTTCTTAAGAAATCTTTATGGAGTCTATTTTGTTCCCTTCTCCAGGGCAGGAATGAATGCAGGGGCGACCCCAATAGCCACGGCCCCTGCTCTCCTGGAGAGACGCACACCCAGAGACTGCCCGGCCGCCCTGAAGGTCAGTAAGGGTTTCCTAGAGAAAGTGATGTTTTTATTGAGACCTGAAGTTCAGGCAGGAAACAGCTAATTAAGGGGGCTTAGGAGAGCTGGAAAGATTGTTCTAACCAGAGAAAGCAGCCTGCCTCATGGCTCCACAGTGAAAGAACATGTGGTCTATTTTGCAAAAGAGATGTTTAGGTGGCTGGAACCTAGGGTTTGAGGCAAGAAGTCATGAGTGCTGAGGCTGGAGAAAGAAGCAGGAGCCCGATCATGGGGGATCTTTGGCTTTGGAGGTAAAAGCAGGGCCTGGGGAGAAGAGGAGAAAAATACGTTCTTGAAGAATTTTACTGGGGGGATGGCTTGGCCTTTGCACTTAGGAAAGGTCTGTGTAGATGCCGTGTGAGGACTAGATGGCGAGGGGCCGGTAGCCAGTCTAGGAGGCTGCGACAGTGTCCAGGCAAGAGGGGAGGGTGCTGAACTGCAGCAGAAGCCCCGCAGATGCAGAGGAGTGGGCGGGTTTGTCGGACATATAAGAGCCAGGTGTGCAAGACGGCTGCTGGGCAGAATGTGGAGGGCGAGAGGGGGGAAGCGGGGAGCACGCTCCCACCGCACTGCAACAGCATGCTGTCTGTCACTGATTCACTGAATGGATCCACCTGGGCGTGGGCTCTCCACGTGGTTGCTTTGGCTGGGTGATCTACATACAGAGGAGTACACGCCTTTCCACCCCCGGGCCCCATCACTGCGCTCGTCTTTGTACACTATATCTCATTTATCTCGGGAGACCTCACCTAAATCCCAGAAAAACTCACATGGGGGCGGGGGGGGGGGGGCGGTGAAAGGCAGTGAAGGAAGGATACCTAGAGGATTAAATATGGCCATTTTATGCCACTTGCTTTATTTTTTGTTTCCAAAGGGCACACTTTTCCCTGCCTCTGGCCAAATCCACAGTATGGATTCCCTTTCCAAATCTGTCTGCTGCTGGCTGCGACAAACCAACGCTCCCCAGGGAAACCAACAGATAGTTCTCTGCCCTGTGGCTGGCAGGGAGGAGTGGACCCTCGTTACTCAATGGCGAAGAAAACAGTATCTCCTCCCTTTCTAAGTTGCATTCACAATCCCTTTTCTAACAGATTGGAGGAGGGAAGCGTGGAAGGCTGGCGCTGGCTCTGGGCAGGGGAATCCCCTCCCCCCACTCAGCTGAAAAATCTGTCAGAGGGAAAACAAATGTAGCAGAATTGTCAGCCCCAAGCTAATGGAGCTGTGTAGGTGAGAGAGGAGCCAGGTGCCTGACAGATGGCCCAGCTTCCAGGGGACAGAGAGGGCACCTGGACCCCAGCACAGGGAAGGGAAATCATGAAGGTAATTAGGCTCCACTCAGGCTCAGGTAGAGACAGGCAGGGGGAAGCTTTGGGGGACATCTTTTTGGATAGATGTGCTACCCGTTATCTGAGGGAAGAGCCTGGTTTCTCTAACCCGTCCCCTCCTGCCTCAGACACCAGAAGAGGAGGCTGTGAGTCTGCAGCGGAAACGGCCGCGCTGCCGGAGGCTTCAGTTTTGTGTGTCTCTGACACCGACTGGCATCCATTCCAGGAGAGCCTCCCCCGCACGCTGGGGTGTCGGAGGCCCTTGTTTCCATCTGCTTTTCAAAATCATTCCTCAGAAGTTGGATTCCACTTGGCAGGAGACTCTTGCCGGCAGCGGTGGTGACCATAACGAGGACTCCCCCATTTAGGATCTGTGTCTCATCCTGGGGCACTTCTCAGAGGAAAGCATCATTAGCCAGGCTGGAAATGGCTTTCAAAGTTTCCTTTGCTCAAGCGGAAATCAAGAGGACAGCACCGAGGAGTGGGGGGAGGTGCTTGTGTCCAAGGGGAAGGCTCAGACCATCCTCCTGTGGCTACTGTGTCCCCAGCACTGCCCAGGGGTCAGGCACAGGTCCTCAGTATCTCCTGGGTCACTTCTCAGTATGTCACAAAAGTGATGGGATGAGAAGACCGTGTCGCAGCAAGTGGGAGTGAGAGAATAATAACGGATCATTCTCCCCTCCACTTTTGAGCTGTGGTGCGGGCTTGGGAACTTCTCGAGGTTTAATCTGTGACTCCCAACTTTACTTCTTGTCTCAAATCAGAGACTGAGCCCAGGTGTGTGTGCAGGAAACCCAGAAGGTGGATGGAAGGAGTCTAGATGCTCTCTGTATACAGATTTCAGAGCCTCCCTCGCTGCTGTGGCTCAGTGGATTGAGTGCCAGTCTATGAACCAGAGGATCACCGGTTCAATTCCCAGTCAGGGTACCTGCCTGGGTTGCAGGCCAGGTCCCCAGTTGGGGGTGTGTGAGAGGCAACCACGCATTGATGTTTCTCTTCCTCTTTTTCTCTTTCTCTTCCTCTCTCTAGAAATAAACAAATAAATTTCTTTAAAAAATATTTTTTAAAAAAAGATTTCAAAACCCTAACACCATTCTTCTCCAACTTTGGTGTATTATCAGTCATTGGGAAGATTTATTTTTAAAAGGTAGATTTTCAGGGGTCTCTGAATCGGGGTCTCTGGGTCAGGGACAGACCACCTGTCATTTCAGCCAGCCCTTTGCGGGCATGATATACATGCAGATGTCTGAGAACCATTGCATATCAGCATTCCATCGGCACCTGAGAGGAAGCAGAGTGTGGGTGTGTGCCGCATGTCGGCTCGGAGGGCTCCCACAGAGGTGTGTGGGTGGGGGAGCCTCAGGGCCAAAACAGGTGCAGCCAGACGCCGCCCACCACTGGAGGGGCAGGGGCAGCTGTCAGGCCAAGGCAGCAGAGAGCGCAGGTCTGACTCTGAAATGCCCTCGCTGCTCAGGAAAGCTCCCTGGAGAGCTGCTGGCTCCTGGAGCAGGAGATAATAATTGCATTGAAAATTCCAGAGAAGCAGAAGGCTTGTAGAACACATCGGAAATTTTAATCACTTTCTCTGAATGGCTGTGATTAACATTCTTTCTAGCCCTTCCTGGGTGTGTCCTAAGCTTCCCTCATTCCAGCTGACAGGTAATTAGAGCTCTGGCTGGGGCTGGAGGCACAGGCTGCTCGAGTGACAAAGTACCTGTGGGACGCTGTGCAGACTGAAGCCTGCAAATGGGAGGCGCTGATCCTGTCCCCACGGTCCACAGTCCTGTCACCCAGGAACACCCAGAGCCCAGAGCACCCAAGTCACCGCGCACCTGCCCTTCTTCCCATTGCCCAGGATGCTTTGGTGCCTTCCCCCCTGTGAGCCCCTGCTGTTTCCTCAAGGCTGAGCTCAAATGGAACTGCTCCAGAGTCTCCCCATGCCTCTGGCAGGATTGAACACTCCATGCCCACCTCTACCAAGGCCGTTTGCAAAAGGAGGCAAAAACCTCTGGCAGGTGGTAGCTGCTGGATAACTGGTCTGTCCCTTTATCTCATCATTTCTCTATTTGTGCGTCTGTCTCTGCTTCAGGATAAGACTTGAGCTCATTCTTCTTGGTATTCTCAGTAATGATACAAAGCCTAGACTAGTCAGTGCTGGGACATGTTTGTTGAATGAAAACAGTATGTCTCAGCCTGAGACTGGAAGATGTGAAGGGGAGAGCAATGACTGGCCATCCTAGAATGCCTGTTTATCTGAGAGTGCACGTAAGAACCCTCTGGAAGGAAGTGTTCTCATTTCAGTGCAGAAGCTGCCAAGAAAAACCCTGGCCAACATGGCTTTTCCTAAAGTCACTCCATCCCGGTTGTAACTGTAGCCCATTACGTTGTATTTGTTTATAGTTCAAACCTTAGTTTTTCCATCTGCAGTGTGGGCCGGGGCACATCATCCATAAGGCTGCCTCCCTCCTTCTCTGATACATCTTTAGAAGAAGACAGCTGTCACTGGGGGCGGGTGTGTATAGCTCTTTGGAAAACAGAGCCATTTGTTACATGTGGCAAGAAGTGTGAAGGGCAGGGCTTGCGATGGAGCGAGAGTGAAAGAGAATCAGAATTGCATTTTTTCTTCCTCATCTTCCTCTGATACCACACTCCTCATTGACTTCTCTGCCCCGCAAGTAAACGGAGAGAAATAGGAGAAGAGCCCCCACCTCACTACTAGCATATGACCGATTGCCTTCTCGTTAAAGTGGGACCTCAGGCCAACTCACTGCTGGCACTGCCTGGGAGCATCTTAAAGATGCAGAATCTTGGGCCCCACCCCAGATCGACTGAATCAGCAATGGAATTTTAATAAGATTGACTCACCTGCATTAAAATGTGAGAAGCACAGGCATCAAGCAGTCTTAAAAACATTTGTGAAAGTAAAATAAGAAACAGGGAAGAATAGATGCAGAGGATATTAAAAAGATGTTCTACCCATCAAGGCCTGGTGACAAGGAAGAAATTTTCACAGGAAAATAACCAGAAATCCACTGTGGTGAGGTGATGGGGAAGAGGGGGGAAGGTTTCTGTTTAGATGCAGAATTACTCAGGGTTTTGACAGAGAAGAGGAAAACACCCATTGACGGGCTCAGACCAACATGGGGCGCACACCCTAGCATGATGACGGGGGAGCCCCAACAGAGCGTGGAGGGGAGGGGACAGCCCTCCTAGTCCTGCACAGCAGACCTCCCATGGTGTCCATCCCCAAATCTACCCAATCATTTACCTGCTGGCAGGGGGGGTGCGGGGGGGGGGAGTCAATGCATTCTAGTGTGTTTTACAATGGATCCCTCTGTTTTTATTTAGTTGGGGTTTTAGACTGAACCTACCTCCCCCACCAAAGGTTGAGACGGTTGGGTAGTCTCCCTGCAAAATAGGAAGCATGCTTGTACACGTGTGTGTGGTATACTTGTGTGTTTATATATGATTGTGCATGTCTACAGTTGAGGTATCACTGACATACAATAAAATGCACGGGTCTTCAGTGTGCAGCTTGGTGAGTTTGAATAACTGCGCATGCACACACTGTGTACATACCAAGCAAGATGCACGCAGCCATCACTCCAGACTTCCCATGTGTCCTTTCCAGTCAAACCCCTCCTCCCACCTACCTCAAGGGAAACCATTTCTGATTATGATCCCCTCGGATGAGTTAAGCCCATCCTTGGACTTCATAAATGGGATCCTCCAATATAATCGTGACAATGCACTCTACTGTGTCTCCTTCCAATCAACATCACATTTCTGATGACTTCCGGCCAAGATGGAGGCATAGGTGGACACACTGTGCCTCCTCGCACAACCAAAAGCTGGACAACAACAAATTTAAAAACAACAAACAACCAGAACTGCCAGAAAATCAAACTGTATGGGAGTCTGACAACCAAGGAGTTAAAAAAGAAACACTCACCCAGACCAGTAGGAGGGGTGGAGATGGGCAGCTGGGCGGAGAGGACTCACGGCAGAGCGGTGGATTGCAGACTGGGTGGTCCCACATTCACGTGCAGATAAACTGGGAGGAACAACTGGGGAGCGAGACAAACCCACAACCCAGGTTTTCAGCACAGGGAAATAAAGCCTCAAACCTCTGACTGAAAACACCTGTGGGGTTTGCAGTGGTGGGAGAAACTCCCAGCCTCACAGGGGAGTTAATTGGAGAGACCCACAGGGTCCGAGAACATACACAAACCCACCCACCTGGGAATCAGTGCCAGAAGGGCCCAATTTGATTGTGGGTAGTGGGGGAAATGAATGAAAGCCAGCAAAGAATGAAGCAAGCAGCACTGTTCCCTCTCTGACCCCTCCCCCACAAACAGCGCCATAACACAGCCACCTGGGTTGCCCCACCCTAGTGAACACCTAAGGCTTCACCCCTTACAATGTAACAGGCAAGCCAAGCCAAGCCAAAAAAAAAAAAAAAAAAAAAAAAAAGGCTCAAATGAAAGAAGAGATCAAAGCTCCAGAAAAAATACAACTAAGTGATGAAGCGATAGCCAACCTATCAGATGCGCAGTTCAAAACACTAGTAATCAGGATGCTCACAGAATTGGTTGAATTTGGTAGCAAATTAAATGAAAAAATGAAGGCTATGCTAAGAGAAACAAAGGAAAATGTACAGGGAACCAACAGTGATGGGAAGGAAACTGGGACTCAAATCAACGGTGTGGACCAGAAGGAAGAAAGAAACATTCAACCAGAACAGAATGAAGAAACAAGAATTCGGAAAAATGAGGAGAGGCTTAGGAACCTCCAGGACTTCTTTAAACATTCCAACATCCGAATCATAGGGGTGCCAGAAGGAGAACAGGAAGAGCAACAAATTGAAAACTTATTTGAAAAAATAATGAAGGAGAACTTCCCCAATCTGGCAAAGGAAATAGACTTCCAGGAAGTCCAGGAAGCTCAGAGAGTCCCAAAGAAGTTGGACCTAAAGAGGAACACACCAAGGCACATCATAATTCCATTAGCCAAGATTAAAGAGAAGGTGAGAACCTTAAAAGCAGCAAGAGAAAAGGAGACAGTTATCTACAAAGGAGTTCCCTTAAGACTGTCAGCTGATTTCTCAAAAGAAACCTTACAGGCAAGAAGGGGCTGGAAAGAAGTATTCCAAGTCATGAAAGGCAAGGACCTACATCCAAGATTACTCTATCCAGCAAAGCTATCATTTAGAATGGAAGGGCAGATAAAGTGCTTCTCAAATAAGGTCAAGTTAAAGGAGTTCATCATCACCCAGCCCTTATTATATGAAATGTTAAAGGGATTTATCTAAGAAAAAGAAGATAAAAAAATATGAACAGTAAAATGACAACAAACTCACAGCTATTAACAACCAAACCTAAAACAAAACCAAAACCAAAAACAAAAAAGGAAGAGCAAACTAAGCAAACAACTAGACCGGGAACAGAATCACAGAAATGGAGATCACATGGAGGGTTATCAGCGGCGATGAGGGGAGGGGGAGAGAGGGGGGGAAAGGTACAGGAAGAAGCATAAATGGTAGGTAGGAAATAGATAGGGGGAGGTTAAGAATAGTAAAGGAAATGTAGAAGCCAAAGAATTTATATGTAGGTACCATGGACATGGGAGGGAGTATGCAGGGCAGAGGGGAATAAAGGGGGGGAAATGGGACAACTGGAATAGCATAATCAATAAAATATATTAAAAGAAAAAGGAAAAAATATCACATTTCTGAGACCTGTGTGTGTGATCACGGGGACCAGCCACATGTTGCTTTGTGTCGCCAAGCAGCCCTGCGCACGTCTGTGGCTGGTCTGACTGTTCTCCCGGCCGCGCACACTAGGGGCGCTTACAGTTCCTGGTTCTTCTGAGTCAGGCTGCTCTGAGCAGCCTTGCAGAAGCTGTCTGTGGACATCAGTTGTGTTTTATTTCTTGGAGATAAGTACCTGGGAGTATAATTTCTAGGTCATAGATAGATGTGTGATTAAATTTATAGGACAGCCAGTTATCCAAAGTGGCTGTGACGTGTCAGCTGCTCTCATCACTGATGACTGACAGTCTGACTTGTCCCCTGGCTTCACCCCGCGAGTCGATGTTATCAATCTTCTTGATTTTTAGCCATTTCAGTCGGAATGAAATGGTCCCTCACCGTGGTTTGAATTTACATTTCCCTGATGACTTGTGAGTTGAGCATTTCTTCACGTGCTTATTGGCCATTTATATATCTCCTTCTGTGAAGTATCTGTTTAAAACTGTTGCCCATTTTGTAAAAGTTGTATTATCTTTTATCGTTGACTCACAGGAATTCTTTACATATTTTGAATATGTCCTTTGTCATATGTATTGCAAATATTTTTGCCAGTCTGTGGATTGCCTAGTCACTTTCTTAATGATGATTTTTAATGAGCAGAAATTTTTAATATATAGAAAATACAATGGTTTTTTGAAAATATTCATGAAGTAGTATTTTTTCTTATGTGCCTAATGCTTTCTGTGTCCACGGTAACCTGCCTTCCTCAAGTTACTGGTGAACATACAGGATTCTCACTGAGGGGAATAGGGAACCGTCCCTCTGCCCTTACCAGCCATGTGACCTCGCCAAATGAATCAGCCTCTCTGTGCCTCTGTTTCCTCCCAGATCACAGATCAGCTGATTACTAACAGGCTGGAATAAATAGATAAAGTGGAATCATCTGTGACAGAGACATCTGTCTCAAAGGTTGTTCTGAGGATTGAGTTAGGACTTGTCAAGTGCTTGGACTAGAACTTAAAAATGTGTTTCCCAGTATCCTTGTTATATTAAAATAAGAAGACAAATAAAGGCTCATTTAATCTTTCAAACAACTATTTACTACATGAGTCAGGCAACCATGCTGGGCATTGGTTTTACCATCTAAAGTCTGCCATTATATGCTTTCAAAATTTGATTAGCACCTAGTATGTTCTACAAAATTTACAGTCACCTGCTTCGTTCCTGCAACAGTGTATCAAGAGCTTACTATGTCTCAAGGACCCGGCTAAGCCCATTACACATAGGATATTATTTAACCCGCACAACATACCTCCAAAGACTCCAAGTTTGAGGGAATCCAAGAGTGGACTAGTCGGCACTGTCCCCGCCTCTGGGTCTTCATGAAATAAGGGTTGCTCTCTCCACTCCCTGTCTAGCTTCTTGCAGGACGAACTGGGTCAGCCTGCCAATCCATGCCTCTGGAAACATTGCATATTTGATTTTTCAGCTGTCCGGAATTGATTGAAGGAGAAGTTTCCAGCCGTGGGTGGATAATAGACTTAAGCAGAGGCTTTGCAACCAGTGAGAGCTGGAGTCCTAACTCTGCCTTTTACTAGCTGTGTGACCTTGAGCAAGATCGGTACCATTTAGTCATCCCTTATTTTATTCATTCAACAAATACTCAGGAGCACCTGTGTCCTAGGCTCCGAGGAAACGGTGGGGAGCAAAAGTAACATCAGTGTCTGCCCGCGTGGACCTTGCATCCTGGTGGCTTTGCGGCTCAATGTTTTTCATTTAAAATGAAAAAGGATGATAGAGCCTTCTCATCTGGGGTGATGTGAGGAACGTGCTCAGCATAGTGCCCCCGGAACATATTTAACACATACAATGTCATGAAAAGTGTCCACACCTTCCTGAATGTGATATTTTTCAAATATTTCTCAACTGACATAATAGTGTAGCAGAGTTGCCTGACAGAATATCAGTGGTTTCTAGAATATGTGGTGCAAAGGTTTCTGTCCTGGTCTTTTTTCCAAAAATAGCCACCTGACCAAAAGATGAACATAGAGCCAAGACCACTTATTATAGCAATTTAAAACTATTTAGTCCTGGCTGTTGTGGCTCAGTGGATTAAGTGCTAGCCTGCAAACTAAAGGGTCACTGGTTCAATTCCCAATCAGGGCACATCCCTGCGTCGCGGGCCAGGTCACCAGTAGGGGGAGCACATCAACCACACATTGATCTTTCTCTCTCTCTTTCTCCCTCCCTTTCCCTCTCTAAAAATATATAAATAAAATCTTTTAAGAACATATTTATCGTAGTCTGCAGAATAAATTGAGAGGAAATCTAATTTACCTCTTCAGTGAAGGAGCCAACATTACTGGCTATTTAATTGTCTACTCTTCATTGGTTATCCCAACCCTTCAGAGAGCTCTTTTAGACAAGATTGAAGGTCAGCATTTTTCCTTTAAGCTTATTCTAAACCCAAATATTGTTGCCCTAAATCTGACCATACATATAATAGTAATAGAGAGAGTAAGTGATTAAAGATGAATAAGATGGCATTCAGAGTAGAAAGTACCTATATCTGTAAATGTGTACTCTGCCTTCTCTCTTGTCACAGCGGGTGCACACCACCTCTGTCCCATAAAACAGCAGCCCCTTCGATCTGATTCCATCTCTTCTCTCTGCACTGTAACCATGTCCATGGTCGTCTGTCTCTCCCTTGTAGACTATACTCTTAGAATCAAGAACCAAGTTTTACTTTTTTTTCTGTTTAGTTCATATCATCATGCCTGGCACATAATTGGTTTGCAATGTATGTTTATTGAATTGAATTAAAAAGGCATTGACTTCCTCTCAAATCGTAGGTTAACAGATTACTGACAGGCTAAAATTAAATTAGCCTAACTGTCATCTCTTTGTTTTAGAGAGTTCTAAAAATATAATGATGATGACAAAGTCTTTTAAAAACACTCTGAATGGAATTCAGCTGAAGCTATTCACAGACTTAGGTTTAAATCTTTTTTACAAACAACATGTCATCTTAGAAGAAGAATGTTATCATAGCTTCCAGTGAAGAAACATTACTACCAAGATCAGGAGAAGTTGGATCTGCCTGTATTTGGTACAATTCCAACATGAAATGGTTTAAAATACCCTCATTACTTACCACATATTTTTAGCTAATTTATTAATACAGCTTGGCATAAATATTAGATAATCCGGTTGTACATTCTCTGTTTGTAACAAAAAAGAAAAACATTCTATTCTATTTGAGGAATATGATTTTGTCATTTTAAAATGAGTGTCACTATATAAAGAGACTCGAGAAGCTGCTGAAACTTTTGGTTAATTATTTCAGGACGGTCAGCAAACGGAAAGATAATAAAAAATGGAAGAGTAAAAATTCATTCTGGAGGACTGGGCAGCAGGGATATGGGGTAAAGAATTGGAGGGTAGAGTCACTCAGTGATATTTATAGAGCACCTACTGTGTGCTGGTCACCATCCAGGTCCTGTGACAGAGAGGTGAACCCCGTGCTTGTGGAGCTGACATTTAAGTTGGGGGGCGCTGCTACAAAGAGGTTTTAATATGCTGACCCTCAAAGGAAAGGGTCTTCACCCCTTGGCTCCCTGGGACTTCTTGGCCCAGTGCAAATGTGCTCTCAGGCTCTTTCTACCTACGAGCTCCACAGATTCGGGGAAATTAGGAGGGAAAACATAGTCAACAATGCAACAGATGCTGCTATTACCTTCTTGAGGGCATGGAGTGCCTACTGCTCTTACATGTACAGAAGCAAAGAGGCTACTTACGTAACTCCTCCCTGGACAGAAAGCTATGTCTCAAGGCGACTGTGTCTACCGATGCTGAGAATTGGCTGGCTGTTCCCCTGCTCAAATTATAAAATAAATAATAACCATAATAGATAAAACACATACCTTCTGTGCCAGAGGTATCTCTGGAACACGATGACCTCTGAAGGATCACAGTGGCAATTAAAGGAGGTAATGGGAAGTGCCTCCCGTGGTGCCTGGCAGGAGGTCAGCATTCAACATGCGCGCACACACACCCCCCACTTCCTCAGCCCCTTTGGAAGAGGTGCACCACCGGCCCTGCCTCCGAGAGAACATGCAAATCAGTCTATCATTCAGCACAGGCTGTCAGCTCTGCTTCCTGCACATCTGGTGTGCAAAGTATGTGAACCCCTCTCTAATCAACAACTCAGAGTAATGGCGTTTCCGACCCTCGTCACAGAATTCAACCAGGAATTGATGGCAGCACAGCTCTCGCCAAATGCTTGTTGGGGGCAGGAGATATTTGAGAGAAAGTGTCTAGTCGATATGTTAACTTACATGCAGTCTTCTTCTGAGCTTTTTCTTGGAGTTAAGAAATCATCAAAACACTTAATTGGGCTACATTATTGCTATCCTCTATCAAATCCTTTGTTAAATAAAAATGTGCTGCTCCTTCATCCACTTTTTAGAGAATTTACCTTAGAAACACCTGCTTAACGCGAGGCCTGGCCCACAGCAGGTCCTTACTAAGTATTTGAAAATTGAAAAGATGAACCTGTTTGAACAAGAATTATGGGTCCCCCCCCAAAATATAGCCAGAAGTGAGAACAACATCCATTAGAGTTTCCTTTTTATTCCTTCTCTCTCTAGGGAGCTGTTCTTCCTCCTTCACACCTCAGCTGCATATCACCATCTTTCTGTGCTTCTCCACCCCCACCCCAGGGTTCTAGGCTCTTCCCGCCCTGCTCCCGTCTCTGACACAGCATCAATCACAAGCTTTCTGTTGTCTGAACCGCCGTCCCCTTGCCGGACTGTGAGCCACTTTGAGACCTGACTGTGTCTATTTCGTCTCTGTAACCACAATGCATCTTACAAGACCTGGTTGACAACAGATTAATAAATGCTTGAATGGCAAAAGAGTAAATAAAGCAATTCAGTGTCCCTTACATAAACACCAACGGAGCATTTCTTCCTTGACTGCCATAACAGGAAGATGGAACATTTCCAATGGGATTTTTTTTTTCATTGAGTTCCTGCTTTATGCAAAACATTTTCCTGATATAATGGAGATCTTTGTGGCCCCTGCTTGCCGGAGTTCCCCATCAGTGGAGGGAGACAGGCACATTCAAGGTAATTTGGGTTCAATGTTCTAATAGCAATACAAACAAAGCACTTGAGGAGTGTGGGGTGTGACAGAGATTAGTTCCAACCCAGAGATAAAGAGGGCTTGTTGCTTGAGGTTGACTCAGAATGGATAGCATTGTAATAGATAGGGGGATGGGAAGCAGATGTCAGAGAGAATAGCTGTCTTCCTTTACTTGTCTATGACTCTTAGATTTCTGAGTGCACAAAATATGTTTCCACCTTTGTATCCACAAAGGCCTAGTATGCCCTGGCCCATGGTAACTTTCCAATAGATGTTTGTTGAAAAATAAAGTTTAAGGATATAGAGGCAAGTAAGACTGGAAGGATGATTGAAACCAAACTGGGAAGGCCACAGTTCTGTTTGTTGAAGGTGGATGTTGAGTGTTTTTGAGTTGGGGAGGGATGCGATCAGATCAAGTTACCTGCGAGGGATGGATTGGAGGGGAGGGAATCTGGGGACCAGGAGAGCAGCTGGGCGATACTCTGCAGATGCGGGTGAGAGTCCACACGATGCAAATGAAACAGTGCGAGTGGAAGTGGCAAGGAAGGGCTGAGGGTCTTCTGGTTTCAAGGTAACATTCCGCTTATTTCTCTTTTAAAAATCACCCAAAGCAATAAGGACTAGAATAAAATATTAATTCCATCACTGGTTGAACTAGGAACCCAAACATAATTCCACATCACAAAATATAAAGATAAAAATGACTTGGGATGTTGGGAATTGATTTAGCAGAACAGAGGAAGCTTAAAAAGATTGAGGTTAAGTGTCCCTGGCTGGGGATATCAGTGAGAAGCAGTCCCATTGACTCTGAAGAACCCAGAAGAGACAGAAATCCAGAAGCACCAGGTGCTGAGGAAGGTGGAGGTGTGCTGTGCTTGAAGGCAGGGGAATGGGTCAAAGTCTGTAAAAAGGATTAATTAGACCTCCAGGACCCCACCCTGAACATCTGGCAGTTATCTCTCTCTGTCACTTTGGTGGGAGAGAGATAATTGTTCTCTCAAGCAACTCAACCAAAGGGCCCCTGAATTCAGAGACAGCAGGCACGGCAGAGGGCTTGCATGAAGCTGGCCCCCTGAAAACAGAAAAATTGCATGAAAGGAGGCATCCTGAATGGTGAGACACTCAATCCCCTTCTTCTACCCCCTTGAAGACCAGCTGCCACACTTATACCCTCCTAAGAGGGGGTTGGAACATCTTTCTCTGGAGAACCTCAAGGGCCTGCCAGAGGGGGAAGGGAAGGATGCTCACCCCCACACCCACACCACAGATGGTTCTCCAGGAAGACATTCAGTCTGTGAGTTGAACTCCAGCGGTCACAGAGCTTTATGCAATCACAGAGGACTTCTGGTCAGTCTTTTTTGTGTTTCACTCTTAAAAATAAATGAAAGGTTAAGGGTTTTAGATTTTTTTTTTAAAGAAAGTCCTACAAGATGAAAAGCAGAAAGGATAAAAAATAAAACAAGGAGCCAAAGAAAACTTACTTTAAAGAAAACAATAATTAGCACCCTCTGGGAGGTGAGGATGCTATGAAAAAGAAGGAACAATATGAGGAAAAGAATGTTCTTGCAAATTAGCAGCATAACTAAAATTAAAAATTAAAAAGAATTGAAAGATAACTCTGAAGAAATCTCACTGAAAGTAGAACACAGAAACAAAGATATGAATAATAAAAGAGAAGAGGTCAGAAAACCGGAGGACTCGCCCCTTGATATCAAGCCAATGGAGGCGGTAGAAAGATAGAAGAGAGAAAAGGGATGGAACAGAATTATCCAAGAAAAAACTTGATGAGATTTTGGAAAAGCAAAGTGCAAGGCATCTAGATTAAAAGTCCAAAAGGTGTTCTTCCAAAAATTATTTTAAAAAAACTGCACCAAGACACGTCCTCGTGGAATTTCAGGGGTGAAGAATGAATAGAAAGACATTCTGGAAAGAAGAGGTCATATACTAATACAAAGGGTTAGCAATTATCAGCTATCCTGGAAGCCAGAGGGTAGTAGAGAACCACAGTCAGTATTATAAGGAAAATGTACTCGGGCTCTAAGAACATACAGTTAGCCAGACTACCAAGACGATGGAATAAAGGTATCTTAGGCATATAAAATCTCAACAAACCCACCTTCAACTTATCATGTTTGAAGAAGCAAGTAGGTGATATGTTCTCCCAAACAAGGAAAGAGGAAGCATGAGGTCCAAGGAGAGGAAAGGGGTGACGGGAATTTCTGGGCTATTGAGGAAGGGCAGTCTCAAGACAAGAGCTGTGGAGCTGACCTAGACAATGAGCGGTCCATAGAACTGGAAGGTTAAAGAATACGAAGCAAATGAGTGGGGGTGGGGGGTGGGAAAGAGGCAAGTGTTTAGCCATGTGGAGAAACTCAAGTGGAACAAGGAAACAACCATAATAATAATATAGGACTTAGCACAGGAGTAAACAATGTTAATGTGGGTCTTATAAGGTAGACATTGAATTTTGATTAAAATGATATTTTGATGTAACTGTACAGATAAAAAGGTAAAAGAGGAGCAGACATGGGAAGGGGCTGGGGGACAGGAGAGAGCTAAGGAATCATTCATCATTGTAGGAAGTCACTACTTAATGACTGATATTGGGGAATCGAGACAAAGCTCTGCAAGCTCCCTATCTAGAATAATAAAGGTAAGTACTAGAAGAAGTAGCTAAAAAAATGATAAGCGGTCACAGCTTGGCTGGGCTGCCATACAAGGTGGGGCAGGTCATGCACTCAAGGACTCCGGAAGCTGCCGTGCCCGGCACAGTACGGAAATGCTACCCCTGAAGCTGCGCCACCTGCCCACCTGCCCAACCTTCCGCAGCAGCTCCACCCCCGGGAGGAGGATCGGTACTGGGGCAGGGTCACGTGAGGCTGGCTGTTCTATTCAGTTACAAACATTTTAGCACTATTTGCCTTTTAAAATGATGTGTTTGATTTTTTTGAAAATGTAAGATAAAGAAGAAAGGAGAGGATAGATTGATTGTGGCATGCTTCGGAAGCAGCTCATTGGGATTTAGCGGCCGCCGAGGGACAGGCAGATGAGAGGGAGACAGTAAAGAGAGATGACAATAATCAGTTAAATGGTAATAAGAAAAACCGAAGGAATTTAGTATCAGAGAAGCCAAATGGGAAGAGTAACCAGGAGGTAATGGCCAGCAGCGCCATGTGCTGGTGAGTGGTAAGTTATACAGCCCTGGGCATCAGAAGACCTGGGATGAGCTCCATCACCTTCTAAGCGGTCAGTTCCTCGTCTAAAAAAAGATAAGGATGGTACCAACCTGTCCACACCCTTCTGCTGCTGTTTTCATGAAATACAAAGCACGGGCTTGCCGGAGTAAGAAATCATTTCCAGCAGCCAGGTCTACCTCTTGGTGATCCCCTTCTCAAGCTCATCTGAGTATCATCTGGGGAAAGGACCATGTTGTTAAAAATTCATTTTATTTGCAAAGTTATGTTAATTGTTTCCGAGGCCTTTGGGAAGATGTTTTTCTTTGCAACTTGACTGGGGTTAATCTTTGCTTCCTTGAAGCAGAGCTGCAGCTGGGATTTCTGAGGATCTCAGAGAAGCCTGCGGAAATCTTCCGGCCCCGGGGAGCAGCTGTGGGCCCCGTCTGGCTATTGCCAGGCAGGTAAACTAACTCCTTCCTGCCGCATGGCTCTCCCCACAGGAAGGACACGTCTGCCCCCGGAGCAGACTTGAACAGGAACTTTAAAGTGGCGCTGTTGTATGGAATTTCCTCAGAAAACTAAAAATGGAACTGCCCTTTGACCCAGCAATTCCACTGCTGGGATTATACCCTAAGAACCCTGAAACACCAATCCAAAAGAACCTGTGCACCCCAATGTTCATAGCAGCACAATTTACAATAGCCAAGTACTGGAAGCAACCTGTGCCCATGAAGTGCCCATCAGCAAACGAGTGGATCCAAAAACTATGGTGTATTTACTCAATGGAATTCTACGCAGCAGAGAGAAAGAAGGAGCTTATACCCTTTGCAACAGCATGGATGGAACTGGAGAGCATTATGTTAAGTGAAATAAGCCAGACGGTGAGGGACAAATACCATATGATCTCACCTTTAACTGGAACATAATCAACAAAAGAAAAAAGCAAACAAAATATAACCAGAGACATTGAAGTTAAGAGCAATCTAACAATGGACGGGGGGAGTGGGGGGGGGACAGTGAGGACAGGGGATTACAGGAACTACTATAAAGGACACATGGACAAAATCAAGGGGGAGGGTGGAGGTGGGGGAGGGAGGGGGGTTTGGCTGGGGTGGGGTGGAGGGATGGGGAGAAAAGGCACACAACTGTAATCAAATAACAATAAAAAATTTAAAAAAAAGAAAAAAAAAGAAATGTTTCCAATTACAAATTAAAGCTTTTAAAGAATTTTGAAAATAAATAAATAAATAAAGTGGCGCTGTTTCAACTCAGTCCAGACCTGGCTTTCAGAGAAGACACATTGGGTCTTGAGCCTGGAGGCATCTAGCCTAGAGCCTGGGAGGAGGAGAAATCTGGAGTGGATCCCTGTTCCAAATTCACCCAAATCCCTCTCCCCTCCAGCCACCAGAGCCTTTAACCCCACCCGGGGCTGTGGAGAAAGCCCCCAGATGACCCTCTTTCCTGTTTGGCCACAGCGGATCACCTGTTCTTTTTAAAGCTTCCGAGCCCTTTCACGACTCAATGCCTTGTGCCAACGTCTTCCCCTGACTGAAGCGCCCCCTCTCCCCCGATTTGCTCAGTAAACTGCCGTCCTTTCCTTCCAGGCTTGGCTTAAATGTCACCTTCTCTGAGAAGCCTTTCCTGGCCCGGTTAGACAAGCCACCGTGGAGAGGCTGGATGGGCAGCCCATGGTGCAGGAGAGCACTTTCCAGGACATGAGCCAGAAAGGACCCCTGCTCCGTGTCTGCTAGAAGGTGGGCCGGGCAGCGAGGGTCTTCTCCAGGGTCGGTCGCAGCACCCCACACACCTGACAAGAAGCAGTCGGGTACCCAACCGAGCCACCAGCTGATGGTCAAGGACTCAGTGGCGTCGAGCATGGCCATGATGAAAGTAGCAGGAAGAAGATGAAGCGGGTGAAACCCCCACCTCGGCCACGACGGTTCTCAGTGGGGCAGTCACAGAACATCCAAGCTTCAGTGAGCCTTCCCGACGATCCTCAGGATGCGCTGACTAGAACACACGTGGCCCCAGAGTGGGAGAACTCACTGGCTGTGGGTGGCCGTCAGGGGACGCAGCTCAGTGCTGGAGGGTTCCTGCCCAAACCAGCGGCCCTTGCGGTAGAAACAGTGATCCGTTAGTCTGTTGTCAGAGACTAGAGACAATGATCGATGAAGGGTATTCCTAATTCGCGATATTGATGCTACTTCAAAATGTTTAATTGTGGTGAATGTGCATACCATAAAACTTACCACCGTAGCTGTCTTTAATGTCCAGTGCGGAGCCATTCAGTCGCTCCCACTGCTGTGCAGACATCACCGCCATCACCTCCAGAACTCTTACAACCTTGCAAAACTGAAATCTGTGCCCTGAAACAGGAATTCACTTCCCCGACCCAGCCCCTGGGAACCAACATTCTACTCGTTGTCTCTGTGAATTTGATCACTCAAAGTGCCTCCTACAAGTGCAATCATATAGGCTGTGTCTTTTTGTAACTGGCTTATTTCCTTGACTATGATGTCTTCAAGGTTCATCAGCATGTATCAGAATTCCCTTTCTTTTTAAGACTGGATAATGTTCCACTGACATGCATACACCTCCCACATTTCGTTTATGTACTCGTTCATTGATGGACACTTGGGCTGCTTCCCTGTTTTAGCTATTGTGAATGAGGCTGTGAACAGGGGTGGATCAGTATCTCTTTGAGAACTTGCTTTCAATTCTTCTGGGCCTCGGCCCAGAAGTGGAATGCTGGATCATATGGCGATTCTACTTTTGGTGTTGGAGGAACCACCATACAGCTTTCCACAGCGCCGGCACCACTTTATGTTCCCACCAGCCGTGCCCAAGGGTTCCAACTTCTTTGCATCCTCACCAGCACTTGTTACTTTCTTTCTTACAGCAGTCGTCCTGATGGGTGCGAGGTGGTACTGCATTGTGGTTCTGACTTTCATTTCCCTGGACGTTAGTGATGTCGAGCATCCTTTTGCCATTGCCATGGAAAAGAATACTATCTTCGTATTCTCTTTGTTGTGCTGGGGAGGTACAGGCCTCGCGCCGCTGTTATTAGCTATGTGTCAATGTTTTTAAAGCCCATAACACAACTTTGTTCATGTCATTTCGTGACGATGGTGCCGGTAGGCCCATCAAAATCACATCCTAACTCCTCCCACTCTTAGAGCAGCTAAAGGCTTGTTCTGCACAAGTGTCAATAGCCAGAGGCCAGTGTCCAGGCCGTGTGGCTTTTCTCATGACCATTTCCCATCCACAGAGCATGTGAGGGGCACTGCCAGGTCCCCTCCTGCAGCCCCGGGTCTTTTGGGGCACAGGAAGCCTGTGATAAATTCATCTGAGGAATTCCTGGACGGCCTCTCTGAGTCCCACTTTGCGTGTTTCCTCCTTGTCAAGCAAGGAGCCAGGATGGTAAATTCTATATTTGCTAGAATCCACTGTGAATAAAATTATTTTTAAAGGAATGGCAATTCATTCGGAGGAGATGAGAGGAGAAACCTCTCCTTTGAGGCATCCGAGGTTTAAAAGACTCTTTGATAGTAACAGCTCAAATGGAGCTAGAAAAGCCCGGTGTGTTTCTTGCCAGTCCACTAACCTCCCAGCCCAATCACACGTACGTATGGGCTCCAAGGAGGCTGGGCGAAGGCGGGCGAGGGGGAAATGTATACTTTTTACTAAGACCACAGCAAAAAAGGGCTAATCACGTAATATAATATATAATATAGATAGAAATATAATTCCCGGAAATTTATTCTGTGTACCACCTAGCCTTCGTACCACTGTATTTCAAGGATAATAAGTTCGGCGAGGATTTTTGTTTTTCAGTTCGATTAATAAATCTCTCTCTGAAGGGAATTATCAGCAGGCAACGTGGAGTCTGGGCTGAACACTCCCCCTGGGGACTTCTCCGGCACCTGCCATCTTCCGTGTCACGGAAGCCCGCCTGAGAGCTGGCCTCACCTGGGAGGGAGAAACCCCTCAGGACAGAGACAGGGAGGGAAGGGCCCCAGTCAGGATGGGTACTTGCACCCCACCCCCTATTCTAACCAGCACATTTGGGGCAGGGCTAGTTTGGAACTGTGTCTGTAGGCAGTCGTTCCCAGGGGTTGGGGTGGACGTCTTGGCAGCTGTCCCTGTGGCTTCCTGACAATTGTCTCCTCTCTCCTGACATGCTTCCCGGCCCCGTAGTTCTAGTGCTCAGACTCCTTGTCATTGGGACACACCTTAGGAGGAGGCTGCTTTTCCGGGTATGGAGGAAGTGGGGAGGCAAACGGGGTCAGGACATACCTGGTTCTCTTCCTGTGGGAACAGCTGCCCAGGGTCCCCACCCACTGCAGGTGATGCTGGGGTTTCTCTTCAGCTCCCCAAACTCTACAGCTCCCAGGAAGTCATCCTAAATTAATTCCATTTATGATGTTCCCTTAAGATTCAGTAATTTATTTGTTCATTTCTCTATTCATTTACTATTTTTTATTCTACGAATATCTACTGAATAGATATTTATTGAGTGACTAATATGTGCCACGATGCTAAGCACTATGGCAGAAGGCCTAGAAAGGCTGATTCTCACATGAACAGTTCATTTCATAGGTGCAGATGCAGGCCTAGAATTGCAATAGCCACTAGCCACATGTGGCTACTTAAAGCTAAATTAATTAAAATCAAACAGTCAGTTTTTGAGTCACATTAGTCACATTGCAATTTATCAATATCCCCATGAGTGTTGGCTGCCATATTGGACAGACAGTGCGGATCTGGGGCATTTCCAAAGGTTCTGTTGGACCAGGAAGCTCTAGAGAGTTCGGTGAGTCTCACTGGATCACACAGCCATTCATTCGTTCAAGTCAGACTCGGAACAGTCATGATTTTCCAGCGTCTAACGTTTATGCCCAAATAAAAATGAGACTGAGAATTATTCCAGTTGCAAACACCAGCGTATTTGGAAGGAAACAACACAAATAGAGACGCACACACAGGTATCTATTTTGAAAGAATCCAGGTGGCTGACGCCGACTAGACTAAAATGTCCAAGCATCCTGAGTGAGTGTTTTTATTCATAAAACAAGTCACTAAGACCATTGAAAGCAGGGCTTAAATGGTCACCATGGGCCCCTGAGGACCAGGTCCCTGCTGTGACTGTGGCACACTCCTTCGGCTGGGGCAGACTCGGCCCCTCCCTGATGGAGCCAGGAGGACCCACGGCCGCTCTGTCATCGAGGAGTGTCCCCGCGGAGGACAGTGTGGGGGACGGAGGCAGGTCAGAGTCCTGCCTCCAGCTCGGGACCAGCTTCTCACTCTCTCTAACCCTCCTGTCTGGAGTGAGCAGAATACCACCCACCTGGCAAGGTCGTCGGAAGGTGAAGTGCAGTGATTTAGGTGGAAGTGCTCCAGAGGCTGGAAAGCATTCGTTAGACATTCTTGTTAAAATGCCATTCCTGTCACCCTGGCTGGGCCACCTGCCTGCCTTTAAAAAAAAATTGTTTTTTAATACTCACCTGGAGATGCTTTTTTAAGAGAGAGAAGAAGGGAGAGAAAAACATTGATGTGAAACCTTGATTGGTTGCCTCCTGTATGTGCCCTGACTGGGGATCGAACCGGCAACCTGTTGGTACACAGGATGATGCTCTGACCAACCGACCCACCTGGCCAGGGCCTGCCTTTGTGCTTTCCTGCTGCATCATGGTTAAACCCTACCATCCCATTTCTCAGGTGATGTTTCCACCTGTGTGGGGAGCTCAAGGCTTGCTCTGACAAGGGAAGTTAAAATGCCCTGTTTTGTATCACTGTGGTTGTTGTTATCTTTTTTTAAAGATTTTATTTATTTATTGTTAGAGAGAGGGAGGGGAAGGGAGAACGAGAAGGAAACATTAATGTGTGGCTGCCTCTCATGCGCCCCCTACTGGGGACCTGGCCCGCAACCCAGGCATGTGCCCTGGACTGGGAATCAAACCAGCAGCCCTTTGGTTCACAGGCTGGTGCTCAATCCACTGAGCCACATCAGCCAGGGCTGGTGGTTGTTATTTTTGAGTTTCAAAGCAACATTATTGCCACATAACATAACAAATCAGCTGGAACTACTTCAAAAGGCCAGATGATGTCAGCCCCCTACTGTCTCTGCCTGCGCGTGGGGGCCAGCTCAGGGAAGGTCGGGATTCTCTGTTTCTTCATCACAGCTGCCGCCGACGTGTTCCTGTACTGCGGAGGCCCAGCTGCAAGGATCAGGCTGATGGCCGGACTTGGCAATGTTCTTGGGGAGAGATTCTTTGTGTGGGGCAGGGGCCGTGCCATCAGACAGAAACAGAAACGTGAGCTGGTAACAGGCGTCCCCAGACTCTGCACAACAGATTATTATGATTGAAACTGAAGGAGGTGTCACAGAGCAGAACGATAGTGTGGCTGCCACACGCGCGCATGGGGTGGGGGGCCGAGCTGTCTGTCCCTTTTGGAGTCTGTGTCACACCCAGGGCACTCACAGTGACGACCGTCGCCACTGCCGTGTACTGCGTGCTCACAACGCACCCTTCACACGCATGACCTCCCTTAGCTATGCAGAATGGCCCCAAGGGGTAGGAGCTATTACTCTCATTTTTGTAGATGAATAACCCGAGACTTTAAGAGGATCGTCTCCTTTAAGTGCATTGATTATGTGCTTCCACATTTTCGCATCTTTTAAAATATCTGAAGACATGTCACTGTCAGACGCTGTCTCCAGCCGTCACACGATATCCAGTGTTGCCAGTGAACCCAATTCTGGTCCAGGCCAAGAAGTCTGAGGCTGGGGTTTGCACTTACACCTTCATGTAGGGACGTATACATTTCAGTCGAGTTTTGGGGCAATAATTTAAAGTGCGCGTGAGCTTATCTGGGGGTCTGGCTGTGTTCATTGGGTTGGGGACCACTGGGACCCCGAAGGGGTGACTGATCTGACCAAAAATAACCATCAGAATCCCCTTGTGTTATTGTAAGGGGCTCTGGAACATTTAAAACTATGTTTCCAAGCCGAAAGTACATTTTTAAAATCTTGACCCTGAACTACCTACTACAATGCCTATTTCCCCCTTTCTAATGTTAGTTAGAGCGCGTCAAAGGCAAGTGCTGGTGTCACCAAGAACGACGATAGAGCTCTGTCTCTGGCCCTGTTCTCTGCCTGTCTGCCCCGTGTAATTCCATGCCATCCGGGCTCTGCAATCCGTTAGTAAGTTGCTGATTTCAAAACACAGCTCTTTCCAGGCCTGACATCTTCCCTGGGTTCTAGATGACTGAGACTCTACACCTGGATGCCCACCAGGTCTCTCAGGCTGACTAGTCCAAACAGAGTTGTCACCCTGCACCCAGACCTTTGCCATCTTCCCTGTTCCAGCCCACGGTATCACCCTTCACCGAGCAGCTTAAGTCGAAACCTATGGATCATGCCCGATTCTATCTTCTCCCTCCCTGCCAGGTCCAATCCTCTCACCTGTGCCCCCAAACTCATCCCCCAAGTCTTTCTTCCTTTCCACCTTCCCTCCCGACTGCTCCACCCCAAGGCCGCGTCTCTCTTCCATGTCCTATGCTTCTACTTCAGGGAACTTCGAATCAAGGAGTCCATATGCAATTACTTGGCCTTTGTCTTTACATGAAAACAAGAGAGGAAGTGAACGTGAATGACAGAAGGAAGGGTCTAAGTTAGATGTAAAGATCAAAACAACTTCTTGTCAAAACAGTGGTTCCTCGTGTCTGCGTCTGTGGGGTGTTGACCGAGGCACGACGGGAATCCCTGGGTTGCTAGAAATGCTCCGTATCTTCATCGGAGCGGTGGCTATGTGGGTGCATAGATGCCAGCCCTCGGTTTTTTAAAGTTGAAAAAAAAGAGAAAGAAACAGGAAAGAACTTCTTGCCAAGATTCTGAAGACGGCTTGGCAGCACATAAAGGGATGTTGTGGAATCTACGTTTCCTGGCTTTCTCTCAGAACGGGATGGAGGGCTGGCTGCCCGGGGAGTTCGGTGCCTAGAATTGAAGAGGTGTAATCAGACATCACATTTGTTCGGCTTAATTCTACCCTTGGCCCTGTGCTAGGTGCATCGTGATGAATATTTAATGTGTCACTTAGCATTTTGTCACAGAGGAGTATCTGAGGACAGGATGAATCATTAATATGCTGAGCACAGAGATGTTTGAGAGCAGCCGGCCCGGGCCATCCTCACTGTGGAACCAAATGACGAGGGGACTCTGTGAGGTCACAGACAGCCATCTGTCCGTCAGGCCTTTCCTGGAGATGCGCAAATGCCATGGTGTCCTTCAGCTTCAGAAATAAACCAGCCCAAAGCAAACCAGGCTCCGGGGATAGAATTATGTCTTGGCAAGGCACATTTGTGTGGGGGCACACTTGGGGGCACCCCCAGGAAGCCAGGGTGACTTTCCCTTTCTCAACAATGGGACCAACTGACCAACTTGCCGGCAGGCAGCTGAGTAGACATGACCTAGGTGTGTCGCCACCTGCAGGCAGGCGCCTTGCCTGCTGGATTGGGTGGGATGGGTGTGTGGGAGTGGGTGTGCAGTGTGACAACACGGCGGTGAAAGCATGCGCTGTGGAGTGCAAGGCCCACTGGGGCCACCTCCGAGCTGTGAAACTTCGGGCAAGCTTCCAAATCTCTGCGCCTAAAGTAACCACAGGCAACAGACCCTATCTCGTGGGGCTGTTCCAATGGTTTTAGGTGTTAGTACATGTCATTAAAATAGTCCCGGGCATATGATGTGGTTTTTACAGACATGGAAACTAAGATAAGCTAAATAATCTGGTAGGCACTGGGCACAACCTCAGGCCTCTCGGATCCCAAGCCCCTGCGTGTAACCACTGCTCCGCACTCCCTCTGTGACGGCTTTGGATCCTCAGAGAGGTGTGCTGGGTGTCAAGGTCAGGGGCAGGCTGACACATTGTCTGTAGGAAAGGAAGGAGGCCTCCTGAATTGGTCATATGTGCATAATGTGGCCCAGGTGTGGGGGCGTGGAAATGCCATCCAGAGACCTGAGTTCATAGCCTGGCCCTGTCACACCCCAGCCACATGACCTTGAGCAGGACACTCGCCTCTTGGCTTCAGCTGTGCAGTGGGGGGCTGCGCGGGCCCTCTAAGATCCCTCTGACCCCGACACTTCACGGTCCCAAGGCCCCACACTCGGCTCTGCCCCCGGCAGGTGCTCTGGGATGAGTGAGCAGCTGCGGTGGGAAAACAGAGGCTGTGTGAGTACATCTGAAGGCACCTCGAACGACAAACGTGTCTGAGCAAATCTTTCTCCTGTCCTCGCCAATATCGATTTTTTCCAAGTGTGGGATCGATGTGCTGCTGGGACGGGCGGGGGCAGGGCACACGGTGTTCCTCCCTGAGCCTGGGGGCGGGGTGGGGGCCTTGCAGAGCTGTCTGCTGCAGCACCTGCCTCGAGACCCTCCCAGGGCCTCTGAAGGCACCACCCTGACACGTTGTCTGGAGGAGGGGGCAGCTGGGGGGAGGGGGGCAGTGCGGAAGCACGTTTTCCCTGGCTTCCACTCCAGGGACCCATGCCACCTGACTTCTAGTCACAGCCTCTCTGCTTCTGGTCTCTGGAACCCTGCGTCAGTCCCTCTCAGGGCCTTGGCTTCCTAATCTGTCGGAGGAGGCAATCGCATCCTCAGCCAGTTTGGAATGTGAAAGGGCTCGGTGTCGGCTTCATGAGATGGATGTGGTTTCCCTCTTCTTGGAAAACTTCCAGAGCCCAACAGACACCGTTTACAAATACCTCCAGGCTTTGGGGTGGAGACTAAAAGCTTTGGTTTCTCAAGAGTACAGTTCTGCCAGGGGAGCAGGGGTAACAAGAAGCCAGCCATGGCTTTCTGCTTGGCATCCAAAGCCGGGTCTAGGTGAAGAGCATGTGAGTCTGTACTAACACCCAGCAGGGAGGCAGTGTGACGAGGACCAGGGCACTGTGCTGGGCTACAGGTGTGCTAAGATAAGTGGTGGCCCAGAAGGGAAGACAAGTGGGGTAGACAGTGGCTACCTGTGGTAGAGGACCTACAGGGGCCATGGGCATGTAGAACAGGGACATCGAACCCAGGGAGGCATGGTGGGGAGCGAGCAGGGGGACCTCCCTGGACAAGGAAGTCCTGAGGATCAGTTGGAGTTGGGGGTGGGGGATGCACATTTTAAGAAAGGGAATTCAAAGCCGGAGTCAGGGCAGGAAAGAATGGCCACTCCTGGGAAGACAAGCGGTCCGAACGGCTGGAGTGTAGAGTCCTGCTGTGGGGGACCCATGGGGAAGGAGCAAGGAGAAGGGAGAGCTAAGAGAAGAAGCAAGGGAGCAGGAGAGAACTTTCTTCTGGCTTCCAATTGAAAAATACTGGAACACGGGTTGGGTAAGTGATTTGCCCGAGATCATATTGGGAAAAACATGGCCAGCAGTGTGTGGGGGTGAGGTGGGCCCGAAGCGCCCAGACGCTGTGCTCAGGGTCACCTGCCAGAGATTGTCCTGGGAGACGTCGCGAAAGGTGACGATCGCAACCAGAGGAGTTGCATAGCAGGTCAATAATACACTAACCTGGAGGTATTTGCAGGTCAGGCAACAAGATTCCAGATTTCCCTCCTTTCCTGCGCGGGGAGAAACTAGTTAGACTGCAGGGGCGGGAGGCCTGTGTGTGAGCACGAACAGAGGGCGAGAGTAGCTAATCTGACATTTCACACCCTTTCCACGACCTTGGCAGATACGTCTGTTCAGGGACTTCAGTTCCTCGTTCTTCACTCAGATATCTTCTGAAGGCTTGAGCAGGAAGCATTTAGAAATGGAGTATCCAGATCCCAGATTTTAAAAAAACCTCTCCTTCCCAGTAGCACTGCCCTACAAGAGCAAATGTTTTCAAATGTAAGGAACAAAAGCCCAGACTGTCTTAGCGATTTCTCCAGAACAGAGAAACTGAAGCTGAAACCTGGCTCCCTGTTTCCTGGTCCAAGATGCTTGGCCCATGCCTCCCTGAGGGGAGGTGCTGTCTTGTACAGCCTGTGTGGGGGGAAGCCAGAAAGTTCTGTCACAGGGGTGGGACCACCCTGGGCCACAGATAACCGACCCCACCTCTTAATCTCCTACAGGGGCCCTGGAGTTCAGAGGCTTCTGCCACCTTCACCTCCAACCCCACTCTGCCCTTTGTTTTCAAGATCGACATGACCACAAGGTAGAGTAAGACAGGAGGATGGGGACACAGGGATGCTATTGTAGGAATGATGCCGCTTCCTGCAAGCTACTTACGGATTGACCAAATGTGCTGCGACCCAGTCTGCCCAGGTGAGAGCCCTCCGCTAGCGCCGAGGCTTTCAGGGCTCTACGATGTGAAAACGTGTCTGCAGCTGAGAGGGTCAAGCCAGCCCCTCATCTTGATTTCCTTTCCTTTGCATTAGTTGAAGTGCTCAACATCCAGGAGGACCAGTCAGGGACACTCCCGGGCCTTCTACGATGCTGGGCTGATAGCTTTGGCCCTCTGCCCCACCCCCACACTCTCCTCCCTCACCCCTTTCCTCTTTATCAGGCAAGTGGCGGCTGAGACAGAAACCTGGACGCCTGCATGGGCACCACCTGGGGTGAGGGGCCTGAGCAGGTGGAATGTCTGTAATTATAAATTGGTCTCCAAGATCCTGGGCCAAGCAGCGAGACTGAATTAGGAACAGCTGTAACCCAGCGTTGCGACTCAAGATTTCTCATGGTGACGCTCTGCCCTCTGGTGGTGGATCTGTAGAGATGCTCGCGTTTCCTTGGGTGCCCGATTCCAAGAGCGTCAGTGACTTCAACCCCTAACCAGAGCTAGGTTCTCTGGAACACCCGCAGAGACGGGCCCTGTTCCTGCAGACAGGCAGGACGGAAGGAGACTGCAGGGAAAAGAATGCTGAACTGGGCACCGGGGCACGCACCTCTGCCGTATGAACCGTGGCAGGCGTTCTCCAATGAAGTGGTTTCCCCGAGGCCCTGGGGTGCTGCAGGGGCAGTGAACGATCCTAACCAATGGAGTCAATGTGGCCGTTTTTCTACCCTTCCTGCCCCCTCATTCCTCTGTTTCTCTTCTTCTGTCTCCGAGGCCCACGGTGCCAGGGAAAGCCATTGGTGGATTGGGAGAACACAATCATTAGCCACATTCGTGGGAGGGAGGAATGCTCCAGGCTGGTCAGGTGGATTCCATGCTCTGTTGACTCCCTTTAAAGTTCATGGTAATCATCCCCGGCCGGTGTGGCCTGGTTGCTTGGAGCGTCCTCCTGTAGACCGGAGGGTCATGGGTTCGATTCCTGGTCAGGGCACATACCCTGACTGGGGCGCATATGAGAAGGCAACCAATAGTGTTTCTCTCTCACATCAATGTTTCTCTCTGTTCCTCTCCCCCTCCCCTTCTCTCTAAAAGCAATGAAAAAATGTCTTCGGTTGAGGATAAAAAATAAAGTTCATAGTAATCGTAAGAGCAAATTCTTCTACAGACCTTACTCTGTGCCAGGCAACGTTCTAGACTATTGTTATACTCACTTAATGCTAATGACAGCTCCCTAAGGTAGGAGCGGCTTTATGCCCATTTTACAGACGAGGAAAGAGGTTAACAAGCTTGTCAAGTGGAACCTAGTACATGTCTGAACTACTCTCCTGTGATGCTTCTTGCCCTTCTCTTGCCTCAAAATAGCAGGTCACCGGAGGCAGAGAGCCTGGATGCAGAGAGGCCATTAGAGTTAGAAGCTCCCAAGGAAACAGTAGGATCCCTAAGTCTTTCAAAGGGAAGAAGCGGAATGTTGGGTGACCTGTCTGAGACAGATTCTGCAGGGAAAGTGTTACCCGAGATGGACCCTCTGAGAGCCCCTCTTCAAATAACATCATAACGATAGTGGCTTCCACGAGATGATTCAGGAGTTGACAAATACTAACCTGGAAACTCCTAAGCACCTTGAGAACAGGAATTGTTTTAACAGTGACCAGTGTCTAGCCATGCCTTGCACTTGGTCGGTGTATAATAAATGGTGGGGAATAGAGAATGAATAACAATAATAACTAACATTTAATAAGCAATTACAGTACGCCAGGCAACCATAAGGTCCTTGCATGGATTACCTCCAGTGACATTCACGACATCTGTATCATTGTCATCACTTCCACTCTCATTTCATAGATAAGGATCTGAGGCCCTGAAAGTTAAGCAACTTTCCTGTGGTCGGTCACACAGTGAGGGTTTTAACGCAGAAAATGTGTCTCCAGTGTCCGGGCCCCTAACCACCACTGCACTCGCTGTCTTTCGGGGTCAGAAGAAAGGGGAGGAATCTAGTAGAAATAAAAAAGTCCTCAAGATGCCCACTCTGGATCAGTCTTCCCTAGAAGACCATTGATGGGATTCAGGCATTTGAAGTGTATTTTCTAGGAAGAAAGACCTGATAATAGCAGATGACCTTCACTTGCTTGCATGAAGTACTTGTGGACTGAGTAGTTTTAAACCTCACAGCTCCCTTATGTAGAAGGGCCAGGTGGTTGGATCAATCCATTTTGGGCAGATGTCACAGGAAGACTGTGAGGGAAGAGAGTTGAGGATGCTGAAAAGAGGGGTGTCTCAGGTGGAGAGACAGGGAGTGTCTCGGGTGGAGAGAGGCGAACGCAAAAGTTGGAGGGCTCTACTCAACTTTGAGGACAAGGAAGAGGCAGAGGCAAAGTGCTGGGATGCCATTATCAGATGAGAGAGCTAGACGTTCACGAGGCTTTAGTCATCATCGTCCACCATTTCGGAGCTGGAGGAAGTATAACGTGTAAGATGTGGTCAGGAATGCAGGGGCTAAAAGAAAGAGGAAGTCAAGAAATTGGGGTGCTAGGGTGGTTTGACACTGAAGTTCTCATAAACGTTAAAAATACGTTGGTGAGTCAAGTGCCAAAGCTTGGGTCCATGTGGGACAGACCCCACCCTGGCTGAGACGTAAGGAGGGGTCTCCTGAGGAATTCTGGGAAGAGCTATCCTCCTGATGAAGGATGTGGAGAAGGCTTGGCCTCTGCATTTCTGCTTTTGTGGATTGTTGTTCAAGGGACTGTCCTAATGCTTTAAGATACTGCAGAATTCTTGTAACCATTGGAGAGAGACCCAAAGAACTACTGAGAAGGCTTCTCAGAGACTGGCGTGATTGACCTGCTGGAGAAACTCTGCAATTACCTACTTCTTCCCTGTGAAGGTACAACTCAGGTAATCACCCAGAACCTTCCTCCCCTGTGCTTGTAAACAAGGGAAGGAAGGTTGGTAAAAGGAGTGTGGATAGAGGAGAAATCTTCTCCACACACCTCTGAGTATAGCTTCGTTGAAGAAGAGAGTAGAGTTGACTGCTCTTAAAAATTGATGATCTTAGAAAATGCCAGTAGAAGGGGGGGTGGGATTGGATAATTAATTATAACGAGTTCCATGAATCATTGTTTAAAAGTTTCATACTTTTCTCTTTGTTTAAATTGACCTTAAAGCCCGAGGGACTTCATTAAAAGTTAAGAGTGTTTAACACCAAGGGAATGGAGATTTGTTTAGACTTCCATGGTTTTAATGAGAAAATGGTCCAATGGTGTAATTAAGATGTAGAAACCAGCTCCTCCCCTGCACATGACTAGAGGTACTGGCTGTCATCCTCTATGGGTAGGGTCTTTGTACTACAAGAATATGGGTCCCTGGAGGAGTGTGGATGGTGGAACAGGTCCAGTGAGGGACCTTCCTTCTCTGAAGAGACTGTGTATTCCTCCCATTCCAGGGGAACACACGCCCTCAGGAATGTAAATGTAGACACGTGGCAGCAAGCCCTGTGCTGGGCTGCTCTGGTACTGACGAGGTCGCTGCATCGTGACTCTCAGGGTCAGACTCTAGTTCTCCAGGACACCCATCACTCGTTCAGCCATTAAATTGGTTGGCGGCTAGAATGGAATGTGGCTAAGCAGGATTTGTTCAGATCTCTGATGTTGACAGTCATTCTGGGAGAAACTGACTACACAGTGGCCCAACATCAGAATGGTGCTGCTGAAGCACAGCTGCTCCATGAAGTCGTTCCTGATCCACACCATCTGTTCCCCCATCTTCCAGAACAATCCAAGATTCATCTCTTCCCTAACGCATGTAGGCGGTAACCATATTTTCATGTTTCTGTTCTAATGACAATAATAATAACGCCTCAGAGTTTGAGCACGTAGCTCATGCCAGAGACACTTCCGAGTGCTTTAGGTACATTAGGTACACTAATCCACACAATGGCTCTCTGAGGTAGGTACTACTCTTATTCCCATTTTGCAGATGAAGAAACTGAGGTTAGAAGGTCAACTTACTGACTCAAGGTCTTACAATTCCTATGTGGTAGAGCCAGAATCTGAACCTCGTATTCTGATTCTGGAATCCAGCCTAACCATTGTCATGTCAACTCCTTTTATTAGACCAAAGAATCCAAGGACTCTTAAAGAATATCCTCCTCTCTTTAAGTTTTTCCCCAGGCTCACAGTACCCTGCTATTGCTCTGCAACCCTACAAAGACTGATAAGACATTCAAATACCTATTCTGCCACCGCTTCCAAAAGCTAGAGAGAGAGGCAGGGGAGGCACACTCAGAAAACTCAGAGCAACCTTCTTTGCATCTGCAGGGTGTCACACAGCACCCAGCATATAGAAGGGACATAATAAATAAATAAATACTAAGTACTTAATGAACCCAGTCATACAATAGTGGCCATTCTACATTCTTAGAAGAATGTATTTAGCTTTAAGTTAGAGAAACTCTCTAAAATGCCTTTTAAAAAATCCTAGATTTATTGTTCTAAAATACTGAGAAGCCTAGAAGTGAACTACCCAGAGATGATACTGTGGATCAGAGACAACACAAAGGCCCAGGTTCATTTTTATCGTTTTGATCCACAAAACTTAGCATAAAGTTTCTGTCTTCCTTGCCACACGGCTAATATATATACAGCCTTGGAGACTTAAGATTTCTCCCTTGTTAACTATGATTAGCCAACTTATTTTATAAGGAGAAACTATCTAAATGGCCCTCTGGCTCTAAAAGATTTTTAGTCTTTAAAACTCTAGTAAACACAAAGCTCCACTCTGGTTTACCTTGGCCTCTGTTAGTGATGATGGTGCCACAGCATCACCATTAGGGGAGTTACAGTACAAATCCATACGACGTTCTGCTTCATCAGTATTTTTTCCACGGCGACCTCGGAGAGAGGAAAGTAACTATAGAAAGAAAAAGAAAAGGGAAAAGGAAGGAAAGGGGGAAGGAAAAATAGCTCTTTATCAAGGTTGCTACTGAGGTCTGAATAACATTCTGAGACCTTACATATCCAGGGGTTAGACTAGCCGATGACATCCAGAACGGTCTCTAATTAAAGCAACAAATCTGAACATCGTGTTTCAGCTAAGACAAGTGCAAAAATTCCCGCAACAATTACGTTACTTTTCAAGATGCTGGTTGATGTTGACCAACATCTTCCTTTGGTCTAATCTCCTTGCTTCTGACCTTTAATCTACAGAATTGGCCCCTGTTTAAAGAAAAGCTTGAAAATATGATATTTATTCTGTATCTCCAAGGGGAAACGCTGGCAACAGCAGGCAATAATGCACTAATAATAAAGTTGCTTTACTCAGATATAGCCAACTACGTAAATCTCACATTCTTAGGATGAAAGGATTCCACATGCCAGCAGCCACACTTTTGGTGAGCTGTCCAGGGTACTGAACTCCCTCGGCCTTGAATCCTCTTTGATCCAGAAGAGCAGAATCTTTGGTCTTTGTGCCTGTCCTAGTTATGCTATGAATGCAGTATTGAATTTTATTTTTAGGAAAACTTTTAAGGTAAAGTTTCTGTTCTGATTGTAAGAGGAGAAAAGAAAATTCGTCCACAAATGTATTGCCTCCAAACAACTATAAATATCTAGTTTAATTTTTCTCTAGTCTTTTTATCTCCATATATTTTTACATGTTTGAGACCACTCCGCATACGCAATTTAATCTTGTATCTTGCTCTTTTTCCCAGTGGTGCATGTATTTCTTGTTACTATAAACTCTTTGAATACATCTTTGTAAGAAGATGCATAACACGTTGCCAAGTTCTGTTCCATAACTGGCAAAATCATGCTTATGTAATTGGATATTATTTTTACTTAAAATGTTATTTATAATAAATAATTTTATTCTCTGGATGAATTCCAGAAAACTAGTGAAACAAATCCAAAAAGATCAGGTATTGTATGATGCCATTTATTTGACATTCTTAAATTATAAAAAATAATTTTTTGAATAAAAAATTATAAGAATAAAGATACAATTATAGAATTATAGAACATGTTAGTGACTGCCAGGGGGGAGGTAAAAGGGATGTGGTTATAGCTGCAAAAAGGCAACATTAAGAATCCTTGTGGTTCCTAGTCAGTTAGCTCAGTTGGTTAGAGCATCATCCTAATAAGCCAAGGTTGCAGGTTCAATCCCAAGTCAGGGCACCTACAAGAATCAACCAATGAATGCATCAATAAGTGCAACAACAAACCAATCTCTCTCTCTCTTTCTCTCTCTCTCTCAAAATCAATTCAAAAGAATCCTTGTGGTGATGTAAATATTCTTTATCTTATCAACAGCAATATCACAGTTCTGGTATTTTGCTATAGTTTTGCAAGATGTGTCCATTGAAGGAAACTGGAGAAAGGGTACACGGAATCTATGTTATTTCTTACAAATTCATATGAATCTACAATTATCTCAAGATAAATGAACTTTTTAAAAAGAAAAATAAAACAAAATTTGATTCGCTTCTCTGGTGAAGTACTTGCTATCTAGTGGTGACCTTGGGGGTGGAAGGCCCTGCTGGGCTTCACCCACAGAGATCAAGGTCACCAAGGCAGCCATGAGCACTGGAGACTCACGGTTCTACCAGGGCATAGAACTCAAGGAGGAGGACTGAGAAGTGGCAAGAGTGTGAGGACCTGCCTTCTGTCTCTGGCTACCAAATAGGGGGAGAGCATTTTGCAGGCTCCCTTTGGCAAATGTTTCTACAACTTCTGGGAAAGGAAACTGATGACAAGATGTTTAGAAAGTGGATAGTCGATTATCCGGTTATGGCCATATATTGCTTAACAATGGGGACACATTCTAAGAAATGCATTGCTAGGTGATTTCATCACTGTGTCAACATCATAGATTTCACTTATACAAACCTAGATGGTATAGCCTACGACACACCTGGGCGATGGTTCTAGCCTATTGCTCCTAGGCTACAAACTTGTACAGCATGTTATTGTACTGTATACTGTAGATAATTGTAACACAATGGTAATTATTTGTGCCCAAACATATAAATGGTACAGTAAGATACAGTATAAATAATAAACTGTCTGTATGTGCAGGCTCACTGATGGGTGATGGAGGAAGACATCCATCCTTGGAGGGATAGTAAATGTCAGAAAGAGGGAGAGAGGAAAGGAAGAGAAGGAGAGAGCAGAGACTGAGAGAGACCCAGAAGGATTAGCTTGAAACAAGATATAATAAATGGGAGAGGGGGATGAGAGAGAAGGAGAGAGAGAGAGTGGGATTAGGGAGAGAGAGGAATGGGAGTAAGAGAGATACAGAGAGACAGAGAGAAGAGAAGTGACTTTGTGCTCAGCAGGGTAGGCATGGGCAGGCGGAGAACAGGCTTGGGCTCCTCTCTTCTCCACCTCGGTCCCCTCGCTCCCTCGCCAGCTCCCAGCCCCAGCCTCTGGCTGGCACATACGGTGAGTGGACAGAATGCTGAAACTTCTCCTAGTGCTGATTTGCGGAGCCAGAGAAAGAGAGACCACAAAACTTTTGCACAAAACTTATTACAGCATATTGTTATAGTCATTCTATTTCACTATCAGTTATTGGCGTTTGCCTCTTATTGTGCCTCCATTAAACTTTATCTAGGTAGGTAGGTACAGGAGGGTTCGGTACTCTCTGTGGTCACAGGAATCCACTGGGGGTCTCAGACACAGGGGGGACTACTGTACCCACAAAGTCACATTCCCAGTCATGTTGAATAAGTGAAGTTAACACATTAGGCTCAAAAATATTTTTATTTTAACCACATTTATTTTCTTTTTAGATTTTTTTAACCTTTTTAAGACTTACAGTCTATAGACATTGTAAACTAAAACTTTTCCGAAGTCAAAGAATCAGAGTTGTAATTGTTCCTTGGGCTCCATAGGTTGAGAGTTGAGATACTGGTACTTAGTTGACTCTGCACCAGCCGTAGAGCATATTTGAAGCTTATATTCTTGAGTAAATCTGTATCAGTGGCTTGGCTTCCAAAAAAGTAAATATCTGCTTTTTCTTTTCAAGAGTAACAGTGGTTTTACAGTCTCTCAGCAATTGCGAAGTAGCCTTGCTGCTGAGTAACTGATTGACTCAAACACTGAAGTAGGCTTCTCTCGGATGGCGCTGCTCTAAATAAAATAATCTTTGTTGTTTTTATTCGTGGACTTTTACTTTTTCATGAAGAACTTACCATTACAAAAATTAACATCCGTAGCCACTTCTACCATATATTCAGCTTCTACCTGGGTTCCAGAGCCCTTCCGTTTCCCCGACAGGAAACAGTACCACTTTGTGAATCGGAAGAAAGGCATTTGCTAAAATGCAGAGGACATCGATTTGATGTCAGACATCTGCACACATATTTATTCATTCCTTTTTCTTTTAAATAAATATTTACTTAAAATCTTACTATGTGCCAGGCTCTGAGACAGACAGGCTCTGTCCCCATGGAACTTCCGGTCTGATCCCACCTCCCTCCCATGCTCCTGCCCCGGGAATTTTGAACAAGTCACTTCATCTCTCCAAGCCCGGACTTGCTCATTTGCAAGGTGGCAATGTGCACAGGAATTGAGAGGGCTGCAGAGAGCAGAGGCAGAGCCTGTGCCGGGCACAGGGGCCACTTAGTAGATTTCAATCCCGACATCCTACGCGCAGCCTCGCATACGCGAATATTTGTTGGTGAATTCAATACTGGCGAGTACCAAGGCCTCAAGAGGTCCGGCCTCTTGATCTTACAGAAAATAGTTCCATTTTAAAGAACAAATGGGGTGGTTCCACTTCACCGACATTTTGTCACTGTGTCACTTGATACACTTACTGGACAGCTATATTAATGTGTTACTTTAAGTGAATATTTCTCCGGTTCACGAATGCCTGCAAGAGAACGAGAACTTCAATTCCATTATGTTGTCACTCACAAACTGACAATTCCAGGAGCAGGACCAGCCTCAGTTACTATTTTTAATCAATGCCAGCAATCCAGGAGTTCACAGGCTCTTTAGCATCCTAATTAATGGCTTTAACAATCAATGTTCACTATCACAGATACTTGTTCCAGCTCCTTCCCAAACCTACAACCGTGAGGACATGCCCGGTGATTTCACTTCCTGTGGATAGGAACAAATCGAATACTTCCTTCAAAATATTATTCAATCCACCGTAGAACATAACATAATCATGCATTTTCAATCACTAAATTAAAGTTCTTTCCAAAGGTCATATAAACACAGAGTCACAACTAAAGCAAAGCTTAGCACACAGCAAGGAGGAAAAAGAGGTTTCCTCTAAAGTGGAGGTAACTTGGTTTCATATAATTTGCAAGATAAACAGCAATTCGCCACCAGAGCCATTTGGGAAATGCCCCGAAGTCTTAGTGTCAGGGGAGGCTATGGCTTTGGCCACAGAGGGGCACAAGTTGACAAAGAGGAAGGAGGCTGAACATTGGAACCAAAACATAACCGTCCTCCTAGGTTCATGGGTTCAAATGGCCTTAACTTAGTTTGGGTTGAGTCCGCAGGGCGGTGTATTTGTGGATAAAAGCAGGATTGCAGGGTCTAGCCCAGTCCTCTGAATCCAGGAGAGATGGTCGTGCCATTGTGTCTGCAGCCTGGCTCCCTGAAGGAGGTGTGACCCTCTGCGAGGTGCTGACAGGTGAAGCTTATCCGTTCTGCTGTGTTCAGCCTTTCCTGCTTTAAGTCTATCCCTTGCTAGGTGAGGCCAGGGGTGCCGTTTCCTAGCACATGCAATCAACTATTTGTTTTACAACGAAGCCTAACTATTGAGATGTGTCTACTGTGTTGGTCAACTGTTCACCTGACTTGACCAGCAGCTGGCGAGAGTCAACAGCTCTTACCCATAAGCTGAATGTTGGCTGCATTGATTGGCTCATTCACCGGGTATTTAATTCAGCCAAGAGAATGGACCCATTCAGATAGCACCTAAGTCTCTGTATGTCCTTCCTTGCTTTTTTATTGTTGTTGTTGTTGTTGTTGTTAGTGCAAGCAACACAACCTGTGTTTATTCACTGAGTATTTGTGTTTTCACTTTGCTTTGTGATAAACCTCTTCGCTTTCCTGTGTCCTTGCTCCACATTTGTGTCCTGGGGAAATGGAATGTTTCCCAATTAGAAAACAAAAAAATCAAGTCTAAAAAGGATGTTAAAAATGATCCAATCCAGTGCTTCCGTTTCCTTTAATTGTATTTAGAAGCTATTCCTGCTGGACATGTGCAGTGAAGGGGGCAGATACCTTCCTAAGAGCCTGTCTACCTGTAACTGGGAGAAAAGGCGGGAGCGGAAGAGAAAAGGGATGAAGAGGGGAGGAAAGAGCTCTACCATCTACTGAGCCCTTAGCCCACATCCCTGTGAATGGCAGACATGTGCCTGGTTTGGGCTTATGGCTCCAGATTCCTGCAGCCTAGATGAGCAACGTTAACATAAAAGCAGGTGAGAAATGCACGCACCTCTAGCTTTTTCCTTACTGTTTTTTTTTTTTTTTTTTGGGCAATTCCTCCCTTCAGCTGAGGAGGCAGAGGAAGGGTGGTGGCTGCGTGCCAGGGCCGGCAGGGGAGGGTTCTCAGCCTCCCTGCTGCCAGGGAAAGACTCTCTCATACCGACCTGGAGGCCGCAGGGCAGCGCTTCCCTTCAGGTGGTGAAATGAATGCCTTTGCTCCCACGTCTTTGTGGGTGAGCAGGGGTTTGAATCCAGGCTGTGCTCCCAGGCAGGTATCTCCGCCTGTTTGGTCCATTCCCACCTGCCTTTCACCTGCTTTCCACTGTCCGTCTGTCCTGCGTTTCTGCACAGCGCTTGGTAGAAATGCGAGGGCCAGCTGGACCAAAGTGGCAGCTCCCCGTGCATGCTCTCAAAAAGGATTCTTCAGTTTCTTTAAGGTAATAGGCTAACCTGGGTTTGTTGGGGTTTTTTTTAAGATGCTGAAGAAAGGACACAGAAGTAGCAGCAGGAAAGCCAGTCTGTAGGAGGGTAGAGAAGGCTGTCAGGGGTGGGGAGTCTTTCGGGGTGGCTCTCTCATCGACCAGGGAAGCAGGCCTCCCTTTCCCGGAATTTAAAACCTGGACAAGAGGCTGCCCTGGGGGACCTTCCTGCCCTCTTCCCGCCACCATGAGATAGCGCAAACCAGCTGAGGTACCCCGGGCAGGGCAGCAGTATTAGTGGTTGGGAGCCACGGTTCCAGGGTGAGCCTGAATCTCGCCTCTGCCGTTTTCCAGCTGATGAGCACAGGTAAGTGAATGAGCCTCTCTGCGACTCCAACCAGAAAGTAAGGACCTAACACTGTGGTGATGCTTAAGTGAGTCATACCTTTTCAGCAGTTAGAATAGTGCCTGGGATCAAGTAACATCATCATGAGCGGTGTTGGGGTGCAGGGCAGGCAGCCCCCAAATATCTCACAACAACATAGTGATTGTTTTGAATTAAAATTACTTGATAGACAACCGGCACAAGAAAGGCACACTGACCCTCCATCAATGTTCTCCAGGAAATCGATCTCCCTGTGACAGGTGCTCTCTCCCTGCGGGAGGGGGGAGCTAAGAGAGACCCCTATGGCTAGAGTTAGGGAACCCCGAACCTAACGGAAACATGGAACAGACTGACAGAGACCAGAAGGGCGGGGAAGGGGGATAACGATGGAAGAAGGGGAAGGGACTAGTCGAAGGACATGTGTGAATGAGCCCTGGACATGGACAACGGTGTGGGGACTGACTGTGGGAGCAGGGGTGGGGGCGGTGGGCTGGGCGGAAAAGGGCAAAGGGGGAGAAATTGGGACAACTGTAATAGAATAACAATAAAAAAAATTTAAAAAGCAACCCAGAGCCTAAAAGCTCGCAGACACAAACCCTGTTACTCCTTTACTAAGTCACTGCACAAGCCCGCTTTGTGGAGATTCCCAGTATGGGCACCCGGACCTAAGGGTCTTTGTCCTGGGATTTCTTCACACATTTCTTGTTTCTTTGTCTAAAAAAAGGAAAAGCTGGCTGCTTCATCACTTTGGAAGAGCACACCATTGCTGATCTCCCGTGCACACGTACTGCATTGCTTTTCCCCCTGGTAGTCGACCTGGTCTTGTGCCAGTTTTATGACTGGGCCCGCCGTAAGAACTCACGAAGGGCCGAAGGGCCGGGGGGAGTCCTCCCCTCCGCCGCTTCCCCAGCAGCAGCAAAGAAGCAGAAGCAGCCAGGAGTGGGAACCGAAGCCCTCTCGCTGAGAGCTCAGATCCTCAGCTGTGCTCTGCGGGGGATGAAGAGGCTTCCCTCTGTGCCTTCCCCACTCAGCGAGCTCGGGGTCTGGGTATCCTCAGGGCACCCGGTCAGTGCAGATTCCAGGCTAGTTCTGTGAGCCACTTGGAAAGGTGAAACAGGGCTCCCCAGAATAGTACCCAGGTCACTGGGTCAATTTTTAAAGGGGATCCATGTATTGCCAAAGGCTGTTAGTATGAAGGGAGGAAGCAGGAAGAGCTGAATTACTCACACAATCACATGCACAAACTGCAGGATGAGGCAAAGAAACCGGGATTTGTTGCCAGTACCCCCTTCAAAGTAAGGGCGACCAACCCTCGGCAAACTTAAGGGATATCGGCAGCCGGAATAGCGGTGATTTTCCAGTTTTGTGTCTGTGGGCTTGTTGCACACGCCGGGCACATGTGAAGTTCTTCACCCCCCTGCATCCCAAGACAAGAAACTCTGTCTCAGAGAAGTTTAACATCTTGTTCAGAGTCTGACTCATGAAGCAGAGCCCCCGGCTTTGTGGGGGTTATTGGCTGCTGCTGCTAACTGCCTCACCATCACACCCCACGGTGCCTGCATGTGGGTTGTCCCATCCCCACCCACTTACCTGCAGCCGGCCGGTCCCTCCGTAGATGAGGAGGAGCAGATCCAGTACAAAGCGGGTCGGAACAGCGGTGGTTTCAGCCTCTGACTGAAGAGCAGTGTTTTAGGGGGCAGTTTCTCCATCTGCCCTGATCTCAGTGCAGGTATAAAAGGCTTGAACCAAGACGGAGCTGAAGAGGAGACTTGGCCTTCCTTATCTCTCTGAAAAGAACCGGAGGCACATATACTTAATTGGTCACTTGTACGCAAGGCCTTAGGCCACGAGGTTCTGAATCTTCTTTTCCCATTTACTTGCGTTCTAGATAAAATCTTTTTAAATGGCCTGATTTTACCTATTTAAAATTGTGAGAGAAAGCCCTCCTGCCCTTGGGTGACACCAGCTTGGGCCACCACCAAAGAGTCGGAGAATCTTAAATCTCATTCTCGAACGATTTTCTCTTGCTGAGATCGTGGAAACCAAAACAGAAGTAATAAACGTACCTCTCAAGTCACTAAGAAGCTGAACGAGAGGAATACATAATAAATAGACAGGGACCATTTCCCTAAATGCAAACAGTGCCTGAAGTGTGTGTGTGTGTGGGGTCCTCCTAAGAGTTCACAAACCCTCTGGACTGGGCCCACCTTCCTTCTAGATTTTCTTCCTCTTCTTCCATAACTCCCGGGCTACCATAGTACATTCGGGAAGAAATAGAGCTGGTGTTTCTTCTTCCTTTTTTCTCCCTCCTTTCTCCTCTTCGTATTCCTCTTCCTGTTTCTTCCATTCCCAGCTGCCATTGTTCCTGGTGAAGACAAAAACTGGTGGGAGAAGAAGGCGAGGAAGTTGAAGTGGTCACAAGTTCTTAGTCCAAATTCTTTTGTTTCCCATCTCAGAACTTGGAAAAAAGATGCCACTTCGGCACCTGGATAAAAGGAACTTCCAAACACCTGAGTGGGGCATGAATATCGTCGACTGTCAGGCCATGCTCGGAGGGTAAGCTAGAATTTCCTGCATTTTGCCTGCTTCATTGCTGGGCGTTACGCTCCTCAGGAAGGAAGCCAAGGCATGGTGGTCCCACCCTGGGAAAATCAAACCGTGGTGGAGTTCGTGCTCAGAGGGTTTTCTTCCATCCGGCAGCTAAATATTTTCCTCTTTATGACATTTTTAGTTTTCTTCATCTTAATCGTTTCTGGAAACATCCTCATTGTCCTGCTGGTTTTGTTCAACCACCACCTCCACACCCCCATGTACTTCTTCCTGGTGAACTTGTCCTTTCTGGAGATCTGGTATACCACCAACATTGTCCCCAAGATGTTGCTGATTATCATAGCTGAACGGAACACTATCTCTGTGGCTGGATGCCTGGCACAATTCTATTTCTTTGGGTCCCTGGCTGCCACAGAGTGTCTCTTGCTTGCTGTGATGTCCTACGACCGCTACCTGGCCATCTGTCAGCCTCTCCGCTATCCCGTTCTCATGACAGGCCCCCTCTGCGTTCGGCTGGCCGCCAGCTCTTGGTTCTGCTGCTTCTTCCTGACAGCAATCACTATGGGCCTGCTGTCTAGACTGCCCTTCTGTGGACCCAATGAAATCGAGCACTTCTTTTGTGACTTTACTCCTCTTGTTCATCTCTCCTGCACGGACACCTCACTGACCGAGACCATTGCTTATGCCACTTCTTCTGCAGTGACCCTGGTCCCATTTCTCCTCATCACAGCTTCTTACTCCTGCATTCTTACTGCTGTCCTAAGAATTCCACCTGGCACAGGCCGGCAGAAGGCCTTCTCCACCTGCTCCTCCCACCTTGCCTCAGTCGCGGTGTTTTACGGGACGCTGATCGCCACATACCTTGTGCCCGCAGCCAATTCATCCCAACTCTTGCGCAAAGGGTCCTCTCTGCTCTACACCGTTCTGACGCCCATGTTCAATCCCATCATCTACAGCCTGAGAAACAGAGACATTCACGAAGCCCTGAAGAACTGCTTAAGGAAGAGGCCAGGTTTCCTCAGATAAAGCAAAAGGGAAGAGTCCTGTTTGCCCGGACAGGTGGCTCAGTTGTTTGGAGCGTTGTCCCATACACCAAAAGGTTGCAGGTTTGATACCCAGTCAGAGCACATAACTAGGTTGTGGGTTTAGTCCCTGATGGGGGTGTTTGTAGGAGGCAACTGATCAATGTTTTTCTCTCTCACGTCGATGTTTCATTCTTTCTCTCCTTCTCTCTATCTCTCCCTTTCTCTCTCTTTCTAAAATCAGTGAATATATCCTTGGGGGAGGAGTTTTTAAAAAGGCAACTACCTAAACCAAGAGCTACCAAAGCCAGATGACCAAATGCCCCTGAGCATAGCTGAGGACACTGTTAAGTTCTGACAGCTTCCGGTGAACCGAGGGCCCCAAAATGGTCTAAGTCAGTCAGGCTCTGCGCCACCGCACTCAGTACACCTGCGCCCTTGCGTTAAAGCTCATACCCAGAAGGGCTGGTGAGGCTGGCTACTCACTCATTCCAATAGTCACCGGAGGTCTACTATGTCCAGGGCATCATGCCACATCTGAGTGATAAAATAAGCCAAAGCAGAGGCAGCCTGCTCTCACTGAACTCACGGTCTATAGGAGGAAGACAAACATAACTCAAATAACTAATGTAAAACTACACATACAAATTATACTTGTGATTCAAAATTTAAAATAAGAAGAAGACCACTACACACTTACGAGAATGACCAAAATCCAGAACAGCGACAACAGCAAATATGTGGAGGGACAGGAACTCTCATCACTGCTGGTGGGAATGAGAACTGATGCAGCCACTTTGGAAGACAGTTTGCACGTTTCTTACAAAGCTAAACATACTGTGACTGTATGACTCAGCAGCTACACCCCTTGGTATTTATCCAAACGAGCTAAAAACATATGCATATGTCTATGCAAAAATTGCTTATAACAGCTTTATGCATAATGACCTTCCAGTAAAGGAATGGGAAAATAAACTGGTCTATCCAAAGAAATATTATTCAGCACTGAAAAGAAATGAGCTATTAAGCCATGAAAAGATAAAGAGGAAGTTTAAATGCATTTTACTGAGTGAAAGAAGCCAACCTGCAAGGGCTACATACTCCACGGTTCCAGCTATGTGACATTCTGGAAAAGGCAAAACTGTGAAGATGGTGAAAAGGTCGGCGGGTGCCAGAGGTTAGGGCCCCGGGGGGGATAAATGGGCAGAGCACAGAGGACTCTTAGGGCAGTGGAACTACCGTGTACGATGCTGTAATGGTGGATACACGTCATCACACATTTGTCAAAACCCTTGGACTGCACAACCTCAGGAGCGAAGCCTAAGGTAAGCTCTGGACTTCGCATGATGATGAGCCGGTGTGACTTCATTGGCTGTAACCAGCCTGCCGCTCTGGTGCAGGATGTCAAGAGCGGGGGAGGCTATGCAAGTGTGGGGGCAGAGGGCACATGGAAAATCTCTGTACTTTCCACTCCATTTTGCTGAGAACCTAGAAGTACTCTAAAAAAAAATAAACTGACTTAAACAGAATAATAGTAATAATAAGATGTTAATTATACCTTGAGAACATAGAGCTTCAGTTCCTTTCTCAGGAATAGATTTTGCATTTTCTTTTTTTTAAATACTTTATTTGTTTGTTTGTTTGTTTGTTTTGGAGGAGATGGGAGGGAGAAAGAGAGGGAGAGAAACATCAATGTGTGGTTGCCTCTTGTGCACCACCAACTGGGGACCTGGCCCAAAACCCAGGCCTGTGTCCTGACTGGGAAAATGACCAGCGACCTCTTGGTTTGCAGGTTGGCGCTCAATCCACTGAGCCACACCAGCCAGGGCCGATTTGGCATTTTCTAATCCTTTGCACTCTGGGACTTGGAGGCGGGAAAGGAAGATCTGGGGAAACGGGGCGAGGCCCATACAGTGTCTGCACTGCTGTGTCTCCCAGCTGCGATGGGGTCAGCTGGGGCTTCACTTTTATGGAGTGCCAGCACCTCTGCCAGGCTCTCTGCCAGGATCTTGCTGGGACTTGCTCCCCACCCTGCTGGCACGTGCTCTCCTTAGTTAGCACTGAGGGCGTGGTGGGCGTGTGCTTGCTCTCTGGAAGCTCAGAAGAGCTGAGTTGACTTCAGCCAAGAGAAGCTGAGGTCAGCACCACAAGCGGACTCGGCCTGCCTCCTCATCTGGCTCCTACAGACCACGCTCCCCCAGGACGGAGGACAGGAGTGTCTCTTGCCTAAACGTTTCTGTTGGGGCTTTCTTCTCTTTTTTGAGGTAATCAAAGAGATTATGCTCGCCACTCATGGGGGTTACTCAAAACCTCAGGCGGGAGTCTGCCAACATTCTCAGGCTTTGCCTTAGGAAGAAACAATTGCCCTGTTCTTGCTCCTCTTGTAAACTAGGAAAATATGGGGAGGTCATCTTAGGGGACCCCGGAGAAGGTAAAAGCTCTCACTTACCCACCCAGGCCTCCTCTGCGGCAAGGGCTCCTGTCCGAATGGGCCTGGGGGAGGTCGGGTGGCAGGATAGGACAGCAGGCTCCTGTGCCACGGGCACATTTAAAATGCAGGCGTGGTCGCCTTCCAGCAGTGTGCTTTGGATGAGTTACCAAGTTACCGTAGCTCGCTGAGCTTCACCGTTCTCATCTGTGGAGGAGGGAAGGCCCACCTGCTGGTCTTGCTGCCCTAAAGTGAGAACAAGAACGGCACAGCCTGGCCCATGAAGTCAGAGTTCATTTTTTAAACCATAAAGTAATAAATATTCAGAGTTTTTTAAGGCCCAGAGAGAATGTATGAATTAGCTAGTCTCTCTTCTTTCATAGATAGGGAAGTGATCCTGTGGGGTATTAAGCGGACTTTCCCGAGTTAATTATAAAACAAAGACTAGAATCCAGCACTTCTGTTTCTGAGTCCAGGCCTTTCCCCCCTGTGCCACACCACCTACCCACTCAGTGGCTTTTCTCTTTGCCCAGGGACACCTAAGGAGCTCCCCTCTATATGCCAGGGTTACCCGTAGGACCGCAGTTTTGTTACACTGGGCCAGGAGGGAATGTGGTGTATGTACCATGCCCTGTGCCAGAGCTGCCGACACCCCCTGCCAGCCCCGAGGGCCACACTGTACCACCTACAAGCTCACTGACTCCAAATGGGGGTCACAGCCTCAGGATGTCGGTGGGCAGCACCGCCACTGGAGAAACACTTCCCCACCGTTCCTCGGCAGGAAGCCTCCACTCCCACCTCCCAGACGGAAGCGGAGATGTTGGGTGCAGAACTGCCTTCTTACTTCCACTGAGACATGAAAATAACACACAAAGCCTGAGGAGTCTCTTTCCAAGTGAGTGAGGTGCAGGACTGGAGAAGCCACGGCCCTGGTCCCACACCTGGAAATAAACCCCCACAGTGACAAAGAACCCAGGGCTCTGGCCGCCGGGACCAGTGATTTTCTATTCTTAGAGTTGGGCAGAGGAGCCTGAGAAGCTACCAAAGAGGGGAAGAGGGGAGCAGCCTCGGAGCCCCACCAGTTCTGCTTTCACCTATCGTATTTATTGCTGTCCTATTTAAAACTTTATTTGAATAAAGACTTTTGCTGCTATGGAGGCCCAAATATACATACATTTATTTTAAGTAGACCTTTCATTATAGCCTCCCTTATTTTCCTTACTGGAAAGATATACAAAAACACAGAGGTCACATTTGGATAAATTTATGCCCTATAAAGTCAAGGACAGTTGATGTGCCCTAAGAGGAGAAAAAAGGAGGGAATATTTGGAGAAGGCTGCATCTTCTAGTAGACCAGCTTCTGTAGGTGACCTTGGATGCCACACTTACCTGCACTGCATTTTGCAAGCCTCCGAATGTCTGTGACTAACTTCTCTTCTACAAGCTGAGTCTCAAAGCCACACTGGCCAGTGGCTTCCCTGGGCTTAAGAAGGATCTTGTCCTTGTCGGGCCCTGGATACCCCCAGTTAGCATGGCCACCTGTGACATATTTGTTCTTTGAGGCTCAGAAAGGGGCGGCCAAGGAAAGGAGCCCCTTGTCATCCAGACATGGTCAGATCCCTTCTGGGGAGAAGCAAGGGGAAGGCTGCACAAGGACCCACGAGTTCCTGATTCTGGCTCAGGGCCGTGCAGTCTTTTGCTGGTGGGCAGGAGAGGATAGAGATGCACAGTCAAGGCCGCATGGTGGGGCGGAGGAGAGGAGATCACAGCCACTTCTGTCATCACAGAGAGCAGCCGTGTGAGCAGAGAGACCAGTCACCCTACCCTTTCTGAGCTCACACAGGAGGATGAATGAGAAAGCCCATCTAGTCTGGGCGACAGTGTCGTACAACCCTCGTGGTTTCTCACGGATCCACACGCACCTGAGCTCAATGAGAATGAGACCTTAGTAAGCGTCACTTTTCATGCAGAAATCCAGAGACTTCAGCACAAAAGGACTGCTCTGCGTGCATCCTCCGGCATCTGACCATTTCCCTGACTGCTGAGTGAGCCAAGGGTTGTGTCCTGTCTAGCTGGCAGGCCTGAAGCAAGTCTCTTAATGGCTTGAGGTCTCAGACTCCAAATCTGAAAAATCTGGAAAATTAGCTGAGTGCTTTCTGGGGAGTACACTGAGGATAATAACCAAAACTCATATCATACTTTAAGCCTTAGAAAGCTTTTCACAGCTGCTCATTTGGTCCTCGTTTTGCTATGAAGTAGAAATTGTCCCCAGAGCACAGATGAAAAGACCAAGACACAAAGACAGGTCACGACTTCCTTGGAGTATCTCTGTGGATGCCTGCTGGCTGCCCACCTGCTGTTATTTCCAGCACATCGTACTCCCAGCTCAAAGATTCTATAATTCAGCTTTTTTTATGGGTTTGTGCCATAGACCATGTGTGTGTCCCCCAAATTCACACACTGACACTTAATCCCCAATGTGCTGGTCTTGGGGAGATAAGTGGGTCATGAGGGCGGAGCCCTCACGAGTGAGATTAGCACCCTTCTGACAGAGGCCCCACGTGGCAGCCTCTACATGGGGACTGTTTACTTCATGAAGGGCTGGATAAGCTTTGCCTGTATCACCTAAATCGTCTTCCTTAACCAGTTTTAAAGAATAATATGTGGTGGTGAGAGAGAGAGAGCAGCCTCAGTGAGCGCCTGGTTTCTGACTTGGGCACCTAGGAGGTGAATTAGGGCTTTCCCTTTGGGGGTGATGGGGGAGGGGCAGGGGAAGCGGGCTCCAGTGGGAGGAGGCTGAGTTTGCTGAGCTGAGCTGGACACTGGGCTTCAGGTGCCCGTGTGGAGCTCAAATGAGAGAGCGGGGGTGCACATAGGGATTTGTGATCCTTGGGCACAGAGCTATGGTAATCAGAGGCAAGGCAGGGAAGGAGATGACAGAAAGCAGGAGCCAAGCAGGAAGTCTTCCTCATGTCCTCCACAGCAGGGGCCACCAGCGTGATGTCCGAGGAGCAGAGGAGAGTCCCTACAGCATTTGCTAAGGTGTAGTTACAGTGAAAAATGGTTCCATGGGAAAGCGACATGTACGCTCACACACACACATTGTTCTATGATCAAATAAGTTTGGGGAAATCTGCATATTTAGAGAATGTCAAGGACTGACAAGTTCTGCAGGAAAGAACCATCGCATCTTTGATAACTCAGCTCTCCCCACGAGCCAGCTGTGGTCAGCGGTTACTCCAGAATCTGGATGTCCCGGGATGAAGGAGAAGACACAGAGCAGAGACAGTGCCCATCTCTTTGCTGATCAGATGAAACCACTGTGGTTCAGTGACTGATTCCAAGTTCACGGCTGGCTACAGATACATGAGGGTAATGGTCGCCACCTGGCCCCTTGACTCAGTCTAAGAAAATTCCAGTTGATACAGCAGAGTGAAAACTGGCGACATATTTTTCAAAATTGACTCATCATAGTGTTTCTAGAACAGCATTCTCTGTGACCTTGAATTTGCATTCCGTCTCTGTCATTTCTTAGTTGTATAATCTTAGACACATCAGCTAACTTCTGTGAGCCTCTGTTTTTTCATCTGTTGAGGGGGCTATAACAGTAACTATTTAATAGGATTATAATTAGATGTGACTGTTAACCTAAAAATAAAAGGCCAAAGTGAGAGGCAGTAAGCGTTTATTTGAGATCCAAAAGAACTATTCATGAAGCACTGATTCAGGCAGAAATCCAAACAGGGTTCTGATTAGGAGGTGAAGGCAAGCGGCATTTATGAGAAAGGCAAGGGGAGCTTTCCCATGAACGAAGGAAGGAATTTCCATAGCTGCAGACAAGCCAACACAATGATGCAATTTCTAAAGAACGTTTTTCAGATTCACTGGGTGATCTCGTTGTCTTTCCGGTTGTCGTAGCGGACAGTTATGTGGAATGCAGTGTGGCTCTAGGCCCAGGCCAAAGATGATATTGCCCAGTTTTAACGTTCCAAAGGTTTGAGGGGTAAGACGTGCGAGGCAGTTCTTCCGGGATGGCAGCTCTGGCTCCATTTAAAGAGGCTCCCTTTTTGTTATCTTTTACATGACTACTAAGAAACTGAAGCTGAGAGGGGGAGACCTGTTTGGAACCGCACAACTAACAGGTACAGCTAGCACTGCAACCCAGATTTTTGGGCTCTAAATCTGGGGTTTCCTCTATTAACCCAATCATTTCTACAAGGATCCTTTGAATTGGGCCTTAGGGTTTACCTCCAACAATACCCTGGTGTAGGGACAGTCCAACTTCCAAGACACAGAAGGCTGGGGATGGTGGTCCCATCAAACGGAGACCAGAGATCTTCTGGAAGGCAGTCAAAGGGAGGGTGGGCAGGAGGCGGAGTAGCTTAACAGACATTCCTAAGTCTCAGTCCTAGAAAACTTTTTAAAATACCGATTCTGAGATTGTACTCCAGCCTCAGTCTACCTGAATGGCAACCTGGGGTGGTGAGGCCAGACCACCTCATTCCTGAACAGATCCACAGGCAATTCTGGGGCGCCACCTGGACTGAGAAGCTCTGTCCTTTTCTGGACCAAGAAATCATGCCCAGTTCATCCAAGAGCCCACGGTGCTCACAGATCAGTGCCTGAACCCACCTGGTCTTTGAGTTTTCCTGTTTCACAGAGTCCAGCGTAGGTGTTTGGGTGGGTCGTGGGAGAAAGCTTCTGAAAAGCCGCAGGGGAAGAATTGCATCTCCGAGTGTGAAGAGGGCGGGCCCAGCAGCGCTTCCTCCCTCTCCTCCTCCTCCGGGCTTCCTGTCGTCACAGCACGATGACATTTGTTCCCCCTCACTTCTCCCTTTACACACATAGTCTCAGACACCCTTGTGGCCAACCTTGTCGCAGCCACCTTCTAGGATAAGCATCAGTTCTGCCTGAAGGACTGAGGAAAAGCAAAAGGTAAGACTGGTGGCGTTTTAACCTGGGTTGAGAGCGGAGGCCTGGACTGTACAATGTGGGAGAAGGTAGATACTCAGGGGTCTCCACACACTTCTCTAGTCGCCCTAAAGTCGTCTGCTTCCGTTTCACAAATATTGCGCAAGAAGTAAAGAGATCAGCAAGATCCTAGGGACCCTCAAGAGGCAATCTGGCCAGAAAGACTTTTAATTAACTGGGTTCTCATTGTCTATACTACTTTGGGTCAGGGCATGCCTGTGCTTAGACTGCTTCTGAACTTGTTTCCTGAGTGTGCTCATTTCTGATGCCTGGAGCCTTCCGTGAGAGATGAAGTTGGGGAGATTTTTGCCTATGCTCTGGTCTTTAAAAGATTGGTCTTGTGATTTTCAGGTGAGGGGAGAACCATTTCTAAATGGCCAGAGCCATTCAGAAAGTCAGGTGGGAGAGCAGGTCTTCCGCATGTGAGAAAATTTCAAACGTTAGCGACTTCCTCTAGAGCCACTAAAGAAAAGGACAAATCACAACTCCCAGCCCTGCCAGGAACACAGGACGTGCTCAGTACCTGTGTTTCCCCTGCTGAGAGGCAGACATCCCTAAGGGCTACTTCGATTAATGTTTTCAGATGGCAGGAAGGGCATTGGGATCCTCGGAGTTCCACCAAATAAGCTTGTCCTTGGTGTACAAACCATGAATATGAATAAATATGACTTGCACCAACCAATGAAATATAATATGGTAGTAACTCCTAATTCATGCCCTGTAACTAAAGATCGGGTCCCAAGGACTCAGAAAGTCACAGCCAAGCTTTGGTCCTGGCTTTCTGTGACTGTCATACTGGCCGGAGGTCAGGTCACGACAAGGACTCTGAGATTTCTCCTTCTAGGATCTGTGAGAATTTCTCTTGGAGGGGACAGGAAAGTTCCCTAGGACCACAACCAACCACCTAACAGTGAGGGATGGGAATTCGGCCGAGGGCTCTAGATTCCCAAAGCACCTCAGGGGCTATTGAACCTTGAATTTAACAATAAAGACAAGCCTTTTTAAAAACAAAAACAAAGTCATTTAATAATCAGGAGTTAAGCACCTTCTGGGGCCAGATATTGTGCTTTGGAAGATGCTGTTGGGGTGGGGGCAAGGTGGCAAGATGGGAGGCTATTTGTCCAGCAAATCGTCCTGCCCGTCAGGAACTCCCACGGGCTAAGTGATGTTAGACATGTATGCAAGTGCTTCAGAAAAACGTTGAGCAAAAGCAGAATCTTAGCTGCTGGCTAATGAAGAAGTTTCACTTTCTCAATTTCTACCAGAATGCACTGTTTTGAAATTGTGGTTGAATTGGAGCAGAGGCTGAGCTAAAACTTGATTTCCTGTGGTGTTTCCTGTGTGGCGGTTAAGAATATCTAACCTTTAAATGAAAGGACCTTTATACCCCCAACAAGGAATGATTCAAAGCCCATCTCTTCACAGCTACCACCACCTAAGGGAACTGATGAGAGTTGCCACCTGGGAAGATCAGACTCTGTTCTGGAATGTCTTGTGTCCTCAGTTTGACGCCCCAGTGGCTACACATTGTGCTCAGCGCTGGGGACCAAGGATGACTGATGTGGTCACCCAATTCAGGGTGGGCACAGAGTCCAGCATGCAGGACAGACACAAACACAACACAATGTCTTCTACAATAAGTGGGAGAGTGTGCACAGAATGTAGGAGTTCAGGAGTGTGCCAAAGACTCCCTGGGAGAGGGGGTGACTGCTTGAGTTCATTCTCAAAGATGTACGAGTTTGCTGTGGACACTGGGGTAATGGCATTCCAGACAGAACACACCAAACTCAGAGACGAGTGAGCCCCCGGGTATGTTAGAGAGGAGAGCAAGCAGGACTCCAATAGAACCCACGGTTGCAGGGCCACAGGAAGTGAAACTCCCTTTCTTACTTGGTTCTAGAGTCCCAGCCTCTGAAAGTGGAAAGCAAGCTCCCGAAGCTGGTGGGTCCTTGGTCTAGCCTTGGAGGGGGCCACACTTGAGACAACCACATGGCAGAACTGAGGGGACGTGGACTGAAATGAGGGTGAAGAGGCAGCTGTGTTCCTCCTCGACCTAGATTGTGGGCTCTAGTAGAGTGAAGGGTGGGGCTTTGCGCAAGGTTACGGCCTCTCTCTGCCTCTCCCTCTCCCTCAGCTTCTGTGAGAGTGCTGCAGCTTCAGGAAATGCTGTGTGGGTTCTGTTACAGTGGCTTGGTTTACATTCCTATGGAAGTCAGTGCACAGCACTTCCTGTACCACGTGGGCATTGGATGTATGCAGACCACTCTGGGCCCAGAGACTGGGTGGGCGCTTGCTCTCAGGGAGCTCCAGGACCCAGCTGCCACTGCAGGTGCAGAGTGCTGAGGCAAAGTCACCTGTGGAATCTAGTCAGCTGTGTGCAGAGTGGGCCTTTGGGGTGGCTGCTGGGTCACAGGAGCAGAGGACCGCGGCCGGAGCTCGGGTGGTCAGCTTGGCTGGGCTGTGGGAGAGAGGGAGACGATGCGTCTCCAAAGCCAGAGGGGGGACATTCGGAGTGGAGGCCATGCGTCCCCTGTGTTAAGACACAGAGGCGAGGCCACTCTACCTTCCCCAGTTCTCAAGCATGCCATGGACTTCCTCGCCAAGCAGTAGCGTGGACGTATCCCATGTACGGGCCAAGAACTGTGGCAAAGAAAAGATGCCACAGGGATGCATTTCTAGAATCATTTAAAATAAGAGTGTCAGGTAAGGGCTCCATAGCTCAGGGGTTAGAGCACTGGTCTTGTAAAATACGAGTGTTATATTCCAAGTGTTAGAGTTGCTCCTTAAAGAGAACTTGGAGATTGTTTCAGTTCAAATAAAGCAACTCATAGTGAGAGCCCCACACATATTAGCAATTATAATATTCTAGTTGACTTTTCAATTAAGGTGATGTGTTCAAAGTCATAAAATTACTTAACTATTTAGAATATTTCCTGATTTTCTGTGGAATGCTCTTTCCTTCACACTACACTATACCCCCTTTTCTTATGGACTTTCTATTAAAGAGCATCATTAGACCGTGTTCCTTGCTCACAGATGGAAATTTCCTGTGCATCTTAACACAAGCAAAATAAAAATACAATTCAATTACAAGCCCAATTGATCTGAAATCCACTTATTTAATACATTTAATATCATATATTTAATACATATTTCATTTGTCAAACTTTTGTTTGACATTTCCTCTGTCAGAGCCTGTTGAGGAATAATGGGGAGAAAGGATTTTGACGCCTTGCATCTTTTGAAAGTTGTTCAAGTAAATGTGGGCTCATGGCTTAACATTCATTCTATATCAGGAGTAAATAGAGATACTAAAGAATTGTCCATGGTGGCCTGGACTGTGTGGTTCAGTTGGTTGGGCGTCATCTGGTAGACCACAGGGTCGTGTGTTCGATTCCCAGTCAGGGCACCTGCCTGTGTTGCAGGTTTGGTCCTTGGTGGGGCAACCGATCGATGTTTCTCTCTCACATCCATGTTTCTCTCCCCCTCTCTTTCTCCCACCCCCATCTCTCCCTCAAAAATGAAAACAACAAGCTTTCCTCGGTAGAAATAATAACAATAATAATAATAATTATCCCACATTTTGTTCTTCTGAAAGAAGATTCTGTGGTAGAATCTCAGTCCTTTATACTCTCAGAGACTCAGGTTGTCACTACTTTGAGATCAGAATCCCTTAGACCCTTTACTCACGTTCAACTCACTTTTTATTTTGGCAAAAATTCAGACTGACAGAAAAGTTGTAAAAATAGCACCAAGAATTTCTGAACCCCCTTGATCCAGGTTTCCCAAATATTCACATTTTGCCACACTTCCTTCACCTTTCCCTGGCTTTCCTGGTGGACAGTCTCCTTCTCTCTAAGTGACTGGGTGTGTTTTTTCCACAAACAAAAACATTCTGTCACACAACCGCTTTACAGGGATCGAAACCAAGAAACCAACACACTGACACAGTACTATTAGCCATCTGCAGATTTTATTCAGATCCCACCCACTGCCGCACTGACACTCTTTATAGCAAAAGGACATCGCTGATCGTGCGTTGGTTTTGACTCGAGTCTCTTTCATTTCCTTTCATCTGCGATAGTTCCTGAGTTGTTCTTGGTATTTCACGACATTGATATCCTTGCAGAGTACGAGCACGTTATCTTCTAGAATGTTGTTCTATTTGGGTTTGTCTGATGTTCCCTCATGTCTGGATTCTGGTTAGTCAAACTTTTTATGGAAATACCACAAGAGTGGCTTTTCTTAACCCAGGGAGAGCCTTGCCCACACCGGGCACAGCCTGCGCGCACAGTGGACGGGCCTCTCAGACAGGAACCTTCTACCGCAAAGTTCTTTGTATTTTTAGGGTGAGGAAAGAGAACCTCTGGTCAACTGACTGTGTAACAGCAGTCACCGTTCCGGATTGAGAGTGGCCTCGTGTAAAGTCTACTGGCTCTGTAACAGCAGACTGGCCTTGTTAGGAAGGTCCCTGTCTCGGCTCAGTTGCTAGTAGCGTCTACAATCTTCTGCTGAGCTGTGATCTTGCTAAACTTCCAAATGTTAGACAATGAGCCTCCAAAGTCATCTGGATTTTTCTATCTTCATTTTTTTCTTCTCTCTTCTTCTTCTTTCATTCTCTCTCCTACAAACCACCAAGGCCCCTCCCCTGAGAGCAGCTTTGAAGGGGGAAAATTCCACCAGGCCACAATGTCAGGGAGGCATAAGCTGATGGTCTCATTCCTTTGACAAGGCGATAGAGGAGAGAAAATACATACAAGGTAATGGTTTTGTCGTATTTTAGCATCACCTCTCTCCCTACAAATGCTTATTACCCCCTGGAAGAGACTCACATGCATAACCCCTGCGCCCACACCCCTCAGCCCCTACTCACAGGGGCTCTTCCTGGGGGCTCGGCACTTCTTAGTGGGTGAGCTGAGTTGGGGAGTGGGAGGCACAAAACCGGAACCTGGGGCAGTGGAGGGAGCGTGGGCTTTGGGGGCTGAACCTCCTTGGCCTGTGCTCTGCCTTTGCTGGTCATTGGCTGCTTGATTTTGTGCCCGTCAGAGCCTTGGATTTCCTGTTTGCAAAGCCGGGCTACTGACACCTAAGCTGCGCAGTGGATGTGAGGGTTATAAATAAGACAAGTTTATGAAGAACTCAGCGTTTTTCAGGGCTCAGTGAACTCTATCATCTATCTAATTTTATTCTGACAAGAGGGCCTTAATTTGGGGGCCCTCGTGGACAACAGATTTTTTTTCCTGTTTAGAAAAAAGCTATTCTTAATCAAGGCCCCACTATCCTTCCCTGACGAACCAAAGACTTCCACAGGCTCTGCGTAGGAAGGGACAGGAAGCCAGTGATTACATGGCTGAACACCATGGTCTTCTATATACATTGGCAAATAGATCTGTATATCGAGAGAAATGTATGTACAGAACTGTCCGGAAAGGTATTCACCCAAAATATCCATGGTTATCGCTGGGAGGTGGGGTTTCAGATTTTATGCTTTCTTCTTTCTACTTAATTGTCTGAATTTTTTTGTAAAGGACACACGAAACTTTTAAAAAAGGTATTCACAAAAAAATGAAACAAGCAAAGGATTATAAAATATGCCCCCGACATACTTTATTCCTGAAAATCTAGCAGGAAGCTATGTCACCCTTAGACATGAACAGGTAAGGAAGCTCTGAACTTGATCTTGTAGTCACTATTCACTGAACTAAGCACTCTGATGCTGAGCCATTCAGGAAATACTACCTCATTGAACCCCCAGAGCACCCTGCAAGCTACATATGGACATCACCATTTTAAAGATAAGGAAACTGTGTGAGTTAGAGAGGTTACGCAACTAACCAAGGCTGCGTTTCCGGAACGTGGCGCTGCCAGAGTTCAAACCCAGATCGGATGCGTCCCCTTAGTTGTGCTTATCAGACTGTGTTCCTCGGAACAGTCTGTTCCCGAGCTGTAATCTTCAATACAAGAATAGGTTTGTGTAACTATATAAGAAGACCTTCTCTTAGAGACCCACATGTAACAAATTTCTCAGAAGTCATTCATTTAAAAAACTGTGTATTGTTTTACGGTTTATTTTTATGTAACCCCATTTACTTCCAAAACTGTTTGACCATGGATTCTCTAACTCCCTATTGTTTGTTTGTTCGTGTTAACACCTCATACATATAACAGTCTGTGTAAACAGCCTGCTGTCTCGCTGTGAGTCCACACTGGTCTCTAAGTTCACATCAGATAAGGCTGGAGATCAAGGACTGAAAGTTTCTTGAAGCTTCTGACCAACCTTAGCCAGTGCTAAACTGGATTAAATTCAAGACTAGATTAGATGTAGCTGCAAGTATTGGTCAAAGAAAAGCGAGGGGTTGAACTTGAAATCCACAAGACACTTTGCCTACCCAAGCTCTCCCTTTGGAGGAAACTAAAGGGTAACTTCATCTGTGGCCTCCACGTTGAGCCATGGGAGGTGGCCATAGCTGACTGCATTTCGAGCACAGATATTTCCTGGAAGCTGATGTCAGGGGATTTCTTTATAGAGCCGTGAGTCATGTGGCTGGGCGTGTCGACTTTGACTGCGGAGGGTGTTGGGGCTTCCAGGCAGCGGGGTTGGCAGGGGCAAAGCGGTTGGGAGCTCCAGAACTGGCCAGTCACAGTGAAGAAAGGGAAGCGGGAAAAGGCGGGCATTCTCTCTGGATTTACGTGAAAACTGGGGCCATCATTGCGTGTGGTAATAGTAGTGATGATCTTCACCAAATGGGAAGCTTTTCTCCTTCAATTCAGAGTGAGTCTGAGTAAGTGGCAAATCAAGGAAGGAGAAGGAAGAGGTTCTTCTTCCTGTCTGTGAAGGAAAGAATCAGTGGGGATATTCCCAGGTTTGTGGTCACCTCCTTAGTTGGTACTCTGTGGACAAGGAGGTGACGGGAACCTGAAGCAGTTGTCCCAGGATCCCAGGTTGTTGGGGAGGAGGTGACTCCAGGAGGCACATGGCCCCATTCCTTCTGTGTAGGTTCTTGGCCCATGTCCAGAAGGTCAGTGTATCGGCAGGACAGGCCTCAAGCTGGAGGCTGCTGACTCTGCAATAGCACGATCTCTCCACACACCAGGTTATTTAGAGTCAATGAGCAAAATTCCAGTCATTTGTTCATTCAACAATCTTTTTTTTTTTTTTTTAGAGTAATCAGGTACTGTGTTAGGCCTTGAGGGTTCAAAGGTAAATAAACTCGCTTCTACCCTCAGAGCTCACATTCCAGTGATGGAAGAGATAATTACACAGCAAAGAGCTTGGTACCAAGATGCAGATGCACAGTGTTACACGCACGAAAATTAGACAAAGCCAGAGAAGGCTTCTTGGGAAAGTGACGATACTTGACCTGAGTCTCGGGATGATTAAATAGCTAACCAAATTAGGGGGTCAGAGGGAGAGAAAGTGGAAAGTGCCAGGAAACCACATGAGCAAAGGTAAGGAAGGAGGCATTATGATAAGTATTCAGTATTGCGTGTTAGATTTTAAGGTATAAGACGGGGACCGTTGCCCTGAGTTTGGAGGGATGGACAGGTGCAAATCAGGAAGGGCCTTTTGACGTAGGTGCGCATGCCTAAAAGCAGCCCTACAGTCAAGAGAACAGTCATCATTCCCCAAAGGGTATTTGTGGTCTTTTGTGACCCCTTTCTCCTGTGCTGCCTGACTCCCTCTCTGACGGCATCCCCCCCACTCTTCTTCACGCCCATCTCCAAGCAGTGATTCATCTGCTTTCCACTGCCAAAGGTTAGTTTTCATTTCCTAAAATGTTATGTCGTTGGAATCATAGAGTATGCATTTTTTATCTAGCTTCTTTCACTCATCGTAATTAATTCTGAGACTCATCTATGCTGTAGCATGTGTCAGCAGTTCATGTCTCTATTCCCAAGTAGGGTACCATTACACAGTTATTCCACCGTTTATTTATCCACTCACCTATTGGTGGACCTTTGGGTTCTTTCCAGGTCTCGGCTATTGCAAATAAAGCTGCTCTAAACATTTCTTTACAAGCCTTTGGATGGACATGTATTTTTATTTTTATTGGGTAAATGCCTCGGAGTACGATGGCTAGGTCATGTCACAAGTGTTATGTTTCACGTTTTACAAAGCTGGCAAGCTGTTTTTCAAAGTGGATAACGCCTTCCCCATTCTCCCCAACAGTGTACGAGACCTGCACGTCCTTGTCAACACTTGGCGTGGTCAGTCTCTCATTTTAGTCATGCCGAGAGATGGGCAGTGGCATCTCACTGTGGTTTTAATTGATATTTCCTTAACAACTACTAAAGTAAAGTATTTTTTTCACTTACCTACCACCTGTGTGTCTTCTTTGGTGAAGCATCTGTTCAGATCTTTTGCCTATTTTTAAACGGGATTGTTTTCTTTCTTGCCAATGAGTTGAGAGTTGTCTGATGTTCTGTGTCTTGCAAGTCATCATTGTGTACTTTGTACATTTTTTGGTTGTTTTTGGTGAGAGACTTTCACTTTTCCTGGTTTCAGTTACCCATGGTCAACCACGATCTGGAAATACGAAATGGAAAATTTCATTGTTATGAAAATAAACAATTCATAAGTTTCAAAATGCACACCATTGCCCTGGCTGGTGTGGCTCAGTGGATTGAGAGCTGGACTGCGAACCAAAGGGTTGCTGGTTCGATTCCCAGTCAGGGCACAGGCCTGGGTTGCGGGCCAGGTCCCCAGTAGGGAGCACGGAAGAGGCAACCACACATTGATGTTTCTCTCCCGCTCTTTATCCTTCCCTTCCCCTCTCTCTAAAAACAAATAAAGTCTTTTTTAAAAGTAGTTATAAAAATAAAATAAACTTCATGCCATTCTCATAGTGATGAACTCTTGCCTGAGATGTGACTTATCCCCTTGCCCGGGGTATCCACACTATATATGCTGCCTGCCTGTTAGTCTCTTAGTAGATCAACTGCCACAGCATCATAGTGCTTGTGTTTAAGAGACCGTAACACTACGTCATAAGACCTATGTCATCCACCTCTCCAGTCTCATCACATGCGCACTGTGTCATCTCATGGCATCACAGGAAGGAGAAGGGTGAACACAGTCCAACTGAAGTATTTTCAGAGAGAGATCATTTTAACATTACTTTCACTACAGTAATTGTTGTAATTGTTCTATTTTATTATGTTATTGTTGTTAGTCTCTTCCTGTGCCTAATTTTAAGTTAAACTTCATCATAGATATATGTATATAGAAAAACACAGCATAGATAGGGCTCGCTATTATCTGGGGTTTCAGGCATCCACTGGGGTTCTTAGAACACACCCCCCCCAAGGGTAAGGGGGGTCACTGTATATCTAAATACGCTCATAATCTAATTAACTCTATTTTAACTTGATTAAAGTAATGATGAGGAATTAAGAATAATTTTAAGGGTCAAGGCAAGAAGGAAAGAAAAAGAAGGACGGAGTAAAGGGAAAGGAAAAGAGAAGGAAATAGATGTGAGTATTTGGCCCGCTCGACGGAGGAGAGAAGTCTGTTGTGGAACAGAGGCGGCTCCTCAGACTCACCCACGGTCTGGACGAGCCACGCCTCAGGGCTGCGTTGTGGGCGCTTGACGCCCCAGAGACCACAATGGATTGTACAAGCAACCTGCACACCAGAAAAGGCATAGTTCTAATGGGAAGAAATCCAAATAACTGACTTTCTGTTTTACATATGAGTCTCACGTGTAGTTTTAAAATAGGGGTCACTCTGTGAATCCCAGTACCTCTGAGAGAAATTAAAAATTGGGTATCTGGATCTCTAGAACTGAGGACCAGACTTTGGATCATTATGTCCTCACCAAGAACAAAATCTATTTTTTAAAAATTCAAGTTCTCATTGCTCTCGCCTTTCCTTTCTCCATTGGCTAGCTGTTGGCCACTTCCGCTCTGCTCTAAGACTGGTGTCTTCTTCTGGAGGCAGCTCAGTCGCCGAGAACAAAAAGCTCTGTAAACGTCTGTTCAGTGAAAGAACACCTGAGGCATAAGTGTGTCCCTGCACTTCCGTGGGGAGAGGTTTGCAGACCACATGTAATATGCTGGTGCCTTAAGGGACTTAAGGGACTGGCTGGTTGAGGCACTGGCCATGTCCACAGCAGACTGACCAGCCTGCCCCTGACCCTGGGGCTGCCTTCTTGAGTAGGTGCCCAGGCCCCAGTCCCTGTGCACTGGCTCGGTGCGTGTCACTGTGACTTGCCCTTCCCTAAGAAGGGCTCTAGGGCTTACTGCTAGAGGGCTTAATTCAATGTTAAGCATCTTTGGCTGGCATCCAAGACGAGCCCATTGGTACCTCAGTTCAGAGACTACGAGAGCAGGGAGTTTGGGGAAACTTCCTGGAGAAGGGTCACAGCTCAAAACCACGGTAATGGCAGAGATCCTTGAACCCTGATCGTGTGCGCCCTCTGAACCACCTTGCACAATCAGGTCACTTACATCCTCTTTGTTTCCTTCCACTTTTTAGCGCAAGAATATCCCAGAATGGGCATGAGTAGTTTGAAATTGCTGAAGTATGTCCTGTTTTTCTTCAACTTGCTCTTTTGGGTAAGTGAGTCTCTTCTGAGCGTGGCTGAGCTCACCTCCCCCCATGTAAGCTCTACTTCTCTCCCCTCCACTGAAGAGAGTCATGTGCCGTGAATTCATGCACGCCTGCGTCGCGGGCAGTCTACCCAGCCTAAGAAGAAGGGAATAAAGCTTGCCTTCCCCCCTTCACATCCTGCTACAGTATAACCGTACAAAATTGAAAAGTACCAGTGCAGTTATTTATGGGGATACTGCTTCTCTCTCTCTGGGGACTTTAGGCAATTACGGCTCACTGCTGACATCTATGGGTGAGAAACCTGAGACTCAAAACTGTGTGTTGAGTGCCCTCTTTTTTTTCTAGCTTTTATGTGCCCCCTGGACATCTTGGGAGAGTAGCTGGTTGAAAGACAAGCCACCTTTTCTGGGGATGTTTCGCCATACCTAATTTAGCAATTGAATCTCAGATATAGGATGAGTTGGTACTCGTGTTTCTATGCAAACGTTCTTAGAAGTTGGCTCCTCCAGTTTCCTGCCCAGCAAGATGAACTTCTGAAACAGGGCACCCCGCCACCCTCATCCATGGTTGTGGTTTCCAAAGGGAAGACCACGTGGAAGCAGTTGCGTGGAAATATGATGTTCCTCACAGGCGGGAGCTTCCCCTCCTATCTGAGTTGGCTAGGACAAGGCATGAGGGACATCACAGGAGGACGCTGGGGTCACCCCTTTTCTAGGTGCATGGGGAAAGCTGGGTAGAGAGGGTGTTCGGCAGAGTCCTGAGAGGGCCAATGGGGAAAAGTGATTCTAATCTCAAGGAAGCGAGAATACGAGATGTTGAAGGACCATGCTTTACCTCGAATGTTGTGCTATTCTTCCTTTCAGTTCTGTGGCTGCTGCATTCTGGGCTTTGGGATATACTTCCTGGTCCACAACAAATTCGGGGTACTCTTCCATAACCTGCCCTCCCTCACACTGGGCAATGTGCTTGTCATCGTGGGCTCCATTATCATGGTGGTTGCTTTCCTGGGCTGCATGGGCTCCATCAAGGAGAACAAGTGCCTGCTCTTGTCGGTGAGTCTCTTGCACGTGTGGTGCCCTGTGGTGGGGGTGAGGGAGGGGAGGGGCATAAAGACCACAGGCCCAGGCAAAATGTGTTTCGGCAGCTCACCTGTGGGCACAGGGAAATCAGAGCAACGTAGGATTGGCATCTGCCTAAATCCTCCTCACATTAATCGACATTTTCAGAATCTGACTCAGAGTCACTAACTAATGGAAAATCTAGTCTCTAGATTCTTCTGAGTGCTGTGTCCCTCCTAAAGTGGCTGGGATTGCTTCCCTATCTCATATCTGCACGAGATGCGCCACCATGGGACTGACCGGATTTGGGCGAGGGCCTAGGCTGCAGCCAGAGGTGTAACATGAGGGGGGCCGGAGCTTTCCAGTGTCCCGCTCAGCTACTTCTCCTGGGGAGCACCTGTAAGCTTAGGTTTTGCCTCGAAGCTCTATGAAAGAAGAGCCCCTCATTTCCCTAGTGTGCCCAGAATGGAGCTTGGTATTGGTTGCCAATGGCCTTGGTTCTTCCTTAAGTCATTTGGTTAATGTTCTTCCTCTTATGGGTCAACTCTTAGACCAAGAGTTGAGATAGAATAAGAAAGTCCCTCTTCTCAGATAGCTCCCAGACTAATGGCAAAAGGTGGAAGATAGCAGGCATGGGGAAAAGGTTTTAATTCACGTTAGGGAAAAAAGTTAAAGGAGTGAAAATGTGTTTGCCGTTGTGTGTGATTAAAATAAAGGGTCTAGGCATCTAAAGGTGGAGATGAATATGAACTAGAACCATCATTAGAGGTTCTAATCCATATCCTCCCCATCTGCACAAAATAACTGTCCTCTTACAGAAAGGACCAGGCCCCAAACTCAAAAGGCACTGGTCTTTTGCTCAACTGTTTTGGTAGGCTGATGCCCAATTGTTTCACTGATCCAACAAATGGAATTGCACATGCATTGTGCACATGGAGCCCAGTAGACACGTGGGGAGAAAAAACCAAAGTTAGAAGACAGCTAATTTACCCTCTAGAGCCTTGGGGTCCAGTCGTAGGAAAAGAATACATATTCCTCATAAAACAAGAGAAAGCTTATGAAGACCCGCCCAGGCAGCAGCGAGAACCTGCTGCACTTGCTCAGAGATGTAACTGGACACTCCCAGGATGCAGTGGGAAGGGGGAAGACCTGGGACCCCTGCTGTGAGCATGTCTCTGCTTTGCCCCAGTTCTTTGTCCTGCTGCTGATCATCCTCCTTGCAGAGGTGACCTTGGCCATCCTGCTCTTCGTGTATGAACAGAAGGTAAGTTATACAGGACACAATTCATTGTACTGCGGAGAACAGGGAGCGGGCCGTGGAGAAGTGGGCATAACGTAAGTCCTACAATTAGAGGTAGAAGCAAAGTGGAAGGATGGAGGGAAGAGATTAATCATAACTGCGGAGGTAAAACTTTATGAAGGATGTTGCATTTGTGTGATTCTTTGAAGAATAAGTGGGAAGAACAGTAAAAGCAAGTTTATTTTACTTTTTTCCCATTTACTTTTCTCCATGTGTCTGGCAAAACAGAATGTCTGTCCTGGTGTCTGAAGGAGCCCAGGCTTCGACTGTCCCATTTTCTCCTTTGTGAAACCAGAGTTCTGTTTCACAAAAGAGAAAAACCTTTCTCCTTCGTGACCACTGTGGGCTTCCTCCCACACGTCATCTGACCCTTAGCACTTCTCCCTATAAAGGAAAATGTCCAGAATGTCCCTCCTCCCCTTCCTTAGCTCTGATGAGACCATTTGGAAGGGAGGAGCGAATGGGACCACTCACCTATACTAGAAATTCCTCGTTCCTTGAACTCACTTGCTTTTTCCAATGTCTCCTGTGATGGCCTGCCCCCTGCACAGCTGGATCGCTCTGTGACTGAGGGCCTGAGCGCCAGCATCCAGCGATATCACTCGGACAACAGCACCAGGGAGGCGTGGGACTCCATCCAGAAATTTGTGAGTACAGGTGGGACCCTCCCCAGCTCAACCCTCACTTAATTTTCCAACCTCCGTCCCCGGTGGCTCAAAGGGACTTCCTTTCCTGAAAGTTTCAGAATCTGAAGTCGACGGCCCCTAGGTCCACAATATGCCCGCTGCCACAAACCGGAGAGACAGGAACTGGTGTGATTAGTACCACGTTGTCCATGTTCTCTGTCATCCTTCACCAAATTAGACAGGCTCATTGTTGAAGCCCTACTAAGGAAGACCTCAGCATGCCACACTAGGATAGTTTGTGTACTTTCCAAATTTTTTCTGAAAACAGACATTATGGAATACAAGAAATCTCTTGAATGCCTGAGTAGCCTAAATCCTGCTTGTGACCTAGCCCCCCGGACCCCCATTCCTCATGCCCCCTCCCCACCCACAGACATACACATGACTCTGCATCCCTGCCTTGGGGTGTTTGGGGATAAAGAAAGGTCAGGGGACCGGTCTGGCACTGGCAGAGTCTGTGTCGCAGACAACACCGCTGTGCCATGTGGAGCCACTTGTGGCCCTGCTATGCCTGCTCAGTGTGGAGAAGACACAGCACAGGAATTAGAGCCAGACCAGGACGGGGTGGCCTTGGGACAGTCACTCAACCCCTCAGAATCCCTGATTCTTTCTTTCTTTTCCAATTCAGTTTAGAAGACCTTGTACTGTAGAGTTTTCTGACATACATAAAAATAAAGAGGATAATAGTGAAATGGATCCCTGGGTACCTATCACTCAGCTTCAACAGTCAGTATTTTGCCAACGTGTCAGCTAATCCCCTGTGTCAGGTTTGGGGTTTTTTTTGCTAGAATGTAATAAAGTAGATACTAGATGGTATGTCACCTCACCCACTAAATATAATAACCTCATTTTTTTAAAGAAGACAATATTTTAGAGCAGTTTTAGGGTTATAACAGAACAGAAAGAGGTACGGAGACTTCCCATATATACCCCCTGCCCCCACACACGTGCAGTTTCCCCCTTATCAATATCATTCACCAGAATCATTTGTTTTTACCAAGGATCAATCTACAATTACACATAATCATCACCCACAGCCTGCAGTTTACATTAGAGTTCACTCTCAGTGCTGTACATTCTATGGGTTTGGACAAATGTATAATGACATGTATCCATCATTATAATATTGTACAAAGTATTTTCATTTCCCTAAAAATCCTCTGTGCTCTGCCTGTTTATTCCCGTCCTTGCCAAACAATGTTCATTTCACTGTCTCCACAGTTCTGCCTTTTCCGGAAATGTCATGTAGTTGGAATCATACAGTATGTAGCCTTTTTAAACTGGCTTCTTTCACTTGGTAATAACATGCATTTAAGGTTCCTCCATGTCTGCCCATGGCCTGATAGTTCATTTCTTTTTAGCTCTGAATAATATTCCATTGTCTAGATATACCACAGTTTATTTATCCACTCACTTATTTGTTGCTTCCACGTTTTGGCAAGTATGAACAAAGCTGCTATAAACAATCATGAGCAATTTTTTGTGTGTGGGTGTAAGTTTTCAATTCCTTTGGATAAATACCAAGGAGCATGATTGCTGGATCACATGGTAAGAGTATGTTCAGTTTGTAAAAGTCTCCCAAAGTGTCTGTACCATTTTGCACTCTTACCAACAATGTATTAAAGTTCCTCTTGCTTCATATCCGCACCAGCACTGATGTCAGGGTTCTAGATTTTGACCATTCTGATAGGGGAATAGTGATATTACATGGTTTTAATTTGCAAATCTCTGGTGACATATGATGTTGAAAATCTTTTCATATACTTATGTGCCATCTGTGGGTCATTTTGGTGGGGCGTCTGTTAAGGTCTCTGGCTCACTATATAATCAGTCTGTGTTCTTACTGTTGAGTTTTCAGACTTGGGGGGGGGGTTGGTGTATTTTGGGTAACAGTCATTTTTCAGATGTGTCTTTTGATAATACTTTCTCCCAGTTGGTGGCTTGTTTTCATATTCTCTTGATACTGGCTTATGCAGAGCAGAGGTTTTTAATTTTAATGAGGTTCAGCTTATCATTTATCTCTTTCATGAATTGTATCTTTGGTGTTGTTTCTAAAAACGTATCTCCATAACCAAGGTGATCTAGGTTTTCTCCTGTATTATCTTCTGGGAGTTTTATAGTTTGCATTTTACATTTAGGTCTACAATTCATCTTGAGTTAATTTCTGAGAGGTGTGTAAGGCCCCTGTTTAGATTCTTCTTCTTCTTTTTTAACTTGTGGTTGTCTGGTTGTTCTGGCACCATTTGTTGATGATACTATCTTTCCCCATTGTATAGCCTGTGCTCCTTTGTCAAAGATCAGCTGACTATATATATATGGGCCTATTTCCGGGCTCGTTGTTCTGCTCCATCGATCTATTTGTCTATTCCTTTGCCCATACCATACTGTCATAATCACTGTAGCTTTGGAGTAGATCTTAGGGTTGGCTAACATTAATTCTCTAGCTTTGTTCTTTTCCTTTAGTATTGTGTTGGCTCTCCTAGGTCTTATGTCTCTCTATATAAACTTTAGAATCAGTTAGTCAACATCTATACAAAACTTACTGGGATTTTGATTGGGATTGCACTGAATCTATACATCAAGTTGTGAAGAACTGACATCTTGACAATATTGACATCTTCCTATCCATGAACATGGGATATCTCTCCATTTACTTAGTTTTATTTTATCAGAGTGTTGTAGTTTCTTTTCATATAGGTCTTGTGCATATTTTGTTAGATTCATACCTAAGTATTTTATTTCAGTGGGGGATGTCAATGTATTGTGTTTTTAAGGTCAAATTCTACTTATTCATTGTTGGCATATAGGAAAGCAATTGAATTTTACATATTAACCTTGTATCCTGTGACCTCGCTGCAATTTCTTATTAGTTCCAGGAGTTTTATATTGATTCTTTTGAATTTTCTTCATAGATGATCATATCACCTGTGAACAAAACCAGTTTTATGTTTTCCTTCCAAGATGTATACTTTTCGTTTTCTTGCCTTATTGCATTAACAAGGACTGCAGGGTGATGTTGAAAAGAAGTGCCTTGTTCCTGATCTTAATGTGAAGCTTCAAGTTTTCACCATTAAAAATGATGCTAACTGTTGGCTTTTTGTAGATTGTTCTTTTAAGCAAATTCCTTTTAAGACTGGGTAGTGGGTCTAGGTGTGGTCAGCCTGATCCCTCCATGATAAAGTCCTCTTCACAGATCAGAAGAAATTCAGGTCAAATTCTTCTGATCTGTAAAGTGGGAATAAACTAAACATACCCAATCTACTTCAGGGAGTCCTTGTGAGTGGAACAGTGTGACGGATTTGAAAACACTTTGTTCTCAGGAGCCATAGTCGTCAGCCCAACTCTGGATTTTCTGCTACACAGCAGATGTGAGGGGCCCACCTTTCCTCTAAGATGCATAGTTTTCATTCTGTTGACTTTCTAATAACCACACTTTTTGGGGGGGTTTTGGCTTTCAGCTGCACTGTTGTGGTATAAATGGCACAAAAAATTGGCCCGATGGCCCACCAGCTTCTTGCCCTTCAGATCCACAAGTTGAGGTAATTTTTTTTGTCAATTTTTCTGTTATTGGCCTCTGTTATTGGATGTTTAATGACCTTAGACACTGCAGCCATATAGGACCCAGTCCTCCCAGCCAGAAACAGGGAACCTTGAACAAAATAGAGACCAGGGAGACACCCTGGGTAACTAGACAAATCAAGAAAAATAAGCACTAACAGCAAGGTCATTTAGATTAGAGATGTCATTAAGACCATGGCTGCCCTAAACTATTACATTTGAGGGGGAAAGTTTATGTGATAGTGGCAAAGAGTTATGTCTAGATTTTTCTTGAATAAGAAGCAGGTCTCTTTGTAAGCAGCTCTAATCTGTAAGGTTGAGGTTGAAAAGCTTCTCCTGCAACCTGTTTCTCTGTCCTCCTTCCTTGGAGTTGGCAGGATCCAGCCCCTTAGTGAACTAAATGCTAAGTGAAGGGGTTGAGGATTTGGGGGAGAGAGAGTTGGTGGAACTGGGGAAACAACATGCCCACATAATGTGGACTTCCAGACTAGGCCCAGAGAAGAAATCAAAGTCATCTTCCAACTCGACCAAGTCCTTAAGGTCCTGTTACCCCATGTTACCCACTCTTGCAGTTGTTTGGAAATCTCTGGAATTTTGTAGGTGTCTGAAGGAAGAACGGGACACCTACCAACCAGCAACTGCCCTGGAGCTTAATACAAACTACTTTCCCCAATAAGCCTCTTGATAAAGTTGATAATACAGTTGTATCATTGTACTTATAATTTGTTCTAGGGTTGCTATAAGAAAGCAACATTGTGGTTCCAGTCCAACTTCCTGTATATCGGCATCGTCACTATCTGCGTGTGTGTGATCCAGGTAAGAGCTTAACCGCGGGACTAGTTTAAGGGTTAAATGATTTAAGTCATAGGAGGTTTTAGAAGAGTACCAGTTACATAATATGTGCTCAGTAATGTGAGCTCCCCAGTCAAATAGTAAACAATGTTATTACCAGTTAAAGGCATAGAGAAAATATGCTGTAAGTTCTATCTGGTCACCTTATCCTTAAGAGAAAAGCTTGTGATGTACAAAACATTCCACTGGGAAAATTGGCTTTGTATGCTAAGCAGGAGTTGGTGATGAAAATTATAATCAAGTTCTTTGTTTCTCTGCTTAGTTTGACATATCAGGAATCCATCGTGAGTAGTTTTGTGTTCTTTTTCATAACGTGACATTTCTACCATTTTTATACCCAAGTGTTTGGGATATAGCACAGATTAGCTAATACTTAATCAAGGAGCTCAGAAAAAAAAATGTGTGTGTCTGCTTGGAAACCAAGGAGGCCTGGAGCATGGGCAGAGATGACTCACTGCCTTAAGTGTTGACATGTGCAGAATGTGCCTGTACCAGCAGCAGGGCTTCTGAAGCCTTCTCAAGGATTTCTTAAGGAGACAAGAGATGTCTCAATGCTTTATACTCTGCTGTCTTGCCATCATCTCTCCCACTTGTCTCCCCACTGCCATTTGAAAGCTAAAGGAGACAACATCTGAGAGGGAATTGAAAGTGATGGCAGGAAGGGTGATCGCAGTGTGACAAATACTTTCTTTTACTTTGGGGCTGATCACAGAGGTTGTGAGAGGGATGACCACTCCTATAAAGATCTCATATTTTCCCAATTTTTTTCCTCAGGTGTTGGGGATGTCCTTTGCGCTGACTCTGAACTGCCAGATTGATAAAACAAGCCAGGCCCTTGGGCTATGACCTGCTACTGCCTTTGCTGAAAACACGTGTTTCATCTCTGGAACTCCAAAACCACCCATAGCACGAAGGCCTGATGATCACCTTCCAGAATGACATCTTTGTCCCCCTCTCACCTCTTCCCTGTTTCGGTCCCTGTCTCACACAACCAGAGAAGAGGGTGTTGGCCAGGCACTTCCCATCTCAGGAAGCAAGACATCATTCACCCACTCATGGTGGCAGCCATGTCACTCAAAGTGGTGACACTAATACCTGAACATTTTTCAGACACGAGAGACCAAGAGAACCTGTGGCGCTAATAGCTCACAGTCAAAGGATGGGTCTGGGTCTTAAATTTTTGCATCTTCCCATTGGCAAACAAGTTTCTTGTCTCTGAATCAAGCCAAAGACAAGCTAAAGAGACTTCTGGAGCCTGACCTACTAGATCATTGCCATAACCCTATTTCCTTTAGACTGAGGGTCTTGGCTACAAAATGATGGAGTACTCCTTCTCCAAACACTGAGGTTTCATTTTAATCTCCTATTCATTTATTCTGTCTTCCCAGAGGAAACTATCCAATTGTTCATATCCTGACTTCAGCCAATCTCTTAGCCTCTGATTTTCATAACTGTGGAGGAACTCAGCAGGAGCAGTACCTCATGTGGTTAGGTTGATAATCACATTCAAAAAGTCATGCTGTTATTTCTTTATCACATAAGGTTTTTGTAAATGTACTATTTTAGCTCTTTAATAAATAAAATAGCATGTGATCTCTATCACTATGTTCCCATTGCAATATCTCAAACACTCATTTCATGACTCAGACTGATCGCCTTGCCAGCAAGTCAGGAATATTAGTTATCCATGGCTGCATAACAAATTGCCCCAAAACTTACTGGCTGAGAACAGCAGACATTACCTCACAGTCTCTGTGGGCCATGAATCTGGGAGAAGCTTAGCTGGCTGATCCTGGTCTGTGGTCTCTCTTTTGACGACAATCAACATGTCAGCCATGGCTGCAGTCATACAAGGCTCATCTGGAAGGGGATTCACTCTCAAGCTCTGCCACATGGCTCCTGGGAGGCAGCAGTTCCTTGCCGCATGCGTGTTTCTGCAGGGCTGCCGTATGACCTGACAGCAGGCTTTCTGCATAGCAAGACATTCAAGAGAGAGTGAAATGCAGCACCCAAAACAAGCCGTAGTCCTTTCATAACCTAATTCAGAAGTGCCATCACTAAGCATAATGCTCTCCAGTTCCATTCACACTGTCGTGAAGGGTAGGAGCTCCTTCTTTCTTTCTGCTGCATAGTATTCCATTGTGTAAATGTTCCATAGTGTTTTTATCCACTCATTTACTGGGGGGGGTACTTGAACAACAGTAAAAAAATAAAAAATTAAAAAAATTAAAAAACAGAAGTGCCATCACAACACTTCTGCCATATTCTACTCCGTACAAGTAAGTTGACAAGTTCAAACCATCCTCAGGGAGGAGATAATGTAAAGGTGTGGATACTCTGGGGTGGAAATCATTGGGGGCTATCCTAGAGCTGGCCAACCATGCCATGTTTGTTGCATCAGAAGTTGAATTGAATTGTCTATGAGCTGAATTAAATTATCTATGTGATAATCACATTTTGTAAAGCAAATGCTGAGAACGTATCTCATCCAGAACCAAAGGCAAAGAAGTAAAAGAAAGAGATGAAAGAATTGGTTTCTATTCTCAACTGTTGTGTAGGATCTTCCCACTTCTCTTTAAGGGAAATTGGTCATTTTAATAGTAGTTTATAGGGAAACCTACTTCATCTTTTGCACTTTCCTGAGGCAAAGGAGTTTGCATAGGAGACATTCTCATGAGTATCCCAAGTGTCAAAAGTGTCTCACATGCAACATGTACAAAATGAAATGTATCTTCCAAATCTACTCCTTTTCATCATTCCCCATATTAGTGAGTGATAATGCCACCCTCCCAGCCACCGTGGCCAGAAACCTGGGCTTTGTCCTTAACTCTAGCCTGCCTTTCACTTCCAACACCCAGAGAGTCATGAAGTTCCACAGATTTATCTACAAAATATCAAATGCATCCATTATCCTCATTTTATTTTTGACCTGTATTCCTTCAGCAGTCCACTAGCTTTTCTCCTAGTATCCAGTCTTGGCCCCATCTAAACTGTTCTTCATACAGCAGCCAAAACAATACTGCTAAAACATAAATATAATCAAGATACGTCTCTGCTTGAAGCTCTTCAAAACTATGTTTCTCTTCGGATAAAGTTCGAGTTCCTTATCATGCCATCAGGCCCTACATGATATGTCCCTGCTCTTAGCTCTCCAACCTCACCTCTTGCCATTCTTACTCTTACTTACACTATGAGAGCATATAACTTTACCTATATGCGAGATGTAAAGCAAAAAGAAACAAATGAACAAACAAAACAAAAAAGCTCACAGACACAGACAACCAACCGTATGGTAGTTCCCGGAGGGGCCGGGGTGGGGGATGACGAAGACAGTGAAGGGGGTCAAACACACGATGACAAAAGAAGACTAAACTTTGGGTGATGAGCACACAACGGAATATAGAGATGATGTGTCATAAAGTTGTTCAACTGAAGTTTATATAATATTATTAAACAATGATACCCCCATAAATGTAAACTAAAAATGGGGGAAAAAACAAGGCACTATGAACCAAGAGAAAAAGCAAATGAAAGAAAAGGACCCATGAAATATAAATAGCCCAACTTTTCTAAACACAAAAATAAAGAACAGCTTTAAAATATGTGTAGAGAGGAAACTAAAGACTAAGTATTTTGAAAACTGAAAATATAACAAGTGAAATTTTAATACTTGAATGGATATGCTAAGCAGGAGATGTGATACAACTAAAGACAGATTAATAAATAAAAATTTGTATGAGGAAATTAATCAGAATGTAGCTGCAGCGTGTTGAATTATATCCTCAAAAAGGAATGTCCAAATCCTAACCCCTGGTATCTGTGAATATAACCTAATTTAGAAATAGAGGCATTTTTTTTGTGGATGTGGTTAAGTAAATGATCTTGAGATGAGATCATCTTAGATTTAGGTTGGGTCCTAAATCTGGCATCCTTACAAGAAAAAAGGAGATGAAGATTTGAAACACAGACACACAGGAGAAGACCCATAGATACAGACAAGAAATCCACAATTCCCAGATTCTCCTCAAGGAGTTAAGGATTTAGACCTCACAAAAACTTAGGCCCCAACTTTAAAAAAATCCCACCAGAAGAACAGGCTCTAACAGCACCTAGCTCTGAAACCTCATGTCCAGGAGACCCACAAGACTATGTCCTACAAAAAAGCGGTTCTTCTTCTTTTAAAGTGTATTTCATTGATTATGCTATTATAGTTGTCTCAATTTCCCCCCCTCTATCTCCCTCCACCATGCAACCCCCAGCCCTCCAGGATTCCCCCCAACATTAGTTCATGCCCATGGGTTGTACATACAAGTTCTTTGACTTCTCTGATTCCTATACCAATTTTTACCTCTCCCTGCCTATTTTATGCCTACCAATCATGCTTATTCCCTGTACCTCCCCCCCATTCCTCCCCTCCACCTCCCCACTGAAAACCCTCCATGTGATGTCCATTTCTGTGATTCTCTTCCTGTTCTAGTTGTTTGCTTAATTTTTCTTTTCATTGTTTTTCTTTTTTTTTAGGTTCATTTGTTGATAGTTGTGACTTTGTTGTCATTTTACTATTCATATTTTTAATCTTCTTCTTAGATAAGTCCATTTCATATAATAAGGGCTTGGTGATGATGAACTCTTTTAACTTGACCTTATCTGGGAAGTATTTTATCTGCCCTTCCATTCTACATGATAGCTTTGCTGGATAGAGTAATCTTGGATGTAGGTCCTTGCCTTTCCTGACTTCAAATACTTCTTTCCAGCCCCTTCTTGCCTTCAAGGTTTCTTTTGAGAAATCAGCTGATAGTCTTATGGGAACTCCTTTGTAGGTAATTGTCTTCTTTCCTCTTGCTGCTTTTAGGATTCTCTCCTTATCTTTAATCTTAGCAAATGTTATCATGATGTGCCTTGGTATGTTCCTCTTTGGGTCCAACTTCTTTGGGACTCTCTAAGCTTCCTAGAAGTCTATTTCCTTTGCCAGATTGGGGAAGTTTTCCTTCATTATTTGTTCAAATAAGTTTTCAATTTCTTGCTTTTGTTCTGCTCCTTCTGGCAGAACAAAAATAAAGCCCCTATGATTTGGATATTGGAACATTTAAAGTTGTCCCAGAGATTCCTTGGCCTCTCTTCATTTTTTTTTGAATTCTTGTTTCTTTATTCTGTTCTGGTTGGATGTTTATTTCTTCCTTTTGTTCCAAATCATTGATTTGAGTCATGGTTTCCTTCCTGTCACTGTTGGTTCCCTAAATATTTTGCTTTATTTCACTTTGGGTATCTTTCATTTGTTCTTTCATTTTTCATCCAAGCTCAATCAGTTCTGTGAGCATTTTGATTACCAGGGCTTTGAACTCTCCATCAGGTAGGTTGGCTATCTCCTCATCACTCAGCTCTTTCTGGAGTTTTGCTCTGTTCTTTCATTTGGGCCCTATTTCTTTGTCTCGGGCCCCTGTTGAGTTGTAAGGGGTCAGGGCCTTAGGTATTCACTAGGGCAGGGCAACCCTCCTTACTGAGGCTGTGGCACTGCCTGGGGGAGGAGGGGCCAGAGAGGGAGCAGTGCAGCTCGCCTGCTGGGTTCTAGCCCCACTTTCCAACGAACCTTTGAACCCCGTGTGAGACTGGGAGTTTCTCCCACTGAGGCAACCCCCTGCCATAGTCCACAGTCAGCTCTGAATTTGTTTCCCATTCAGTCAGCCCCGCCCACCCAGTCCCCACGTCGCCTCCGGTTATCTCCGTCAGCCCGCCTTACCAGTCTGGTTGGTCTGGTGAACTGTTTCTTTAATTCCTTGGTTGTAGGAGTTCCATGAAGTTTGATTTTCTGGCAATTCTGGTTGCTTATTGATTTTATATTGGTTGTTATCCTCCTTTTGGTTGTGTGAAGAGGGAAGGGTTTCTACCTATACCTCCATCTTGGCCGGAACTCCAAAAAAAACCCCCCAAAAAACAACAAGCGGTTCTTTATGGGTGCATGAGCATTCCCCAGGGCTCTCCCCCAAGGCTTAGCACAGAGGGAGAAGACAAAATCACCCAACTCCATTTTTCCCAGAAAGAAGGATATCTGCATATTTTAAAAGCTTGTATGACGGCCAGTCATTCAATATAGCAGGTACTAGCAGCTGGCTGCAATACTGCCCCCAATACTGGGGAAGACGTCACACATACCTGGCCTTTTCCCTCCAGCCCACTTTAAACTGCCAGTGTCTGTCTGAAAGGAGCCGATACGCATGTGCGGGCTGCAGCTTTCACAGCTTCCACCCAAGGGATGTGTCCTCGGGTCCCCCGGCTTCAGTATCTAAAGGGGCTTCCATCCCCAAGTCCCACAGCACAGGAAACAAAGAAACTATTCCTAACAGACTGTGCCCCAAGGCTTAGAGCAGAGGGAGCAGGCTAAATCATACATCGCCCAGTCTTTCCTGGAAAGAGATTTATCTGCATACTTTAAAAACTGCTGCCTGAGGGCCAGGCTTCTAATTTAGCAGGCACGTGGGGCTGGCTGTGGTCCTCCCCAGGACTGAGAATTCCACGTTCTCCCTCCACCTGATTCAGTAATAAAGCTAAGTCAACAGTACCTCCCTCAAAGGAGCTTGTACACACACCTGGTGCCACTGCATTTACAGGTCCCACCTGAGGGCAGGCTCACCAGAATGCCTGGCTCTGATAGCCAGTGGGCCTTGCATTTATGAGCCTCACAAGACTCTAAGAAACAACAAAAACAACAAAACACTTCTTAACAGGTGCAGAAACACCCCCTCCTCCATAGCTATCCACCTTGAGTCAGCACAGAGGGAGCAGGCCAAATAGCCATCTCCCAGCTCTCCTCTGCAGGGACTTAAACATGTACCTTCCCAGGTGCCACCTGAGAGTACATCTTCTTCTACTCGGCCTGCAGGTGGATGCTGACTGCGATCCTTCCCTTTGGGACACTGACATGTCTTGCCACAAGCTAAACTACTGCGTGCCACTGAAAACCAAAACGGATGCCTAGACAATCACAGAAGTTTGAGAGACAGCTAGGAGCTTGGGCCAGGCTGATCAATGAGATTCTTCTCCTGTATCAAGACTGGGATAGGTGGGCTGTTTTATCTAATGCATAGAAACCAACACAGGCAGTCAAGAAAAAAAAAAAATGAACAAAGAGATGCATACCAAGTAAAAGAACATGATAAATCTCTAAAGACAGAAATTAATCAAATGGAATACATGGTGTACCTGATCATTGATAAAAACAGTCACAACGATGCTCACTGAGGTCAGAAAAACAGTGAAAGAACCAAGGGAGACTTTCAGTGAAGAGATAGAAAGTATTTAAAAGTACCAAACAGAAATCACAAAGCTAAAACTAAAATGACCATAAAAATTCGATAGAGGTGTGTGAACAGATTAGATCAAATGAAAGGAAAGATAAGAAATTTGGAAGACAGGGAAGTAGAATTCTTTCCACCTTCTTTTTAAATTCCTTTTTATTGGCTGCACCAATCTGTTCCCACCAACAGTACATGAGGGTTCTCTTTTCTCCACACCCTCATCAGCACTTATTTATTGATTTATTGATGACAGCCACTCTGGCAGGTGTGAGGTGATATCTCATTGTGGTTTTAATTTGCATCTCTCCGATGATCAGTGACGTTGAGCATTTTTCATGTGTCTATTGGCCATCTCTATGTCCTCTCTTGCCTATTTTTAGTTGGATTGTTTGTCCTCCTGTTGTTGAGTTGTATAAGTTCTTTCTTTAGAGGCTATTTAAAAACTCAATTGAAGGCATTACAGAAGATAGAACAAATAGAGAAATGTACCATTCATAGAGATTCTATCAGCACTATATACTGATAATTGACTATATGTCAATTATCTCCAAATTAATCTATTGATTCCATTCAAGCCCAATATTTGTCCAACAGATTGCAATATGGAATTTGACAAGATACTTCTAAAATGTATATAAAAGTATCAAAGGATAAGAAATGCCAAGATACTTTTGATGAGGAGTAAGAGGGTACTTGCCAAGATTTACAAGAAGGACCCCCCAGAAAACGGAATTATCTTCTGGGGGGTGGTCTCCTTGTCATACAGGCTTCCCCGGTAGGTGAGTGTTCTAGGAACGCCTCTGTATCATTGTACCAGACAGCATTGTTGTGAGAGGCTGCATTCAGTTTCAGTGAAGTTTTTTTAAGACTCTTTCAGTGCATTTGCCCATTTCATGTTGCACACTTTATGAGCACACCTGTCCAGAGTGCACTGAGTTTTCAGCAGTTTTGACCAAAAACGGCATGACCCCCCATACCCTACACTCACTATTCACCTGATCTTGGCCTGAGTGACTTCTTTTGCTGTTGTTGTTTTTCTGGATGAAAAAAGTCCTCAAAGGGAAACGTTTTGCTGATACGGAAGAGGTGAAACAAAAAATGGCAGAAGCACTAAAGGCATCAAAATGGACAAGTTCAAAAACTGTTTTGAGCAGTGCAAGAAACATCTCAATTGGTGTATCGTATCAAATGGAGAGTACTTTGAAGGTGACTGAAATTTATACATGTAAGAACAAGTACACCATTTTTTATAAATAAATTCTGGGTTTTGGGGTCCCCTCTTGTACATTAAAAGCTATTGTAATTAAGACACAAGTACTCATTGAGACATAGATATACCAACGGAATCTAAGAAAAGGACCAGAAAATAAACCCCCACACAGGTGAACACTGGCTATCCACTGATAAAATGGATATTACTTTATTTCATTCAAGAAGAGATGGACTTTCCAGTTAAGAATGTTGGGGCAATTGGTTAACCACATGGGAAGAAATGAAATTGGACTCCTATTCACACCATTCACAAAAATCAATGAGATGAAGTAAAGACAAATCATTTTAACTTTTTTCCACTTTATTATAATTGTTTTTAGTAATTATCAAAAATCCATGTAACTATCTATTACCTTGTAAAAATAATAGCTTATTTATCTAGTACTTGAAAGGCAAAATTCTAAAACTCTTAGAATTATCGGAGAATTTGTTTTTATAGTGCATCAGTCTAAATCCAATCAGAGAAACAAAACCACTAGAATGTGGAATGGCGTGTGTGTGCGTGTTTGGAAAAAAATCCATTCCAGGAATCTGTCCATCTTGCCTCCCTGTAAGAAGCTATTGTCTTCCCATCTGACCCTAAAACTTGAAGTCCACAGGGCAGGAAGTCAGGAAGAAAAGACGAACGTGGCATGAAGGAAGCAAGAACAAGCTGGAACACACAGGGACAAGCTGAAGGCCATAGGGCAGATTTCTATCTGCGTCAGTTCTTGGTGTCTCTGACCTAGATGATAGGCATGTCCTCCAGGAGACATGGTTCCTTGTCACAGAGATAAGCACAGTCACCTGACCAAGAAGTAAGAGAGGCTAAAGAAAGATCCAGGAGGAGCTGTCCTTTCAGACCTGGCCATGCTCATGCGTGTGAGATGAGCCAGTGGATCAGAGACGATGTGTGAGCTACAAAATGCTTGCTTCATTTTTGCCCTTCAAGTCTCCCAGAAGGGTCTCCAGCTAAAAATATATGCAAAGGGGAATTCTGGGAAATGTAGTTCAGCCTAGCCAAGCTAACAGTACAAAGCTTCCCAGAGGTCAGAGAATTTTTTCTTAGAAAAGACAAAAAGAGCAGTTGTAATAGTACATGGTTAAGTAATTTCACTGGAGAACAAATTATAAGCAGCATATTTTCAGAGCTCTTTAATATTTGAGAATATTTTTCTTGATACCATATATTATTCAAATCTTAGATATGTAGAAAAGTGTTGGTTTACATTTTATCTCCCAGAACTCTGTAAAAGTTGTGCTGGTTCTTTCCCTTAGAGTTACTGAAACAAAAGTAGAAATTCATGGGTGTATTTGACTCCCTTTTATAAGGTAACATTAAAAAGTAGCATTAATATTTTTGTCTGCATAGTTCATGGTTATTCATTCTTGTCCTTATATCCTAAACCTTTTGTCAAAAATATAGTAGACATGGCTTTTGCAACAGACACCACCAGTAACCTACCCAGTACCTACTCCCTTTCTTCTTTACCGACAGAAATTAAATTTTGTGTGAAGAGTAATGTGGTAACTAGCCAAAAAAAAAATTCTCAGCCTTTATTGCAGTTAGAGGTGGTCATGTAACAGTTTGGCCAGTAACCCAATAACACAGGAAGAGAGGTTCTGCTTTCCTAGTATGTCTCCTCTTTATCACTTCATTCCTCCTGTTGAAAGGAGAATGAGACTTTGGAGGTGGAGCTGCCTTCATATGACTATTCATTCTCCATTCTTGTTCACTGGCAATATGTCAGTGAATAAAATAGTCAAAAACCTCTCCTCTAACTTAAACTTAGGTGCAACTTAAACTCTATTGTACATCAACATATAATAATAGAATTAAATAAGTAATACATGCAGAATAATGTTAATGAGGGCTATGGGAAAAATACCAGAATATGGAATTCCAGGAGGCTGTTGGGTGCCAAATTAAATAAGAGTGGTGGAGAATGCTTCACTGATGAGATGACAGGGGAGTAAAGACCAAAAAAAGTATGGCCATGCATACTTTTGATTAGAGAAGGAACAACAGGTGGTAGTGAGGAAAAACCAAAGCAAAGGCTTGAGGCAGGAATGTGCGTGCTGTATCTAAGGAACAACAAGCTGCTAGTCTAGCTGAGTTCAGTGGGGCTGGAGAGAGAGGAAACAGGACAGTTAATGTAGGGCTTTTAGGTCATTGTATATTATTTGGCATTGACTTTGAGTGAGATAGAAAGTCACTAGAGGGCTTTAAAACAGAAGAGGAAATATTCTCATTTACATTTTTAAAGGTTTTCCTTTGTTTTTAAACTTTTTGTTTTGATCTAATTTTAGGCTTACAGGAAATTTGCAATAATAGTTGTATTTCTGGCTTATGTCGCTTATCCCACTTCCTCTAATGCTAACTTTGCATCAAGAACAGGAAATTATCATTGGTGCAATACTCTTAACTAAAATACAGACCTTATTCAAATTTCACTTTTTTTCCCACTTATTTTTTTTCTGTTCCAGAATCCTATTCTAGGTCCCATAGTGTAATTCTCTTTTCTTTTTTTTGCCCCTCTTTAGTCTCTTGCAGTTTGCAACAGTTCTTCACTCCTTTTCTTTTATGACCCTGAGACTTTGGAAGAATACTAATTGGTCATTTTGTAAAATGCCTCTCAGTTTGGTTCATCAGATATTTTCTCATGCTTGGAGAGTATTAGTCATTTTGGGCTGCTGTAATAAAAATACCAGACTGGATGGGTTACACTATGTAAATCTCTTTCTCATTGATCTGGAGGCGAGAAATCCAAGATCAAGGTTCTAGCTGATATAGTTTCTGGTGAGAGCTCTCTTCCTGGTGTGCAGATGGCTGCATTCTATGTTGTCTCCTCTCATGGCCTTTTTTTTTGGTGTGAACATGCTAGCTCCTCAGTGAACTCATGAAGGCGGTGATGGTGGTGGTGGTGGTGGTAGGGGCACTCTAATGTCTCATCATAAAGGACACTAATCCTGTTGGATCAGGGCCCTATCCTTTTAACCTCATTTACTGCTTTAGAGTAAAACTGCAGGGTTAGGGCTTTAATGAATAAAGTTTAGGAGAGACACAAATATTCAGTCCATAACAGAAAGGTTTTGGATTTATGGAAAGACTACCACACACACAGTCTTTCTCTGTGCATTATATCAAGGGATTCATGATATTGACATGTCTTAATATTGGTGACATTTACCTTGATCATTTGGATAGATTGGCGTCTGCTAGGTTTCTCCACTATAAAGTACTATCTTTCTCTTTACAGTTAATAAGTAACTTTAGGGACATACTTTGAGACTGCAAATCCTCTTTCTTCTCAAACCTGTGTCCACCCATTTTGGTATTATTGGTGTATCTTGTCTGCAAAAGTTATTACTGGGGTATTTGCAATGATGATTCTCTATTTCCCCTTTCCATTTATATTAACTGGAATTCCACTGTAAGGAAGAGCTGGCCCTTCTCCATCATTTATGTAAGATTTTTATACTGGTATAGATATAGACTCACTGGGCATATTTTACTCTAAGGATTAAAGTCAAATACCATTAATTATTTATTGTTCAAATTATTCCAGTTTTGGACATTAGGAGATCCTTCAGATCAGCTCCTGGTTTTGGTAAGCCTCCACCCTTATTTTAAGAAGCATTTCCTTACCTTCTGACATCACAAGATGTTCTAGCCTCACCTTGTATTTTCCTTGCCCCAGCCTGTCCTGGAAGCAACTTCTCCACAGAGCCCTGGTTCCTTAGGTTGGATAATGGTGTTTAGAAACCAAGATCTGGTGCTAGGTGTGCTCATTGTTCTGGAGTACCACTGCTTCTAGGCCCTCTCAGCCAACAGAGTCAGGAAATATATGAATATATATTAACCCACCCATACACCCATATGTACATTTCTTAATGTTTGAATGTATAATAAAAAGCCTTGAGTTTATACTGATGTCCCTTAGTCTAATCCAATGCTACAGGGTTTATTTTAGCCTTCCTTCTTTCCTTATGTTTTCCTCCAACAGTGAGGAACCTAGCTTTCATCATGAAATTATTTGTTCAATTCTAATATACATGTAAAGATAGTTTCAGGATTTGCTAATTCATACTCCTGTGAGAAACACTTTTTTACTGAAGAAATCACAGCATTTAAGTCTTTAGCTTTTCACTACCGAGTAAAGATACTGCTACTTAAATTTTCTTTTCCATTCCCTTAATTGTGGCTATGTTATTCTTTTGTAATACATGTACTTTCATTTGTATTTGCATTCCAGTTTGAGTTTCCATTTCCTGGCTGGTGTTAATCATTTATTTATTTGGGGGTTCGTGAAGGGTATGCAAGACTTTAAAGTTCAGAGAAATGTTACTCTACATCACAGGTGGCAAACACAAGGCCTGCGGGCCGAATCCGGCCCTCCACCTTGTTTTATCCGGCCCAGCACGTTGTTTCTGCCCAGTAGCAACACTGAGCTCGCGCTTAACTGTTAAGGAGTAGTTACATTTATACAGTCCTAAAATTACATTCAGCCCTTTGAAGGCAACTGCAAGGCTGATGTGGCCCCAGTGAAAATGAGTTTGACACCCCTGTATCATGATGTAGAGTCTACATCATTCCTGCTAACCTATTACCCTCTTCTCTTTCCCTTAAGCAGTCAGTATCCTTCCTGTATTTCTTTTGCACAAACAAACAGGTATCTATGTATTTTCTTATACCTTTGTTTCTTCTCTGAATGATGGCATGCTGTGTACTCTTTCATGCTTTGCTTTTTTCATTTTAGAGTATGCCTTGGAGATCACTACATATCAGTTCAGAGAGCTCTTCCTCATTCTTTTCTTACAGCTACTTAGTATTCTGTGTGAACATACCATGGATTTTTCAACCACTCTATGAATGAGCATTTAGGTTGTTTCCAATACTTCATAATTGAAAACAATATTGTAATTAATAAACTTTTGAATATATATTTTCATATTGTTGGAAGTGTGTCTTCAGGATAGATTCTTAAATTGATTGAAAGGTAAATACATGTCACTTAGGCAGTCAAATTTCTCTCCAAAAGAATTGTAACAAATTGCATTCCAATTAGCAACGTATGAACATACCTACCTCCTCACAGCCTTGCAAGAATATGTTGTCATATTCTTAATCCAGTCTGATCCATGAGAAATGGTATCTGAGTGATTTTAACTTGCATTTATTTTGAATTAATTTTTGAGCACTTCCATATGTTTGAAGGTCATTTTTGTAATCTTTTATGGCGAATTGTCTGTTCATGTACTATTCCCATTTTTGTACTGAGTTTTTGGTCCTTTCCCCTCCTTATACTTTTAACACAAATCACTTGGCTCTTGTGCCAAGTACAGGCTGTAGAACACTGGTGGAAGCAGGGAGACAGTTGGTTATTTCAATCCAGATGAGATAATGCAAGGTTATCACGAGAGGTGGTGAAGATTCAAGAAAATTGCCTTTCCTAACAGTCTCATTGTAGGTTATAAAGAAAAAAGAAATTAAGGTGGACTTCAACTGTTTGAACAAGTGGAAACCTGGACTTGGATTTGTCATTAACCAAGATACAAAGATCTTGGTTGACATAAATTTGGGGTGTGGATGATAATCAGAAGCTGGGGTTGGCCTGTGTTAATTTTGAGATGCCCATTAGACTTCCAAGAGGAAATGTCAAGAAGGCAGTTAAAGATACAACATTGGAGTTCCCGGATACATATAGCATTTTGATCCGTGAGCAATAGATGAGATGATCACATGAGTATAGATGTAAAATAAACTCCAACATTACAGAGATAGTGGAGAAGGGAAGGAATCAGCCAGAGACTGAGAAGGAACAGCCAATAAGGTAGTAGGAAAACAAGAACATGGTGTCAGGGAAACAGAAGAGAGAACACATTTCAGTAACAGTGATAAAGTGGCAATGACTATAACCTAGCAATTGTTGGAGGCTTTGAAAAAAAAATACAGCTTTAGTAGAGTGGGAAAGATAAAATCTTAATTAAGTGAATTTCAGAATGAAGAGGAGTTGTTTGAGACCATCAGCATAGACAGATTTTGGGAATTTTGTTGTAAAGAACTCAAGCCACATTTTGTATCGTAACATATGAGAAATATGGGTGCCTGAGGATTTCATAGCAGAAAATTCAAAAGAAAGGAGACGAATGGTAAAAAAGTGAAATGGAAGGTGGATGCATTATCTTTAGGATAGTTTTAGTCGAATTTATTTAACAAACACTGATATACTGAAGAGGGACTATTCAAGAATTTGTCAATATAACTCAGTATTTTCTTCCAATCCTCAAAATTCATTTTTTCCCTATTTTTAAATGTCCTCAGACATGTTTATACTATCTTAAGGGATGTTATCCAAACCTATGACTTTAACATTTACTGATAGTCTTTAATTATGTATCTTCTGGCCCTAACATTTAATATTAGTATCTTAGCTTAATAGGAATGTAAAGTTTTAATTCTTAATATTTTAGCTTGCTGTACCTTCTAATTTTCTATAACATACCTGTACTGCTTAAGACATTTGAAGATTTTTCAAAGGAAGTAATAATTCATGAAACATTGTTCTCACTGATGAATAAATTAAGAAGATAAATGAGGACTGACAACTGATCACTGAATCTAGCTATATGGAAGTCACCGGTGTCCTTGACAAGACCCATATTGATCAAGTAGCGGGACTACAACCTGACTGTAATAGTTTAGCAGTTCCTCAAATATTAAACAAAAAGTTAGAATATGACCTAGCAATTACACTCTTAGGTAGATACCCAAGAGAACAGAAAATTATGTCCATACAAAAACTTGTACCCAAACATTCATAGCAACATAACACCCTAGTAGCCGAAAGTGTAAGCAACCCAAACATCCATGAATGAATGAAGAAAGTGTGCTAAATATCCTACGATGGAATATTCAGCAACTTAAAAAATTAAGTACTAAAACATGCTAGAGCATGGATGAACCCTGACATTAGCTAAGTGAAAGAAACAAAGCAGTCACTAAATATATAAAATACTTTGAATGAATCATTCCATGCATATGAATGTCCACAACAGGCAAATCTACAGAGACAAGAAAGTATATTAGTAGCTGCTGAGGCTGCAGGAAGGAGGTTCTGGGGAGTGACTGCTAATCTGTATGAGGTTTGGGGCGGGGCTGATGAAGATGTTCTAAAAGTAGATGTTGATGTTACAAACTGTGAATATAATAAAAGCCACTGAATCATACACTTTAAAAGAGTGATTTTATGACACATGAATTATCTCAATAAAGCTGTGTGAATATAATAAAAGCCACTGAATCATACACTTTAAAAGAGTGATTTTATGACACATGAATTATCTCAATAAAGCTGTTACAAAAAAGGCAGTAGAACCCAGCTGACAATCAGTTTGTATTTCTTCTACTTCTTGGTACTTGCTGTTTTCTATTTTGTTGGCAATGTACAAGTTTAATTTGACCTTACTTCTAGAGATTTGTTAATCATTTTTTTAAATAACCTTTTCTTCCTTCCCCTTCATCCCTCTCTACCACTTCCAAACTCTCCAAGCCAAACATAACCAGACAAAAAACTGTCTCTTTTAAGAAAAACCATTTTACAGTTTAAAAGGTATTAAATGTGGCCATTGTTCACATTTATTTTTCACACAGTCCAAGTAAGTCACGTATGTCCATAGTCATAAAAAAAGCATTTACCTAGAAATATTAACGTATCATGTTAAGCAAACAATACATTATATAGCCGAATTCTAAAACTCTTTTCGGATTATATGAAACTACCATGTAAAAGTTACAAAACAAGAGTCCCTCAGTCTTGAGAAATGTTTAAATTTTTAAATAATGCTGCTTAATACTTTTTTCATGAAATTTAAAAAAAAATTACAATGGTGAACAGAAGGTATCATCACTTCATGAGCAAAGACTGAGTATATATACAAGCCCAGCAACAACACTAAGTTTAGAGCTGACTTCTTCTCTTAGACTATGTAATTTCAATAGTATATAGTAATTATCTATTGTTGGAATAATACCTGAGCAATTTGGCTAAATATATAAACAACAGCTCTGGCCAGATGGCTCAGCTAGGTGGAGCATCATCCCATACACCAAAGGGTTGTAGATTCAATCCCCAGTCAGGGCATATACCTAAATTGTGGGTTCTATCCCTGAACTGGGCACATACTAGAAGCAACTGATATTTCTCTCTGTCTCGCTCTCTCCCTTCCTCTCTAAAATCAATTAAAAAACATAACCTCAGGTGAGGATAAAAATAAAAAATTTAATTTATAAAAGGATACAAACAGTACCAAAAATCCTGCATAAATATTCAAACTTGGGGAATTCTAGTTAAAAATAACAAAAAATAGACTATCTTTCCTTCCAAAAAAAGGTTAAACAAAGATTTAGATATCCCACGTAGATTACTCCAAAGATTTGGATCAGAGAGGTATGTGAATCAACCTTTTCTGCATTCCTTAAGTAACATTTTCTAATCAACTGATGAAAAAACAAATTTCATACTCAGAGACACTTTCAGAATGCATCTATAGTTAACTTAATGCAAAAGTATATGGTAAAGAGAGAGCAAATTCACTGAATTCTTTAAGTATAGCAACATTTTATTTTTGGTGCATCTTTTTGCGCATTTCTTCAAGGGCTGCTTCTTTCTCTCTCAGCATCTGCTTAAGTCTTCTTATTTTTTCATCTCGAATGGTTTCTTCTAACTCTGGTGGTGTCATGGGAAAAATATCCTCAGTATAATTTTTATTAAAGGAATGACTTTGTTCAAAATCTGTATTTGAACTCAATGCATCTTTCTCCTGGTTCTCACGCGTACAGTGTTGTACCTCAGTTCTCTTTTCTTCCCTGGTTTTATTGCAGCTTGTGACAATGTCATGGTGTGATACATCTGAAGTTGGTAGAATATAACTGAGTTGGGAACTGGTGACATTAGTTCCTCCATTTACAGTTGTGTTATAATAAGCACTCTCGGTTTTCCTCTTCTTTGTGTGATCCATCTTAACAGTTTTTGATTTTCTTTTCTTATCAAAAACCTGTTGCAATGTTGAGCATGATTCCAACAGAAAAGCAAAATGTTAGTGCCATATAGAGTGTGCTCTGAAACTTAACAAGTTTGCAGGTACAAATATTTAGCAATTAAATTCAACTCAACAAAATATACTGAGAACGACAGCAAAAGATTAATATTTATGGTACACACACAAACACATAAAAACAACAACAAAAAACCAGGCAACGTCCTAATGATTTTCACTAGTGAGAATAAACTGCTTAATTCATTTTCCTGCTTAAGTATTAGAATCTGTACTGATGTACCACTAAAATATAACAGATATTTGTGAAGAACCTGAGAATTAGAATTGATTTAATTTTTTCCCTTGGCATGGTAGGCACATAACTAAAGATTTTTATTGGGAAAGATCAACTGACCTCTGATTTGAAGTTCAGGATATTAAACGATGTAACAATGACATAAGTAGACTGACAGTACGCGAAGTTACCAAGACGTTTCTTTTCACCATTATTGACTATGGAGCTTTCTTAGATGTTGGTAATACTGCAGTGAACATCTGCATGCTTATATTTCCCTACTTGGATTATCTTATTTTGTTTATCCTCACCCGAGGACATTTTTTCATTGCTTTTAGAGAAAAGAAGGGAGAGAAACATCAATTGGTTCCCTCCGGTATGTACCAGGGATCGTATGTACCCGGGACTGGGGATCGAACCTGCAAACCTTTCAGTTTACGGGACTACGTTCCAACCAACTAACCCCACACCAGCCAGGGCAGATTATTTTAGATAGGGTATTCAAAGTAGTATAATCAATTAAAAACCTACAGCAATTTTCTTATAATTTTATGACAAACAGTAGGTAAATAAAAACACCATCATTAATTAAGCAGGGATGCATTTTTACCTATGCATACATACTTCTTTTTTTACATTATTTTGGCATAATACATATATACGCAAAGTTGGATACTATTATACTAAGACGTAAGACTAGTAGTGGCCATGTAGCTCAGTGGGTTAGAGTGTCCTCCCCATACTCCAAGATTGTGGGTTCATGCCCAGACAGGGCACATACAAGAATCAACCAATGAATGCATAAACAAGTGAAACAACAAATCAATGTTTCTCTCTCTCTCTAAAATATCAGTAATTTTTAAAAGAAAACACAAGAAAATTAATACATTCATGTCTCTTTAAAGTACTTACAAAGAAGATACTAAAATCTATTACCTGTTTTTTCTCTTCCTCTTTCCCCGTTAACTTTGTCTCTTTGTCACTCTTCAGCAAACTCCCAAAGGAGTCAAAACCTTCTCCAGTATCCAAACGGTCAGTAATCCGAGTAAGGCATACTCTCAAATCTTTAGTGAGACCAAACAGCTTTTTCAACTCAGCATCAGTTTTCAGATATGCCTTATTGCTTCTTCCTTGAAAAATTTTCTTGTCATTTCTTTCTTGAGTAACTTTTTCTAATGTTGATGCCATTTCATTCTGGATCTGGATTAGGAAAAAAAAAACACACAAACAATACTGCCCATTACTTAAGCCATTTTATCAGACTGGCAACTAAGTAATTACCTCATCTTACTTCAAGCATGCTTTAAAGTCCTACATGGTTGGTTTGCATTACCCTTGCCTTACCACCCACACTCGAAAAACTGAACTGAATCCATTTGAAATTTTCCCACGCAATTCTTCATTTATTTTACTTTCGTGCACTAGAAAGGTAACAGGTACTCAATTCCCAAACAACCAAAATAAGAATACAGACTAAGGACAAGTTAAAAATGATCTATATGATATTAATTAAAAATTTTAGTCTGCTGAAAAAGTCTCATGCCCTTAACCAGTGGTATAATCAGAATTTACCTCCTTGTATCTCTGGAGTTGAATAAATTCTGTACTGAAAGGGGATAAACACTAACATTACTAGGTAGACCTCTAAGTAAGGAAAAGTTGGGTACAAATATTTAGCAAAGAAACACATATCTTAAGTAGAACAGAAAGGTTCCTATGTGGATATGTTGGATAATTGGATGAGTAGTCAGAAGGGCTAAAAAAGTGGGGGGTGGGAGGGTAAGAAAACTTGTCTGCTAAAAAAAAATTCCGATCAAAGATGTTGATAAATACTATTTCCACAAATGACTTGAAAGGTACTGACTGACCCTGTCCAACCTCTTCTACCATCTACCTAAAAAAATTGCCAGATAGTTATATACCACCACAAAACAAACCCCCCGCCCCTCCTATATGCATAATGTTGATCTCTTCCTTCCTAAAAGTAGGCTATTAAATATGTATGTATACATGTGTGTACAAATGTGTATTACACACACATATTTTACTAAGCTTTTAATTCACATTATCTTTCTCCAATTCTTCTAAACCCTGTTGCTCTGTGATTCTTTTTCTTTGTTTTAAAGATTTGGCATGCCAAATGATTCGAGACAAAGATACTGCTTGGACTCTCTCAATTATACTCTTCAAACACTTCCTTCAGATAAAAGCTTTGACTTAATTAAGCATTCATGTGTGTATGGTATGTGTGTGACGGAGGATGGGAGAGGAGGGGAGAAAGGTATTATAGATAACTTTGAAAATTAAAAAAGAAAAAAATTCTATATAGATAAAAAGAACACCCTGACATGGGAAAATTACCTTTGGTTCTTGATCTCTGACAACACACTGTTGTGAAGTAATACTTGTTGCATCAACAGAGGAACTTATTTTCTCTATGCTCTGGATGATATTTTCTTTTTGGGGGGCATGTGGAAAGTCTGCCTTTATGAATAAAGTCTTACTCTGTTTTAGGTAGTTTATGGATGGGTTCAGTTTATGTGGGTTTAGGATAGAAAGAGATGTTGTCTCCACTTTTTTATTCTTCTCTGCCCTTAGATTGGCCATGGAAGCAAGCTGGGTATTTGATTTTGTCTCCATCTGGGAAGATTTATTTTTAGCCAAAACAAAATTTACAACCTCTCTGGATATTTCTGTGACTGGACTTGAACTCACTATCTGTGATACATCTTTTCTTGGTGGAATATCAGGAGAAACAGAATTCTGTTGATCAATTTGTGATGGCAAAACATCTGTCCCCTTTATAGTCAACAGATAGATTTTCCCATTAAACATAACCAAAGCATTATCCTTAATAGGCATACTTTTGGACTGTGTCCCACTATGACTGATGGTACTCAATGGTGGCACATTTATAGTATTATCTCCCATATTTTTCTTTTCTACAAAACTTTTTAAAATCTGTGAAGCCACATTATTTGAAGACTTAACAGGAACAAGAGATGGAGTACAAGGCTGTAGATTTTCTTGAAAAATCCATTTCACTGGAGCAGCTTGAGCATGCTGACCACCTCTTAATTGTGTCTCTTTAGCAACATTCACTGGAATTTGTGTGGTATTTAGTATCACTGGCCTTGCTATTTCTGTAACAGGTTTTGGATAAATGTGTTGAAAGTTCTTGGTAACTACATTTTTCACTGTTTTTACAGGAGATACGTAAATAACAGATGGTATTTGGGAGGCCTCAACTGTTCCTGAGGTGCTTGTGGTTGCAGCTGCAAGTATCTTTTGCTGAACTGAAGGAGGCAATGACGACGCTGGTACAGACTTCACTTCAGCATGGGCTGGAATTTGTAAATGATGCCCAGAAGGCAAAACTGGAGATTTCACAGTCATTGGAAGACTCTGAGGACTTACTAAAATGTAAGATGAATCATTTTGTTTTGAGGAGGAAGAAACAGCCAATCTTTGCATGGTGAGTCCATCAATTTTCACACCATGACTCTGAACTTTAGAAACTGATGAGGTAAAATTTTCAGTTCTCACAGAAGTGACTCTAACTTTTTCTGCTGTATCTACTGTTCTTGTAAATAAATAGTTTGAAGAACTGGCTGGCTGAAAAATGGGCAATTGAGGTGATGATGCACTTGTGGAAGAGCTGGAAATCTGAGTCTGAAAAGTAACTTGCACTGGGCTTCCTGTATTCCCTTTCAAAGCATCAGACATAACTGAAGATTGCACTAGTGGTATAAGATTTCCAGAGAAATTAGGAATTGGAAGTAATTGCAGAAGATTTTTTCCATCCGAGCCAACCGTCTGAACTACTTGGTACATGCAGCCTGAAACACTTAAAAGAACATGAGTAAATAAATACAACGTACTACATGGTACATACATTTTATTTAAAAGCAAATGTTTGCAAATACTTTAAATATATATAAAATATGATAAACGTATGTTTGTCTCTTTGATTTTTCAAAGTGAAGTATTACAAAACAAAGATTTTGAAGAAATAGAAGAAATAATCAAAGATATGCTCAGCTTTTAGATCTCACATTGTTAGGCAATAGGTATGAGAGAGAAACATTTATAGCTAAAACTGTAAGTAGTTTTCGAGTGTTTTACCCTGTATAAAATTATGTCTATCGGAACATGCTCCCCTTAAACTATTAGCATCCTCCTCCTCCTTTTCCTTGAATTCTATCCTCTTGTCCTCCTTTTACTTTTACTGCGCAGGATTCTCATTTCACCTCTATTTATGCTTATTCTGTTTCCCTCACACTTCCCACCCGCCACCCCCACCAATCTGTTGTGTTCTTCCCACTGACAATGACTCACACGTTGCAGTGTTAGCCATTCTGCTTTTGCTAAGGCATCTCTTATGGTGCTAACTTAGTGTGCCGTATTTTTTGAGACTCAACCGAGTTACTCAAGTAGGAACCATCTTCTTCTTCAACTTATTGTCTTAGCACATGTGAAGTTTGGTGCTAAACAGCCCTTGGTATAGCAATTACGCATATCAGTTCCAACTGCCTGTCAATCTGTAGATATACTGCAATGTGATTTCCGCTGAATGGTCTTCAATCAGTGTGGAACACACCGAAAGTCATTAATTATTGTTCATTTTTTAGTAATTATTTTTTTAATCTAGCCAATTTTGATCTGGATACTTATGAGCTATTAGTACAGATTGTCTCATTTTTTAAAAAATCTGATACCAATATCTGTACAATCAATTATTTCTAGATTTCTTGAATGTAGGTACCTCAAGTTATTTATACCTAAATCTGCCTCTTTCAGTTCCTGAAAAATACCAAGACCTCATGGGATGTAAGGCCACCACACCTGCTATTTCTCTACCTAGGTACTCCTCTCCCACCCACGTAACTCAAGCCTCACCGTAAATGATATTTCCCAAGTATCTGACCACCTTAACTATCCTTTCCCCTCCTTCATAGTCCAAAATATTACACCTGTTTATTTCCTTCATAGTATATGTCACAAGTTATCACCATGTATTAATTAATCTGTTCATTCACTTGTTTGTACTGTCTCTCACGCTCAATTCTAGCAACGTGAGTGCAGAGTGCATGTTGTATAATACCAGTATGCCCTTATATGACTAAGAGCAAATGAAGAAAAAATTTTTACGACAAAAAAATTAGAATTCTCAAGTGTGTTTTACAGCATATACGTGTTTTTTTTAAACCTCAGATATTAATAAAAATCAAAGCCAAAAATTCTATGCATCCTAGCAAGCACTGGAATTCAGTCTTACCCTTCTGCAACCCAAAAGAACATAACTACACCCTACAAATATTTAAAACAGCTTTCTGGACACTTAATATTGGTTCAATGTGTTGTATTTACTTTTAGTAAATGAAAAGTTAATGTCTAATGGGAAGCATGAACATAAAAGTATGAATTCTTACTTTCAGAGCTTGAAGAGGAAAACCCACTTCATCACCACCCCACCCCTGAAAAAACACATGTAAACTGAATCAGAACTTAGTGTCTGTTATGGTTCAGGTACCAGGCTCAGTAATGGAGAAAGGGTCAGTTAGTATAGCCTGTGGATCAAATATGGTCTCCTCCCTGTTTCTGTGCAATCCACAAGCTAAGAATGATTTTTATATTTTAAATATTTTGTGATGTGAAAATTATGAGATTCAAATTTCAGTATCCATAAAGTTTTATTAGTACACAGTTGCGCTCATTTTGTCATGTACTGTACACAGCTGCTTGCATGCTACAAGAGCAGAGCTGAGTAGTCACAGCAGAGATCACACAGCCCGCAAAGCCTAAAATATTTACTGTCTGGCTCTTTACAGAACATGTTTGTTTGCCTCCAACCTAGTTCAACCCACAATCCCTAAAATCAAATAATTAAGTGAGATAAATGATATATTTGGATGAGTACAAAGATGTCTGCTGCACCTTTTCTTAAAACATTCTCTTCCCAAGACTTCCTAGATATGACACTCTCCTGCCTCTGTAGTTACTCCCTGTCTTCCGTGCCAACTCATGCTACTTCAATCAACTTTTAAATGTTGAAATTCACCAAAACTTAGACTGCGTTCTTCTCTTTCTGCTCTGTAAGCTTTCCTTAGATGACTTCTTTTGTATGCATGACTTCAATTAAATTACCATTTATGTATCAACAATTCAACTATTTATATCTCAGCTCTTCTAAGATTCAGGATTATGTATCCAACTCCCTCAAGACATTTCCATTTAGAATCTCAAATGCACACAAAACTCAACATGGTCTTTTCCAGTATTTTTCCCCCCTTTGGTAAATGGCATCCATTTATCTTAGATGTCTATGTCAGAACAATTAATTCTTGCTTTCTTACAATCTATTTTCAATAACAAAATCCTGCTGCTATTATCTCCTGTACCTCCCTTGATCTGTTCTTTTCAAACTGTCTTCACTCCAGTCCAAGGACACATCATCTCTAGCTTAGACTATTATAGTAGCTTCATAACTGGTCTTTTTTTTCGGTCATATCCTCTCCTCTTCAAATTGGCATGCCCTCCCGTACTCAAAACACCTCAGCAGCTTCCTATTTTATTTGAGCAGTAAAAAGAAAACAAGAAATTTTGACGTAATAGAAGCCAAAGGAAGAGTGAGTTTCAAGAAAATTGGGTGATTCTATTATAAGTTTCTGAGGCCAAGTAGGCTACAGATCAAAAATGTACACCGGAATAGACAGCATGTGTCATCGATGGCTTTAAAAGAGCAGTCTGGTGGCAAAAGAAGTTGCTGAGGGGTGAATCTGAAGAAGGATATGAAGGTAGTAAGTACAGACAGCTCTCTTACGAACTTTGACTGTAAAGGGGATGAAAAATACTGGCAAGCAGCTAGCTAGAGGCTAGAAATGGGGTCGAAGAAGTCCTTCTTCTCTTTCTTTAAAGCTTAGATGCAGCAGAGCATGTGTAAAGACTTAAGGGACTCATCAAGAGGGAGAGACCGGTAATAAAAGAAAGTGGGATAATTAAGTGCCAGGTTTGATAAGGAGGTAAGAAATGTAAACCAGGAGACAGGTTGGAGGGAATGAACCTTAAAGAGAACTGGAGAAACATCTCCTTCCATTGGAACTAGAAGAGAGGTTAGGTGCATTTGCAGATAAGTTTATAGCTTCGGTGTCAGAAGGTTCAGATAATTCGAAAGTAACGGCTTTTATTTTCTCTATGAAAAAGGACATGACACATCATCATCTAAGAATAAGAGCACAAACAGGGAGTGATCTGAGGAGAATCAGAAAGATTCAAAAGTCTTTGTGCAAGAACAAGATGACCTAAGAAAATCTATTTTCAAATCTAATCATTGATTTTATTCCCCTCTCTTCTCCTCCAATCCCCTCCAAAAAATGAAAGGAATATATAGCTTCATCTATGCCAGTATATCAGTAGAGATTCACATAATCTACCAGAGACCATAAATTCCTTAAAGGCAGATTATCCCATTCATACCTATATCCTCGACACCTAATATAGCAACTGGCACACTGTAGACAATATTAGCTGACTTGAACTCTACAAGCTACAATTAAAAAATCCATGATTTCCTAGTAACAAATGGATGAGTTCTAAATATAAAACTAAAATGCAGAATGCTAAAGAGATGATAAGTCAGGATAAAATTCATACTACTTCAATCAGTATACTTTTTTCCCCAAATTTGTAAAAGACTTTCCACTTAAGGAATAAAACCCTATATAAACATTGTTTTTCTTTTTTTTAAGAAAGATTTTATTTATTTTCAGGCAGGGGGAGGGAGGAAGAAAGAGAGGGAGAGAAACATCGATGTAAGAAAGAAACATCAATCAGCTGCATCTTGCACACGCTCTGATTGAGGGACCAGGCCCGCAACCCAGGCATGTGCCCTGACTGGGAATCGAACCGTCAACCTTATGGTTTGCAGGATGACACCCAATCAACTCAGCCACACTGGCCAGGGCTGATTCTGTCTTCTTATTCTGCTAACTAATGTCAGAACTGAAACTAGAGTCAGATTCTGCATCCCACACTCTGGTTGGTCACCTAAAAAGTGTCATCAACATGCTAATTACCTAAAACCATCTAGGGTTTGAACTGAATAACTACAGTAGAAAAATAATACAGTTTAAGACTTTAAAAGAGAAAACAGAAATACATCTATTTTAATCTTGGCTATTCTAATTATTAGCTGATTGACTTTGGTAAATTTACTTAACCTCTATGAAATTCTATCTCACCATTTGTAAAACGGGGACAACGGGCTTGCTGTGAGAAGTAAATGAAGGAACTGGCTGGGATTATGATAAGCACCCCATATATGCTAGTAATTTTTCAATAAAATATACAGTTGGTGTCCAAGAATAAGTGAATTATCAGGTAGTCTTAAAAATGTGAGAACTTTAATAAAAAAGTATAAAAATCTTAATAAAGGGAATGTTAAACATATTTATAATATTATACAACTGACATTTTTTACTATTCTAATATTGATGCAAAGCATGCACATATTGGAAATGGAATAATAAAAATTTTGCAAGCTAATGAACATTTTGTAGATTTTTTGCAAAATATTATTTTTTCAGCTGCTAGGCCTTTTTCCATTTACTATCTATGACTTAACATTACATATTTATGTATGTTACATAATATACCATATAACATTAACTATACCATATAATATATACTATGTTATATTATATACATAATAGACTATTATAAGTATTTGTCAATAATTTAATCCTAATAATAAACAGCCCAGCAGGCGGGTATTGCCATTCCTATTTCATAGCTGAGAAAGTAGATGTTTAGTAATATTAGATAACTTACTCAGAATTATATGCTCTCTTGGGCAATCCCATCCATTTTCTTGTTACTTTAGCATACCCCAACATACCAGGGTCCAAAAAATTCAATTGCATAAACTGAGAGATTAATGAAAAATAGATTCAGTTAGCCTGACACTCACTCACACACCAAAAGTAAACGTAACATCTACACTGTATAAAATTACACACACACTGAACTGACAATGGAACATTATCTAACCAAAGCAAGCTCCCCCCACCTCCATTCATTTTAACTACTCATTTTTAAGAACAAAAGGTTAAGGGCGCATAAAAGCCAACTGACAATCACAGGACATCCTAATTCCTACTATCGTGACGTATTATCGTAGGCTTTTATTATAATACTTCTAAGCTGATGACTCACAAGTCACTATTTTCAGCTCTGAGCCTCAGTTTTAGATTCAAGTATCTTTCAGATGGCTTTCTTAATGTGTTCCTCATCTTAATTTACCACTATCTACCAAGAAAATTGGTGTCATAATTGATCCCCTTTTCAATTTTTTTTTATCCTCACTCAAGAATATTTTTTCATTGCTTTTTAGAGAAAGAGGAAGGGACAGAGGAAGAGAAATAAACAACAATGTGACAGAAACATCGATCAGTTGCTTCCTGTAAGACAGGGGGCCGGGGATCTAGGCAACCTAGGTATGTGTCCTGATTGGGAATCGAACCAGCAATCTTTCGGTTATGGAACCATGCTTCAACCGGGCCACGCCGGTCAGGGCTGATCATCTTTTATTCATGCCATTCACCGACCCAGTCTGCCTATTTTCCCTTCTATATTTCTTTGAATTCAACCTTTACTTTTTATCGGGTAGTTCCAAGTTCTAATCGTCTCTGAAAGGACAAGTGAAATAGAATCTTTTTTAAAAATTTTATTTATTTATTTTCATAGAGGGAAAGGGAGGGAGAAAGAGGGAGAGAAACATCAATGTGTCAATGTGTGGTTACCTCTTGCACGCCCCCTACTGGGGACCTGGCCTGCAACCCAGGCATGTGCCCTGACTGGGAATCGAACTGGCAACCCTTTGGTTTGCAGGCCGGCACTCAATCCACTGAGCCAAACGAGCAGGGCGCAAAATCGAATCTTTATATGCCTGACCTCTCACCCCCAAATCCATACTGCCATCAGTTACCTAAAATGTATAGGTGACCATGACAGTCCTTTCCTTAAATCCTGATGTCTGAGAGATGAAGTCTAATCTCTTCAGCAGGGCAAACCAAAACCTTACATGCTGTCTATCCTGCTTATAGTATAGAATCGAACAATAAATACCAGTTGTTAGTAATAAGCCATACTGGTGTTTTTTTTTTTTTACCAACCAATTCCCTCTGCCTGAGCACAGCCTGCATTCATCTTTAATTGGGTAGCTGATTACTTACATTCCCCAACTCAGCTGCTCCAGAAACCTTTCCTACAATTCCTCTTCTCTATGCCTTCAGAGCATCCTGTGCACACCGCTATTAAAAATATAACACATCCTCTTCTCTCTAGACTGTAACATTCTTCATGGCATGCCCCATATCCTATTCTTTAGTTGGTCTTTCCATTTAGTGCAGTCTATCACAGAGCAGGTACTCACTGAATGCTTTTATAACCAAATGTTTGAACTATACTGATAGTAAGTGGTAAACTAGGATATAAACCTAGGTCTCTGTAACTACACAGCTTACCTTCTTTCCACTACACCATCTGACTTCTGCTTTGCTCTTTGCTAATAAAGCCCAAATCTAAATAAACTTAATACCTACAATCACAAATATCTTCCAGATTTTTTCTTTGCATTATAAGATTAAATTTGAATTTTATAATTTATGCCCTGAGGAATTAGAAATTTTTAAACAATAAACTTTCTGTATCACATTGCTAAAAAATATTTTAAGGAAAACTAACTCAAGGAAATTCAAGTATCTATAGAAAACAAAAAAAACCCCATTATAATCTTTTTAAGTTTATAAAAAAGTAAATGATTTAGTACTATAAAAATATCAGAAAAATAAAACTAATTTCCAATAAAGTCTTTACGAAATTCTACTTGGACATCATGAAGATTGTTACTTACAAAACAGAATAGAACCTATTAGGCAACCAATAACCAATGTATGTGGTTTGAAGAAATAAACAAATTGGATGGTGATGAAAAATGCATAAGTCAATGAGTTAATAATAACTCCAAATTACTTATGAATGTAAGCAAAACATAATTCAATCAGTAATGTTTTTTAAAAAGCCAAATACAGATAGCCAAAGAGTTAGAAACTGGATAAAAGAGTTGAACTACACAATAAATAAAAATGTAAATTTCTATCTTATTTCCGATCATTGAAACAAATGCAATCCTGAAACAAATTAAGTTAGGATAAGTCAGGTATCATCAATATCCAGGTACTAAGACAAGGTAGAAGAAATAAACAGTCATTAAAAAGTAATCTTACTTTTGCATATCCACACAGAGCACTATCTGCCTCTCCCAGCAATTTCCAGCAAAAATAATCGAACGAGCAACATACATACAGAAAAGCAGGCTCTTTTGATGATTTCAAATAAAATAGTTTTCTTGGCAGTTCTTCAGTATCATATTATTTCAGCTCACCCCGTTTCATGACCATTTCATTTTAGAATATCATGCATGCTTTTTTAAATTCTTATTATAATTAGGTTTTGAATCTACTTATAATGAAGGAAAACCTACTTTGGGGGCCACAATTTGTACAAAGTTGTAGCCTCACAATAACAACAACTTTAAATAGTGCTTTTTTATTTTTCCTAATTATTTTACGTATATTCACTGTTTTAATCTTTAAAATATCTCTAGGTGGTCTTATTTACAGGATGCAACCTGAGGTACTTAGCCTCATGAAGCTAGAATGAAACCTCGGCAGTTTGCTTTTCTTCACGAATCCTCTTCAGCGAATTTTGCATCTTAACTTCCACGCGTTCTTCTTCATTTTCCTTCTGCAGAGACCCATTAACGTTTTTTTCTCACCACTTATTATACATCCACTAACCACAAAGTGCACAACTTAAAACACTCTACTGGAGAGTATTCCCGTTACATTTGTCGACTAATAGAAGCTTCAAAAAAAAAATAAAAAAAGCTACTGAGTTAGTGATAAGCAATTTTCTAAATTTACAAATAAGTTCTGTCTTTAATACTGGAATCTCCCCATATCAACCAAAGTTCTTTTACATCGATAACCAGTTAGAGACGGCATTCGCACTACCCCCGCCTCAAATACGCTGTTCCAAAAGATCGCTTTTACATGAAAACGTGGGGGTTTTTTTTCCACTTTTCTTTCTCTCCAAAGAAAGCTGTTCTTTGAAATTTTAAAATAATCGGTTCCCTTATTCTAGAATCATTTTTCCGTTTCTAAATTCCCATTCTCTTATTAACGACACAAAGACACATCCTCTCCTCACTCCTACATTCTGGCTATTTTCACGGAAGGTCCAGCGCCACCTGGGTCGTACTCGCTACTCCGCGCAGATCGCTGCTTGTTTTCCCCGCGAGGGCGCGAGAACCTTCCAGAAGGTTTTGGGCACACAAGAGCGTCGGCCATGTTGCTCTTCCTCTGCCGTGGAGCTCTAGTCGGTCCGCCTAGGAACTCGGAGCCGCTGGGCCGGGGCAGAGGCCGGCTGCGTTAGGCTCCGAGGAGGGTTTGCGTTTCCGAGAGGGACGCGCTCTAAGGAAGGGCTCTAACTGCCCGGGCGCCGAGCACCTCCCCCGGAGCGGCGCGCCCGGCGGGGTGCAGACGCCTCCGACTGCCGAGTGACAGGAAACGACGGCCGGCTCGACAACCTGCGGAGAGACGGGCGAGGAGCGGGGGTGGCGGAAGAGATCGGAAACCTGTACTTACCAGTGCGAGGCGTCGCCTGACTTGTCTTCTGCGGCTTTCAAGAAGACTCCCTGCAGGTTATTGGACATTTTAGAGGGGTGGGGAGGGGTCAGCACATCCAAGAAAGTGGGTCGTGTAGGACCGGGGTCCTTCCCAGGGGCGAGAATTGGAGCGTGGAAATGTTGGGCTGAAGTTGCCTCGGAGGAACTCTGAGGGGGTTCGAAGCTGAAGGGAGGGCGCTAGCGAGCTCTCCAGAGGGCGTAACTGCAAGCTTCGGAGGCAACCGGCGCAGCCCCCGGAAACCGGAAAAGTGGGACGCCGCGGACCGCGCCGGCCGAGCCCCGAGCTCTGAGAGAATCGGCCCGAGTCTCCGCCCCCCGAAGCTTACGACGTCGCTTCAGAGCCTCTTGGAGTCGGCGCGGGAGGCGGGGCCTTAATGGCACCGCCCCCAGCAGTGCTAAGACCTCGGTGAAGACCGCGCCCACCGAAGCCGCTAGCCCTAGCAGAGCTCAGCCACGGGCTTCTGGGAGCGTCACATCCGGTTGTCAAGGTGACTGGCTCGCTACAGCCCCGCCTTTATGACGCAATCCAATCGCAAGTGTGGTTTGCTATCTCTTCTTCCGGATCAAGGAACGAAATCGCCAAAGAAACTTCTTCAGGGACCTACGCAAAATAAAATGTTTCCGGGGTCAATTGTAAATTTTCTGCCTTTGTGTTCGCCGCTAGGATAATTTTTCCTCCCCCCGCCAGAAGCTGGAGGAGTCGTCATGCCCTCGTGGCGTGGGGAAATTTTAGACGCCTACTTGCAGCCAGCGCCGAATTATTGCCACTTCCTGGGGATTTATCGATTATTTCCTCTTTCCTGAAACTTTGCGTCTAGACTTTACCTAACTTCTTTCTCCAACCCACGCTCACGCCTTGATTAAAATTATTATTTTTGTCATATAGTTAATTTATTCGTGCTCTAAAAGCTTCATTTCCCATGTAGTGGTTTTTCTTCGTATTCCTTTTGCGGGGGCGGGGGGCGTCTTTATTTGGGTCGCCAGAGGAAAGTTTTTCAGGAGTCTCTTGATTCCTGCCATTCAATTCTTGCCATCACTTACCCAAGAAATGGATTTAGTCTCTGACTTAAGGGGTAGAAGTTGTAATTCGGCTGGAACTACGAGGAAGTTGTGGGATGAGTGGTTTAAAGACCCAGTGTATTAGGTATAAACAGTACCCATGTAAACTGACACGCTATTTAAGTTTAGGAGACAGACAAGGTAGCCAGTTTCGAAGTTTATGGCGATCGTTTAAAAATGCTGGTTACCCATTACCCTAACTCCTTAACGAGCTAATACTGATGAAAAATTTGTTTCCTGATACATAAAGTAATACTTTCTAGCTAGTCTTCATTCCTTGTTAAAGGTTAATTTCGATGATACAGAATGCCGAATATGTAATTGGCATTTATCGTTCAGTTAAATATCTTCTACACCAAAGAGGGGGTGGGGTGGTTTTGGTTTTGGTTTTGGTCATCCTCCTAACTGGGAAAGCAAAATTACAAGTTACTCATTTTTGGCTTGTTCCATTTTTCTCATCGTTTATTTCTTTTGCAGCCTGGCTTCTCCTCATGTCTTTCACCACTTCCTATGAATGAAACTCATTGTTACAGATTGGGTTCCCTGAGAAGCAAACTTTTGCAATGGACTTTGACATGCAGGATGTTCATTAGGGATTAGAATCTGTGGAAGGGACGTAAAGGAGGCAAAATTGGGCAGATAGAGAAGTCTTAACAATACCTTAGCCTATCCCACATTTCTTAAACTGAGGTGAACTTTCAAAGTTTTCCCCAGTGGGAATGCAGGTTTTGCCAAGGAAGGTTGTAGGACCTTAGGCACGCAGTATCTCTTCAGCCAAGGCAACTACTCAAAGAGGCTGATAACTGAGGCGTGTCTGCTGGCAGCACTCCAGCAAATGGCAGAGTGAGACCTTTATTCCTCAAGGGAGGTCAAGGAGATGCATCGCAGCATCCGCTGTAATTAAACCACTCATTAAGCGGTTGCAATTAAAGTTTACCTCACATTCATTCAAATCTCCTCAACAGCGCTATTAACTATTCATCCCTGGCTGGCATGACTCAGTGGGTTGAGCGCTGGCTTGCAGGAACAGAGAGGTTGCCAGTTCGATGCCTGGTCAGGGCACATACCTGGGTTGCAGACCAGGTTCCCACTAGGGGGCTTCCCAGAGGCAGCCAATCAATATTTTTCTACCTCTTTCTCCCTGTTCCTGTCTAAAAAATAAATAATATCTTCAAAAAAATTTTATACCTTCACTTTTGATGCCGTTGACAATATACTTTCTTGGTTTTCCTTCTACTTTTTTGTCTACTCCTCAGTCTCTTTTGAAGGTTTATCCTCAGCCATTTAATAAGGAAGTTCCTTAAATCTCGGTTCTTGATTCTCCTGTTTTCAACTGTCTTATTTTTGTCAAGTGATTTCAACCATGCCCATGGCTTCAATTACCACCTCTACCCATTATATACTAAACAACATTTACACTATGCGCCAAGTACTATTCTGCATGCTTTATGAATATTAACTCATTTACTCTTAACAACTGTAAAAATTATTTATTACATAAAGATGAAGAAATAGAGGCACAGAGAATAACATAACTATGATTAAAGGGATAAGAGTGAGACCAAAGAGAAATCAGAACTCCGGCAGGGGTGGCTCAGTTGGTTGGAGCATCATCCCATACACCAAATGGTTGCAGGTTCAATCCCTGGTCAGGGAACATACCTATGTTGAGGGTTCTATCCCTGGTAGGGATGTATACAGGAGGCAACAGATGTCTGTCTGTCTCTGTCTGTCTGTGTCTGTCTCTCTCTCTCTCAAACATATCCTTGGGTGAGGATTAAAAAAAACCCTGCAATCTGCCCCCAAACTCCAGCCCTTCTTCTCCATTGCCTTTCTAAAATCTTTATAAATAAAAAAATTTTTAAATTAAAAAGAAATTAGAGCATATTAAAACACAGATCTTTTTAGCTAAAAGACAAAGTGACAAATTTAACAACTGACAGAAGTAAGTAAATTAATAAGTCAACAAATGTAGATGGTGATTTCACACACACAGCTCTGAGAAATTAATAGTTGAAGCAGACAAAAATAGGCATGATTATCAAATTTCTAAATAATACAATAAACCAGATCAAGCTATTAGATGCACAAATAACTCCACTCATCAGTTCAGATTCTTTTTGAACATACATAGAATATGTATAAAAATAAACCATATATTAGCTATAGCTCTAATATTCCAAAGGATAAATACTATACAGACTTTTCCAACCATAAATTGATTAAACTAGAAAATTGAATAAAGAATAGCTTTAAATTTTTAAGAAACTAAATAACATATCGCTAAATTACCTTTGGGTTAAGATGATATCATAATGGAAATTAAGTGACTTAAATTTGTCACAAGATCAGAAGGTTAAAAAACAGATGCATTGAGCATTAATTCAAGAAGTGTTGAAAAAAACTGGTGTCCAAGAATTGCTTGTTGATGTCAGGAAGCGTCCACGCACACATTGGAATTGGGTCTCTGAACCTAGTTTGGGTGGTGTCAGAGAATTGAAATGTGCTAGAATGACCTTGGCTCATGAAACACTGTGGTTTTTGAAGAGAAATGATACAAGGGGGGTGGAGGAGGAATGATGAACCTTTGATCCCTGGATGGCTACCTAGTCAGCCATGATATGAAACTACATTGAGATTTGAATGAATGTGCTGTGCCAAAATCAGTTACTGACAGTAAAATTTACCAATGGAGTTTAGAAATAGTAGTAGACCCAACTCCGGAGGAGTTGACACATTGGGTATATAAGGAATTGCAAAATAATTTTAAAAAAACATACTAAATATACAATTCTATGGTTATTGTTATCTGTAATAGCCAAAATGAAAATAAAAGTGGGTTTCCAAGATAGCTGCAGAGTAGGTGGAAGCTACACTCATCTGTTCCCTGCACCAAAACAGATTTGCAGCTAAATTATAGAGCAATCAACCTGAATAACCAACTGAAGGCCAACTGAACTGAAATATTGTAACAAAGGATGTACAAAAGGCACATAGAGACTGGTAAGAAGGGAGGAGACATGTGCAGTAGGTGAGAAGCTGGAATGATATGAATGATATCTTGGCTGCAAAGCTCCTTCCTCCCAGGAGCGTGGGGTCTCAACCTCAGATAGGAATCCCCAATCCAGCACAACAGAGATTAGGAGAGGTGCGCACATAGCATCTGGTGGTGAAAATCAGTGGGGATTCAGTCCACCTGGGAGAGAAAGAGTCTGCTAGAGACCTGGACACCACCTTCCCAGGGTCGAGCACTCCTATTGTTACAGCACCAACATGGGGAGTGCACTGCTGGGTCCTCCAACTACTGGTGACACCACTCTGTTGTGCTTGGGTCCTGCAAAGGGGTCTGCCGGTGGCACCCAGCAGGGACCTTTGCTGTGCTCTTTTTCTGGAAAAGCTCTTGGTGGATACTCAGACGATGACTGAATTGTGTAGAAGGGGACACAATTTGGGAAGGGGACCATTCTTCCCCACCTGAGCTCATAGCTAAAGGCTTCCCCACCTGTTGAATCACTTGGCCTGGCCTACCACTCTGTGGCCCCTGCCCGCTGAGTTCAGTTGTGTAGGGAGATGAGTGCCATGCAGAGCTGGTAGTTTTGGTGCACCATCTCCTGGGGAGGCTTTTGTCCAGGAATCAGATGGGTGGTGCTGGGTTGTGTGGCTACATCACAAAGGGGCCACTCCTATCTACCCTGTGAGCTCATCCCAAGCTATCCCAAGAAGGGGAATAAGTGCCTGCCCCCCTCCTACAGACGTCTCGGATCTGCCTCCCAAGCCCAGGTGGCCTGGCCCTGCTGAGCTGAGTTTGGTGGGGGAGAAGGGAGGGAAGCTGGCACATTTAGAGTGTGTCTCCCATGGAAGGTATTGTCCAGGACCAGGACAAAGTGCTTGAACCCCTGTTGTGGGCTCATCTGGTACATCCCCCAGCGAGAGACTCTTTTTGATCTATACCCCCAGGCATAGTGTCTCTGTCCTGCTCGGTTTACTCCTTGCTCTTGCTTGTTGTCCCCCAGTGTGGGCTTGCTCACGTTGGGCTGCACCCAATACAAACCTATAGCACACTCCTCCTGGGGGAGCTAGAATTAAAGACTCTGACAGAGACTGTGTGGTTTGGCTCTGGAATAGGGGCCATTCTCCTCTTGTTGAGTGTCTGATGACATGGTCCCCAGGTAGGGGACCTGCTAGCCCAGTCCTCTCAACCTCAGTTGCCCCACCCTACCAAGCTCATGACCTGTGGAAGGGTCTGTGGGTTGCCACCAGCCTGGACCCACTCTGCTTCAGTCTGTCTTTGGAAGGCCAGGTAGCCTCAGGCATGGAGGCCGAGTAGCTGACAGGCAGAGTGGACTTCAGGTAGCATTGGACTTTTATAGATCTTCCTGCAGCTTTAAGTTGGAGGAAGCCAACCCTTACACACAGATTGGCCTCTAGCACACACATCCAGGCTCAGTCCATGCAGCCACAGTGGATAGCGTGGTAGCTCCAGACAGGTAGCCCAAGGCTATTTACACACATCTGACATTGACCTGTACCTGAACCTCACCCAAGTGGAACAAAAACCAACACAACCCGTACTGGGCTTCAGACCACACTGGAACTTGACCCAACTACCCATACAAGTGGCACACCCAAAGGGAAATTCTGACAGCCACCAGACCCTGCTGGGAACAACTCTGCCTTGGGAGGCAGCCCCTGCACAGCATTCATATATGGTGATTGAGATTTATCCTTACAGTCAGCCTGCCTGAAGGGTTAACTCTACCCATGAAAGGGCCAACAGCATTCAAAACTCAACTAGAACAGGAGGGTGCACATAACCCACAAGAAACGTTCCTGGAGCACCGAGCTCAGGTGATCTAGAAGATTGTGCCACTAAGCCCAACAAGACACCTACATCATAAGGCCATCATTACATGTTTGGGACTCATAGCAGATCGACCTAATACACAGAGACAAAATGGGGAGACAAAGGAATATGTCCCAAATGAAAGAAAAAGAGCCCAGGCTAATGTGGCTCAGTGGATGAGTGTCAGCCTGTGAATCAAAGGGTTGCTGGTTGGATTCCCAGTCAGGGTACATGCCTGGGTTGTGGGCCAGGTCCCCAGTAGGGGGCACGCAAGAAGCAACAACACATTGATGTTTCCCTCTCTCCCTCCCTCCCTCCTTTCCTTTCTCTAAATAAATAAAATATTTTTTTAAAAAAGAAAGAAAGAAAAGGAGAAATCCCCAGAAAAAGAATTAAATTTAATGGGAGCAACCCAAATACCAGATGCAGAGCTTAAAACAATGGTTATGAGAAGGCTCATGGGAAAAAAAAAAATGCTCATGGACCTTAGGGGAAAAAATGGACGATCTTAGTAAGAACTAAAACAAAGATAGTAAATATTAAAAAGGACATGGAAGCCATTAAAAAAAGACCAGTCAGAAATGAATACAACAGGCTCCCTGCTCCTCCTGTTCAACAGACAGCCATGTCTTCCTGCGCAGTGCAAGCCTCAACCATGAGACATGATGGGGAAGGTTGGAGAGAACGGATTTGGCTATATTGGGCACCTGGTTCTGTTTTGCTCATTAGTTTATTTTGTTCATTAGATTCCTCTTGTAAGTGAGATTGTATAGCATTTGTCTTTCACTGCCTGGCTTATATCACTTAGCATAACAGTCTCTGGTTCCATCCATGCTGTCACAAAAAGTAAGAATTCCTTCCTTCTTTCTTTCTTTCTACTATATAGTGTTCCATTGCGTAAATGTACCACAGTTTCTTTAACGATTCATCCAGATGGTCACAGGCTGTTTCCAAATCTTGGCTATTGTAAACAGTGCTGCTACGAACACAGGGGCGCATAAATTCTTTTGAATTGAATTGGTGTTTCAGGATTCTTAGGGTCTATTCCCAGCAGTGGAATTGCTTAGTCAAAAAGCAGTTCTATTTTTAGTTTTTTGAGAAAATTCCATACTGTTTTCACATTGGCTGCACCAGTCTGCCTTCCCACCAGCAGGGCAAGAGGGTTACCTTTTCTCCACGGCCTCACCACCACTTTTTGTTTGCTGATGTATTAATGATAGCTGTTTTGGCAAGTGTGAGGTGATATCTCATTGTGGTTTTAATTTGCATCTCTCTGATGGCTAGTGATATTGAGCATGTTTTCATATGTCTACGGGCCATCTGTATGTCCTCCATGGAGAAGTGTCTATTCAGGTCCTTTGCCCACTTTTTAATTGGATTGTTTGTTTTCCTGGTGTTGAGTAGTATACACTCTTTAAATACTTTGGAGATTAAACCCTTGTCTGATGTATCACTGGCAAATATGTTCTGCCATAGGGTGGGTTCCCTTTTCATTTTGATGATAGTTTCTTTAGCTGTGCAGAAGTTTTTTTAATTTGATGTAGTCCCATTTGTTTATTTTTTCCTTTATTTCCCTTGCCCTTGGAGATATATCAGCATCAAATATTGCTATGCAAGATATGCGAAATTTCACTGCTTATGTTTTCCTCTAGGATTTTTATGATATCACAACTTATGTTTAAGTCTTTTATCCATTTTGAGTTTATTCTGTTGTATGGTGTAAGATGGTGGTCTAGTACCATCTTTTTTTTTTTTTTTTTTGCATGTTCCAGTCCAGTTTTCCCAACACCATTTATTGAAGAGACTGCTTGTGTGCTCTTGCCTCCTTTGTCAAATATTAATTGACCATAAAGACATGGGTTTATTTCTGGACTCTTTATTCTGTTCCATTGATCTGTGTGTCTGTTCTTCTGCTAGCTGTCGGGACTGCTCTGTGTGGTTTTGGAGGTTGTAGCCCCATGACAGCAGGCTCTGAAAGGGGCTGGTAAGTCTCCCTGGAAAACCAGGTCATAACGCAGGTGGCAGGCAGGACTTGATTCTAACACTGAGGGTCCGTGGGAATGGGACCTGAAATGTACATTTTTGTCCTCTGAAGCCAGCTCTGCTCAGTGATAAACCCTGTTAATATAATCCAGATGTTTGAATTCAAGGCATAAGGAGTGAAATTCCCTACTTCATGATATATGCCTTTATAGCCATCTGGCGCCTGCATGTCTCGCAGAACCCAACCTGAAAAGATTTCTGTGTTTCTTTCATTGTTATCTATAGACAGTGTTAGTTTTTTGAGATTGTAGCCTGTTGGACATTGTTTGATAAGCTATGCACATGTGCTGTGTCCCCCTGCACTTACCAACTCTAATAAAAGCCATGTCGGAGAAGGGCCCAGGGCATTCTCCACTAGAGGGAATCACCACCCTTTTTCCTGCCGGAGCAACAAGACTGCATCTGGGATGACTATTTCCATTTGCAGAGGCGCTGGGGAACCTCGCTGGCTGAAGGTCCCCTCCCTAGCAGCAGACTGCTTTGGTTACAGTGGTCTTGTACAATAGTATAGCTTGATATCAGGTATTGTGATACCTCTGACTTAGTTCTTCTTTCTCAAGATTGCTGAGGCTATTCAGGGTCTTTTTTGATTCCATATACATTTTTGTGTATTTGTTTTAGATCTGTAAGATGTGCCATTGGCATCTTAATAGGAATTGCATTGAATCTACAGATTGCTTTGGGTAGTATGGACATTTTAACGATGGAAATTCTTCCAATCCATGGACACGGTATATATTTTTACTTATTTGTATCTTCCTCAATTTCTTTCTTCAGGGCCCTATAGTTTTCTGAGTACAGGTCTTTTACCTCCTTGGTTAAATTTATTCCTAGGTACTTTTGTTGTTGTTGTTACAATAGTAAATGGGATTGTTTCTTAGTTTCTCTTCCTGATAGTTCATTACTGGCGTAGAGGAATGCCACTGACTTCTGATTATTGACTTTGTATCCCACTACTTTGCCAAATTAATTTATTAGGTCGAATAGTTTTTTGGTGGAGCGTATAGGGCTTTCTTTATATGGTACACAGTAAAAACAGTCCTGAGAGGTAAGTTCATAGTATTACAAACCTACAAAGAAGTTAGAAAAATCTCCAATAAACAACCTAAACTTACACCTAAAAGAACTAGAAAAACAACAACAAACAAAGCCCTGAGCAAGTAGAATGAAGGAAATAATCAAGATCGGAGCTGGTTTTTTGAAAAGATAAACAAAATCGACAAAATTTTAACAAGATTCATCAAGATAAAAAGAGAGAGGACCCAAATAAATAAAATCAGTTGAAAGAAGGGAAGTAACAACAGATACCACAGAAACACGACAGATTGTAAGGAATTACTACGAACAACTATATGCCAAGAAACTGAACCACCTGGGCAAAATGGATAAATTTCTAGCAACACACAATCTTCTAAAACTGAATCAGGAAGAAGCAAAAAATCTGAATAGACCAATAACAACTAGGGAAATCAAAGCAGTAATCTAAAAACTCCCGGCACGCAAAAGCCCTGGAGCAGATGGCATCACAGGCAAATGCTACCAGTCATTCAAAGAAGAACTAACACCTGTCCTTCTCAAACTATTCAAAACATGCAAGCAGGTGGATCAGATGAATTTAACTGATATTTACAGAACATTTTCATCCCAAAGCAGCAGAATATACATTTGTCTGAAGTGCACCTGGAATATTCTCAAAGATGGATGACACATTAGGACAGAAAATAAGTCTTAACAAATTCAAAAAGATTGAAATCATATCAAGCATAGTCTCTGATTACAATGCTATGAAGCTAGAAATCAATTACAATTAAAAAAACCCCCGAAAAACACTCAAACACATGGAAGCTAAATAGCATGTTATTAAACAAGGAATGGGTTAACATTGAGATCAAGGAAAAATATCAAAAAATTACCTGAAAACAAATGAAAAGGAACACACAGCAACCCCAAATCTATAACACACAGTGAAAGCAATCTTGAGAGGGAAGTTCATAGCAATACCGGCCTATCTCAAGAAACATACAAATTTAAATAAACAGTCTAACCCTATTCCTAAAAGAACGAGAAAAAAAAAAACCAACAACCACCAAAGCCCAGAGTAAGCAAAAGGAAGGAAATAATAACAATTAGGGTGAAAATCAATGACTTACAGACTAAAAAGAACAATACAAAAGATCAATGAAACTAAGAGCTGGTTCTTCAACAAGATAAACAAGATTGATGAACCTTTAACCAGACTCACCAAGAAAAAAAGGGAGAAGACCCAAATAAAGAAGGGAAGTAACATCCAACAGCACAGAAATACAAAGGGTTGTAAGAAAAGACTATGAACAACTATATGCCAATAAATTTCATGAAATGGATGAATATATGCCAACCTGGATGAAATGGATAAATTCCTAGATACATACAATCTTCCAAAACTGAATAAAGAAGAATCAGAAAACCTGAATAGATCTATCTCAACTAATGAAATTGAAGCACAAAACTCCCAGAAAAAAAAAGTCCTAGACCAGAGGGTTTCATAGGTTAATTTTACCAAACATTCAAAGAACTATCATTCTCAAACTATTTCAAAAAATTTAAGAGGAGGGAAGATTTCCAAGCTATTTTTACAAGGCCAGTATTATCCTAATTCCAAAACCAGATAAAGACACTACAAAGAAAGAAAATTATAAGCCAATATTCCTGATAAACATGGATGATAAAATCCTCAACAAAATATTGGCAAACTAAACCCAGAAATATAGTAAAAAGATCATACACATGATCAAGTGGGCTTTATTCCACAAGTACAAATTTAGTACACTATCTTCAAATCAATAAATGTGATACACCACATAAACAAAATGAAGGAATAAAATCACATGGTCATATAAATAGATGTATTAAATGTATTTGATAAAATCCATTTATGATAAAACCTCTCAGCAAAGTGAGAATAGAGGAATAATACCTCCATATAATAAAGACCAAACCCACAGACCAAATCATATGTAATGGATAATAACTTAAAGCATTTCTTTAAGTATGAGGAACAAGACGGATATCTGCCACTCTAATTCAACATAGTACTGGAAGTCCTAGCCACAGCAATCAGACAAGAAGAAGAAATAAAAGGCATACAAATTGGAAACAAGGAAGTTAAACTGTCATTATTCACAGATCACATGATATTGTACATAGAAAAACCCTGAAGACTCCACTAAAACTACTAGATCTAATAAATAAATTCAGCAAATTAGCAGGATACAAAGTTAATATTCAAAAATCAGTGGCATTTTTATACACCAATAATAAACCAACAGAAAGGAAAATTAAGAAAACAATTCCATTTACTATTGCAACAAAAAAATAAGGTACCTGGAGATAAATTTAACCAAGGAAGGAAAAGACCTTTACTCAGAAAATTATAAGATACTGAAGAAAGAAACTGAGAAAGATACAAATAAGTGAAATCACATGCCATATTCATGGATGGAAAAAAATAACATCCCATACTACCCAAAGCAATCTATAGATCCACTGCAATTCATATTGAAATACCAATGGCCTATCTCATAAATATGGAACAACTATTACAAAAATTTGTATGGAACCACAAAAGACCCCGAATAGCCTCAGCAACCTTAAGAAAAAATAACAAAGTTGGACAGATCACAATACTAGATACCAAACTATACTACAAGACTATAGCAATCAAAACAACATGGTAGTAACAAAAACAACAAAAAAACCCCATGGTATTGGTACAAAAACAGGCATATACATCAATGGGACAGAATATAGAGCCCAGAAATAAAACCACACCTTTATGGTCAATTAATATTTGACAAAAGAGACAAGAACATACAATGGGGTAAAGACAGTCTATTCAATAAATAGTGTTGGGAAAATTGGACAAATACATACACAAAAAACTAGACCACCAACTTACACCATACACAATAATAAACTCAAAGTGGATTAAAGACTGAAATGTAAGTCATGAAACCATAAAAATCCTAGAAGAAAACATGGCAGTAAAATCTCAGACATTTCTCGCAGCAATGTTTTTGACAATATGTCTCCTCAGGCAAGGGAAACAAAGGAAAAAATAAACAAATGGGACTACATCAAACTAAAAATATTCTGCATAGCTAAAGAAACTATCATCAAAACAAAAAGGGAGCCCACTGTATGAGAGAACATATTTGCCAATGATATGTCTGATAAGGGGTTAATTTCCAAAATATATAAAGAACTTATACAACTCAGTGCCAAGGAGACAAACAATCCAATTTAAAAAATGGGGACCTGAATAGACACTTCTCCAAGGAGGACATACAGGTGGTGGCCCATAGACATATGAAAAGATGCTGAATATCACTAGCGATCAGAGAGATGCAAATTAAAACCACAATGAGATATCTCCTCACTCCTGTCAGAATGGCTCTCATCAACAAATCAACAAACAAGTGCTGGTGAGGATGTGGAGAAAAGAGGACCCTCATGCACTGTTTGCGGGAATGCAGACTGGTGCAACCACTGTGAAAAACAGTACAGAGTTTCCTCAAAAAATTAAAAATAAAACTGCCTTTTGACCAGGGATCCCACCTATGGAAATATATCCAACGAAACCTGAAGCACTAATTCACAAGAATATATGCACCCTTATGCTCATTGCAACGTTATTTACAATAGCCAACATCTGGAAACAATCTAAGTGCCCATCAGTAGATGAGTGGGTAAAGAAGCCACGGCACATTTACACAATGGCATACTAGGCGGCCATAAAAAGGGAAGTTATTCTTACCTTTTGTGACAGCAGGGGTAGACCTGGAGACTATTGTGCTAAGTGAACTAAGGGCAGAGAAAGACAAAGGCTGTATGATCTCACTTATATGTGGAGTTTAATGAACAGAATAAACTGATGAACAAAATGGAAACAGACATGGATACATAAAACCGATTGACAGCTGTCAGAGGGGTGGAGGGTTGAAAAAAAGTGAAGGGATTGAGCAAAATATACGTATTTTTAAAACATTTTTATTGTTGTTCAAATACAGTTTTCTGCCTTTCCCCCCACCCCTCCCCACCACCCCAGCCCTCCCTACCTCCTTCCTGTTTCCACCCCGCCTTGTTATTGTCCATGTGTCCTTTATAGTTGTTCCTGTAAACCCTTCACCCTTTTCCCCTATAATCCCCTCCCTTCTTCCCTCTGGCCACTGTCAGCCTGTTCTCAATGTCAGTGTCTTTGGTTATATTTTGCTTGCTTGTTTGTTTTGTTGATTAGGTTCCTATTAAAGGTGAGATCATATGGTATTTGTCTTTCACCGCCTGGCCTATTTCACTCAGCATAATGCTCTCCAGTTCCACCCATGCTGTCACAAAGAGTAGGAGCTCCTTCTTTCTTTCTGCTGTGTAGAATTCTATTGTGTAAATGCACCATACTTTTGATCCATTCATTTACTGATGGGCACTTAGGTCGCTTCCAGCACTTGGCTATTGTAAATGGTGCTGCTATGAACATTGGGCTACATAGGTTCTTTTGAATTAGTGTTTCAGGGTTCATAGAATATAATCCTAGCAATGGGATTGCCAGGTCAATAGGCAGTTCCATTTTTAGTTTTTTGAGGAAATTCCACACTGTTTTCCATAGTGGCTGCACCAGTCTGCAATCCCACCAACAGTGCACTAGGGTTCCCTTTTCTCCGCAACCTCTCCAACACTTGTTGCTTTGTTTATGATGGCCATTCTGACCTGGTGTGAGGTGGTCTCTCATTGTGGTTTATTCCTAGGTGTGTGTATATATATACATATATATATATGTATATATATATATATATATATATATATACATATTTCACATAGACACAGACAACAGTGTGGTGATAGTAGAGGGATAGCAGGGTGGGGGTAGCTGAAGGTGGGCAAAGGGGGTGAAAAAGGGGACAGGAAGAGACTTTTCTGGGGCGATGGGTGCACAATGCAGTGTGCAGATGATGTTTTATTGAGTTGTACACTCGAAACCTGTATGGTTTTGCAAACCAATGTCACCCCAATACATTTAATTTAAAAAAGAAATTAATGAAAAAAGAAAAAGAAACGAAAGAAAAAGTGTGGGTCAGGCCTTGATGCTGAACCAAGCAGACTTGTCTCAATCTGATCATCAGCCATTAGCCTCAAAGCCACCTAGAAAGGGAATAATGATGCAGGGACAACGATAAGTAAGTACCTCGAAGACCTCTGGTCACCAAGAAAGTAGTTACTGTAGGGGTTGGGCAAAACCAAGAAACAACCGAAACTAGGAAATGTAGGGTGAAGGAGCTGGCTCTTTTTGTGCATTGGTATCACCAGCTTCATAGTTCTTTAAGAAGCACTAGGACTTTAGACCTATGACTGAAATAGGTCGTGAGAGTAACGCATTTGGGGGCTGTGTTTGGTTTTGAACGCTGCAGAGTGGAAGAGCACGTTTGTGTGGATGCAGCTCCCGAGGGAGCAGCCAGCCTCGTGGCCTGGATACGGACCATTGTAAAGTGTGTTCATCCTGAGAAGGGGGACTTGCCATCTCCTCCCAACACATGCCAAGTGGAACTCCCAGATGAAGCAGCTAATACACTTGGTTTGCAAGCGAAGCGGAGCTGGCTTTATGATGAACACAATATTCACCTGCTGAACATGCCCGTCACCCCAGTTATGGTAAATGCTGTGACTAAGGGGGTCCCTGCTGGAGGGGCACCCCATGTAACTTTATTACTACAAAATCAAACAACGGTTTGAGAAAGTTACCAGATTTATTATCTCAGCTTCCCGATGTGGGTCTTACTGATACCAAGAACATCAAGGTGATGAAAAGATGGGGATAGACAAAGGGGAGAGCCCAGACACAGCCCAGCAGAGTGGAAGTCTTCAGGCGGTTATTGAAAGCAAGGGGTGAATAAAGTGGACAGTGATAGAGCTGAAACAAAGGTGTTGATGCAGCATCACGAGAGACCGAGTAGATCGAGGGGACCCAAGATAGGTCCCCAATGTTAAAAGGCCCAAACAAGTCTGTTCTATTTCCCCCAGTCTGGAAGAATTTAGAGTTGTAAGGCAGAGATTATGATGAGGAATCTGACTAGGAATCCCACGGAATGATGGTTAGAAAGATTAATCAAGATAACAATTGACTAGAGGCCAGGGTTTTCTGGCTCCAAACCCCAGCCCAGGACCAAAGGCCACATGTACAAATTGGGTAAAATAACCAGAGGGACGAGTAGAAACTTTTCTGGGACCCCTTGGTACAGGACCGTAATGTAGCGTGAATGCAAAAGCGCTGGTGAAGTCTTAGCGAGGGGTAAGGTTGATTCAGAGCATATGGAGATGAACGGTTGACGGGCTTCAGGTGAATTTTGGATGAAAGCCTGGGTTTTTGAATAGATTTTGTGTGAAGGCATCACATCTCTTTTACCTGAATGTCTTAATGGGATGGATGTTATATCTGACTGGGGGTTCTTCCCCTAATCCTGTGAACCAGAAGGCTTGCCAGTCTGGCCTCGGGCCAGTTTTAATTGGGCACACTAAGTGGGAATCTCTGGAACTGCCTGAGCCCACATAGGTGGTGAAGTGAAAGCAATATAGAATACCTGGTGGACAAAAAGAGAGGACCACTTTAATTAATGACATGCTAGAAGCTGGAATACTGCAACCAATGAATTCGCTGCACAGTATCCCTGTGTGACCTGTACAAAGGGCATCCGGCTCTCAGAAACTACCAGTAGTCTTTCGGGGCTTAAATAAAATGGCACTGATGCCAGGCAGCACCCGGGGAGGCCAAGGGAGACCTCAGTCTGACACCGGTAATGGGGTCCAGGTTCTTGTCGCCGCCCAAGAAAGGATTCGAGAGAGGACTAAAAGATTTAACATAGCACAGTAGACTTATTAAAGCAAAAGCACACACTCAAGAATGGAGAGTGGGCAACCTCAGAGAAAAGGATGCCCCGATGGGGTGTGGGTGGAAGGTTTGTATTAAAGATATGCAAAGGGGTAGATAGGGTGGTCCTCAGCTTCTGACGCTGGTGGGGTGAAATGCAGCTGGTCTTCATCCCTCCTCTCCAGAAAGTGATTTCTCGTTTGGTCCTCTTAGAACTGTCTTGGCAGTTCATGGAGGCAGAGTGGTCCCGAAGCCACAGTGCAAATTTACGAAAAAATACAGGCGCACTCTGCCTCTCTTGGAGCATACCTGAGCCTTGCCCGGTCCCTGATTCTTGCCCCCAGGCTGTTACCTTTGCCTGTCTCTCTCCTAAACTCCAAGGGCCCTTCTTTTGCTTCTGTAACTTTTTTTCCAGAGCCTACGTGGCCAAGCTGGCTCACTTCTACCTCTGTAACTTTCTAAATAAAATTTCTCTTATAATTTGAAAAAAAACAATAAAAACCCCATGATATGATAATGGCTGTGGTCATTTTTAGGTCAATATGGCTGCTGAATCTGATTGAGACTGGGTTTTGTCTCAACTACAGGAAATTTGGGAGGGAGAGGTGGGGGAACAGGTAGTCAGTAGAAGTTACCTCCGGGATGTTCTAGCCAGGATGGAGAGGGGAGGAGGGGTAGAGCTCAAGGCTTTCGTTCCCTATTCTAACTTTCCTGCCTCGGTACTGGTCATAGTCTCAGCAGTTCTGACATGGTCTCCACCATTGGGAAAGGCCAGCAGACTGAGGGAGTCAGGTGCTCAGTAGCTGACCTTGAACATGCTTTCTTCTCTCTCTCTCTCTCTCTCTGTCCCCCTCTCTCCCTCTGTCTCTCAGGAAAGAGCCAATTGCAGTTTGCCTTCAGGTGGGAAGGATCCCAGATTACATTTATGGTCCTGCCACAGGATTATCTGAATTTACCAGTTTATCCTGTAATGAAACACTATACTGATGATATCATGATAATATCAGAAACCAAACTGTAGGCTAGGACTCATTTGAGTCAAGGGTGACACACCCACGAGCCACTGGGGCTGGTTAATAAATTGGCAGAGACCCAAGGGCCTGTGCAGATCACAAAATTCTTGGGAATACCTGGGCAGGAGACACCCAAAAATATTCCACAGGCAACTAAAAGTAAACTGCTGTCACTACCCACTTGTAGGACCAATCAAGAAGCCCAGGGTTGGACTGGTTTATTTGAATTTTGGAGGATGCATGCTTCACATTTGGGAATATTGCTAGCTCCCATCTACAGGACTACCTGAAAGGAAGCTGTATTTGAGTGGGGACCTGAACAAAAGCGGGCCATGTCTGAATGACAAAAGGCAATAGCTGTCTCAATGCCTTTGGGCCATTGGGACCCTGCTCAGGCGTGACTTTGGAAGCGTCGGCCACCCGTCTTCATTCAGACAGAAGTTTATGGCAAAAACCCATGAGAGCCTCCCAGCAGCTGCCATTGGCATTTTGGACCTGAAAAATCTCAGAGGCTGCCATCTGGTTGGAACCCACCATTTGAGAGAGAATTATTAGCCACTATTGGACGTTAACTGAGACCGCTTCAGTGATTGAAGGCTATAAAATAATCATGAAACCTGAGATACCCATAATGTCTTGGGTGTTATCAGAGAAACATTCTAATAAGAAAGTCAGTACTCAGAAGAGTTTTATAATAAAATGGAAATCATTTATACAGAAGTTTGCTACTGGGGAAATGCAAGGAGGCACGCGTAAGCACGGGCAGGTAGTCTCTTCCCTCTAGGATGGACTGTGGAGCCACCTGACGAGCCGCAGAGCTGATTGCCACGTGGACAGCTCTCAACTGAGTAACAAAGCGCTGCTTGGTTTACAGATGGCAGTTCCAAGATAAATGGACAATATGCCATTTGGAAAGCTGCCTCATTGAGACCCGTGGATGGCAAGCCTCTGATTGAGGAAGGTAAGAATAAAGAGGCTCAGTGGGCTGCACTGTGTGCCATTTTCCTAGCAGTGATGGAAAAATTGAACAGTGGTAAAAGCCCCTGTATTTGGGTTTCTACTGACTCATGGGCTGTAAGCACTGGCCTGGCCCTAGGGTCAGGTAGATGGGCAATGGAAAGCTGGACCATTAAGAAATGCCTGCAGGGGGCGTGGTTCTCTGGATATCACTCCTGGAATTTAAGGGATGAACTAAAGTAGGACGTGTCAATGTTCATCAGATGAGCCCCCTTCCAGGTTCGGAAGGTGACTGGAAGGTGACTGAGTGGACTTTTTGGTGTGCCACCTGGGTCCATGACATGAGTGGGCATGGTGAGGGAGCTGCGGTGATGCAGGGAGGGGCTGACTCCAGATACATTCCTCCTGCACCTTCCGAGGCACAAAATGCTAACAAGAACTGTCCTGTCTGTCAGCAAGAGACAGAGACTGCTCCTATTAGTGAAATTAGAGATCCTTTTCTAGGAAAATCAGTGGAACGATCCTCAATATTACAAAAGTTCCTTTTTTTTTTTTTTTTAACACTGTGGGTCTCAGATGCTATAATCTCTTTAATACTGGCACCTCAGTCCAGCCCCTGGCACTAAGGAACTGCACCCAGAAACCTAGAGAGTCCCTTGGCTCCTGGGCCAGCCCCACTTAGGGCCATTTAAGTGCAACTTCACATGTGACCCACAGGGACTGGTTCCCCTATCCGTCTTGCAGGCTCTGCCCCACCTTTAAATCTTTAGGTCAGAATTCCTAAGGGCTTGGTAGAGTGGATTATGCCTTCGCCCCACCTGGCAAAGTTGGGGCTGACAGCGAATGCTGCTGTGTTGCCTAATAGTTGGGACAGCCCAGCAGTTCTGTAGCTGCATAATGCTGCCCTGTGTGAGTGGGAGTGGGGTGAGGAGAGGCACCTGTGAGACTGGTATTGCTGCCAGCACTACGGACCAGCACAGCGGCCAAGCCTAACGTCCCTTCCAAGGGTGGAAATAACAGATGAAAAGAAGGTAGAAATAATAGCTGAGAATAAGGGGATGAATAAGCGGGTTAATCATGAGGCAAATCCCCCATTCTATTAATACCATGAGGGAGGCTGAAAGCAAAAGAATAATATTGTTGTTGTAGCTTGATTTTGCCAGGTGCCTGAGAAGCTGAAGCCAGGTTTGCTGAGACCACCCCTGCTTTTGGAACCTGACGAGGCTTAATGGCAGCCTGCAAACCGGAGTCACATGCTCCTGGGAGACATTTTCATATGACATTTGATTGACTGGAGAGATATTAATGACTAAATGAGATTTTAGTAATATGCAAGTATTTTTTTTTGACTTACATAATTGCTTTGCTGTGAGGGATCTGTTTGAAGACTGGGGGTGGACTGCAATAATACGATTTAGAAGATATTTGATCTTTATCCACACTTCTTGGCTCACAGGAATTTTTTAAGTGTCAAGAGTTTTTTGTTGTTAATAAAATGATATTTGAACTTTACCCAAGGATGAGCACTGGATGTCACAGGAGAACCAACAAATAGATTAGAGATTTGGAACTTTCAGTCCACCCCCCACCCTGTGACCCCCCACTCTGCCCTTCAGGGAGATAAGAAGGTCTGGAAACTGAGTCCAGTTGCCAAAATAGTTACCCATGACTATGCAATGAAACCTCCATAAAACCCCAAAGGACAGTTCCAGGGTCCCTTTTTCTGGAGAGCTTCCACGTTGGGAAAGCACAGTTCTACGTGCCAGCATGCCGGTCCCCAAGATACACAAGGACAGAAGCTCCCTGAGCAGACCTGTTATGTATAGCTTTAACGTCATTTCAAACCCTCTTGTTTAAGACTTAAGTGGAGTGCTTTCAGCCTCCTGTTTATGCCAAAGGAGAAAAAAGTTGCTTTGATGTATGAAGTAACTCTTGCCAGGACAGCATTCTACATCTGTTGTCACTGATAAGCAGTCAGCAGTCCAGAGCTAAGGGCTATGCTGGGGGCTTATTGATAAGGAGGCATGGAGGAGCAACTAGGGGAGTTCTAGTTTGGGTGAGGTGACTCTTTGTTAACCAAAAAACTCTCCAAAGACCCTTGGGGCATTTGCTCTGGGTGTAGGCATTCCTCCTGGACAGCGGTGATAAATCAAGCAGCGGTCCTGTGAAAAAAAAAGATCATCCCGCCTACCAACACTGGCTTCTTCATTTCCCTAGCAACGTGCTCTAGCAACATGGGGCTTTTACTTTGGCACCAGCATCTGGAAGTCAACTCTTTGGTTGGTACCTATAAAAAGGTACACCTCACATTAAACTTGGACATTATTCCTCTCACCTCTACTTGCCTGGAATAATAGTGTGATTAATCTTTCATTTGTTTGGAGTATGTTATCTCTTCATTTGGCTTATTAAGAGATACTCTGTATGTTATTGACTTGTGAAATTATTACAGTTCCCACAGCAAACCTATGCTAAATAAATTGCTGGCAAAGACAAACTCCGTCTCTGCCCATTACTTTTACTGCCTCACCAAACAAAACATAAAACACCACAGGACCCCACCCCGGGTACCTCTTCATCCTTCTGTTGATTCACAGCCTTAATATCTTCTGTAACTAGTAATCCAAGTGGGACTAAGAGGGTTTTCTCGGATTCTGTGAGCTGCTCTAGCAAACTAGTCAAGCCCAAGGAGGGGACTGTGAGGACCTCAGATGTGCCTGTAGCCAAGGGTCAGGAATACAGGCATCAAGCTGGACTGGAGATCGGCACCCCGAGACGGAAGGGGTTGTCGGATCCTCCAGTCTGTAGCTGGTTGGTCAGAAGCTAAGTGACAACCTGAGCTTGCAACTGGCATCTGAAGTGGGGGGCAGCCTGGTGGGACCGAGCCCTTTACCTGTGTAGCCTGATTCCATCTCCCACCGACAGATAGTGTCAAAATTGAGTGACACCATGCTGTCCGAGAATTGCTTGTTGGCCTCCACACCCACACTGGAATTGGGTCTGGGAACCTACTTTCCACACATACAGATATGTATACATACATACATACATATATATGGAATATATACAGCAAAATATATATATATATATACACATATGGCAGAATTAGTAAAATATAAACTACTCCATCCTGGTCAGAACTAGAAGTTTTCTCAAGTGAGCCTATTGATTCATTAATTTCATTATTTATAATATTCCTTCCTAGAATATCTAGGTCCTTTTCAATCTGTTTCTCTATGGCATTCTGATATACATTCATGTCTTCCACTTCAATTCTACTCTGTAAGCAAAGCCAACATATTTCTTTCATTGCTTGACTCTGCATCTAAAATATCGGAGGAACTTATTCTGCTACATTGATTCTAATTATGATTTCCGAATGTGAAATCATGTTTCTTGAAACTGCATTAATTTTTGAGTCCTTTTAGGTTGAATTTGCATTTAGGCAATTTTCATTTGCTTTGTACACTTATTTTTTTAATCAAGGTATTACTTATGCACAATAAACTACACCAATCTTTAGTATGCGACTCAGAACGTGTTTATTTATGCATACGCGCATGCAGGGCCTTTTCCAACCCTAGAGGCTCCATGCTGTATCTTACCACTCAGTATCCCACCACTAAGGATAAACAATACTCAGACTTTAACTGCTATGGGGTAGTTTTGCTGGTTCTTACCTCTCATATAAGTCAAATTTAACAGAATATGCAACATCTTCTTTGCTCAACATTATGTCCGGTATTTGTCCACGCTGCTGTACACACCAGCAGTTCGCTTCTTTCTGCTATGTGATATTCCACTACATAACACCACAGTTTGTTTGTCCTAATACTAATAATGTGTACTTTCTAGCTGTTTGCACTTTTTTTTTTTTTTGTCAGTCGGTTGGGGAAGCTGCCCTCGTCCAGAGTACTTTAAATTCTTTGCTTGAATACTTTAAAGCCAGTAGGTGGTGCAAATTTCAGTTTCCCTTCACCGGTGACAAAGAACAGACAATAATGGTTTTTCATACTTTCACTTTCATTCCGTGTCTGTCTTTCCATCTAAAGTGAGTCTCTTGTAGCAGCATGTATTTAGACCTTTTTTTTTTTAATCCATTCTGACACCCTATGTCCTTTTCTTTCAATTACATTTGACATTCAATATTATTTTTATATCCTATACCTTTTGAATGGAATATTTAGTTCATTTACATGTAATTATTGATAGGTATGTGCATATTGCCTTTTTTTTTTTTTTGCTTTTCATTGTTCTTCGCTGTTTCTTTCTTCTTCTCTTGAGTTATTTCCTTTTAATTTGATGGCTTTCTTTAGCGTTTTGATTAACTTTCTTTCTCTTTATTTTGGGGTGTTTTTTGTTTTTTTGGTTTGTGGTTACCATGAGGTGCATATATATCCATCTATAATAGTCTATTTTAAGCTGACAGACATTTAAGTTCAAATGCGTTCTAAAGGCACTACATTTTTACTCTCCCCTCCACTCATGTGTTTGATGTCATATTTTACACCTTTTTGTTTTGTGTACCCCGATTATTTATTATAGTTCTAGTTATTTTTGTTACTTTTGTCTTTTAACCTTCATTATTAGCTCTTTAAATGGTTGACTCACTGTTTCTTATATATTTGCCTTTATCATTGAGATTTTCTTTCCTGTATTTTCCTTTTTCTGGTTATGGCATTTTCTTTTCTGTATAAAGTAGGCCTTTTAACATTTCTCGTAGAGCTGGTTTAGTGGTGGTAATTCCTTTAGCTGTTGCATGTCTGAGAAACTCTTTATTTCTCCTTCAATTCTAAATGACAGCCTTGCTGGGTATAGTAATTTAGGTTGTAGGTTTCTTTTGTTCAGCACTTTAAATAATTCCTGTCACTCTGGTCTGGCTTGTAAAGTGGCTGCTGAGAAATCAGCTTATTGCCTTATGAGATTTTTCTTGTATGTGTCTTGTTTTCTTGCTAACGCAAGATTGTCTCTTTAACTTTTTTCTATTTTTATTATAATATGTCTTGGTGTGGGCCTCTTTGGGTTCATCTTCTTTGAAATTCTCTGGGCTTCCTGGACCTATATGTCCATTGCCTTCCCCAGATTAATAAAGTTTTCAGCCATCATTTCTTCCAAACACTTTTGGCCCCTCTCTCTCTCTTTTCTCATTCCAGAACCCCTGAAATGCAAATGTTGGAGTGTTTGATGGCATCACAGAGGTCCCTTGACTATCTTAATTTTTTAAAAATTTTGCTGTTCTTATATGGTGACTTCGACTATTCTGTCTTTCAAATCACAAATCCATTCTTCTGTATTAACTAATGTTCATTCTTTCTAATGTATTCTTCATTTGTTATTGTATTCTTCCTAATTGATCCTTTACTACATTTTCTAACATTTCTTTGAAGTTTTCTCTGAGTTCCTCTATTCTACTCTCAAGATTATTGAGCATCCTGATAACTGTTTCTTTGAATCCTTTATCAGGCAAATTACTTATCTTTGTTTCATTAAAGTTTTTTTTTCTTTTATTGTTCCTTCTTTTGGGGCATATTCTTGTCTCCCCATTTCATTTGACTTCCTGTGTTTGTTCCAATGAGTTAGATGGAATAGCTCTCTCTCCCAACCTTGGAAAAGTGGTCTCTGTGTAGACTGTGTGCCGGGTGGTTTCGGCAGGCTGGCTGTAGTTGGTTAGGGTTAGGGTGGCCACGTGCAGTGCCTGGTGTTCTGCCTTGCCAGGAGGAGTGGGTTCCAGGTGGGGAAGACTGGAGTACATGCATGTGGTGCCTCCCTGTTGCTCTGGCCACCTATGGCAGAACAGAGTTGGGGCAGGGCAGCTTGATGTGTGTGTACTTCCTTGCCCTTCTGATCCTGGAGAGCTACCTGGTGCGTGCCCGTAAGAGCACCCTACTAATTATGCACTCTCTCCCTCATGTGCACGCAGCAGTGCCCCACTGTCTTCACACTTTCTCTGAACTGGGCAGCCCTGTGAGCGGGTACCACAAGGCTTTGCTAGTTCCACCATCTCTCCAGGCAAAGGGGCCCTGTGTGCATGCAGCTCAGTGGGTGCATTCGGCAGCACCCTGCATACCTGCTGGACCTCCAGGTGGAAGGGCCCTATGTGCATGTGCTTTGATGCTCTCCTCTTCCTGCTGGAGCTAGTTCTGAATGGTGTGGCTGGGGATGTGATACAGTGGCCCTAAAGGTCCGCCAGAGAAACTGGATAGAGCTGCTGCTCTCTATCCAAGTACAGGGCAAATGTAAACAATGATGTTCATCAGTTTCTCTGGTCCTGGAGAGTTCCCTCCGCTCCCAGAAAGCACTCATGGATCCTTAAACATTTCTATGTGCTTTCTCTTGTGTAAAAGCAGTTCAACTGACCCTAAGCTATCTCTCAGAAGGAATTGCTCTAAATATAGGGATACATTCAATGTATTCTTGGGAAGGGGCGAGCTCAGCATCCTCCTATGCTGCCATCTTGGACCTCCCTCCTTGGGTGAGAGTGTTCCTGCCACGGTCTGTGCTTCAGGGAAACAAGAATCATGGGAAGTCTTTGGAAGGGCATACAGGAATGCAAATCTGAGGCATGAGGGGCTAGGCATGGCAGAGAAATTCCCCGCTGGGTGGCATTTAAGACATAATGCTTTGCATCCTCTAAAGGTGTAAGGCTTTTCTAGGGCTGCTCTAAAATTATGGGGTTTTGAACTTACAGTTTCACAGGCAGGTTTCAGCAGAGCAGGATCCCAGGTTAAATAATTAGTAATCTCAGAGAACTAGTATTCCCAAAGTTCAAGTTCATAAGGGGCAATACAATGTCACAGTCCACTGGGATCAGCCTTGGGTGGTAGGGGCATCAGCACTGAGTTCAGGTGTTGTTTAAAGGGGAAGTGTCCAAACAGAGTCCAAATCCAGAGCACAGGCAGTTGTCTGAGTGAAGTCACCTTCACTGGCAAGCTCTGGGGCTATACTTTTATTTCCCGTAAAGAGCTGGTGGAATGCAAGTTAAGCAGCCACCCTTTATATTTTGAGTACGTTGGACACATCAGGCTTTGGCATTAACTTGTGGTGATTATTCCTGTATCTGAATTTAATATCTATGGAACACCAATTGGTTTTCAGTAATTAAAGGATCATATTTAATAAACTGTCCCTGATTGGGTCTCCCAGCTAAAGGGGTTGGAGGAAAATGAAAAAGTCCCATTTATATGAGGAAGCATCATTGACAGGAGTAATGACATAATCATCTCAGACAGTGAAATGAGCCAGACTGACTTTGATAGCAAGCAGAGAAAGCTTCCATGAAACTGGTGTGAGGGGTATGGAACCCCTTGGGGTGGAGAGTCAAGGAGGGCAGGGGCTTGCAGGAGCAAAGAGACCTACTTAGATAGAGGTTCATTTCCCAGAGAGTGATTTTAGTAAGAAATACTGATTTTTTAAAGATGTTTAGTACCCTGTTCTAATGTCCAGGTCTGGAGAGCAGGGAAAGTCAAGTGAGTCCCTCGGTCAGAATCAATGGCACAGAGAACACCAAAGGGTCTAAAAGGTTCTTTGTAACCTATGCACCGCAATGTTCATAGCAGCACAATTTACAATAGCCAAGTAGTGGAAGCGACCTAAGTGCCCATCAGCAAATGAGTGGATCAAAAAACTATGGTACATTTACAAATGGAATTCTACGCAGCAGAGAGAAAGAAGGAGCTTATACCCTTTGCAACAGCATGGATGGAACTGGAGAGCATTATGCTAAGTGAAATAAGCCAGGCGGTGAGGAACAAATACCATATGATCTCACCTTTAACTGGAACATAATCAACAAAAGAAAAAAGTAAACAAAATATAACCAGAGACATTGAAGTTAAGAACAATCTATCAATAGCTAGAGGGGAGTGGGGAGGGGATAGTAGGGAGAGGGATTTTCAGAAACTACTATAAAGGACACATGGACAAAACCAAGGGGGAGGGTGGAGGCGGGGGAGGAAGGTGGGTTTGGCTGGGGTGGGGAGAAAATGCAGACAACTGTAGTTGAACAACAATAAAAAAATTAAATTTAATTTAAAAAATAAATAAAGTATAATAATAAAAAAAGAAATAAAAGGTTCTTTGTGAGGCCAGCGACAGTGGTGTCTTCTGTGGCATGCTGAGTGGGGGAAGGCTAGCATCAACTCCACAAAAAAAGTCATTCATAGTAAGGGCAAACTGATTGGCACTTGTGTTTGGGGACAAGGTACCAATATAATCCATGTGTCCTTGGGAGGAGGGGCAGTTACCCCATGGAACACATCCTCACCCCATTTGCAATGAGGAACATGCCAATGTTTAGTCTTAGAGCATACGTCCTAGCTGTCAGTCGCTGCCTTGGCCAGAAGACTCCAGAAGAGTGTCTTGTCTATGATTCCATTTGACAAGAGCATGCATACCCGAGTGCCCAGAAATATTATGCGCCCGTACTGCCAGCAGGTATGCAAACAAGCAGAGGTCCAGGAAGGCAGCTGAGGTGGCTAGCAGAAGAGTGAATCTTAGATCACGGGTGTGCTGTGTTGCTGATATGTGCCTCTAGACTGTCATGTCATGTATACACAAAAACAGGTTTGACAGAAGTGGGAATGGAAACGTTGCCAACTCCTTCCAAATGTGGGGTCCTCAGAGGGGCCAGCCTTGTACTCATTAAGGAATCATCGCTCTGTCATTGGCACTACCAGACTGCAAGGCAGTTTGCAACTACCCATGAATCAATTAAGACCCAGACATGGGGAACCTGCCTAGCCAATGGCAACCTGTAATGTCAAAGGCTTCACTGCCAACCCTGCAGGCTGGGAAGACCCAAGGATATTGTCCTTAGTCAGAGAGGTATAGGCCAGGCGATAGGCTGTGGCTCTGCAGCAGGCTGGAATGCACAGAGTGGTGGCCCTGCCAGTGGTGAACGACATCCGCCTGCATTCCATGTCGGACAGTTGGTCTCAAGGGGCCACCCATTTCACCATAAAATGAAGCAACACGGGCATCAGTGCCATCTCCAGGTCCATAGGCAAGAGGCTGAGCGTCGGGGAAGCCACATTCTCCTGCAACTCGGAAAGGCTCTTTTTGTCCAGTTTAACAGATTACTGGAGGATCCATTTCCATTTAAGCACGGGGGTTTCCATGGCCTGACAAAGAGTCTATTTGGAGAATGTCCCATGTACACTCTAGAACAGGGGTGTCAAACTCATTTTCCCCAGGGGCCACATCGGCCTCGCTGTTGCTTTCAAAGGGCCGAAATAATTTTAGGACTGTATAAATGTAACTACTCTTTGACTGTTAAGGAGTTGAAATTACATTCGGGCTTTGAAGGCAACCGCAAGGCTGATGTGGCCCCCAGTGAAAATGAGTTTGACACCCCTGAGCTAGAAGAATATGTATTCCACTGTTCCTGGGTGAGTGTTCTTGTATATGTTAGGTCTGGTCCATCTATGGTGTTCTTCAAATCTTTTGCTTCCTGAGTTCTCTTCTGTATGGTCGATCTCTCCATTATTGAATGTGGGGTATTGAAGTATGCACCAATTGTAGTAGAACTTCCTATTTTCCTCTTCAATTCTGCCAATATTTCCTTCATTTATTTTGGACATGTCAGTAGGTGCATAAATGTTTATAATTTTTTTATCTTCTTACTGTATTGAACCTTTTATTAATATATAGGGTCCTTCTTTGTTTCTTGTAATCTTTTTGAATTTAAAGTTGATTTTGTCTGATATAAACACCAATCACTCTTTTGGTTATTATTTGCATGCAATGAATTTTTCTATCTTTTCACTTTCAGCCTATTTACATCATTGGATCTCAAGTGAGACTCTTGTAAATAGCAAATAGTTGCACCATGTTTTATTTTAAATTTATGGTGCCAATCTCTGTCTTTTGATTAGAGTTCAACACATTCACATTAAAGTGAATAAGGAGGAATTCCTCATAAGGAGGAACTTGACTTCTGGCCTGTCTCCTGGCCTGCAAGGTTTCTTTTGGAAATCTGATGATCACCTTACAAGGGATCCCTTGTAACTGATGACACCTTTTCTTCCTCTGCTTCCAAAATTCTTACTGTATCTTTCTTTGATTTTTGGGAGTTGGTTATAATGTATCTTTAAGATCTCTCTGAGTTGAGTCTATTTGGGGACCTTAGAAATTCATACACCTGAATGTCAATATCTCACTCCAGATTGGGGGTGTTTTCAGCTATTGCTTTTTAAAGTAAGCATTCTGCATCTTGCCCTCTTTCATCTTCTTCTGGGACTTCCATAATGAGTACTTTGCTCTCATGATGGTGCCCCATAATTCTGTAGACTATTTTTACCCTCTTTCATTCTTATTTTGTTTTTCTTCTGTGACTGGATAATTTCAAGAGATCAGAATTCAACTTCATAGATTCTTTCTTCTAAGTCTGTTCTTTGTATTCTTCAGTTCCAGCACTTTTGTTTGTTTCTTTTTGTTTGTTTGTTTGTTTTAACACCAGAAAATTTCTTGTGGTTTTTATTTTTATTTTTTCCATTGGGAATTATTTTTTTTAACATTTTTTATTGTTGTTCAAGTACAGTTTTCTGCCTTTTTCCCCCAGCCCTGCCCACCACCCCAGCCCTCCCCACCTCCCTCCCATTTCCACCCCCCCCCCCCGTTGTTATCATCCATGTGTCCTTTATAATTGTTCCTGTAAACCCTTCACCCTTTTCCCCCATTATCCTATCCCCTCTCCCCACTGTCAGCCTGTTCTCAATTTCAGTGTCTTTAGCTATATTTTGCTTGCTTGTTCATTTTGTTGATTAGGTTCCTGTTAAAGGTGAGATCATATATTTGTCTTTCACCGCCTGGCTTATTTCACTTAGCATAATGCTCTCCAGTTCCATCCATGCTGTCACAAAGAGGAGCTCCTTCTTTCTTTCTGCTGCTTAGTATTCCATTGTGTAAATGTACCATAGGGCTTTGTTTTCTTTTTTTGTCATTCATTTATTGATGGGCACTTAGGTTGCTTCCAGCACTTGGCTACTGTAAATTGTGCTGCTATGAACATTGGGGTGCATAGGTTCTTTTGGATTGGTGTTTCAGTGTTCTTAGGATATAATCCTAGCAGTGGAATTGCCAGGTCAAATAGCAGTTCCACTTTTAGTTTTCTGAGGAAATTTCATACTGTTTTCCATAGTGGCTGCACCTGTCTGCAATCCCACCAACAGTGCACTAGGGTTCCCTTTTCTCCACAACCTCTCCAACACTTGTTGTTTTTTGCTTTGTTTATGATGGCCATTCTGATCTGGTGTGAGGTGGTCTCTCATTGTAGTTTTAATTTGTATCTCTCTGATGGCTAGAGATACTGAGCATCATTTCATATGTCTCTGGACCCTCTGTATGTCCTCCTTGGAGAAATGTCTGTTCAAGTCCTTTGCCCATTTTTTAATTGTGTTGCTTGTCTTCTTAGGGTGGAGTTGTGTGAGTTCTTTATATATTTTGGAGATCAAACCCTTGTCTGAGGTATCATTGGCAAATATGTTTTCCCATATGGTTGGTTCTATTTTCATTTTAATGCTGTTTTCTTTAGCCATGCAGAAGCTTTTTATTTTGATGAGACCTCATTTGTTTACCCCTTCCTTTATGTCCCTTGCTCTAGGGGACGTATCAGTGAAAATATTGCTATGTGAAATATCTGAGATTTTCCTGCCTATGTCCTCCTCTAGGACTTTAATGGTGTCACGACTTATATTTAAATATTTTATCTACCTTGAATTTATTTTTGTGTATGTTGTAAGTTGGTGCTCGAGTTTCATTTTTTTGCATGTAGCTGTCCAGCTCTCCCAATACCATGGGTGGAAGAGGCTATTTTTACTCCATATTATGCTGCTGTCCCCTTTGTTGAATATTAATTGATTACAGAGACTTGGATTTATTTCTGGGCTCTCTGTTCTGTTCCATTGGTCTATGTGTCTGTTCTTATGCCAGTGCCAGGCTGTTTTGATTACAGTGGCTTTGTAATACAGTTTGATATCAGGTATTGTGATCCCTCCTATTTTGCTCTTCTTTCTCAAAATTGCTACAGCTATTCAAGGTCATTTATGGTTCCATATAAATTTTTGAAGTGTTTTTTCTATATCTGTGAAGTATGCCATTGGTACTTTAATAGGTATTGCATTGACTCTATAAATTGCTTTGGGTAGTATGGAAATTTTGATGACGTTAATTCTTCTGATCCATGAACATGGTACATGTTTCCATTTGTTTGTGTCTTCCTTAATTTCTTTCTTCAGTGTTGTGTAGTTTTCTGAGTACAGGTCTTTTACCTCCTTGGTTAGGTTTATTCCTAGGTATTTTATTTTTCTTGCTGCTATATCAAATGGGAGGTTTTTCCTGATTTCTGTTTCTGATGTTTCATTGTTGGTATACAAAAATGCCTGATTTCTGAATATTGATTTTATATCCTGCTGTTTTGCCAAATTCATTTATTACGTCTAGCAGTTTTTTGGTGGAGTCTATAGGATTTTCCATGTACACTATCATGTCATCTATAAACAATGAGAGTTTTGTTTCCTCTTTTCCAATTTGGATGCCTTTTATTTCCTTTTCTTGTCTGATTGCTGTGGCTAGGACTTCCAATACTATGTTGAATAGAAGTGGTGAAAGTGGACAACCTTGTCTTGTTCCTTCTTTTTTAAAAAGACTTTTCTTTGTTGAACTTCTTACTTTGTTTATGTATTCTTTCTTGAGTTAATTGAACTGTTTGTGTTAACTTAAAAATCCCTGTAATAATTATTTTAAATTCTTTTACATATAACTAGTAGACCTCCATTTTTAGATAGTTCTTTTACAGGTAACTGGTAGATCTGTTATTGAATAATTATTTTTTTCTTTTGGTCTTGTCATTTAAAAAAACTTTTCTGTTTCTTATGGCTTTGTGTTGATGTCTGTACTTTTCAGGGGGCGATTACCTCTTCTAGCCCTTTTGGAATGGCTTCAGTGAACAAAAACTCTCACCTACAGGTGGTTGTGAAGGCACCAGTTGGTGGGCTGCAGAGTTTCCAGTTCTGGGGAGGACATCATGGAGTGCTCGCCATGCAGCTCAATCACCTGTCATCAGTATCAGTGAAGACTGCCAGAGTCCTCAGTGGCCGAGGCTGCAGGTATCTTCAGTGGCAGAGGTATCTAGGAATGTTGGGGTCCTTGGTGGAAAGACTGCTTGGTCCTTTGTTTTTAGGTCTGTGTGAAGACATTCAAGTCAACACGATCCCTTCTGGCAACAGGTCTGGAGAAATGGCAGTCTAAGGAGCTTCCTGAAGTTGGAAAGTTGGGTGCAAAAGAGACTCAGGCAACAGGGAGATGTCAGCACAGCCAGGAGCTCCAGGCCTGGGGAGGAAATTTGGTGGCAGGAATTCTGGGCAGCTCCATCAGCTGTGTCCAGTGTCAATAAAGGATGTTGGGGTCTTTGGTAATGAAGGCTGCAGATGTCCCTGGTGGTGATGAGGATTGCTGGACTCCTCCTGTTTCCATTTTCCACGTGGGGTGAAATCCCTCCAATGGGACCCCTCTTGGTGCCAAGCTTCTTTGAACTAGTGGACAAGGTGAGGCAGGCAAAATGCTTCCTGTGCTTTTCTGTGCAGCCGTACCCATATTTTGTGCTCCACAGGCTCCTGGTGCTCCTTCACTGTAGTCCAGAGCTTTCACAGAGCTGTTTGTTGGTTTGTGGGGAAGTCAAGCACTGGGATCTCCAAGTTCACCATCTTGCTGATGTTGCCTCCCAACTTGAGGTGCTTCTCAGGTTCAACTAAGCACTTAGTCTTACAAAGCTGCCCCAGGCCTCTCTTAGGTCTACTCAGAGGCTACGAGACAGGAACCACAGCTTGCCATAGGGTCCTCTTTGGTGAAACTAGACGTTGCTTCAGTTCCTGCAGTAGTCCACGTGGCCACCTAGGAGCTATCTTCTCTGGCCTTTCAAGTAAGAGTTCAGTTTCAAAGAAATGAGACTAACATTGGGTGAAATGCAGAAGTTTTTCTATTTAAAAGCCTCATGCTCCTTAAAAGCTAGACACAACTACATGGGTATACCTTCTACCTTCCAGGGTTCCCACAGAAAGCTGCCTAGTTGTAAGAGTTTCTCACTAAGGAAATCCCCCAAATATGGCTCTAATGAGGTATTTATAGCTGTCCAAGTCCAGACTCAAAGAACCAATCAGGGTTCATTTTAACCAAAGCAAATTTTGCTTAATAACACAGTTAATACATTTCACTGTGTTATTACATTTACTGTTAGGAATTTTACCCCATGTGAAATCAGTCTTAGTCACTCAAAAATAAGATTTTGTCCAGTATTCTGGCTTAAACTTTTTTTTAAAAGTTAGTCACTGAAAGATAGTTAAGAAATTGTTACATTCACATCAGTTGTCACTAGATGACCACAGAGGACATTAGTCCTCTGTTAGTCCTGTTTAACACTCCAGTAGAGTGTTAAACTATCTGAATATGAACTGGCTGACTTTGTTCACAAGTTGTTTCTAGCCAAGTTGTGGTTTACCCAATCCCACACATATTGGATATTTTCGTAAACTTTTTTTTTCTATAACCCTCAGCCTTATGAAGTTATTGTCAGTGTGTCTTGCCAACACACAGCAGGGACTACCCTTCTTTGCCAGGAGTCTTTCAAAACGTTAATACTGGAACCACAGCTATTGGTAGGACTGGTGTAAGCATACCACTGCTGGGGGAGAGAGGCTGCCAGTAAGCCTTGCAGCACTCCAGACAACCAGGTAGGAGCCAGTTTCCCTGGTTCCTCCAGTATCAGCTCAGGTGTAAAAACGTGACTCACATCAGGTGAGTTGGAGAGTCATCTTGGCTTTAAACTCTCATTCCCCTCAACAGCAAGCATCTCCTGTTGGAGATGCCATCTTTTTAAATTCCAGGTGTTGAAACACTAGGTTTTCTCTCTCTCTTATTTCTTAAACAGTCTTGCTAGGCATTAATATTTTAATTAAACTTTTCAACAAACAAACTTCACTTATTTTCTCTATTGTGCATCTGTTCATTGATTTCTGCTCTTGTCTTTATTGTTTTCCTCTAGTTTATTTAGGCTTAATTTGCTTTCTTCCTATTTTTCTTAAGGTGGAAGCATAGATTTTTAAATTTCTCTTATAACAGATGTATTTATTTTTATTTTTATTTTTAGAGGGAGAGAAACATCAAATGATTACCTATCATATGTGCCCCAACTCAGGACCAAACCCGCAACCCAGGCATGTGCCCTGACCAGGAATCAAACTAGCGACCTTTCACTTTTTGGGACAATGCCCGACCAACTGAGCTTCACTAGTCAGGGCTTGTAACAGACGTGTTTAAAGCTTTACATTGCCCTCTAAGCCCTGCTTTAGATGTATCTCTGAAGTTTTGAAATAGTTTCCATTACTATTCAACTTAAAACATTTCCCATCTTCCACTGAGTTTTTCTGTGAATAATTGGTCATTTGGAGTATGTTGCTTAATTTCCAAAAATATTTAGATGTTTTAAAAAGTTGTCTTTTTGTCACTGATTTCTAGCTTAATTTCCCTTTCTCACAGTAAAATCACTGTATGATTTCATCCCCTTGAATGTATTCAGACTTGCTTAAAGGCCTAAAAGATGGCCAGCGTATACTTGGGCAGAGCTGTCCATAAATATTGATTAGGATAGGTTGGATAATAACGTAATTGAAATTTTGTAAATCTTTTATGTGAATAGGCTAAATCTCAAATTCTGATTGTGAATTTGTCATTTGGTTATTTTAGCTCTGTCAATTTTTGCTTCATATATTCAGTAGAGAAAATAACTCATTGTATGAAGCATCCCCAATTTAGATTCGCTGCTGACTTCTCATCAGATACTGTGAAAGACAGCAGGCAATAAAATAACATATTCAAGATGCTGAAATAAAAAGAATATTAACCAAGAATTGAATGTCCAACAAAACCATCCTTTACAATTGAAGATAAAATTAAGATGTTCCCAAGCAAACAAAACCTGATAATGTATTTGTCACTGTTATCAATGTATTTAATAATGTATAGTTCAGCAAGCCAGAACTATAATAAACACTAAAAGGAAAATCTTCAGGCCCAAATGAAAGGACACTAGAAATTAAGTTGAATTCAACAAAGAAATAAAGGGTACTGCTAAAAGTAACTACAGTGGTAAATATAAAATACTACTAAAACATATTTTGGTTTGTAACTTTTTCTCCTATTTGATTCAAAAGATAATTGCATAAGCAATAGTTATAAAATTGTGTTGATGGGCTTAAAAATCAATGGCCTTATAAACATGTAATATATAAAAAATAATAGCACAAATGATACAGGGAGATAATATAGCTATATTGAAACAAAATGTTTGTATGGTATTGAAGTTAAGTATTAATATAAACTAAAATGATTTAACTTAAAATGTGTATTATAATCTCCAGGGTGATCTCTGAGAAAATAACTGAAAAATGAATACAAAATATATAGAAATTAAAACTAGTAGACTAGAAAATGCATATTTAACACGAAAGAAGTCAATAACAGAAATACAGAAATAAGGAAGACAGAAATCTACAGAAAAAAGTCGTCATGGTAAATGGTGAATAAAGAATCTCCAAGAATCAATCCCACTAGCAGAACTACTAAAACAAGAACTATCACAATCAACTATTTTGGAAGTCTGGAGTCTAGGTGAAAAGTTGGCAGTGACCAGTGGAGCACCTGATGAGAAATGAGGCTGGTAAACATCAGTCCATTTCTATGTTTGGCACAGTGGTCATCACCCTCCTGCCCCAGTCCTGCAGCAGCTAGCCATGGGCATAGTGGTCCACATTCTGGTGTGAGGTATTGGTTCCAGGGGGTCTATAAGGACTTTGTCCTCTAAAACTCAGGATTGTATATTTGGATCTGACTGGCAGTTCACCGCAGGGACAGCACAGAGGGTGGTCATTCAAAACTCAGGCAGCAGTGATTTCCAGGTGGGATCTGTTTAAAGAATTTGAAGAGACAGAACACTGGTTTATATTATTTTCCCCTTGGGCCCAGGAATTTAAGGAAATCTTTGTCAGATCACTGGCTACTTGTGTAGATAGGGGAACAGAGGTACCAGTCACCACACATGACGAGGAATACAATCTGTGTAAAAATAGTTTTTAAAAGTCATTAAAGGAATAATATATTGGTCCTCATTAACCAACAATAGAACTCTTTGGATATGGGGAGAATCTGATTTTTGGAGTTACCACATTATTGTATTCATTTTCAACAACAAGAAATTGCAAAGCATTCAAAGAAACAGGAAAAGTATGATTTATACAAAGGAAAAAGAAATGGACAGAAACCTTCCCTGAGGAATCCTAGAAATTGAACTTAATGACCAAAGATTTTATATTAACCATCTTTAATATGATCAAAGAGCTAAAGGTAACAATAGACTATTAAGGAAATATAAAAGGTAAAACTATAAAATTCTTAGAAGAAAAGATAGAAATAAAACCCATTAATTTTGGGCTCAGCAATGATTTCTTATAAATGACACCAAAAGCACAGGAGACTGAGGGAAAATAGATAAAACAGATCTCATAAAATTAAAATTTTTCATGATTGGAAGACATTAAGAAAATGAACACTGAGCCCTGACCAGTGTGGTTGAGTAGGCTGGGTGTTGTCCTGCAAAGAGAAAGGTCAACAGTTCAATTCCCAGTAAGGCCACATGCCTAGGTGGTGGGTTTGGTCCCTGGTCAGGGCAAGTGTGAGAGGCAACTGGTCAATGCCTCTCTCTCACACTGATGTTTCTCTCCCTCTCTTCCTCCCTCCCTTCCCCTCTCTGAAAGAAAGAAAGAAGAAATGAAGAGGGAAGGGAGAAGGTAGAAAGGAAGAAAGGAAAATGAACGTTGTCCAACCACAATGGCATGAAATTAGAAACCACCTACAGAAAGGAAGCTGAAAAAAAAACCGCAGGGACAAATACATGGGTTCTAAACAACATGCTACTAAACCACCAATGGATCAAAGAAGAAATAAAATGGGAAATCAAAAACTACCTGGAACTAATGAACATGAAAGCACAACTCCTTCAAAATTTATGGGATGCAGCAAAAGCATATCTAAGATGGAAGTTCCTACCTATAGAAGCCTACTTTAAGAAACAAAAAGAAAGCCCAATCAACTTCACATGTAAAGGACCTAGTAAAAAAAACAAAACAAAACAAAATCCAACATAAACAGAAGGAAGGAAATAATTAAGATGAGAGTAAAAATAATTTTTTAATGAAAAAGATTAATAAAACAAAAAGCTAGTTCCTTGAAAAGACAAACAAAATTGACAAACCTTTAGCCAAACTTATCAAGAAAAAAAACAGCCATGATGAATAAAATAAATGAAGGAAAAATTACAACCAACACCACAGTAATACAAAGAATCATTAAAGAATACTAGGAATAATTATATGGCAATAAATCTGACAATCTAGAATAAATGGAAACATTTCTAGAAGCACATAACCTTCTCACACTAAACCAGAAATAAATGAAAAATCTAAATAGACATATTGCAATAAAATTGAAGCAGTAATCAAAATACTCCAAATAAATGAAGGTCCAGGCTCCACAGATTAATTCTACCCAACATTTAAAGAATACCTTTCCTTCTTAAACAATTACACTTTATAACAAGGATAACCATCCCTCCCTCCAGTGTACAATAACGTTCCTTATTTCCATAGGAAACCCCAACAGAAGCACCTTTAATATCCATATTTCTACCAATGGTATCTTCAAAGCAATAGAGGTTTTTTCTAACATGCATCTCAACACTCATCCAGGATCCACCAATTAATCAGTTCCAAAGGCACTTTTTGTTTAGAAGTTGTTATAGTAACATCCCACTTCCTGGACTAAAATCTATATTAGTTTGTCAGGGCTGTCATAACACAATACCACAGACTGAGATCACACGATGTATTTTTTTTAACTACAATGAGATGATATTAGAAATTAATAGCCACAAGAAAACTAAAGCCCTTGCTGGTGTGGCTCAGTTGGTTGGAGTGTTGTCCACAACAGAGGTTCGGGGTTCGAATCCCGATCAGGGCATATATTTAGGTTGCAGGTTTGATCTGCAGTCCAGGAGTATATGATCCCCAGTCTGGGAATGTACAGGAAGCAATTGATCAATGTTTCTCTCTCATTGATATTTCTCTCTTTCCCTTCCTGTCTCTCTAAAGCAATGAAAAAATTTCCTTGGGTGAGGATAAAAATTTTTTTAAGAACCACAGGAAAACAAAAAAATTCACAAATTTGTGGAAATTAAACAGCATAATCTTAACAGAAATGGATCAAAAAAGACATCACAATGAAAATTAGAAAATATAGATGAATGAAAACAAAGAAAACATTGAAATTTATAGGACACAGAAAAAGAATTGCTAAGGGGAGAAATTATAGGTGTAAATGCTTCCACTACAAATGTTTTTAAAAAGTACATTATTACAACAATTCAAGAATGTAACTTCACAACTTGAAGAACTAGAAAATGTAAAGTAAACCAAAAAGTAGCAAAAAAAAAAAAAAGAGGAAATAGTAAAGATTACAGCAGAGATTAACAAACTAGAGAATAGGAAACCAATAGAGAATATCAATGCAACAAAAAGTTGGTTCTTTGGAAGGAACAACAAAAATGACAAACCTGTAGAGGCCTAAGAAACCTAAGAAAAAGGGAAGATTCAAATTACTGAAATCAGAAATGAAAGTAGGTACATCACTACTGATTCTACAGAAATAAAAAGGATTGTAAGAGAGTACCGTGAAAAACTGTATACCAACAAAATGGATTACGTATATGAAATGGACTTTTCATTTCTAGAAACAAAAAACTGAGACTAAATCATGAATAAATAAAAAATATTAATATAACTAAAAATAGTGATGGGACTGAATCAGTCATTTAAAAAAATTCTCCCAACAAAACCCCTGAACCTGATGGCTTTACTGATGAATTCTACCACACATTTTAAAAAGAACTAATACCAGCACTTATTAGACTTTTCCAAAAATTGAAGAGAAGGGTACACTTTCTAACTTACTTTATTAGGTCAGCATTACCCTTATACCAAAGAAAGACAAAAAACACTTTAAGAAAACACAATAGTAAAAAAAAAATTTTAATTAAAAAAATAAAAATAAAATAATTAAAATTAAAAAATAAAAAATAATAATTTTTAAAAATTAGAAAAAAGAAAAAACACAATAGATCAAATCTTTTATGAACAATAATGCAAAAAATCCTCAAAAAATTCTAGTAAACAAGAATTTTCCAACATAGAAGTAGACACCATGAGTAAGTGGAATTCATTCCTGGAATGCAAGGATAGCTTGACATATAAAAACTGATCACTGTAATATGCCACATCAACAGAAAGAAAGGAAAGAAACCCATAAGATCATCTCAACTGATGCAGAAAAATCATTTGAAAAAAGTTTAAAACATTTTTTCATTATAAAAACATTCAACAAACTAGGAATAGAAGGAACCTACCTTAACATAATAAAAGCCATATGTGAAAATCCATAGTGAATATCATACTCAATGGTGAAAGCATTTCCTCTAAGATCAGGGACAAGACTTCTATTCAACATAGTACTGGAAGTTCTAGCCAGAGTAATCAGTCAAGAAAAAGAAATAAAAGGTATTCATGTTGTAAAGAAAGAAGTACAATTATCTCTGCACATAATATGATCTACTATATAGAAAATCCTAGATTCCATGCAAAAAAACTCGAGTAATTTAAGCAAAGGAACAGGACACAAAGTCAACATACGAAACTCAATTGCATTTCTATACATTAAACTAAGCAATATGAAAGGGAAATTACAAAGCAATTTCATTGGAAATGGCCACTCTTTTCTGGCTTGCAGTTTCTGCCGAAAAATCAGCTTACTGTCTTATGGGTGTTCCCTTGTATGTTACTAGTTTATTTTTCTTGCTGCTTTTAAGATTCTTTCTTTAACTTTTGTCATTTTCATATTTTAATCCTCACCTGAGAATATGTTGATTGGTTTGAGAGAGGAGGAGAGAGAGATAAACATCAATCAGTTGTTTAGCATATGTACCACGACTGGGAAAGGAACCTACAACCTAGATGTGTGTCCTGACAGAGGATCAAACCTGCAACCTTTTTGGCGTATGGCATGATGCTCCAACTGGGTCTCCCAGCCAAGGCAACTTTTGACATTTTGATTATGGAGTGTTCTTGGTGTCGGTCTCTCTGGGTTCATATGGCTTGGGACTCTGCTTCCTAGTCATGGATGCCTGTTTCCTTTCCCAGATTAAGAAAGTTTTCAGCTATTATTTCTTCAAATAGTTTTCTCTCTTTTCTCCTTCTGGGACTCCTATAATGCAAATGTGAGTATGCTTGTTGTCCCAGAGGCTCCTGATATTCCCTCATTTTTCAATTTCCTTTTCTCTTTGCTGTTCTGATTGGGTAACTTCAACTACCCTGTCTTCCATATCACTGATCCATTCTTCTGTATCATCGAATCTGCTGATTCTCTCATGTGCTTTTCATTTCAGTTATTGTAGTTTTCCATTCTGTTTGGCTCTTCTTAATGTTTTCTATGTCTTTGGTGAATTTCTTTCTGTGTTCATCCATACTTCTGAGTTTGGTGACCACCCTTATGATCATTACTTTGAAGCCTTTATCTTTGGTTTGATTGCTTATCTGTTTTACTTCATTCTTTTCCTTGGGTTTTTCTTTTCTCTTTTGAAACATATTCCTGTCTCCTTGTTTTGCCCAAGTCTCTGTGTTTGCTTCTTGGTAATAGGTAAATCAGCTACATCTCATGATATTGAAAGAGTGGCCTTAAGTGGAAGGTGTCCTGTGGGGTGCAATCACGCACCCCCCGCCCCGAGTCACCACAGCCAGATGTTCCAGAGGTGTCTCTTGGTGGGCCATGTGCCCTCCTGTTGCAGTTGTGCCACAACTGTTGTGGGAATACGGGTGAGTAGGGCTGTGACCTGGCCCAGCTGTCTCTGAGGCCTGGCTGCAACTGCTGTTGGCACACTGATGTGCTGGCTTGTCCCCAGCATGGCTGTGTGTGAGGCCCAGCTGGGACTGCTGCACACAGTGATGACAGGAGCTGGTGTAGACACAGTGGTGTGTGATACAGGTCTCCCATGTGGGTGGCTGGGGCCTGGACTCTGCTGTTGCCCCACAGTGGTTTTGGTTCGCATTAGCAAGACAAGCTTGGGCTGGGTAAGTCCTCAGAGGGGCAATAGGGTGAGGCAAATAGCAAGGAGGCTAATGGAGAGTGCCAGAACTGGTCCCCACCAATATGGTGCCAGCTAGGTGGAAGGAGAGCAAAACAAAGCAAACCGAGAAAATGGCACATGCCAGTGCCTCCCTCCCTGGAGAAAGTTCCAAGGGGTTCTAACCCTCTGGCACATGCTCCCAAACCTGTCAGTGTATCTGCTTCATTACGACCCAGATGCTTCTCACACTTCTGCCACTGCCCTGTGGCTGACAGTGAGTTTGTGAATGAGCCCTTTAAAAGCAAAGACTTGGTTTCCCAATCCCTCAGCTTTCCTGGAGGTAAGCCTCTCCGGTCCTCAAAACCAGATGGGGGCTCCCCTTCCTGATGCTGGTGCTGGTCCCCTGGGCTGAGGAGCCTGACCTGGTTCTTGAAGCCTTCACTTCCCAATGGGTCTGTCCTCTGCAAATGTGATATCCCTCACACCTGTGGGGTACCACACTGAGGGTGTGGGTCCTAACTAGATTGTGTATCTGCACCTCCTGTCTCAATGTGCCTTTTCCTTTACATCCTCAGTTACAGATAATGTTTTTCACTAGTCCTCAGTTTGTTCTTAGATAGTTGCTCTACATAAAGTGGTTTTCATGTGCTCATGGGAGGAGGTGAGATCAGGATCTCCCTTCTCTGCCATCTTGATCAGAAGTTCAAGTATAGATCTGAAACGTTTAGTATGATGAGCTAACAATAGTACGCACCCGTCACCCCCACCCATTTCAAGATGGAGAATGTCTGCATCATCCCCAGTAAAATCTTTGCATTTTCCAGGACTGCCATAGAAAGTACCACAGACTAGGTGGCTTAAACAAATTTCTTTTCACAATATCAGACACTAGAAGTCTGAGCCGAAGGTGTTGATGTGGTGGGTTTCTTCTGAGGTCTCTCTCTTTGGCTTGTAGATGGCCACCTTCTCCCTGTGCCTTCATATGGTCTTCCCTCTGTATGTGCCTGTGTCCTAATTTCCTCTGCTTACAATAATTCATGCCATATTGGATTAGGATCTACCCTAATAGTCTTATTTTAAGTATTCATCTACTTTCTGAAATTTTAATTTTTGACTTGTTTTTTATTGCATTTTCCCCATTTATGTATCTACTTAAAAACACTATCTTCAAATGGTCACATTCTGAGGTACTGAGAATTAGGACTTCAACATATGAATGGGAGGGGGGTCACAACTAAAGGTATAACCCTCACGCCCTTTCCCTGTCAATCTTTTCCATAAAGCAATCACTTCCTGACTTCTAGCACCATAGTTTTTCCTGCTCTTGTGTTTCAAATAAATTAAATAATATATTATGTATTTATGTCTGTGTGTGGCTTCCTCTGGCCAGTACAATGCCTTTGTGATTCATCCATGCTGTTGTGCATATCTTTGAACTTCTTTCCTTTTACTTCCAAGCAGTAAGCTGTTACATAAATATACCTCAGCTTGTTCATCCCTTATCTTATGATGGTTATTAGGCTTATTGCCACAGTTGGACTATTATGAATATAATTGCTGAGAAGATTCTTGTTAACGTCTTTTTGTGAACGTTTTCACTTCTTTTAGGTAAATTTTTATAGATTTTGCAGGATCAACAAGTAGAAATTTTTAATTTTGTCAGAAACTACCACATTGTTCCTCCAAATTGGTTTACGAGCAACAGAAGAGATCCAGTTTCTCATATACTTATCTATTATCTGCTTTCGTCAGTCGTTTTTATTACAGCCATACCAGTGGGTATGTGGTGGTACCTCACTGTAGCACTTATTACCTCTGTAATGTTGCACGTCTTTTCATGTGCAATTTGTCCACTCATGTATCTTCTTCTGTGAAGTATCTGTTCAAGTCCTTTGCACATTTAAAGAACTGGATGCCATACTAGCGGGTATGTAGTGGTACTTCATTGTAGTGTTTATTACTATTACTGTAGTGTTGCACATTTTTTCATGTGCAATTTGTCCATTCATATATCTTCTTCTGAGAAGTATTTGTTCAAGTCCTTCGCACATTAAAAAATCTGGATGGTTCTTTTTTTTATTGATTTGTTGATGTTCTGTATGCATACAAGTTATAAATGTCATCCAATCTGTAATTTGCCCATTTAGATTCTTTAAGATTTTATTTATTTTTAAAGAGGGGGAGGGAGGGAGAAAGGGAGGGAAATATCAATGTGTGGTTGCCTCTCACTCACCCCTTACTGGGGACCTGGCCTGCAACCCAGGCATGTGCCCTGACTGGGAACCGAACTGGTGATCCCTTGTTTTGCAGTCTGGTGCTCAATCCACTGAGCCACACCAGCCAGGGCTTAGATTCTTAACATTATCTTTTGAGAAACAGAAATCTTACATTTTGAAAAAGTCCTCTGTATCATTTTACATTCCTATGAAAACTTTGTCTTCCTCAATGTCACAAAGATCCTCCTATGTTTCCACTTAGAAACTTTATGGCTTGGGCTCTTTCCTGTAGGTCTTGGATGCACCTCAAAATGTCTAGACAGGACAAAGGTAAAGGTTGAAGTTCATTGTTTGTATTTGGATGCTCTGATGTAAAAAGCATCAGTTGAAGATTTCCCCTTTCTCATTGAATTTTCTTGACTCTGGTCGAAAATCAACTATGTATGGGTTGTCTATTTCAGGACTCTCTTATGTTCCATGGGTATATCTGTCTATCCCCATGTCAGCTGTCTTGTTTATTGTAACATGATACATCTTGAAATCAGTGTTTACATCTTCCAATTTTCTTCAAGATTGCTTTGGCCAGTTTAGATGCTGTGAATTTACAAACTTTAGAATCAACTTGGCAATTTCTTCTCAATACTGTGCTGGAAATTTTATTAGGGGTTACACTGACTCCGTACATCATCAAGTAGAAATTGGGTGTCTTAACAACATTGAGTCTTCCCATCATAAACGTGACATACCTTCCCATTTATAGTCATGTGCTGCTCACAAGTATACATTCTGAGAAATGCGTCATTAGGTGATTCTGTCATACGCAAATGTCACAGAGTGCACTTACACGAACCTACATGGTATAACTTACTACACACCTAAGCTATATGATATAGCCTATTGCTTTGTGGAGGGGGGAAATAATTTTCCCTTTAATCTTCTGGGTTCTTGGCCGAAACATTCCAGTAATAAGACAAATAGAAGAAAAACAAATACAAGTTTAATAACATGTATACCTTCTGCATACATTGGAGAGACCCAGAAAAAATGAGTCGCTTGTCAACATGGCTGAAGCCACCACTGTACATACCCCCTCAGCTAAAGACAAAAGGAGTGGGATTGAGGAGTCAGCTATGGGAGGTCACAGGAAAAGCACAGCAACAAGGATAAGGTTGTTATACAGACTTAAGTCCTTGTCTTCTGCAACTTTAAGAATTTGTCAAGATAAGGTCATCTTCCTTGGTGTAGCAAGAGATATTTTATAAATGGAGATTTCCCTTAAAAATGTAAATGTCTTTTACAAAAAGTAACATCATGTTTTTTTCAAAGCTTCTTCCACATCCGTCTAAAATAATCGTTAGGCCAAACAGACATATCTTGAGGTGTCAAATTCTGTTCCTCTATAGCGCGTAGGCTACCAACCTATACAATGTTACTGAATTGCATACTGCAGGCAACTGTAACACAATGTATGTAATTGTGTAAAGCACTGCGCTACCACAGTATGATGGCTACGTCACTAGGTGGTGATGATTTTTCAGCTCCATTATAATCTTATGGGACCACCATTGTTATATGCAGTCCATTGCTGATCAAAATACTGCTAAGCAGCACATGACTCTATTTAGGTATTTTAGAGTTCTTAACAGCAATTTTTGTAGCTTTCAGTGCAATGGTCTTACATGTCATTAGATTTGTTCCTAATATGACTGTTTTATACACTGTAGATACTACGTTTCAGTTTTCGAGTGTTCATTGTTCATACAGAATTGCAGTTTCTCACCATTATTGAAATTTCTATCCTATGACTTTTCAAAGTGCACTTATTATTCCAAAATTAGTTTTTTAAACTTTGTAAGATTTTTGTAAACATGCATTACCCCTTTTTTTCTTGTCTTATTATACTGACTAGGATTTCTACTGCAATGTTGAATAGAAGGCAAGAATTATATTTGCCTTTTTTCTAATCCTAGGGGAAAGGGATTTAACGTTAAACCATTACATACATTAGCTGCTGGATTTTTACAGGTGCCTGTTACAAAGTGGTGAAATTTTGTTTCTGGTTTGGTGGGAATTTTCATCCTGAAGTGTTCCATTTTATCAAATCTTTTTGTTCTGATTTTTCTCTTTATGCCAAGGTGGTAAACTATATTGCTGGGATAAATTCCACTTGGTCATGCTATTTATCATTTGTTTTTCATTGCTAAGCCCTACTTCCTACTATTAAGTATTTTTGCAGCTGTGTTCATGAGGGACATGAATGTTTTTTCTCATAATATATTTGTCAAGTTTTGTTACTGGGGTTATGCCAGCCTCATATAACAAGTTGAAAAGTTCACTTCGCTTCTTGAGAGAGTTTGTGTGGACCTTAGTATTATTTCTAACTTAAATATTTGATAGAATTCACCTGTGAAGTGATCAGGGCTTGAAGTTTTCTTCTGGGGAATATCTGTGATTACAAACTCAATACTTTAATAAACATTGAGCTATTTTGAGATTTATTCTTCTTGCACCACTTTTGACAACTTACATTTCAAAAGGCATTTGTTTCATCTCAATTATTGAATTTACTGGCATAAAGTTGTCCATAATATGCTCTTATTACACTTAATGTCCAATAGCTAAGTAATTATGTCCCTCTTTTCATTCCTGGTATTAGTAATTTGTTTTTTCTTTTTTACTTGATCAGGTCTTTCCCCCTAGTTTCCTAGGCTGTCCTAACACATTACCATAAACTGAGTGGCGTGGAAAAACAGAAAGTTATTCTCATATTTCTGGAGGATAGAAATCCAAAATCAAGGCTCCCTCTACAGGCTGTGGGAGAGAATCCTTGCTTCCTTGCTTCTTCCTAGTTTCTGGTTGCTGGCAACCTTTAGTGTTCTTTAGCTTGAGGCTGCATTACTCCAGTCTCTGCCTGTCTTCAATTTGCCTTCTCCATTTCTGTGTCACGAAGTAGGTAGCCTTCTTGTAAGCTCCAGTCATTGAATTTAGGGTTCATCCTAACATAGTATGGTCTCATCATAAATAATTGCATCTACAAATACCCTATTTCCAAATATAATCACACATTGAAGGTCTGGATGAATATGACTTTGGGGGGAATACTATTCAACCCTACATATTAGTCTTGCTAGGTGTTCATTAGTATTAGTCATTTAAAAAAACTCGCTTGAATTTGCTGATTTTCTCTTCACTAATGTCCATCTATTTTGGAAAAGTTCCCAGCCAGTATCTCTTCAAACATTTCTTCTGTACCATTCTCTTTCTCCTCTCCTGAAGGTTGTTACAGATTTAAGTCCTTGAAACTCAATTACAAGATGTAAGTCTACTTGATTTTGCCTTCAAAACTCATATGCTGTATTTTTATTTTCACGCTTTTCTCTTCAAACTTTCAGTTTTTATACTTTCAAATGCTATTTTCAATTTTATCCACCCTTTTCTCTATGTGTAATCATATCCAATTGTGGAATTTTCTTGTGCTTTTCAAACGTTGCCTGTCTCTGCTGAAAGTCCCCATCTCTTCAAGCGTGTTTGCCACTCTTTTCACTAGTTCCTTCAGCATTTCTATCAGTTATGTACCCCTGATAACTGCAACATCTGGGAAATCTCTGCATTTGCTTTTATTGACTGTTTCCTCTCTGGATCATTTTTTTCTGCTTCTTTGCAGGTCTTCTGATTTCTTACTAAACGTTGGATATTTTGTATAAATGCAGAGTAGGCGTGAAAACAAGTAAGTTACCTCCGGAAAGGGCATGCCTGTTCCTTCATGGGACTCCTGGAGTGGGAGACGGAGTTAATCATATCTGTAGTTGAGGTGGAGATGAGCTTTGCTGCTGCTTTGGTTTCATTCACTTTACCAGTTGCTGAAATATCTTAGGTGTACAAATCTCCTTGTGGTGTGGACTGGGATCTGAGCATTGCTGAGATTTCAGTAAAATCTCTATGCTTTTCAGCTGAGCTGAATTTCAGGCATCCTCTCTGTATTCCACTCAGGCTTTCTGATGAGGCAAACTCTCTGTACCATACCTTCTGGAGGATAGAACTGTTTACGACTCATGATGCCTCGGAAAGATCCTTCCTAATAAATGAGTACATTCTTTTCTAAAACCAGCTGTACTTCATGGGTTTACAAGATAAAAAGCCAATAGTAATTGAACTTCATTTCACAGCGAGTCTGTACAGGACACTGCAGAAGAGATAGGAAAAGCTGTCTCTTTTATAAATCCATTAAGCATTTACAATACATGTATGACACTGTTCTAGAAATATACAATGTAACCTTAGTACATGGAAAGGATAAAAACAGATGCCTAAATTACATTAGATCTCTAGTTTGATTTTCTAATATCTGGCTAAAAGTGGACTAGTGCAGGCTCCTTCTATCATGTGATGATGCCATCTCTTAATCAATATCCAACTGGTGCAAGGAGAAAAAATTGTTAAAGAGCATTCCTGTTTTTCAAACACATCCATTTCATTTATATTCTACCAGCTAAAATTCAGTCTTGTGCCTATTCTTAATTGAAAAGGAGTCTGGGAAACGCAACCTGCTGTTTACCTGGGACAAAAAGGAAATGGATTTTCACTGTCAGTTCATAGCATCCGCTAATTTTGTCAGCTTAAAACCTCTTACTTTTAAAGCCAAACATTCAATACAAAAATGTTAATTGGATTACAGAGAAATGTCGTCTTTGTTCACCCCATCTATTGTATCTGACAGTGGAGGCAAGGCAGAAGTGTATTTTGAGGGAGTATATAGTTATCTTCCATTACTTAAGCCTTAAGGTGAGGGATAAACACATATTCAAAAATTTCTAATTATAATCCCTTTTGGAACTTATTAATATTTTAAGCCTATGTTATTTCTAAGGATAAAAGTTAAACAATGGAATTAAAACACAATCAAAGTAACATTTTTATTTTAAAATAATTTAATGTGTTAGTGTATATCTTTAACCTAATATTCTAGTATGAACATACCAGTCCACATTCTTCCCTGGGCCTTCGCCCCCACACGTAATTTATATTTTCGTGAATGTTGATTCTATCAATTTCCCCCTTACCACACTGTGGTCTTCACGACAGAATTCGTCTCCTTGATATGCAGCAATCGGGACTACCTGCCGTTTCTCAGCTGTGGTTGTACTTCGACTTGCAGAGACATAATAAAAATTTTTTAAACTTCATACCCATATTTTTTTCTAGTGATGCTCATTGGTGTTCATTGAAACGTCTCCCATGTTCACTGCTGCTTGTTATAAACAGTATTTTGTTCCATTTGGTCTTCGTCCAGAACTCTTCAGAAACACTGAGTCCTATTCTAGCACCTTACTCATGACCAAGCTCTCTGGTCCCACCATACAACCATTTTCCTTTAAATTGCTTCCTCTTACACTTAAAACTTGCTCTCACCATCTTTTATGCTGGCTGTAGAACCACCTTCTTCTAAAAAGGTAAACCTCGCTTATCTTCCGCAAGGATTCTTTTGCAGACCAGTGTGTCACCAGATACCTTCAGATGAGCACTTTCTTCTTTTGAACTTTATCTGGGATATGCAAGCCATTCTTTATCTGTGCAGACAGGGATTCGGGGAGAAGCTGTTCGATCACTTGCATGGCCAGAGCGACAGAAAATTGTTTTGGTGGATATATCAATTATCTTGCACCTAGCTTTTTCGGATTGCTCATTTTGTCTTTTAGAATTTGAGTTCTACAAAGATCACATCCCAGTAAAAAGGCTCAGTATTTGCCTGTTCAAGGCTACTTTTACAAGTAATTATAATTTGCTATAAAGAGAGGTCTAAAAAGCTCTTGACTGCAGTTTAAGCTAATTTTATTAATGATCTGCTGTTATTTACAAACTTCTCAGCCTTGTGAATGAACACTAACCTTTGTTTTATGTGAAACATGATTGGAGTAATTTCAACTGTAGCTACTTCTCTCATTTTGGATTAAAATCTCACACCGGAGACTGAGCTGCATGAAATTATTCCAATGACATGTGACAGACCAGCTGGCAGAGGATCTGGCCCTGTGGCAGGAACCGAATGAACACCCCCAAAACCTCTTGTGCGAAGCTGACGCAATGACAGTGCTCACGTGAATTCAGGTCTGCTTCCCTTCATAGCTGGATTCTGGGGAAAAGAATTTCTTTACAATAATCTCTAAAACGTAAAACGCAGGGTTTTGCAGACTGCTTGGTGCATTTCTGGTGTTTCACTTAAATAAAGTAGAAGAAAAAATCTACAGTGCTTTAGTCCTTTGGTTTTATTTTCTGGGATTAAAAAAAAGTATAGGCATAAATGTTTTTTACATGATCCTCTTGAAGATATCCTTTAAAATAATTTATAAAATGGCTTAATTCACATCTCTTGATTATCAGAACCCATCAATGTCACTGTCAGCCTTGATTAATTGGTTGGAAATTTCAGAGCAAAAGTAACTCATGAATCTTTTCCCAATCCCTGAGAATTGTAATCATCACAGAACTATTTTGTCCCTTTCATCAGAAATCTCTGGAGAGTAGATGTGTTCGTTCGCTGTTAATAGGATAAGGAGCGGTGTCATAGAGGGTTAATCCGTGTAAACTGGTTTCCACTCGTAAAGAAATTTTCTGGAACAGAAAAGAAAATCATACATAGAAGTTTGTTCTTTCACAACAGATCACATCTTCAATATGTACTGAAGAATATCTTTTGGGATCGGGAATGCAAATCAATTCTAACGAGTGACAAGAATGAGACAGCTGTTGTACCGCCAAAGGTACCATCTGCAGTACTAGTAGACCTGGGAAAACCAAGCTTCTCTAGTCAGAAGTTGCTCATTTATCTTTCGTTTCTATGAAGAATCAGTAAAACTAAGTGTTGGGGATGGCCAATGCACATGTAGGCAGTGTTGATAAAAATTCTAAGAAAGGATTTCTGCAAATGTGATTGTTTTACGACCCCATTTCCAAAGCTGAGTCTTGCTAGTAATACACTACTTCTGCAACCACAGAAACAATTCATCTGAGAGGTTCCTCTTCTGGCATCACTGTTTAGAACGTTATTTTTGGGGGTGTAGACTTGCCTTTACAAAGTTCTCGTATTCCACCTGAAGGAAGTTAGACCACATAAATCTAGTTCTGAGTTTTCTTACCTGAAAATCACGGACATAGGTCAGGAAAAAACCAAAGAAGGAAAATGACATAGACCATTCTGCTGCAGTGGTGATCATATGAAGCACATAGCCCTTGAGTGGCAATGAAAAAAAGAACAGTCCTGTGAAATTCCATTCAAACGGTCTACAATTTCTCTCAAATAAAAAACCCGCCCCAGCTGGTGTGGCTCAGTGGACTGAGCTCCAGCCTGCGAACCAAAGAGTCACTGGTTCGATTACCAGTCAGGACACATGCCCGGGTTGCATGCCAAATCCCCAGTAGGGGTACGCGAGAGGCAACCACACACTGATGTTTCTCTCCCTCTCGTTCTCCCTCCCTCCCCCTCTAAAATAAATAAAATCTTAAAAAAAAACAAACCCATAATACCCTTGATTTTTCTCAACGTATCTTGAGAATTAAAGGCAGACTTTAGGAAAGTCCCCCGAAATGATGTGACTAACACAGTTTCATCTAGAGCACGTAAAAGTTCCATTTGAGTAACTAGGACAGAACAGAACTCCTACTCACCAGTCAAGAAGTTACTGGCTTTCCCAGAGCCAGAGATTCATCCAAAACCAAACCAAAACAAAACAAGTAAACAAGGCTCCTGGTAAACCTAACTGTTCTTTTTAAAGCGTTAAATAACATATGGATCATACTTGAAAGAATCAAGTAAATTGTTTCAACCATTCATTTTCACAAACATGTCCTATTTAGGGCTGATTTTTATTCAAAATAACTTAAAATAAAATGCCACTGAGTGGTTTGTGAAAACATACACTCATTGTATTATCTATTTAGTATGTGCCTTCTCTTTTTTTCTCGGGATCAAAGATGCTCTCTCTGTTCAGGTATCCTACATACTATGCAACCCAAATGCAGAGTCCATAATAATGCACTTCCATATAATAAAAAGTGGGGAAAAACATTTTTTCAATTCAGAAAACGAGTATTCTAATAATAGAAGACCTCAGTTGGGTATGTGGTATACTATTACTGTATCCTTATTTTGAGGAGTCAATTTCTGACAAAACTCTGCCATCGCAATTCTTTTCATGTCTTGAAAACGTCCACAGACCACAAGTGGCAAGATATAAATAATTCTATATAAACTCTATCATGTATAGAAAATCTTAATAGATAACTGATTATTCACCTGAAAATGTTTCATTGTTAGTGATAAAATGAAAAACACACCAAAATTCATCTGTAATATAAAGTGAAGCTTTTTAGATTCTAAGCTCTTACCTTGTCCTTGGGGTTCCAGTGGAGCTTCTGTACTATATCTGTGCCAAAACTGCCACTGTACAAGAGCGACGAGCAAGTCAGCACTAGGGGAGAAGCCCGTCAAGGAAGGTTCTCAGACAAGAGCTGTAAGTTTAAATTAGACTCAACACAAAAATTGCTTTAGAGGCCCAAAGGGAGCACAGTCTCCCTCCCTAGAGCACGGCTGCACCTCTCCCTTCCCCCTCTCCTTCCCCCATGGACGTGCATCTCCTGAACTCCAAGGGTCCCCAGGAGACCTGCACCCAGGGAGCAGCGGACAGCAGCAGCCTGTCTCAGGCCAACCCTCTGTACTTGTCTCCAAGGCCCATTTTTCTGACTGTTCAGTGAGCGGACAGCAGCCCCGCCTAGGGTCTCCCTCCTGCTTGCTGCTTCTATCCTAAGCACTTCCTTGTTTCGCTGTCCCCAGCTTTACAAATATACTCTCAAAATAATAACAATAATCCAAAAGGATTGCTCATACATTTGTTCCCAGGGTCCAAGCCCACCTTGTTAGAGGCCTCACACTACACGGCAGTAGGGGAACTGAAACGTGCCCAGAGGCTCACTATGAGATGTTCCCACCGTGAGCCCCGCCCCGCTCCCTGATCCGGCACTTCCATCACAAGCTCCCGCTGCACAACTGTTCTCGGGGAAGGCACGACCTCACCCACAGCACCTGAGATGAGCACGAGTAAGCTAACATTAGCTTCGTTCCTAGCTCAGTTACTGAGGTCCTATGTAAAGTTTAAATTTCATCTCTCACATCCTTGAATTTAGGGTCGCTAACCCAAGAATCTCACTGTCCACAAAAGGACTGCTTACCCTTTGCCAACCGTGTTCACTTAAATTCTTTGATTCAACTCCCTTTCCCAGGCGGCCACACATTCAGCAAAGGATACTGCTAAACGCACTTACTCCGCACCAGATGACCAGCAGCAGTCGGACCCAGAAGATCTGTTTGCCGTGGATCTTGGGCTGCATTTGGTAGGAAAGGGCAGTCTGCACAAACATGTACAGCGAGCCCATGCCGAAGGTGAGCACGGCTCCGCAGATGTGCACCGTGAAGAAGGTGGTTTTCTGAGGGCGGCGAGGAGAAACAGGAAATGAAAGGAGCTGCATACACCCCGCCAGCGCAGGGCTTACGAGCCGGCGATTCCGCTAGATGATTCCTGAGTGGAAACCCTCTGCCGACTCTACTAACTCCCTCCCGGGGTCATTTTCCTTCATAACATTCCGCATAAACCTGTGGACTGCAGTCATTCAAATGATCTCATAGGCCGCGACTAAAACTACGATAGCCATTATTCATCCATTTAATAGGTTTCAATTTCCAGGTGCCACTTGTATGTCAAGCACTGTTTAGTATTCCGGTATATAAGTGAAAAAAACAAACAAAAATATGGCCCTCGGGGTTTACATTCAAGTGAAGCAGTGTGAACAATAAATAATAAACTTTAGAAATAGGTAAGTTCCACAGTGTGTTAGATGCTGACACGGGCGAGAAAAAAAGGAGTGCAAGGCGGAGAAGGTTAGGGTGGTCGGGAACACTGGTGTAGAAAGGCTCGATTCAAATCTAAATACAATTTAAAGAATCAAGAAATTAAAACGTTCCCACTTGGCTCGTTTGACTGATTTTCAAAATTACGCAACAAGGGATTATGACAAATTGTAGTTTTTTTCCTCCTTTACCCCACTCTTCTTATCAGTAAGCATTTACATGTTCCTTTTTACTGTAACACCCACTGCTTAAAACGTGATGGCCGTCGCTCTCTAAAAAGCCTACAGTCAAAAGCCTTCCCTGAAGCCACTCTGTCTGATCAGACGCCGCGTGCGGTCCCCTTGGTGGGGAGGGCACGCAGCGCAGCCTGGTGCCTGGCACACGGGGTCTGACTCGGGGAACAGAGAGAGGCCGGGCTCGGTCGCCTCACTCTGTAATCGAGCTGCTAACCCACAAACACAGAGTCCATTTTCACAGCTGCAGACATAGACAGTTTCTAGTACGAAGAAGTAAAGTACAACAATTTATTTGCAAAAGGCATTAGTTTCCTTTTGGAGAGAGAAAGGGAGATTCCGATATGGTTGTGGGTGTTAAAGCGGGCAGTCAGTTATGAGCACTAAGGAGAGAAAAAAACTCAGTGTCATTACCACTCTGTGTAACAACAATAACATTCAGCATCCGTAAACTGTAATATAAAATGCTAGTATTTTCCTTGTTCAGAATTATGTAGATTTATCTATACAAAAAAGCTAGAAAACATAGGCAAAAGGGAAATTAATTATTTTAGGGCTAAGAACAGAAAAATGGGTAAATCTTTCCTGTTGGGAAGCGCCCTGCCTGGTTTCAGAAGCTGTAACCCCTCGTGGCTAAGGCTGAGTGAGAGACCTTGGGACCCTAAGCCACTAAGGAGACAAAGCTTATCTCCCTGGCAGGGGGGCTGCCTCTGCCCCCTTTACTTCACCCTGCCTGGCCCCCAGGGCAGATGACTGGTTAGCCAATGATGGGTAAGATTCCTCAAGGGAGGGATGACCTAAGACAGGCAAGGTCAAGAAGGAGCCCTCAGGGAAAGACTTGGGGGGCTACAGAAAAAAAGGGTGATGGACCCTCGCCCCTCAGCTTTGACACAGCCTGAGTCCTCATTCTGTCTGTAAGAAGTCTAATCTCTTGGCTGCCTTACTTCCCCTGCCTGACTTAAGCCTGAAACAATGCCGGAGGAGTGCACAGCCCTGGGCAGAAATGGGCAGTTCCCCTGGGCGATCAGGCCTAAGAAAGAATGCATAAAATCCTGTGAAACCTGCTTTGCTAAGAATGCCCTCAATTTTCTGATAAGGGTCCAAGCATGAAATGAGTTTGTTTCCCAAAGTTTTATGGCCCTTTAGCTATCTGACCCTGACTGAGAATAAGCCCTCAGAGTTCTTTGAATGTTATCTCTTGTTTGATCCTTACTGCCTGACACTGATGAATGAAGACCTTCCTGGAGGTAACGCTCCCAGAAAAGCAATAGAAGCCTGTCCAGGCAAGGGTCGGGGTACCCTCTCACTCAGAGCATGGCCATGCCCTTTTTCTCCACAGGACCTCTGCAGCCCGTGTGAATTTGTTTGTCCCATCTACAACACCGTGGACACCACTGGTCGGAGTCCACATCATTTTCCCCTTGAAAATATTCCCACATGTACTGACGAAGCTCAACACAGATACAGTCCGTTAGATGCCCGCTGTGATCCCACACAGCCCTGTGAACCAAACCCTGCGGATTAAAAAGCAAAGATAAAGAATTTGTCTTTTTACTACCGTAAATGCTCTACCGAGAGCATTTACTACTACATTTTTCTTATTAGAATAGAGGTATATAAAACTGCTTTGTGGTGTTTTGTTACATGGTAGCTCTAGGAAACTAATATAAACTTCTGCCTCTTTATCCCTCCTTATCCCTTGAGGATAATTTCCTAGGAAGAGAAAAGTTCCTCTAAGTAGGCACTGAGTACACTTACCATGTATTTGTTTTGCTGATTACTATTATACATACTTGTCTTCAAAGAAATTAAATTTGTATTTTTAAGTCAGATTTTTCAAATGCTGTATTATAATTATTAGGTCACTTTAAATGCAGGTAACTAGTTACAGCAGGAGACTTTTTCATTCATTCGCTTAGTCCCTCTGGCCTGTCTCAGTAAGTTAGTGACTAAATATTTACTGAGAGCATGTTTGTACTACGTTTTAAGTTAGGAGCTGAATATATAATGGCGGAAAAAACCACTGTGCCCGTAATTAATGGAGAAATACAGTGGAGTAAAATTTTTAAAAACGAAACTTATAGAACACAGATACAAAGTTAGACTGTAATAAGTACTACGAAGAATTAATTTCCGTTTGGAGAACACAAAGAGAGAAAACTGGAGCTACACAGCAGCAAGTCCACCAACAGAAAAGACTTCCCTGGGGAGAAGTCTGCACGGCACCGAGATCTGAGGGTGCCTGGATCAGTTTGGGCTCAGGGTGGTGGCAGGTCCAGCAGCAGAGACAACACAGGAAATGGAGCTCAGTAAACCTGCCTTATTGAAGGCACAAAGACATTCCCCTTACTGACGTCTCCGTTGTATGTACATTGTAGGTACACTGTATGTACATTGTATTGTATGTACATTGGAGACGTCAGTAAGGGGAATGATGCAGAATGAGGCTGTCCCCTGCTCAAAATTCTACAGGTCTAAAGTTACATGAAAAGAGATACAATCGAGAGAGAGAAGTAATGTGATAAACTGCCAAACTGCTTCATTTACTCAAAGACCTTATGTGAGCAGGCTGCTGTCTACCTCTCCAACCCCATTCTGAGTCGTTTGCCTTCTTAACGTCTGCGCTGTGCGTGTGCTGGATGCGTGTGTGTATGAAACAGACCTCCATTAAGAATCCCATTAAGACGCTGGGACTCTGGGCTTTGTTACAGCAGCAAGCACGACCCTGATATCCACCTGCATTATACTTACAGAGATTCCCAGTGTTAGCCATTACTAAGGCTCAAAAGTAGGAAAAGACCCATCAGACATTATCGGAATGGAGAACTTTAAATGAGAGAGACATGATATGCCTCTAATATACATATCTGTATCATGTGTGCTTTTATGTCTGACTAGTCATCAGATGTCTGACTAGGTTATCAAATATCTAAATGGAAACTTTAAAGATGTAGAGAGATCAATCAAAAAGCACCACGGGCCCAGCAAACAAGTGCTAGTACCAAAGACTTACCTGAAAGAACCCTGGTAGAAGTAAATATGGAGAGTTTGCGAATATTTGGTGAAGGCTGATTGCTACTTTAACATTAGAGTTCCCGAGAAAAAGCTGAAAGACCTACAGACCCTTCCTTCCTTTGCTTCCTCACCTGAGGGCTGGGTACCTGGAATGCAGGCGAAAGATGGTAACATCTGACCCAGGATAGAAAACATGTAAAGGCGTGCCCCTCACCAGGCATATTTTTTTAAAAAGCTTAAATCTGTAATTGTGTCACTTAGATCTGTATCGATTCTCTCTGGTCTTGAAGTAATCTCCAACTAAGTAGTAATAAAGAGTCTAATAAGTAGAGCTCTGTAGATCCTTAAAAAGATAGAATGTATTTGGAGAGACATTATTGAGGAAGGATTTTCTAATCATGAAGGTAGTTATTTCTAAAAGGGTTGAATAATTTCAAAGCAGTGAATTCTGTTTTGTTAAGAAAAAGAAACAGTATCAGCATGTAACCGAATGCTTAGGTTTTAGGTACTTCCGGAAAATAGGCTGGGTCACACCACCAACCTGAAAGTTTGCCACAAGAGAGAGTCCCACACAACTCATCAGTCCAAGGACAAGGCCAGCCTTGTTTAACCTGAGGACACACTTCCCTTCGGGGCTCAGGGCATGAACTTGCTTGTAACGAACGTAAATGGTAGCAACACCTGGGAAGAGAGAATCCAAAAAACAAGGGTTAATAAATAACCAAGAAATAAAGTTGCCAATAAATAGTTCACAAGGTCACTGCTATCCAGGAGCATAGATTTTCCTTTTAAGTTTAATCTGAGAGATAACCAACCCCCCCCCCCCCCCCAATAAGAGAAAGCTGTAGATTTTAAAGAAAATTTAAGCCTGCATTATAAAACTACTGACATTTCTGTGGAACTGAGCAAGTGATTGCTCCGGGAGTCGGGGGGTGGGGGTGGTTTAATATTTACTAATATTTAGGATAAAATTTAAGATGCAAGTTTGGTGTTTTCTGAAAATCTCTAGTGGTAAGTGTTATATGAAACAAAATATTCGTATGTTCAATGTTAAAGTCTAAAGTAATTAGTTCTAGAATATGGATAAAATGCACACAGGCGAAAACCACAAGATTATTTGCCTCAGTCTCATTTCATTTCATTTCAAAATCCTACAACTTGCCTCAAGCAGATGTAGCAATTCCACAGAAATAAAAACACTTTACCCGCTTTATTAGTCAAAAAAGGGCCAACTCAAACTTTCCATTGCAAAAATATTACCAAAGAACTCAAAAGTATAGAAAATGTAGCTTTTGTAGACATTTAAAAAACTTTAGTGATAAGCTGAATTTCTGTACATTGAATCATTTACTTGACTTTAATTTTTGACTTTGTACAAAAGAATGCAAATATTTAAAACAATCACAACTGGTGGGAAAAAAACAATGTTTTTGTAAACCACTAATAAAAATTTGGTTCAAAAAATAAGTAATCAATAGGAACGTAAAATACTGTAGAATTCCACCCCTGTGGCATTAGGATATCACTCAAAAATCAAAATCGGTTCCACTGCCGTTCTCCAACTTCTGAATGCTTCACCCCAAAGGAACTGCGGGGGGTTAGCTGTGGTCAGTGTGTGTGCAGCTCTGACCTCTCCTGGCTGCTTAAGAAATCGACGTAAGGCCCTAAGGCCCCGAGGAATACTTGGTTGCCCTTTGCAACTGTATTTGAATGAGTAGTCAAATAGTCCTACCGTTTTTTTTAAAGATTTATTTCCATAATTTGGCATTTCTAGAAATTGATTTTCTTTTAAAAGGAACATGTCTATAACTGATAATTTAGTGATAACATTCTCTCAGGTGTAGTAACTAAGAAGTAAAACAAAACAAAACAAAAAGAAGTAAAACAAGTAACACAATACTGTCTAAAGGTGAAAAGGGGCAGTTCAGCTTTAAGTTTCAGTGGTTAAAACCACTGTCACACTTACATAAAACGGCGGCAAAATTCAACATTGCCCCGAACAAGCATTTTTCTGGAGCGACTGTACCAGTGTCACTGAAAGAAAAAAAAAAGGGAGGTATGTGGCTTTCTTCTGAGGGATAAGAAATAACTGCGGTTACTTCAAGTCCTTTATCTTTTTATAAACCCGCGTTCACCTCTTATAATTTCATATGGAACATGACAATGAGCTCACAATATTTGCCTCATTTACTTTTTTCTATCACTTAAGATTATTTTTTTCACGTAGTAGGAATCAATGTAAACTGACAAAAAGCCATCCTGAGCATGTTAAGAATGTGTCACTGACTCACATCAGTCAGGCAGGCGTTCATCTGTCTTTCCCGAATATTCTCTAAACGTCACATGTCATTTCACAACTTGGTCTTTTGTTATCTGTTGTTGACTCTGCCTATAACTCAATTAACATCTAATTGTTTCCTAATTAAAAAAATATTTATCAGGCACCCACCATGTGTCACACGGCATTCTAGGGACAGGAATGCAGTGGTAAGTACAGGAGACAATGCCCTTGGCCTCCTGGGGCTTCTACTGAAGACCAGTGTGGAGCCCTCACTTCCCTGTGGCCTTGACCACTCCTCCAGCAGAACGCTGACTCACACAGCATTCTGCCCAGACCTGTATTGAAACCAGCTATTACAATGCATCGCAACGCCTGTCTTTCAGGGCAGTGCAGTGTACACTGGTGGTCCCCAAAACTGGACCCTTTCGGCCCCAGGGTCCAGTTTTGTAGAAGATGTGGGGGGGGGTGGGGGGAACACAACAGGAGGTAGAGCTTATGCCAACTGTGGATGGATGAGGGGAGCTCAGGTGAGCCTGGCTTGCTATCCCACTGGGGGGTGGGCAGGATGAGGTGACCCGGGAGAGACCTCAGAGGACCCATCCGAGGCCCAGAGGCTGGGACCCCTGGTGTACACAGATCCAAACTTTAACAGCCCACCATCTGCTAACAGTGGAGCCCTGGGTGTGTTCCTGTATCTTCCTGAGACTATCTGCCGACTGGAGCTATCAGCCTCCTCCCAGCCTCACTGAGCGGACAGAACTGAAACCGCTGTCAGGCAGTGCAGCGTCCACCAGAGCAGCAGGCACACACAGCATGTGAGCGCCTTTGCCTTCCCTCAAACTGCTGTGAAGCCTTGAGAGGCAAAGTCTTTGGCCTTGAACTGAAATGCTGCAGGAAGGAGACATTAAGGAACTCAACTGAGACACTGTAATAAGAATAAAAAAAGAACGTAGTCATTTCCGGTAAGGAAGGCATCAGGAAAATTTGGTGAACACCTGGACTATGTTCAAGAAAAGTAAAGTATCAAATATGGATTCAGTAACGTATCAAACATGAATTTGAAGGCCTACTCTACAAAGTATCATCAGATACAAAAGATTCTGTTACTCTTTGATCATGTTCAGCGAGTGGGGATTTTGGGGGTTTTTTGTTATGTTGAAACCTCCACCTTTCAACTTTTCAAGAATAACGTATGCGTACTACTCCTATCAGAAAAACAGCGCAATTTTAGGAGTTGCACTCCAAATGATGTTCTTGTTTTGGATTAGCCAAAAAGAAAACAAAAGCACGCATTTCCAAGGGGGCTGGCTAGGCGGCTCATTCCCTGGCTCCGGAACACGGATATAAACTGGCTTGCAAATGAGAACAGCGTGCCCACCACTGCCTCAGCACAGCCCTCCACCCCACAGTCAGCACGCGCTTTTGATCACACATCATAAAAAAGTCTGATCACGTAACTTCAAAATACATGTATTATTATACATGTATTAAGTTAAATACTTTGAGATTTAAAAAATACACAAAGTTCTACTAATTTCATCTTGTACCCCATGGGCCAGTGTCGCGCACCCACCAGGGCACCCCCCACTCGAACCTGGGGGACGCTGGAAGCCAACTTGCAGAATTGTCTTGGAAGTGAAATTTACTTTTGGTTATGTCCTTGGCAGCTGTAACAAACCTTTTAGTTAGGGTTTATGAACTGAAAGGAACTAGCTTAACTTAATCATTTTTCAGGTGAAGGAAATGAGCTTAACAGAGCTCAAAATAAGTACCACTGAATTTAAATACGTTATAATGTTGGCGCAAGAACCTAGGGTAATAATACTAAGTTCACTCGCAGAAAAAAAGACAGGGACAGGAAAGGACGCGTCTAGGGGACTATTGGTCAGGAAATCACATGCAGTACCAGCAGAGAACTGAAACTGAAGAACTCAAAGGGCCTCTCAAGTTATTTAAAACTCTTTAAAGTGAAAGCAGACAAGGTTTTGAAGGGGAAATAAAAACGCAGGACTCTCACGAACCTTCTCTATGTATCTTCTCTTGGAGTTACTGAAGAATGACCTGGCGCTTTAAGCTACGTGCTCTCTGGCAGGGTAGTAAACACTGGTGATTATGTATCAAATGACCCCTAGAATTGGAACCTTAAATGAAAAATATCCTTGGGCTTAGTACCTCTTCCCCAAGGGCACCCCACATTCCCCGTGTCACACTACACCTCTGTGGGAACAAGTGTGACGGGAATACCCTGGTCTCTTCCTGACATTCATGAAAAACGGGTTTGCCCGTTGGTGTCTCATCCTTTAAAAGTTTACGGTTTTGTGTATTGGAAAGGTATTCTTTCAGAAGGTAAACAAATGAATGAAACAACTCCAACAATACCGAAACAGGCCAGAAACTCTGGAAGGAAACCTGCCAAACCACTGACCGCTGGTGTGGGGGCAGGAACTTGAGGGAGATGGGGAGAGGGAGGCTGACTGTTCGTTTTACCATCACGCTGGAAGGGTTTCAAATTCGTTATGATAAACACATACAGCCTTTATAGTTGGGGGAAAGAGGTTACGGACACATGTGAAACTGAGGACCTATCCTTACTAGTCATTTTGAAATTTCGAAAATGTTGCCAACAAATTTTGATGCCTAACACGCCAGCAGGATCTAGGCCACACGTCCTAAAAACTAGAGCATCTAGAGTCAAACCCGGCGGTGAGATTGAATCTTGGCTCCATCCCTCACTGAGTCGGCTGTCCTCGGACAAACCACCGAACCTTCCTGGACCTCATTTCCTCAAGTGGGGGTAACAGTTTCTACCACAAAGGATGGCTGTAAGGACTCAATTCCTTGAGACCGAAGAATGCTTAGAACATTACCTTGTACACAGTAAGCAGACCCATAAATGTTCGTCATTACTATTATCTTTTAGTGTTATTGTTGTTATCTGCAGCATTGTTTACACTTTAAGGCGAAGTCACTCCAATTCTATCTGCCGAGACAATTACAAATACTTGTTTGGAGGACAAGGCACGGAAGTGTCCCAACTCACTAAGCAATTCCCCAACTGAATCTTAGCCCTCTCTCCACATTTCTCCAGCACCCAGGAAGAGCCAAAGGCACCCCCTTATTACATCCCTCTTATCGCTGCAATGCCAGACACAAAATCTGCATTTTAAAATGCTAACGTTACACCTCGGCTTCAATGCGGACCGTGAACAAGACACACACGTTCCCCCGCACAGTACGTGCCGCTGACCTGATGTAAGGCAAAGCAGGGTCGACGTGGTGGAGAGTGACGGCGGTGATGTACGAGAAGATGAAAGCAGCAGCCGTCCAAATCACGAGGGCTGAAGGGAGGAAACTGAGGCCTTGCTGAAACCACCACATCTCAAACAGGTCTTCTGAAGTAGAAAAAACAGATCAGACACGATTATTCACGAGCGTTTCATCTCTTAGCCACCCACTCCCCCAACCTTGGACTGAGCACCCTTGAGCTGTTCCCTTTCTGAAATCGTCCCCCCCCACACATCTCCGAACACTGGCTCTCCTTCAACTTCTCAGTAAATGAAACCAAGATTCACCCACTTGCCACGTCCAGAAACCTCTCTCCCATCCTTCCACACAAAATCAAGTACCAAGTACTGTTTATTCCTCCTAAATGTCCTTAAAATCCACCTCTTCTCTCCATCTTCACTGCCGCTACCCTACCTGAACTACCACCATTTCTTGGCCAGCTCGTTATTGTTACCTACTAAACGGTCCTCTTCCAGACTGGGCCACAACCAATCTGGACGGCACCCTCAAACCAGAATGCTCCTTCTAGTTCTAAAATACCAACCCGACCCCCTTCTTCTCCCATGAAGAATCCTTCAGTGCTTCCCCTATCTCCTTTTAAAGGTTTTTTCCTCCTTAACGTGGTCTGGAAGGTCCCTGCACTGTCTGATCTCTACTTACCTTCTATATTCCTCTCTGGCCACTCTGTCTGCTCCCAATTCCTTGCTCATCATCATCACCATCACAAAAACAGACTTACCATGTGTCAGCAATGGTACTAAGCCCTTTGAATACACGATCTCATTTACTTCTCACAGCAGAATTATAGAGGTTAAGAGAACTGCCCAAGGTCATGGGGAAGTGGAGACAGGACTCAAACCCAGGCCGTTCCATTCCACCGCCACCTGCTAGTCTGGCTGGCCACAGCAGACTTCAGATCCCCAAACCGCAGTGCTCTCTCACACCTTCACGCAGACTGTGCTGCCTGGGCCAGCAGACTACAGTGCCGTCACCCCTCCCCGCCACTGCCACCAGGGAACTCCTGCACATTCTCAGGTCTCAACTCTTCGCCTTCAGTTGAGTGTCCCTGCTCTGTCTCCACGAGTACCCTTTACTCCCCCCTCCCCCAGGACACTCACAGCACTTAGCTGTTGCTTGCTTGTTTGGTTTTATCTTCCTCACTAAACTGTAAGTTCTGTGAGAGCAGGAACCAACTGTTTTGTTTGCCACTGTAGTTCCAGTTCCTCCACGAGGGGGAAGAGAGAGAGAGGGCCTACATACACCCAGACCACACATCACCGCTTTCTCCCTTCGTTCCGGACTGAGGATGTTGGTAAGTAGCAATGGGTCAGTAATGTGAATTAGAACACATAATTGTCTCTTCGGGCATGTCATTTTTTAAAATAAATATAGAAATACATTCAAATTGTAAGAGATTACTCGTAGGCACGTGAAAATAATTTCATGTGCGGAGGAGCATCTTCTCACAGTTTAATGGACTGAAATTTAGTATTTCCCATAAACTTTGTAAAGATACAACTCTTATCTCCACCCACCCTCCAGTGCGTTCGGCTTCCTCACCTCAGACTGACTTTCCAAACACTGAAACCTCAGCCGTTTCTGACTTGTACCCGTCATTTACTCCGATCAGCTGACTTGTTGCTAAACATGTATATTCAAATCTTGCCAAAGTAGTTTCTTTTCCTTTGCCCCTAAAGCCACCATTATAGGCTTGATTTGAATAATTCCAGTATGAATTATCATAATCTCCTTCCTGTTCTGTTTCCCTTGTCAGGCCCTAGCAGTCCATCAATTTTCTTAGCTATTTCGTTAATCACAACAATTCCCAGCTTCATTCCTATAGTGCTTTCCCCAGCGTAGGTTTTGGGGACAATAATTCTCAATTTCCATAAAGTTTGAAGTACAGTACTTCTAAAATCTTCCTCTCCTTTCATGTCTTTAAATGTTGTTTGAATTTGCTGCAGATCATTCAAATCGGAAATCCCTAGGAGTCTAGTACCCCATGTGCTGGTTCTGCCAGCCCTTGCGCGTGAGTTTGGTGGTTTTTGATGCCGAGCTCAGTCGAGAGAGTATCCGACAAGGCTGAGAATAAGGATGAATGACTCCAGGGAGGGTCCGTAAACATTTATTTTTGCCAGGTACTCTGGCACATGACCAGCCTGGGCCAACTTCAGTTTCTTGGCTTGCAGGTGTTTTCAGCCCCTGCCAATGTGAATCTTGGGTCTGAGTGAGGGCGGGCCCGGCAGCCTTGATATACCAGGGAGTTAGACTTGAAAGGGCAGGACCAATAAGAAGGTCACCAGGGCAGAAGGCCCTAGGTACCTAGCAGCAGGCAGAACTGGGAGGACAAGTATTGCAGGGTGGGACCTCACCTTTAGGGTGACCTTTCCTCCCCCAGCACATCGCTAGTCACGTGGCAGACCCCTTTAGAGGAGGAACAAGGGGGCTGGAGAAAAGCCTCATGGGACTCCCATTCAAGCCCCTGAATGACCAATTCCTTAAGCATTAAGTCCTCAAGACAATGTTTCTGGCCTGCATCGAATAGTCTTAGGAACAAAGCCTTGGGTCTGCTGACCGCAGAGACAGAGTTTTAGTCACACTAGCCCTAACGACTAGGCTTCTGAAGCAGCAAGGCCAGAAGGAGCACCACCATGGCTGACATCAGGACCAGCTGCATTGACAAATGATCCCCTGCCCTGGTGCTGACCAATCGGTGGAGACCAGGACCCTGAGACATACCTGGAAAGCTGATGAATATTCTATTGAGATCCTCCCCTGGGGCCTCCAGATAAAAGCCCTTAAGACAAAGGACCCAGCACACTAGCACCCTCCCTGGAGTACAGAGTTCCTATAGGCACCTCTCCTCACCCCCTCCTTTTCCCAGACAGCCTCTCCCACACGCCTCCCCTTCCCCTAGGCCCAGCACATGGGCCTTCTTCTAAGCCCCAAGGTTCCTTCTTTTGCCTCCATTACTTGTTTCCTGAGTCCATGCAGCCCAGCTGGCTCACTACTTCTACCCTTGTAACTTTCTGATTACACTTTCACTTGTACTTGAGTTCCTTGGCTCTGAAGTCTTTTCTTAGCTGAATTCAAGGACCGAGGTCTAACATGTGACGTCGTTAACAGTTTCTGTTCCAGGTGGTACCTTTATTCCCCTACCTGGTGGGAATGAATAAATTTCTTTGTGATCTTCCTTTGCCAAGATGGAGCTATTTTTTCCTAGCCTACCTTTCACTGATTTTTGTGTAGGCTTTTTGAGGGTTCTGGATAATGTTGCAGGAAGGGGCTTGCGCGAGGCCATGGGTTGTATGAGTTCAAGTAGAAATATTTACATTTTACTTGTTATGAAAAAGTCATCCTCTGAAACACCATTTACACAAACTACCCCAAGAATGGTGCCTCTAAAAACTGTACACCTGGGAGGTCGAAGGGGGTTGGTTTTATCTCTCTACCCTGGGTGGGGAGCAGGGGGAGCCTACCACCTATTCCCAATTGGGCTTCATTTCTGCTGTCAGGCAAATGCCCCCGAAGGACACACGCTGCTGGTTTACTACTCTGGTCTCAGCTGACTTTCTTACCCCTGGGGGTTTCCCTCTCTTTCCTGCAAGACCTGCTGTGCATTTCAAAGGCTAACACAATCTACCCAGCATTTCGGTGTTTTGGCAAAAGGGATTTTCAAAACATTTTGTCCATCCCACAGCTAGAAACCTGAACTCTTCCTCATTTAATCCTTTTTGCATGTCCAAATCCTTCCTGGTCTTCAGAATGGAGCTCCAATACCATCTTCCACCCACACCACCTTCCCTAATCCCTTCGCATCTGGAAATAACCACCAGAACAAGAGAACGCTGGATCTGCACATTCTGACAGCTCACTGTCCTCCACAGGATGCAAATGGAGGAGGGTGTCTTAAGTGGATAAAATCCTTAATGGGGACTCCACTTCTCTACCTAAGCGTAGCAGAGGGCCTCACCGAACAAATATTTTTTGAATGAACAAACTGCCAGAACCAAATCCTCTTAAACCCCCCAAAGGTTTTTGATGTTTGTTTTAGTAAACAGTATTATCATTTTTCCAGGTTACCCAGGTTCTAAGACCTCCAAGTAACCGTAGGTTCTCTCTTCCAAAGCCCCCACAGGCTGCCACTAAGAGGTGGTGATTCTACCTCCAGTCACCTGCAACCATTCTTCCTCCCAGTTCCCAGTGTAACCAGTCAAGTCAGAGTCTCCGTCCTCTCAGCTTAACTGCCTTCCTCCTTCCCCTCCATCCATTCTACATGCACTGAAGAATTAACCTCCCTGTAACGTTCCTCTGCTCAAAAGCTTGTTTTTATGAAATTGTATGAACTTGGGCAAGTTTCATTAAACTGCTTCTCTGAACCAGTTTCTCCTTTGAAAAACGGGCATAATATTATTGGCAAAGGCTGCACTGTCCAATGCAGTAGATACTAACTACACGTGGCTATTTAAATTAAAATTTTAATTGACTAAAATAAAGTAAAATTTAAAATTTCAGTAATCAAAAACACAAGTGTCTAGTGGTTATCATACAGGACAGCAAACTGAACATCGAGTACATTTCCCTGCTCATGGAAAAGTTCTATTGGACTGTGCTAGACAGTCATTGCTGAAATCGCACTGATATAGCACAAGAACTGAACACACTGCTGACCCAAATGTTAGCTTTCAGTATTAACTGTGAAATGTTCTAAAACGATACTCACTTCATGAGGCTCACTGAAGAACTAAATGAGATGATGTACGTAGTAGGTGATACGGATAACACGGTATCACAGGTGGTCAGTAGATGTTTGCTCCTCTTTTGGAATGTGAAAGATGAATTACCTGTTTCAGTATCAGTCTTCAAATCTGCCCAAACCTGCCCCTTGGTATATCCTGAAATCCACATACAAAGCAAATCAGAGGTTGTTTCAACTTTCAACTCACATGCTTTTAAAAATGTACAATTTCAAGTCAATGCACCGATGCTGTTTATGGGCAGAACACTATGCTGCAGCATTATTAGTAGGTTATTTTTCCTAGAGTTGATACTTGTGTGTTTTATAATGATGCTGTACCATCTAGAAAGTCTAGAACATCAATTCGCTAATCCTTTCTCATATTAGACACCTTTCCTTAACCTCAGAGAAGATAAAAGAAAAAAACTACTGAGTTTCCCCTATAGAAGGAAAAACAAAAATGAGGAAAGAATAATAGCTCATTATATAAGCAAGATAAAGCACTAACTATTCTTTGTGATCCAACTGAAAGAACATAGGTGTGAGATCAGATTTATGTAAGTGCAAATCCTAGCTTTATCATGTCCCAGTTCTATGATGATTTCAGGAAAGTTGCTTAGCTTCTCCGAGTTACAATATTCTGATTTGTAAAGTAGCCATCTCAAAGTTGTTCCTCAGAGTAGAACCAAGGAAACATAAATATAATAATCACAGCTGACATCAATTTTGCACAACCATAACCAGCCACAGGGATGGGGAAAAACACTTAATTCTGGGTATATATGAGTCATCTTGGGTTCCTATCTCCTTAGGTTTGGGGGGTTCTAGTCGTTCCAACTGACAATTTAGATGAGAAACGGGCTTGAAATGGTTGCCCAGTTTGCTAACCACATCTGAGAAATTTACGTGCACGGATTAGGTGAGCAAGAGAAGTATTGCTCTTGTATTTTCACTTTGGAAGGCCGGACGCAAGGCTGGCAAACTCCCAACCAAGCAAAATAAGAAGTTTAATGGTTAATAATTTAAGAAACCTTTTAAAATCCTTGCAAATATTCAGGCATAATCTTCACATGGCATGACAAATGTTTTACAAAATGTTCTGGCATCTCTCACCTATGTCCTCTGCTTTCTTTGATGGTCCATGAATCAGAATTGCAGTTACAATTTTTTAATTTCACAAATATTTAAATGCCACTGGTAATAAGATGAACTCTTTATGCTGTCTCCTCTAAGTGGTGGCTGCTAAGAAATGATAAGAAAGAAAACTCTGGATATTCCAAGAGAAGAAAGCCCCACTTCCTTTAGAGAAGGCCCGACGCACAGCAGAAAACCGTTCTGTTTCTAAACACTTAACTTGGCCTTCTGACAAATTAAATTTTCTTGTAATGCCTAAATCCTAGAGTCTAGAAGATTAAGCAAGTTTTTTTTAATAAGTTGGATCAAACATTACAGGGAACTGGGGGAGAATCTGATGATGCATTGCAAATTACAGAACTGCATTTGGGTACCGATTTATAATACTTGCAAGATGTGGAAAAAAATCCTTTCTGTGCTTTTCACATGCCTCTTTCAGTAAAGCACTGTGGTGCAAACAAAAGACTCGCCTTTACCTTTCGGTGTTGGGCTCACCCCTCCACCAGCCCCGCGACAGAACTGCGCTCAGGAGACTTAACTTCGTGTAAACACACACGGCACCTCAGATCTCGATCTCAAACCTTCCCCCCACCGTCCCACCGAGGAATCTGAGCCCACGAGTGACAACTGGAACGCGTCCTCAACCTCAGTTTTTGTGGGACTGGGGCAAAGGTTCTCCGTGACCACTTAAAACAAACAAAACCAGGAGACTGCATATTTAGACCGCTACCGTTTTCCGGAGGCGCGAAACTCTCGGACCAAAGCCAGGGCTTGGCTTTGCCCCGGGGCCGGGAAAAGATGCGGGAGGAGGAGCTTGGCAGGGCTCCGGCAGCGGGGATGGGGGAGGGGGCAAGACACCCAGAACAAGGACGGAAAGGAGAGGCGCGGAGAGCGGAGCCCAGCCTGCAAGCACCCCCGACCCCCGGGAACCCTGGAGCCCTGCCGCGGCCACCACCCGGTCCCTCTCCCGCGCCTCTCAGTGTTGTCTCTGGAAGCGGCAGAGCTGCCACAGACTCGCACGCCCCCCACGGGGGTGGGGGCCTCCAGGACGCGCCCACGCCTCCCGCCGGCCGGACCCTCCAGACCCTCTGACACACACCCCTAGAGAGGACTGGGGCCGCTCCCCACCCCCCTTTCGGCCTACCTTGGTGGGACGAGCCCGCCGGGGCTGACCGCTGGGCCCGGAGCTGCGGGCTGCTCGGAGACGGGGCGGGGCCCGGGGCGCGCGAGGCCGCAGGGAGGGCGGGCCGGGCGCGCTCCCCGCCGGGAGGAGCGCGCCCGCGCCGCCGAGCGCTCCGACCCTGAGTTCCTTTACGGCCATCGCGAAAGTGTCGTGAACGTGCTGCCGCCCATCAGAGTCACTCCGTCGGCTGGAGGCGGAGGTCTGAATTCTAGCGGCTTGCGGGTGAGGCTGCGGGGCTCGGTCTTGGGCAGAGAGCCGGGGTGTGCGTGTGTTGGGGGACACGGCTCTCAGGGGGGTGCAGAGGGGGCTGCGGGGCGAGGCGTCGGCATACAGCGGTGTGCGGACTCAAGCGAGGCGAACGCCGTCCTTCCTCCTGCTGGGTGGCCTCGCGCGCGGCGTCGTGGAGAGCGCGAGGGGCGAGCGCCCCTCCGGCCCGGGGAGAGACTTTGGGGCGGCCAGATGCCAGCGCGGGACCCCGGGGGCCGCTGCGGGAGTCGGAGCGGGCAGAGCCTCGGCGGGCCGGGGTTGGGCGGGCCGAGGGCTAGGGGCGCTGCCCGCGCGGAACCGACCTTGCCTGGCAGGTCCACACCATCCGGTGCCGGGGTGGCCTTCCCTTTGGAATGCGATGCTGGTGTTTCGTGGTTGGGCCGCGCGTCGCGGTCAGCAACTTCTCTCGAAATGTCAGTGTGTATTGACAAGCTCTGCGATCGCCAGCTGGAGTTTATTTGAGCACTGTTCTTGGAAGGAGAGAGGGCTGGAGGGTGGCCGGCGTTAGTCCGTGTTCCAGGAGCTCGGGATGAATGGGACCTTTACATTTAGCCGCGTTTGACTTGTTTTCTCCGACTCGGTGCTTGCCGTTTTTGTGTCATTTTTGCTTTTTTGTGTCATTGAAATCTCTTCATTAGTGAACCCATATTAAGATAGTAAGCAAATTTAGAGTTATCTTTCATCGTATATTAGTGCCTTGTCTCGTGTGTGGACGAAGATACTCAGCTCCTGCTCTAGAACTAGTAGGGACGTGTTCGGTGTGCGTGTTGGATTGGCAGCAGCACGAGTTAGACCGCGGTGAGAGCATTTCGAGCGCTACTACTGTAGAACCGTTGGCGGTCGCATAAAATTCCAGAGACTGAGACTCTAAAGGCATTTGGCTGCATGTTTGTTCTGTGCTGAGAAAAATTAGTCAAAGCCCCTCAATGCAACTCGTCTTTACACTCCTTCCATTTAAGGAATAAGCCGGATAAATCTGCCTCTGGTATTAACCTGTCCCGACAGAGGCATCTTTATTTGTTGTCTGGTTAATAAATAATTGAATATTTACAACCATGGTTTTATAAATGTACTCTCCTTTCCCACACCCAGTTTCTCAAAGTTTGCATTGAAAACACTATGAAATGTTTGATATAGAACTCTAAACTTTTTTTTATAACTCCAATTACATTTTACTGCATTGTCGGTTTGTTTTCCAGGCAGCAGTAAGTAGTTCCTGAAGCTGGCTCCAAGTGCCTGCGATGTTCTTTCCGGGGGGCACGCTGGGCTGCCTCTTTTTTTTTTTTTTTTTAGTGGAATATAAAAATAATCTACAAAATGCTAGGCTGTTTGCTTTTTTTTTCTTTTACTGGAGGAAGTTGTTTCCTATTTTTAAGGAATGCGAGATTTCACTTTGGCAAAACAGTAGATCTAAATTGTTTTACACAGTACTGTTTTTGCTTCCAAGTCTCCTGAAAAGGCTTTTGTTTTTGCTGGCTTGTTTGTGTATCACTTGTGAAATAATGCTGAATGTAATCCTGTGGTCCTACTGGTTTTCTTTCTTTTTGTTGTACTTTGCTTTCTGTAATGTGCTCGGCCGCGCAGAGTGTTGGCCATTAGTGTTTTCCTTTAGCAGTGCTGGGAAGGTGGCGGAGAGCTGTGTAGTCACCAGTGTCTGAAAGGGTTGCGAGCATACTGCTGAATCAGTGCAGCTCAAAGTTGGCACACCCAGGCACGGGGAGCTCTGGAATCTCCCACTACAGGTTGGATATTGTGTAAGCTCGCTGACGTTTCGCTGAGCCGTGGAGATTCCTTTTTTAGTGTGATACCTGTCAGATGCTCCCCAGGTCTGAACGCGGGAGTAATGCAGGCCGCATGCCATTAGCCTCAGTCGCTATGAGGACAGATGTTTTGCATCACTGACTTAAAGTCCACAAATTGTGTGTGGCTTCAGTGAAGATGTTCATAAAATAGCTCTGGTTATATTTGTATACCGTGGTTGGACTTTTCACATAAGAGTCTTCATGCCTACACGAAGAAAAATTTTTGTCAGGGCCTATGTCCCCCTCTCTGGATTCCCACAAAAGCATGTTATAACTTAGGAGTTCACAAGACGCCTGCCCGCCTCAACCCCCTTGGAGTTTCTTGTGGGCATGGATGGCATATTTCAGTCTTTCTGTTTCCTCAGGGTCTGGAACAACTAAGTGATCATTAAATACTAGATGAATCATATTGTTCATTGTTTCCACAAATGAGAACTAATTAACTACTTCGTGTTAGGTATGCTCTGAGCTCCTGGGTAAAGGACGTTAGACAGGCATGGCCCCTGCACTCACGCACCTTACAGAACAGGTGGGGAAAGACCAAGCCATCCCCAGTAAGAAACAACAACCAGAACAATTTAGAACATGTTTAGTGCTGCGAAAGGAGAGTTGAACTATAGCCAGGTTATAACAGAGGAGGGGCATTTGCTGATGACAAACAGAAAGATTATAGTAGCAATAGGACTGTGATCAGTAATAATTGGAAACGAAATTCCAGGTGATGGAAGTTTTTTGCTTTAAAACATTTGCTTTTACTATTGACGATTTATGAAAACATATCCTCAGTTAACAAATAGGCTGTGCTACAGATCACAGATTTTATAAGCTCGTTGATGGCTGCCATACATCAGAATAGAAGCTCCTTGCTGTAGTTCTCTACACCTCCGCGTTGTCCCGCTTTTCCATCCTCACTTTATTCCACTCTTCACCTGGCTGACCACTCTTCAGTCCTGCTGACCTCAAAGGCCCCTGGACAAGATAAGCTTTTTCTTGCCTCAGGTCCTGTTCCCTTTGCAGGGATGATGTCTCCTGCCCTTGGAATGGCTAGCTCCTTTTCCCCCTCTGAATTTGGTGTAAGTGCTGCCTCTTCCTGTACTTCAACCACCCTCACCTGTTTTCTGGCTCCATGCTTTGTTTTCCTCATAGCACCCATCATAATGTGTAACGTTATTTGCCGGTTTACCTTGAGTTATTTTCCCCTTGGACATAGGAGCTAGGACTGTGTCTCTCTAGTTTACTGCACTCACATATTGGCTGAATGCATTTGGAACTTGGAATCCATTTTCTCATGAAAACATGACTGGTGGCTAGGTTTCTAGGCTAGCCGGCAATAGTTTTACTTTATATATATTTTTTAAGTTCCTTATTGTGTGACAAGAAAATGACATTTTCCTCCTCATCCTCTTGGGCATAGGCCTGGCTTAGGTAAAAATCCTAAGTGGCTAAAAAAATTTTTTTTGTAATATCTGAACCTCTTTTCCATATTTCCAGGCCACTTCCTTGTGTCCGGTCTCTCCAGGTACTCCGATCACCCTCTTGTCATCTGCCGCGTGCCCCGCTCTCGTGAAATACGCATGCTTTTCCTGTGCTAAAATCCAGGAGCTCCTATTTTTTCCTGAGATGATTTTCAAGTCAACAGCCTGTGGATTTCGGGTGTAATGGGAGGAAAGGAAGAGTGGAGATGCACCGTGGCAGCTCTCCCCCTCTCCGTCTGTTTTGAAAGCAAAGTGTATCAGTGGCTCCATGTATCTGAACGTATATTTGCAATCTTGTTGCTAATAGTTTCACAGAGACAGTCTTGCCAAATTGAAATGTTCAAACACTTACTGGCTTTTTTTTTTTTTTTCATGTGTGAATTAGACAGTGGCTAGATCTAAAAAGGTTTGTCAAAATGTAGATTTTTTTCCAAAAGAGAAATAGAAGGTTAAAAAAAAAATCTAGGTCAGCAGGGAAAACACTCAGAAGGAAAGTATCAGTTTATCGTACAGTCTTGCCAAATGCTCAAACTTAAAACCATTAGGATCAGTTGCTGGTAGCTGTTAGTGCCAAAAGCAAGCTAGCACCGACAATATGTCACCTTAAAAATAAAAAATAAGGGAAGGGAGTACTGTTATGGTCATAAAATATTAATTAGGTTGGCTAAACTTTTTATTCCCTCTTTAAGTGGAATTCCATAAGAGCTGGTTTTAGCTTATCAGATATGAAATTGCACTATTCGGTTTGAATAGAGACTCTGGCTTTACTACAAAGCTGAGTATTGTGTTGGTTATCAGCCTGGCATTTGGTCTAAAGTGATCCTGGTTTATGACTGGTTGTTTGACATTACATAAATATTGCTTAAAGACAGTTTTAATCAATTGGTTTGTGGTGCATGTGGACTTAAACGTCCAAACCTATAGAGAATTTTGATGAGTTTCTTTGAGCCAAACTGACGACAGTTGCAGGAAGCAAAATCTCAGTGGCTTGAGAAAGTGTTCCGGAGAACGGCAGCTGTGCAGCTTATTTTATGCATCAGAATCAAAGGAGGGGGTGTAGGGAGGTGTTACATGAAATTCATTGGTGGTAGATTTGGGAGGCGGGAGAAAACAAAGCTGGGAAATCGCTGAGATTGGATAAAGAGTGAACAGAGACACATATTTACTTCTTTTAACGTTGGTGGGTGCAGGGTGGTTAACAATTAACATTTACAGCACTTGGAGATGGTGTTGGGGGAACAAGATAACAATGAGGGGTTCTGTGGTCTGCGCTCTGGTGTGAAAGGTGTGCCCTGAGGGGTCTGGGAAAGGAGACATTCCAAGAATATGTTACCTTAGATGCGGAAAGAGAGTAGGCAAGCTTACTTAAAGATTGACTTTGTCGAGGAAACTACAGGCCCGCCATTCGTTAGGGGTTTTTGTGTTCAGACCGTCCTGTGTGGTTACCTTTGGTCTCTGAGTCTGTCTGGCCACCGTGCAGCCCTCCCCTGAACTGGGCGGGTTCAGTGTGTGACCCCTTTTCACCCACACAATTACTGAGTGACATTGCTGGTGATTTGGGGTGCCGCTTTAGATCTTCCGTGGCATTGAAATTTTGGAATTTGTTAACTTATGGTGACAGAGGCAAGAAGTCCCAGGCACGTTTTGATACTAGACCCAGGGTCAAGACGTCCTAGACCCTGCGTGGCCTTGAGGACTCCCGTGCTGCGGCTCTCCGGAGAGCTCTGTGGCACTCAGGAGGCTTCGTATTGAACGCCAGAGGATCAGAGTGCACCTCTCTGGGTCTGACGCCACCTCCCTTTTAGTTCTATTAAGATTATTACTTTTTAAAAAAAATCCTCTTATGGCTTCTCTGCCTCCTGCTCACTAACCATGAGTTCCCCAGAAGGTTCTTCGTTTCCTTTTCTCTTCGTACTTAATCCCTTCAAGAACTTTTCTGTTTGTCTTTAACTAGACTTTAGCATCTAAGGTGATAACTTGAAATGTTCATCCCAGACCCAAATGCTGGTGCTTTGATTTTGTCGGAAACATCTGTACTTAAACATTGCATGTATATATTCCCTATCCCCTTGGCGAGATCCTCTCTCCTCACCACCCCGCCACCAAAAGCCAAAACAAACAACTGTTTTTTCTTCCCAACCCCTCCTTTTTACAGTAGTACCACTAGTCTCTGTTGGTTACTTGTCTCCTCTATGCCTTCACCCTCCTATCTTTATTTTAGGAAAAAGTTACTTAAAGATTTTTTTTTTACTTATTTTTAGAGAGAGGAGTAGGGAGGGGGAGAGGGGAGAGAAACAACAATGCATGGTTGCCTGTCATGCACCCCCTACTGGGGACCTGGCCTACAACCCAGGCATGTGTTCTGACTGGGAATCGAACTGGCGACCCTTTGATTTGCAGGCCAGCACTCAACCACTGAGCCACACCAGCCAGGGCAAAATTACTTAAAGATTTGACTTTCTTGACTTTTGTATTTCCATTTTACCACCCTACCCTAGGCCCTCACCACTTCAAAACTGTAAGGTCTGCATACTAATTTTTAAATGTTCTCACTGCTTTCTCTATTCTGATGACTATATCTACCCTATTAATCTTGAAAATATACTTGTCATTATTTTCTTACATTGCTTAATAACATAATCATGTTACTCTAATCTCGTCTTGAGTCTTGTGCACTTCAGGGGGTAAACTCAAAGTCCTTTGTGAACAGTCACCACTTAATGCACTTAGACTTCTGTCTCATTTCTCTGGCTCCTCAGGTCACTGCTAATACACACATCCCGTCCTCTGAAAGTTCATTGTTGTCCGTGCTGTTTACCCCCACCCGGAATGCTGTATACAGAATATTCCTTTCCACTCCCAAGAAGTTGTATCTTTCCATCTGGCTTAAACAGAAAGCCTGTGTTTATCTGAACCTCACTTACTACCTGTACGAGCTTCTACAAGTTAATTAGCTTGTCTGGGCCTTAGTTTCATTTTCTGTAAAATTAGGGATCTTTAATAGTCCTTATTTTCTAGGGCTGTTGTGAGGATTAAATGAATTAATGTAGAAAATATGCTTAAAGTTTTTAGTACACAGTTAGCGCTCAATAAATGTTAACTGTCAGTATTAAATTAAAATCTAGTGTAAGACCCATGGTATTCAAGTCGTTCCTCTGACGTTAATACTAATTTACCAGCTCTTCCAGTACGCCTTCGGACCTCAGTTCTCCTGTATGTGAAGTGATCAGATCTTTTCTAAGAGTTGCTCCATTATACGACTCAGCAGTGGGAGGAAAAAGGAGCGTGCGCTTTGAAGTCAGGCAAACTGTAAGGTCACGGGAAGCACATCACTATTAAAATCCCTTAGTATTTTTCACTTAAAGGTGAGGCCATATGACTTCACTTGGCTCACACCATCAGTAAGAACTAGAACTAAAAATAGGCCCCTGGTTTTCTGATTCCTGTTCGATATGTATTACTCTATTACCAGTTTAACTTTTTAAAAAAATTTACTGGCATTGTTGTAAGTAATGGCTGACTGGCTTTTTTCCCCCCCCAGGTAAATAGCCACAAAAAGCTATAAAACAAGATAAAGTATCCTCTCCAAATACAAGAAAGCCAAAGTCCATGAGTGGCCATCGGTCAACAAGGAAGCGATGTGGAGACTCTCACCTCGAGTCCCCCGTGGGCTTCGGGCACATGAGTACTCCCGGGTGTATCTTGAACAAATTGTTCCAGCTACCGACACCGCCGTTGTCGCGACACCAGCTGAAGCGGCTAGAAGAGCACAGATACCAGAGTGCTGGGCGGTCCCTGCTTGAGCCCTTGATGCAGCGGTACTGGGAATGGCTAGTGGGCAGGGTTCCCTCCTGGATCGCCCCAAACCTCATCACCATCATTGGATTGTCCATAAACATCTGCACCACTGTTTTGTTGGTCTTCTACTGCCCTACAGCCACAGAGCAGGTAAGGGGAACCTCTTGACAAGCAAGAACAGGTCTTCAACGCCAGACGCACTGTGATTGGGATTTCTAGGTCATGGTAGCGAAAGATAAGAGAATCTGACAACTGTTTGTCAGCTGGTTGAAATATCGTAGCACACATCCTGGTAATAAAGCTCGCGACTACAACCTACTTCGTACACTTCGCTTAAGTAAAGGGCGGACCCAGATTCTGGAAAGTATATTAATGTTAGCAGGGATTAACGTATAGAATGTTCCTTTTAAAGTTAGTAAATGTCAGTTCTTTACGAAAGAGTTTTATTTCATTTTTCTTTGAATGGCTGAATTAAGTTTTTGCAAAGGTTAAAATAATCAGAGAATAAAATTTGGTAGTGAGGTGCCTGGCTGTAAGTTAGTCTTATCAAAAGTGCTGTCCTCTCCATTCTGAAACCGGGAAAGTCGGCGTTCATGTCCCCTGTCACTACCAGAACCAAGAAGTAGAGACAAGGTTTGAATCTTTATGGGCGCTTTACTCAGATGCTAGTGAGCTGAGAAGACAGTGGGTTATGTACCCTCAAAAACCGTCTTAATATCTCACCTCAAGCCAGCCTTTTTACAGGGAGAAGAACAGGGTAGGTAAGGGGTCTGGGGGAAAGGTTAATCAGATAAGAGCGGCAGTCCAGTGATTTTCCTAGTATTTCTCTTATCTGCTGATCAACAATTCTTCATCCGCATCGCTGACCTTCCCTCCCTGGAACACCATGGCTCAGACACCATCTCAGTCCATGGCTTGCAGGCCCCTGGGCCACAGAGGTTGAATTGCTTGTTGACCTGGAGTCGCGTAGGGTATACATTCCAGTTCTCAGAATAACAGCTTTCTGCATGCATTAAATCACGGAGGCCTATCAACTATAACTACAGCCAAAACATTTAACTCTTGATCTCCTATGAGTTCCAGGGAGGTTGGTGAATATCCCTTTTCTCTTCCTGTAAACATGTGGCTGATAGACCTCGGGTATATCTCTGTTACTATAACAAGGGTAAGGGGATCAGGAGAAGTCAGTGCAATGTATTTCCTGCCGTGGCCACCAATAAAAAGGAAGCAGGGAGTCGAATTGCTCACAAAGACTCTCTCCCTGTACCTTCTCAAACGCAGCTCTCTGCTGCTGTTTCCTCTTTTACTGTCTGAACTCATTACTTAAAACCAAAACTGAAACTAGAACCCTTTGTCAGAATGGGTAAGTTGATGTGTTTTCTTTGGTTTTAAAATTACCTTGTCAAAAAGAGAACTGAAGTAGATGAAAGAATGAAACATTTGTTGTTCCCATAATTAATCAAAATGACCCATCACAAGTAATCCAAAAAGGTAGAAGGTAATCCTCAACTAAAGGTGTCAGAAGTGCCTCTGAGCCATGTGTCTTAATGGCCACGACATTCCTTGTCTTGTTTGAAGCTTGAAGTAACAATTTTTTTAAGTAGTCTTTTCATACGATTTGTCCTTTGAGATAAAATTATCATCCATCCCTTTCTGTTTTCATCATTCATAGTTGATTTTTTTTTTATTCCCGATGGTCTCTTCCCCCTCGTCCTTGAATAACTTCATTTTCATTCCTCTTTTACTGCAGACCCAGTCCATACAGATTGTGTGAACATATTCCGTTTTTTCCTCATTTTCTTAACTGTCTTACTTCACATCAGTCAGGACACTTTCAAAACAAAAGCCAGTATGATTGTTTACATATGGTTGGGAACATTTCCTGGGACAGAATGGGTAGGGGACCTGGGTGTGATGGGCTTGGTGGGGGCAGGGCAGCAGCCTGTTCAGGAGCCAGCATGCCTGGGGCACAGGGGAAGGCCGGAAGGCCGTCTGGGGATTCTCCAGAAGCTGTCTCTGTTCTGGTCCAGAGCCTTCTGGGCTAGCTGGCAGGTCCTGAAGCGGTTAGGCTGCGGTCATGCCATGGGCTAGTCTCCTCCACAAATGTGTCCTTGGATTCTTTATCATCTGTCCTTTGAGTGGCTTCCTTGAGAACCTAACAGCTACTTCTAGAGGAATTTGGACTGGATTTCCCACGTCCTTAGACATACAGGAGAACAACAAGGGAGCCGGTTGATTCCAGTAAGAGTCTTCCAATAGTCCTGAGCGAGTTCCAGGATGGCGATCAGGGAGTGAGAGCCGGTTAAGAGGTAGCTCAGCCCCTAACTGAACACCCAGAATGTGCCACGCACCATGTTCCTGAAAATACTTTTCCTCAGCCTCTGTTATTAAGTGCTTTGGAACTATTGGAGTAACCCTAGAATAATCAAATCTTTGGGGAAATTTCCAGAATAGGAACTGCTCTAATCACAGAAAACTTTTCAGATTGCTGCTGGGAGGAGCCAGAGTAGACTGTGACTGAGCCCCAGCTCGGAGCTATGCGAGGGAAGGTCATGGCCCACAGAGACCCCCGGGTGCCTTCACAGCTGCGCGGTAGCGCGCCTGTCCGGCTTCGAGCAGAACACATTCAAATAGGTCATGGCTGTTTTCCACGATAGGCTCTTATTATCTCTGCGATCTTTAGGGAGTCACAGTTTGTTTATCCTTTTAAATCTTATTTTGGAGTATTATGAGGATTAAATAAGATCATGCATTCAGATCATGCCTAGTACCTAATGCCCAGTAAATGGTAGATGGTTATTCACTGGTCAAAAAGATTGAGTATATAACCTATTCTTCCACAACCCCTCCCATTCCTGATTTTTTTCTAATAATACATTGTATATGGACTCACAAGTTCATCTAAGTCCTCATTGAATTTCTTATTTGTTTTTCAGCGTTATGTAGTCAAGGATTCCAGGGAAATTCTTACTCATAATAGCTCTAAGTTTTTTCAGCCTCTCAGTTGGGTGAGCATCAAATTTAATGTCTACAGTATTATGAACTTTCCATGTGTTTTTTAAATTACTGGTGTTTTAAACTACATCAGAATCTCAGATATCAATTTATCTAGTAGAAAAGAATGTCATGACTGACTACCCGCCCCCGGGCCCTCTGCCGCAAAGATGTTCCAGCCCATCTGCGGTCGGGCCGAGCAGCATCCACGTTCCACCCCCTCTTTATATTTATTGGAGCCAGGGGTACTGGGGCAGCGCTGTATGCCCTGCACCTGGCATCGTTCCATCCGGATGTCTGTTGGGACAGAAAGCATAACCCAGAACCCTGGAACAAACTGGGTCCCCATGGTCAGTACCAGTCCTGCTCGGTGAATGTAGGTCATAGCGAAGTGGGGACCGAAGATCTTCCAGGGCCGTCCACACAATTTCTCACTTAACCGGGAAGTATTTCCCTTCCAAAGTTACGGAATCGTGTTGTTGCATTGTGTTGGGGTTTATGCTGATTAATAAATATTTGAAACTTGGAAAAGAAAAAAAGAAAAGAATGTCATTGTTAAAGTGGATTCAGCTGAGTTTGCCTTTTTTATTAGGGGGAAATAAACCAAACTTTCCCATAGATAAGAAAGGAAAATAAGTCCTTGTTTTTCAAACTCTTACGGCAGAAATGTAGATTTCTCCCTCTTTGAGAATACCAAAATATTCTCATGATCTGTTTCTGTTACTAAGCATGTACACCTCATCAGCTGGTAGCTTAGGTTTTAGTGTCCTTAAGTTAATTTAGAATTTATCAAGCAGCTTGATTTATGTTACATATGCTTGAGTTGTCCTTGCCACGTAAGAGAGAGAAAGGAAATTGGTATTATCTATTTTATACACAGGAAAACCTGTACCGAGTTATATACAGTTACCAATAAGAGCTCTTTCAGGTTTAAATATAACTTTTGGAATATGATAATAGTGTTTTCTGTTAATACTCATTTGTTTTTGTTTGTTTTTATCTTGCTACATTTAATGCTTTTCATTTAACTCACTGAAAAATTCGTTAAAGTATTTTAAAATGTAGAAAAATGGAAGGATAATTAAAATTCCACGTTGCCCATGATCTCATTGCCCAGTTGACTTGTATGGAGATTAAAAAGAAAAGGGGAAAAATTACATAGAAAAATTCAAACAAAAGTATAAAACAAAAGTAAAATATTCCCTTTGTCACCTGACTTGCCTCTCTCCCCCTACCTCCAATTCCTCCTCATGCATACATTTAACAATCTGTTGTATTCACCCAGAAAAAAAATCACTCTCGTACCAGCATATGTATATATTTGAGTGTAGATAATATGCACTACAGTTCTGTTTCAAAATCTTAGTTAAACCTTAAGTTTCTCAAAATTTCTCACCTGAGTTGACTCACATAAAACCATCTCTGAAGATTTTGCAAGTTAGTGGATAAGTTTATTTGCTCATGCCCCCTCTCGCCACCCACCTGTCAGTGTGAGCATGGTTTCCTGATTGCTGCCTGAGTTCCTTCATTCGTCTGCTGTACCTCCAGGCTCCTAGCCCAGCGGAGGCCATCCCGACTCCTGAACGAGAAGGCCGCCTTCTTAAAAGGCCTCTGAGAGCTGTGACAAACTGGCAACAAGGAAGAAGTAGATAAATGTTAGTTCAGTGTTCTGCGGATTCACAGGAACAAAGAGAAACTCAAAGACAAGACAAGAAGGCTTTGTTCTCTCTCTCTCTCTCTGTCTCTGTCTGTCTGTGTCTCTCAGGTACCGTATTGTTTGGAATATAAGACGTACTCCCCCCCAAATTTAGGAGGAAAAAGGGGGTGCATCTTATAGTCCAAATGTAGCTTACCTGGCTCACGGGGGTTGGGGGGTGGCAGTGGAGCAGGGTCTCAGGAGGCAGGAGCAGGAACACATTTTTTGCTTCAAAATTTTTTTTTCCTATTTTCCTTTGAAACCTAGGTGCATCTTATGGTCCGGTGTGTCATGTAGCCAAAAGATACGGTAATTACTGTCTTGCTGCTTTTTAGGGTAATGTGTATATAGTGAAAGTTGCCTCTGTTCCAAAGTAACTCTGCCACATTAGAATCCTAAGTTCAGACCCCAGGAGCCCCTAGCTTTGCAGACCCTAGAGCAGTACACGTCAGTAGGCATGCCTGTGACGATGGGCGTGTTCTGTGTCTGTGCACTGCAGCACGGTAGCCACCCCCATGGGCTGCTCTTGAGTCCTTAAAATGAGTGTGCTGCACCTGAGGAATTAAATTTTTAGTTTTAATTTTAATGAATCGAAACTAAAACAGCCACACTGCACTGCTGTAGAATGACTGGATTCCTTTAGGGGCAAGAGCAGCAGCCCCAAGTCCAGAGGATGGGGATCTTAGTCGCGCAGGATTGGTCCCTCGGTCCAGTGCGCTTGAGCCTGCCCGGCGGTGACATAACCGCAGTTCCTGCTTTCCAGTTTGGAACTCGGTCCTGGGGAAGGTGTGTGCCAGAGTCCATTTAGCAGCCCCAGGGCCATAAAGTTTGAGGCTCCAAGAACATGTTAAAGAAAAGATCCTTCCTTCCTGGCCTTTAATAACGGAGAAGTATAAATGGATCTCTGTCAGAGAAAAACAAACCTTTGCAGTGCAGAATGTACTGACGATTATTTGCAGCTCTGGGCATTTAATACTCACAGTGTAATTTGATAACCAATACCTGACAAAAAATATTGTGTTTATAAAGAATGTCTTATGGCATGGGTGTAGGAAATAGTGAAAAGTGATGCAAAACGTTATTCTATATTGTTAAAGAGAACAATCCAAATAGAAGCTCTCCTGTTTGAACACACAACATTTAAAATCAGTATTGGTGGTTCATTTTCTGTCTGGGGAAAAAAAAGAATACTTTAAAAAATGTGACCATAACTACTTGGAAAATCACGTTGTAAGCACTCTGTGTACTAGATCGTTACTTCTCCCGTGGTCTGTGGAACGTTGAAGACGTGTGGGTAAAATTAGTCACATGCTCAGGTTGGGAAGTGGGAGCGTGTCAAGTCTCCCTTCTGGGGATTCACAACACACGCTGGTAGTGTTGAGGGCTGGGCGAAGTCCCGCAGTAGAGAAATCATGTAACCTAGTGTTTCCCACATGAGTTTGGTTTAGCATGGAAGTCTTTTTTCATGTAATGCCTGTAAATGTCTTGAAAGATGCAGTTTGGGAGAAACAGTGCTACATTATTCATTCATTGACTCTAGAATCTAAGTGTTGAAGGAACCTCATAGAAATCACCTAGTCTAATCTGTCGTGGGGTTTCTGTGATGTCCCTGTGAGGTGGTTTTCCAGCTTCTGCTTCAACAGACCTGTAAGCAAGGAATTTCATTCTTTTTCAATTCAGATCACTTCAGAACATTTTTTTCATTCTGTGGCACTGGGATCTTCCCAGCAGTGCTTCCAGACAGCAGCGCGTCTCTGGAGGATGAAGATAAAACATACGAGCCAAACGTAGCAGTCAATGTGCTTAATGGTCTTGTGTTCTTGTTTTCTTTCGCAGGCCCCTCTGTGGGCATATATCGCCTGTGCGTGCGGCCTTTTCATTTACCAGTCTCTGGACGCCATCGATGGGAAGCAGGCAAGAAGAACCAACAGCAGCTCTCCCTTGGGAGAGCTTTTCGATCACGGTTGTGATTCCCTGTCCACAGGTAGTATTGATTTGTTTTTAAATGTTAGTGATTAAAAGTGACAGAAGGAATGTGATAAACAAGAGGTTTATGGTGTGTAATAGTTATCAAAATGAGTGATTTTGTACAAGTTTTAGTATTTTCAAAAACTGTAAATCTGGTTGATGTTTGTTCATTAGCTCTATTGGGAAATTTTAATTTCTACTTAAAAGTTATTTTTAACCATAAATATTACCATTTCGGCACCTATTATTTTTAAAAAGCTTAGAGCATAGTTGTCACCATCAAAACCCTCAAAGATGCTAGTACTATAGATGCTAGTACTATAGTGGGAGACTGGGGAGATCCCAGTGTTTGTGTTTGAGTGAATATGGTGTAGACATTGAAAATTACGTCATCGACTTGGAGTACAACTGTGCGATAATGGGCTTGGGTAGAAGACTAGAAAAATTCACTCACACGCCAGCAGTAGAAGCGTTACCACAGTTGATGGAGGTCATATGTCTCTACTGGTACTGTTTTTCAGGTCACATTTCAGTGCTTTTTCACAGGGAAAAGAGACTCAGAAATGAAACAACAGTTTCTAACTAGTCTCGCCGTCAGGACCCCCCACCTCCCTTTACCTCCACACACACACTTATTTTTATTTAGTTCTTCAGTTGCTTTCTCGTCATTTGGCATAGCAGTTAAATTGAAAGAAACAAACAAAACCCCAGATGGTTTTACCTGGTGGGCCCAGACCTGCAGGTGCAGGTATGTGGCTCCCTTTCGGTATACCCTGAGAGCAGCTTGCTCGGTGGAGGAGGAGCAGCTAAACTCTTAAGAAAGCTTTTAAGGCTCAAGAAAAACTCATCATTTCCATTGGGCATCTCATAAGGCTATTATAATTTAATTAGGTAACAGCAGAATGATAGGTATCCTATTTTTTATTTTAAGTGATAGTCATTTTTGCACTGTAGTCTGAGTTCCAAACTTTTATAGGAAGTCCATAATATCTCCTAAATAAGAAAAGCCAGCTACCGCCCTGGTCAGTGTGTCTCGGTTGGGGTGCCATCCCGCAACTGAAAGGTTGCAGGTTTGGTTCCCAGTTGGAGCGCATACCTAGTTTGCAGGTTCAGTCCCTGATCGGGGCACATGTGATCCCCAGTCCTCGTGCCTAGGGGAGGCAGCCAAACGACGCTTCTCTCTCATATCTGTGTTTCTCTCCCCCTCTCTCTAAAAAGCAGTGAAACAAACAAACAAAAAATGTCCTTAGGTGAGGATAAAAAAAAAGAAAAGGACAGCTATCGATCTGAAGCAAGTAGGTCCCTTGGTGAATTATCTAGGCCTTTTTTTTCTCTTTGATTCACTGCCATGTCATTTTTACTGCCCGTAAATATACTATCACTAAATGTAACATTACTGAAATTTTTATAGACATAAAAAAATACACTATTACTAGGTTGGGGGAATACTCCCAAAAAATGCTAAAGTATTTTAGTTGCTTTCAGAAACGTAGGTTTCACTAAAAGGTGCAGTGAGAGGAGAGATTGAAATTATGGGGTAAAATATAACATAGAAGATTGTATTCTTCTTTCCTGTTACCATTGATAACTGAGAGAAGATGGTACCTTTACAGCGCGCCGCCTTTTTGCCTCCTGTAAAATCATCTCAGCTCAGTGTTTTTTATTCAGATTGTTCAGTTTTCGTTGTGATCTTTCTTTTGCAGTTTTTGTGGTTCTGGGGACTTGCATTGCAGTCCAACTGGGGACAAACCCTGACTGGATGTTTTTCTGTTGTTTTGCCGGGACGTTCATGTTCTACTGTGCACACTGGCAAACGTACGTTTCGGGAACACTGCGATTCGGGATGTAAGTAACACTTACTGGTGATTTTATTTCCTCTTTCAAATGTGGAGAGTGTTCCTTGTAGGCATTTGAGTATGAGGAATTGATCAAATCACAAAAGCAGTAAATGAAAGGAGTTGAAAACCCTGGTTAGTGTAGCTGTTACCGAGTGGTCTCCGTTATGTGTCCTTTTGTTCCGAGTTTAGAAGGAAATATGAAAACCTCCGAATCAATATTTTTTTTAATTTTTTTAAAATTTATTTTTAGAGAGAAGGGAAGGGAGAGAAATGTCATGTGTGGCTGCCTCTTGTGTGCCCCCCACTAGGGACCTGACCCTCAACCCAGGCATGTGCCCTGACTGGGAATTGAACTGGTGACCCTTTGTTTTGCAGGCTGGCACTCAACCCACTGAGCCACACCAGCCACGGCCCGATCCATATTTTTAAAGTAATGAGAAAAGCAGTAGCCCCTCCTCACTCTTAATCTACTTGTCTTTCCATCAGACAAATCCACTTTTCTTTTTTCTACTGTTACCTGAACTCTGTGTTTTATTTTGACATATGAAAATTTATTTTCAGGAAAGAAAAGTCTGCTTATGAGAGCAAAGAGCAACTTTCATCTCTGTCGTAGCTTAATTAGGTTTTATTCTTTTCACAGTATTTTATTTATGAATCTGTAGCAATCTAAGCTCTTGATAATTCGGTTGGCCTGAGAGTAAACCAGCCTCGGCACGAGCTGAGGATGCAACTCGCTGGCTGGTGTGTCAGTGCCACACACCCTGTTTACACTGCTCAGGGCCTGTTTTTTTCTTGGAATAGGACTAAAAGAGAAAAAAAGACCCAGAATACATCATGAAATGTCAAAATAAAAATAGGATGGCAAACGATAGAACATCTTAACCTAGTCTCCAATAAATATGAGTCTTTAATGGAGCTTTAAATTTTAGATTCCTAATAAATTTAGTTCTTGAGGCTGTGAAAAATCTAGAGTACATAGGAATTCAGGTGTTCCCTACAGGTGTCGTTGAGGTGATTTTTGCTAAAGTTATTTAAATATAATTTAAGATGTTCTTAACTTATAGCAACTGAATAATTATTAATATTTTGGATGCTAACTAAGAGACGTGTCTCAAAATAATTTCAAAATAAAGGGGTTTGGAGAACATGTTCAAGGCCCCTCTTAAGATACTTTCCTTAAAAAAAAAAAAAAATGCTTTCATCAGCAGTTTAAAAATGATCAGTGCTCAAAAAATATTGAGGATTTCTGATAATTTTTTAAAAACAGTAATTGAAAATATTATGTACCAGTGTTTTTTTCTCAATATTATTTTCATAGCTTTTACTTTATCTTAATGTTTTCATAGTTTTTCTCTGCATTAGGGAAAATTACAAAATTAATAAAGTTCTAAGATCACTTGATTTGCCCTAATTAAATTTTATTTTTTTGTGATGTTACTATTTTCGAAGATAGCAGTAGTTTTAATATCTGGGTTTCACGTAATTTATGTGTCATTGGTATTATTTCAGAGTTAACTTTCAGGCCCTTATTTTGAAAGCTTATTTATCTAGCCCTAATTTATTCTCTTTCCCTTTCAAGTAAAGCAGCACCAACCATATGGTGTGGGAACTGAAGGAAGGAAAGCGAAAACCGTGGAAGCAGAGGAGGAGTTAATAGATGGCGTTTGTAGGAGTGATTTGCTATCACAGCTTTCTATTTGCCAGCCTTACAGTCTCCCTGCCATTCTGGTAGTGTGTTCCTCTGGTGAAATATGTGCTGGAGAACTGCAGGCAGCCCCATACTGCTCAGTCACCAGGTGCCTGAATGTAGGGGGTAGCAGGAGACAGGCTGGAGAAGGAAGATCCAGGAAATCGAGGGCCTTCCCTGTCCTCCAGGAGATGTGGGCTCTGATCCTCAGTCTGTGGGGAACCTTTGCGGGACCTACTGCAGGGACAAAACCAAAGCACCTTAGGAAGCTCAGGCTGACAGCACCTTGGAGAGTGGGTTGGAGGGGGCTGTGACAGAAGAAGTAGGGGACCCCTTAGGAGGCATCTGCATAATTACTGTGAGGAGTGAAGTCTGAACTGGCACAGTGGCAGAGCTGTTGCGGGTGGGAGGAGGCTGGAGGAGGGTTAAGAGATAGGAAACGTAGGGCATAGTTCTGTTTGGATGCGGAGAGTGAATGAGAGAGTGGATACTAGAACGGCCCACCGTGCACCCTCTCAGGTGGCTGGGTGGAAGGCGGAGAAGGGGGCACCACAGGAAAGGGAGCCAACCTGAAGGGAGAGTTCTATCTAGAACTCGCATGTGAGGGGTTTTAGGTGCACAGTTAGCGTGAGAATAGCAGAAAACAGAGAGAGCTAGCCTAGAAAGGAGCCCATGAAATTATTGAACAGCTGGAGTAGGCAGAGACATGTCTGAAATGAAAAGCCAGGAGAGGGATGAATTTTGGAAGAGAACAATGCCAAATGCTGCCAAGACTCAAAATGAGCACAGAAAATTGTACATTGAATTTGGCAGTATGAGGCCATGTGGAGTGGTTTCCCTGTAGCGGTGGTGGGTAGGAGCAGGCTGTAGGGACCAAGGAGCACATGGTCAGTGCAGGTTATTCATAAAATGGGTGGCTGCGACGGGAAGCAGCAAGGCACTGGTTAGAGGAGAGGACGCAGGCTCAGAGGAAGAAGGAGGGTGTTGTCTTGTTAATGGGAAGGGTTCCAGTGCACACAGGAAATTGACTGGAGAGGAGTTTAAAGACAGGATGGACTGGGTGGGAGGACCCTCTTCCTCCAGACCACAATCCCACCTTAATGGTGTGAAAAAATGCAGAGGAATTGAGGCGCATTTGAATTTAACATCTCAATTTAAATAATGTTAGAGCGGATTGGTTTTGATTTGGGAAAATTGTATGCAATTTTCTGAAATCTTGCATTTACGTGAAAGCAGCACTGAATCCATTTTTAATTAAAAATAAACTACAACATTCATAGAAATTTGCTGCAGATGCTTTATTTTTCAGGAGATGTTTATCCAAATGCCAAAGTAATGGAGGCATGTGAGGTAATATAGATATTTTTAAAGAAGTCCCCAAACTTCCAGTTTGGGTTTTACATGTTTTTCAAGAGCAGATAGAATAAACACATGTATAATGAAGTAAAATGGTATGCATGGAGGAGAGAGCCCTACTTTTATTTTGTATAATTAGGAAAGAACAAGGTCAACTCTCAAATGTAATTTGAGTAAAGAAATTTTTAAAAATCACTACTTACTCAGAGGAAAGTGGAAACAACCTTTGGAATTTTATTTTAAAATATTTTTATTTTAATTATTTTATTTTGATGTCTACATACATGAGTGAAAAAATCACAAGCATTTCTTTTTCATGTATAATAAATTTGGGCTGCTACACAGTTAATAACATTATAAAATAGTATGTTTGCCAAATAAGAAACTTTTACTAGTTTTTCTTAGTCTCCTAACGTCACTAGTTTTAGTTCCTTTTAAATGTGTTTTTAGTATCCTGAACAAAAATAGGCACAATAATTTAATCCACAGCTAAATAATTTCCGTTCAGTCAGGAATGGTGAGAAAGCCAATGTTATTTGGATACGTCCCCCATGAAATTAGGAGCTGTATCTTCTAGCACTTTGCTCTGATCACAGGTAAGAGCTGCCTCGTGCAGAGAATGGAGCGATGGTCACATCCAGACAGACCTGTCCTGACAGTGTGTCTGGAGCGACCAAGGAGAGGTCTCGTGGAGCCGAGGACTGCTCCTGGGACCCTCCAGACGGCTTAGCCCTTTAGGGTGTGGAAGCCGGGGGAAGGAAAAGGGCTTAGAGGCTAGAACTTCGTAGGATTGAGTCAGTGGAAGAAGATAAGAATTAAGACTTGAAGCTCATTTGTAAACACTTGTAAAATATTCTTTAACGTGTTTATGGATTATATTAAATGCAGGAGTTCACATTTCCTCTCTTAACATCCCAGCCCTCCGTACCTAGGTATTTTTATATATAGAACGTGTCAATGCGTAGAATCGTTTTAATAAACACTTAGAAACCCTAAAGTTGAGGGTTGCCAATCTTTAATAAACTATTTTTACACAAAATATGGGCCTTAAAATATCTTTCATGCTATGAAAGGTGGAATTCTTTCTTATTATCATTCAGAGAAAAAAAAACCTCTTAAGTTATCTTTTCAGGCAGGAAGAAAGCAAGAAATTGTAGTAAGTTGAACTCAGCCGCGTATGTCTTGCCTCGATATTGTCTCCAAGTTCTCTCTCCTATATCGCCTTGAGCAAGGCCCCTAACTCGCGTGGCCTCATTTTCTAGTGCATGAAGAAAGGATTTTGGATACGGTGGTATCTAAGGTTCCTTCTGTGAGGCCATTAAATTCACAGATGTTACTTCTAGCGTTCTTATTATTTATAATTATGACAGGCGGAGACTGTTCACCTTCACTGTATTACATTTTTCAATTCATGCTTCTGAGGTTTCACATTTATATCAGTGAAGAAGCCTGCCACCATTTATTTCTATGTCAGGAAGTAACTCCAGACTTTTTTTTCTGTAATTAAATGAGAAAAGTTAATAGGCTGCTGCGTATTCATTCTACTGGCAGTCTTAACAAATGCCTTTTTTTTTTTTTTAAGATTTTCTTTCTTTCTTTCTAGAGAGAGGGGTAGGGAGGGAGAGAAACATCTCTGTGTGGTTGCCTCTCACATGGCCCCTACTGAGGGCCTGGCCTGCAGCCCAGGCATGTGCCCTGACGGGGAATAGAACCTAGTGACCCTTCGGTTCATAGCCAGCGCTCAATCCACTAAGCTATACCAGCCAGGGCAGTTTACCCTCTTATCCCAGTAACCTCTGAAGAGTAAATACTCGAAAACCTTAGTCAGTGAATCTGTTGTCTGTTAATGTATGGTCCACTTCCTGTGGATTAAGAATTAGGAAACTTCCTGTTGAATGACTATAGGATCTGCATATCTGTAAATGTTTAATCACATGGGTTTATTTATTTATTCTTAGAGGGAAAAGGAGGGAGAGAGAGAGAGAGGGAGAGGAACATCAATCGGGTTGCCTCTCAAACTTACCGGGACCAGGGACCAGGCATGCGGCCCAGGCATGTGCCCTGACCAGCCGGCAACCTTTGCTTTGTGGGAAGGACACCCAGCCCACTGAGCTGTACCGGTCAGGGCTCTCACATGGATTATTAAACACCAGAGATTTTCTTTTAGTTTCTATTTTCCCCCTGTGTAATTTTTCTCAGAAATGATGCATTCATTTGGACTCTGCTTATCTTACCAAAATATTATAGATACCATCCTAAAACAACTTTGTGTTAATGTAAAACCTAGAGGTCCCTTTGGACTCCGAGGCCATCGGGTGGAATTGTGGGCCTCTCCGTCTCGTTAGCATTCCTGGGCGCTTAGTTTTGATTATGTCAGTTTTATTTGAAGCCTGTGCGAAACCACTGGGTTTTTTTCTGTCACCACCTGTGTCCCAAAACTTTTTCAGTGATCGAACTGGGTGTTTTACTTCTTTTTATCACAAATAAACGTTTCCAATATAGGAGAGAGTTATAATGCTGGTGTGGAATTAAGGGGAGAGAAAGAAGAGAAAGGGTAAGATTTTGGACAACAGATTATCAGGAAACAGGACAAGAGAATGGCCACTTTGAGTTTTGCTCTAACCATTTCCCAAAAAGTCACATTTTCCCACTTGCCCTTCCACACATGTGTGCCGATTTTGCTGAGATGGCAGGGGTGTGGGTGTGTTGCACTGGGGGGGCAGTAGAGGGTGCAAGATAGCAGTGGTTTTTTCAAACAACCAGACGTCTCTGCCTGGTAGCTTCGGGCAGCATTTGTCCGCAAGACAGTCCGGGCGGGCGGGCTTGGTGCTGTAGGAGCTTATGGTGCAGAGTGGCTATTTGGTAAGTAGCACCCACCATTCCTGGGTAACCAGAGGTTGGCTATGCATTTTTAGTTCTAGTTTTTGCAGCCGCTGATTTACAGGTCATTTATTCATTGTGCTAGACCGTTTGAATTTTCAAGCTTTTGTACTATTTTGCTTTGGGTTAGAAATATACATGTATACATAGGATAGTGGTAGTGTTGTATAAATCGCATCATTGAATCTTTAGATGCCTTCATAAGGAGAACGCTACCTTTTAAATCGATATTGTTACCTGTTTAGTCGGACTCTTTAGCAAAAGCTCTGAATAAAGTTATTTTGCAATGTTTGTTTCCCTATGCATAGATTGGATGTTACAGAGTCCCAGATCATAATTATAATATGCCAGCTTCTCACAGGAACCCTGGGTCCTTGGTTCTGGAACTTCACGGTAACTGCTAGAATATTCATGCTGTCCAATGAACAATGGCGTGAACTCAGTAAAGACAGCACCTTTGTCATGCACAGACCAATTAAATCAAAGAAAAAACCCAAAAGTCTTTCTGGTGGTATTTCACAGACAAACAGGTTATTAGAAAACAAATAATTTTAATATGTAATAGGGCAATAAAAATCCACCCTATTAAACAAATTTTTTAAAAATAATATTTTGATGACTTGATGCTAAAAACAATTCCCATTTACCTACTACACCTAATATCATTTTTGTTCTTTGTAATATTTTTAAAACAAATACCTTTCCACCATTAAATATAATGTTTTTGGTATTTATATTTCAAAAACAGAATAAAGCAAGCAGAGTTTTCCTTAGGTAAGTTGAGGGGATTTTTTTATAGTAATATAGAAAAGATTCTGTTTATTCTCTCAACTTCTTAAAACAATGTAGTACTAGTTCTTCTTCGTCTATTTTCAGGGTTTTAAAAAAAATTAACGCTAGAAGCTGTTCTTACTTCTGTTATGGTTTCTGTTTTCCCTCTCTTATCTGTGCTTTTAAAACTAAGTATTCTTAACTTTCTTGTTACTATAGTCATCCTTTGACTGCCTTCTTTTTCAGGTTTTTTAAAAATTAAAAACACATTTCTGTAATTAATGCTAAGAGTAAGTAATGTATCTTTGTCTTCATACATTAGAAGTGTGATTTTTGACCTTACGACTTTTAAACTTCCAAAATTCATTAGGAAGTGGTTTCCCAGCAGACTACCCCAGAATCCTTCACACTTTAGTATGAAAAAGTTTATTTACAAGAAAAATAGAGCTTAGATTCTGTTTATTTTGCAGTTGGGGAGTGTTGGAAAACTGTTCGTATGCATACCCAGCAGATGATTCTAGCAATACGAGGCTGCATTCGGTTTCCCAAATTGCGTCCTCGTGCGCCAGAATGCTGCAGTAATCCAATAGCAGTACTGAGTCTCTGGTAGCAGTGTCTTCCTGAGAGGTATCTCGTAGCACTGTAAATCCAGTTATTCAATGGCAGTGACAATGGCTTTGGGGACAAAGTAATAGTGAGGGGTATCCTGCATTTTTTTCCCAAAATAAATTTGGCATGTGGAGAATACTGAGTACTATAAGCATGTTTTAGGAACAAAAGTAAAGCCATTTTCCATTGACTTTGCAGTGTATTTGCAGACTTATTTGTGGAATCCCTGTCTAGAACGGAATAGTGTGCATGCTGCAGGGTGCACTGTGCGTTAGCAGCCCTTCACTGCGAGCCGCCTTTGGTGCTGTGTCCAGAGGCCTGGTGCTCCATGCTCACTGCAGTTGTCCACATTGTCCCCCAAAGGTCATTTCCACCAATATTCTTCAGGAAGTTGGCTGCATTATTTAATTTCACCTTGCGTATCTGTGATAACAAAGCACCCTATGTTTATGGAGCCCTTCCTATTAAAATTTTTGTAGAAACTAATGCATTTGAATTTTAACATCCTGAAAATTTTTTTTTCTCCAGATATACTTGTCTTCACTTTCACCAGTTGCTGCTAACTTGCAGAGATTTGCTTTTAATATTTGTTACTTTAACGGATTTGGTCGTTGAAATGAAATTGTCAGATGTACCTTTTTTTTTTAACAAAATTCTGGAGGCAAATAGCTTCACAAAGAGTGGTTATTTCTAATTTGTTTCCAGATTAATTTAATTATTAGCATCTAACCTTTCAATGTCAGCTATTGCCTTTTGAGTTCTACCATTTTAGGGAAAATTATGTTAGAATATGAGAAGCATCATCCTGAAACATACACATGATAGTGATAGCAAGTTAGAAACATGACAATGTTTATTTCAACTGATTAACAGACAACAGTTAGAAGCATTTGGTCAGCACTGTATAGGAACAGCACTTACGGCTCTGTAATGGGCCAGTGGAAGAGTCACTTCGCCTGTCTGACTCGGTTTCTCCTCTACAGAACGGTGGTAATAGGCCCTTCCTCTTTGGAAGGGTTTGAAGATTGAGTCAAGAATGTAATATACTAACTACAATGACTGGCATATAATATGTGGTCATTATCATTATTATTAATTTTAAGACCTGTATTAGTGACTCCCAATAGTTTCCAGATTTCTTCCAGAATTGACTAAGCTGGTTTGAGTGGAAGAATGTGTCTAGGATCCCTTTATTTAACTCTCAGATTATTGCTAAATGAGGTGAAGGGACTCTTTTTTATACTTGTCTCCAGGTGATGAGAATAGGCTGCCTCTTACATTTGAGACCTACACTTCAGTTCCTTTCAGCGGACTTACCCTACTCTAGCCGTCAGCTGTTTTCCTCTTCTTACGCAAAGTCCCAGATGGGTTGGGGTTTTTCGTGTCTTCAGAGATAATCTAAAGATCCATGTAGTCATTCACGTGGTAAATAATACTGTTTTAAATAATTCAGCTGACCTCAGAAATTTAGACTCTCTGAACATGGCACTTGAATTTGAAACACTCGTAGTCATCACTCAGCTGTACAGGCAGTGTTATTTAACACTAATCGAAGCTTGCCACACCCAGTTTGCCCCTTATCAAGGGTAGGAAATAACATATTGGAAGGCAGTATATTGAATTTCCACCTGACCTTTATTCCCGTCTGCCAGTCTTCACCCCCCCTCGTGGTATTTCTGGGAAAGTATGTAATGAACGCCATGTGCTGGTTACGCATAAGCTCCCTAGGACTTCAGGTCCATTTATTAATAATTGCAAATCTGTGAATAGTAATCTAGTCTCTGAATAGGATTCCAGACACCTCCAATGACTTTTTAAACGGAATGCTTCTTTTTGAGTAGTAGCTCACAAGTCAAATTGAAACCAGGGTTTCTTTGCCATCGTGAATGTCGCCCCAGTGCGTAGTATTGTGTTAACCACGCTCTACCCCTCCAAACACAGCACAGTTCGTTTGCTATGTATAGTTTAACCGAACAATTTATGTTTGCAAGTTAACTGCAAGTGTATCTTTGAAGTGCATATGACATAAAAATTTTTGGAAAACAATGATGAACAGGTTTATCCACTCTCACAGAATGTCATTTTAATCCCTTCACATCCCTCAGTTAATACTGAGTCTTGTTGGAATTCAAACCAAGTGCCTGTGGTGGGTATCCCAGCCTGGGGCTTTGTAAAGATCTTTTGTATTTTCTATTCTCTTTTACATTTATCCAAGGTACAAATAATTGCATGAGGTTCCCTCCATTTTTATTTTGTAATTCTATACTTCTGGCCCTTCCCCTCCCAAAAGGCTACTTCACATATCCAGCAAAATGTTGTAAGATGTCCATCCTCCTCCACCCATGACAGAATCGATCATCTTTGACACCTGCTTAGCCTCCTGAGCCTGCTACTGGGTGTCATTTCCCCTGTTGGCAACACCCCTGCTCACCAGGTCAGCGCATCAGATTCTTCTCAGCTTAACTCAGTCCATTTTCCCCACAATGTGTGTATCACGATACCTTTGCAGTTGAATAAGCTCATATAAAAAAACATTCTTGAGCAAACGAATACCAAGTTTTTCTAGTGGGGAGACACTGGCTCCAACCTGGTTACTTACGATGGGCGTGCGGGCTTCCGAACCTCCCGCTCGGTAGTGGAGTGTTTTCAGTGTCGATTTCAGAAGCGAGGGCTCTGCTCTGGGAGTTGAACCCCTCGCCGTTGTTGGTATCTATTTTTAGACTTTTTAAAAATTTACTCTCTTAACAGATAAAATATTCACTTTGTTTAAACCCTAACATTATAAAAAAGGCAATGCAGTTAAACAGTCCCCTCCTGTCCCCGTCCCCCAGGCATCCAGTCCCCACGCTGGCCTCGTCACTACGCCACCACTGTCCTCAGTGGGTGTCCTTCCAGAGAGTCGTTATGCAATTAACGAATGGAACTGCAGAGATAAAAATGGAATGTTACTTTTCTTTTTTACACAAAAAGTAACACACACATGCTGGAACATGTTTTTTACCTAAAAGATCTTTGCTGTGTTCCCGTATCCCTGTGTAGGGAGGCGCCCACTCTTTTTTTTAAAGGCTACCAAATATTTCGATACATCAAAGGACCATAATGTCTATAGCCACGCCCTCATTCATAATTTCACTATTAGAAATAATGCCGTAATGAAGAACCTGCGCAGACATTTGGTGCAAGCATATCTGTAGGATAAATTCTCGAAATTACAAGGCATTTGTGTCCAGCACCCTGAGAATGGCACCTCCAGTTTCTGTAAAGGCCAGCAGGAAAGAAACAGCACCGCGTGCTTTGCTCTTCAGTCTTACCGCCCTGCTCTTCGCCCAGACTGCAGACTTCTGCCCCCCTCTGCCCTGTGCTCACACCAGCTGTGTCTCCTGTGGACTGTACGATCATTTCCAGCTACCTCCAGCTAATGACTCCTGGCTGCTTTCCGTATCTTCTTTCCAGAAATGTTAGGGTAGTTGAACTTGAGAACTGAGAGAAACTTTTTCCACGCCCACGGCACAGAAGGCATTAAATGGCTATATCTCCAGGGCAGGGTCTCGGCGATCTGTCACGTTAGTAACAGCTCACCCTTTTTTCCACCCGATCCTACAAAGCCCTTCTTCCCAGATCTCACACTGTAGAGCAGCACACGGCAGTGCCGTCCTCTGCTTGACACTCTAAGTCTAGGGCACCTCTCTCGTTTTAGTTTTTGTTTTGCTGTTTTCGTTTATTGGTTGGAAAGGTTAAGCTATAGGTTCAGCCCAAACTTTAGTCAGAAATCTTTTTTTTGAAAGGAGGGGTTTTTATTGCTCTGTGAAATTCCTCAGTTTCAATTAAAAGGCTCCATTTTATTTGGTTTTGCTCATAACAAATTTTTGACACCTCCTTTTCCCCTCTCCTCAATATTTGAGATTTTTTTCTATTGTGCATGATAGAGGGATGCTGCTAAGCTTGCGACTAATTAACTTGAGATTGTTTTGAGTAATTCTGCTTTTTTGGCTTTTTGTACCTAATCAGAATTGATGTGACTGAAGTGCAAATCTTCATAATAATCATGCATTTGCTGGCAGTGATTGGAGGACCACCTTTTTGGCAGTCTATGGTAATTCGCCCCGTTGTGCGCCCTCTGTGATGCATGTTGTCTTTTGCTTGTGTTTCTAATGTAAGATAATCAAGTGGAAGGGTGATGCGTAAAATTATTTTATTCTTTCTGAAAACGAAAAGCCTCAGCAACAGTTGGACACCAGCTCCCTTTAGGACCCGGTGAATTTCACTCCTTGAGTTCTGTGGGACACTTAGGGGCACCCCGGGGCCACTTCTGAAAGCCATCTGAATGAGTGTTTGTCATTCCCTCTTACAGATGAGGAAACAGCAAGTAGTGTGTGTCGAGTTAGTGACTAGCTTAAGTCAGGCCTTTTTTTTTTGTCATATGCTTACAGCTGAGTAACAGCTCTGGCCCCCAAAACAGAACAACTGCTTATTGAAGTCAGTGCTGTAAGGTTTTGTGTTTTTAACAAGCCAGGACCTTGATTTTCAGCCTGACCTAAAATACAGTCACCCCTACAATCACAAATTCTTTTCCAGAGACCTCTGAAAGAGACTATAACGTGTAATGTGGAGGCCGAGAGCGCAGGCACAGGAACCGGACTGCCTGAGTCTGCCCCAGGCTGTCCTGTGTGCTGAACTTCGTCAGTTACTTGACTCTCCGCTGCTTAGTTTCCTCTCTGTAAAAGGAGGCCAGCGCTAGTCCCTGCCCCGTCAGGCTGTCTTGTGGATTGAATGAGCAAATCTGTGTGCAGCGCTTAGGACAGCGCCTGTCACCCAGTCAGCCCTCCCATGTCTCTGCCCTCACAGTTGAATGTGTCCTTCCAGACCTGAGCTGACGTAGTCTGTGCTCCGGTCCACTTCCTGCTGATCACTCCCACCGCCCACTCAGAATACAGCATCTGCAGTTCACTGGGTGTCCTCTTACCAAAGAGACACACTACTCCCAAGCGAGCGTAATTCTTAAAAATCAGACTAATTTCAAGGTATAAGGGAAGTTTACTGAGCAGAAGCTTCCCCTTACTTGTCACTTTAGGATGGTAAATTAGATACTGGGGGAATCCTAAGTATTTATTACCAGAAATTGTTTAATGCCCTTTACATTTAGAGGAGTGGGGGTTAGTATTGTGTGAGCAGGGAGATGCAGGAATAAAAATAATCCAATGTCAACCAGGAAAATTCTAAAACTATTCAGTCATGTACATAGTATCATTTAGAGTCACATCAGTCTCAAAAGCCAGTAGGGTCTCCAGTGCTGGTGAAATCTGAGACCTGTAGAGTTCACTGCAGAATTTTACTACTTTTGTTCTCCACTAGGTTAATAGTTTTATACACACACATGCACACATGTGTGCATATACATACACAGTTTTATATACACACTATATGCATGTAATATGTACATAATAGTTTTATATACATCGGTGTGTATATGTAATTTATATAACTGCATTTTTAAAACAATTTAGCCATAGAGGAAGGAGGGATTTTTCTTTTCCTAAAACCAGGTCACAGAGCCTACTTCCGCTTAAATTTGTTTTACCTCTTGACTATATTATTTCCATAGGCTTTGTGTTTTCTACCAAAATCTACCCCCCTCCAAAATTACTTTGAGTATCTTAAACAGATAGAAGTTATGATAGTTGCAGCATAGTGATGACAAAAAGAAGACGGGATTCTCGCTCGATCATCAGAAGTAAGTCAGCATCAGGCACATGCACCTAGTTACCCGCAGCAGATGCCCGCGCTGCGCTGTTCAGTTAGGGTTTGTACACAACCTGAACATGTGCGCAGCAGATGCGGTTTTTTTCTTTTAAAAGGACCAACTATTTTGTTCTGCTAATAATTAAGATAATATAATCTTCCTTTTTTATTAAATGTTTTAAAAAGCAGTCTGAGGAACTCTCAGTCCCAAGGCTGACACAGTTTGCAGACCTGGCAGTCCAGTGCCAGGGTCAGTGAGGTGGGGTTGCAGCAGGCAGGCAGACCTCCGGGCCCTGTCGTCTCATTGGCATCACCGGCCCAACTGCTGCCACAGTTGGTAACAATCAGAAGGGAAGCACTCGACATCACTGATATTTGGAGGCTGAGGGAACTATTCTCTGTTCCTCGAGCGATTCACACTCCAGGTTCCCACGACCGACCTGAGACTGCTGCGTTTCACCTTCCCTTTTCACTCGGCCCACACTGCCCAGCTGGGTGTGTCCACGCAGGGAAGATTGCTGCCCGGGGTACTCCACTTATGTTTGCGCCAAAGCGGAGAGGAGGTTTGTTCAGGGCCCAGAAGTGAAATGTCCATCTCTTTTGAGGTTGATGTCATAAAGTGGAAATTGCTTTTCAAATCCTCATTAAAAAGCTTTTACTAACATTTAGAAAGCAAATTCATAGTAAAAACAAATACAAACAGTGCAAAGTCTTCATAAAGCTGATTCCAGAAGATCAGCTGCTTGCAAAGGTAAGTGACTTATGTCTGCTACATATGGATTGCCATTTCTTGCTGCTCTTTTTTTTTTTCTTAAAAGGGATTCGTTTTTACCAAGGGTGTAGTTCATATTTGTTGATTTGGTTGGGTGTTTTTTGTCTTTTTTTTATTTCTTTTTTTAAGGAAAATAATATTCTCATGCATAGAAGTCAGCGCACAGTTCACGTTGCAAGAAACAAAGCACATTGTGTGTGCGCACATGTGTGTGCATGTGTATGTGTGTGTGTGTGGCTTTCTGGAAAGTGTGTATCCCTTTAGAGTGTCTTGGAATTATCTTTCACCATTTCACTCTTTAAAAAGGGGGTGAAGAATATTGTTACTTGGAGGGGGACCCACAAACAATCCCCTCGTAGCTGCTTTCACTGCCATGTGATTGTTCTAAACGTAGTAGTGCACTAAATGTGGGATATGAGACAGCATATTCATAGGGAGAACTGAAGACTTACTAGGCAGTGTAATTTATATCTCATTCCTAAACTAAACCACCTGAGCGGGATTTTTCTTAAACACTTAGTGGACACTCACTATTGTAGCTTTGTGGAATTCACTTATATTAAAAGGATTTAAGTATAGTCCTATCTCACATCCTTTGGAAGAAAGTATCTAATCTCAAACTGATACTTTCTGTTTTTGCTGGAATTTACAAAGCCTATAGAAACTTCTTACTATGCTCGTAAGAAAACCAGTGTGTCCGGTAGTAACTGGTACTCTGCATCGACCCAAACTATTGCCAAAACATGGCTCCTTCGTAATCGGGTAAAGTGGAGGGTTTAAGGTCTTTTTTTTTTTTTTTTCATTTCTAACCTTTTAAAACATGAATCACAATAGTTTGACATTATTTTGGATACATGATTTCATGGCAGGAATCCAGAGGGTTTTCCCCTGGCTGCAGGCAGACGCCGTGACCCGCGGGAGTTCTACCCCCTACAGCCTCAGGCTGCCTGGGCTCTGGGCAGGCCGGGGATAGAGGTGTTCCCATGCCGCTTCCTGGCGGTTTCCACAGGGCGGATGCACTTGGGCCACCCTGAATGAGTTCCAGGTGGACAGAAAGAGAAAGATGGGGAAGGACAGAATGTGCCCACCTCCTTAAGCGTGTGTGAGGTGAAAACAGTGACACTTGTAGTGCTTTTTGTAAGTGGTTCCGTTAGCACCGATTTTTTAAGGGACGGCCCGATTTTTAAGAGTCTTGGGCTGCCTGGCCCCAGCTTTCCCCGTGCTCTGCCTCAGATTTTCTGGCAGCTGACTTCCTTTTTCCTTCTTAATGTGGGGGCACGGTGTGTCTTTCTATTTTTATTTTTAATTCTAACTTGAGGATATGTTTATTGATTTTTAGAGAGAGAAACATCGATTCATTACCTGCCGTACATGCACCAACTGGGGGTCGCATCTGCAGCCTAGGTGTGCGCCCTGACCGGGAATCAGACCCGAAACCTTATGGTGTATGGGATGATGCTCCAACCAACTGAGCCACCCAGCCGGGGCAAGCGTGTCTTTATACTGTCAAAGTTCTACTTTGAGAGTAAGAAAAAGGGAAAAGATCTTCATTCAGCAAGCATATATTGAGCCCCTACAATATGCAGGGCTCAAGAGAGAATATAAAATCAAACAAAATCCTACACTCAGGAGCCTGTGTTGCGGTTTATGTAGCTGTCATGTGACAGAAGTGAAGAGGGTCCTAAGAGTGTTTATGGTTCTTGCTTCTGAGTCTATTTACTTGCTTGCTTGCCTGGTGGTCCAAGCCCTTTACTAATTGCTGGCTTTTCTAACATTTCTGTTTATTCTCTCTTCTTCCAAAGGTCAGCCATTTCCATGACCCAAAAGCACTTTCCAAGTTTTCAGTTCAGCTGTGGCGCAGGTCCCTGCTACGGCGGAGCTGGCAGAGGCAGGCCCCTGTCGTGCTTTGCCTCTTTTGAGATCTAGGCGAGTGTAGTGTTTCCCTCTTGCCAGACTGGTCCTTTGTCACGGGGAGGGAAAAAGAAGTTGCCCCGAATATTGAGTTTCAGCCAGGTGCACTTGATGGAGATTTTAATATTTCCAGTTTTCTGAAGTATCGCAGAAGGTTCTCTTGGAGTTCAAAGCAGCCACGGTGTTGGTTTTCCCCTTTATTGAAACGAGTCTTGGTCGGGTGTGTGGGCTTTGGAGATGAATTGGGAGAGGCAGACAACCATTGAGGATGGCCCGTGGACTCTGGGCTGGCACTTTAAGTTGACCTACTTCATTTTGGAAGCGTAAGCACTGCCACAACACAACCTGAAATTTGAACAGTTGATTTCAGCTTTGTTTTTTGGCTTTTTTTTAGAGCTGCAGTTTTGCAAGAGGTCACAGAGTTATGTAAACAAACTGAGGTCTTGAGAATGTTGAAGAAATTGATGATCTAACACTAAGACTTATATCTCTACCAGTTTTACTGCAGCTTTATACATGCAAATAGGAAACTTCACATTTCCTATTTGATTTTGAAAGTGTAGGCAGATGGCTGCCCTAAAAAAAAGCGTAACCAGCCCTCATTAAAATAATTTTATTGTAAGAACTTATTACCTATTAAAGTGTTGTAGGCTTTGGGATCTTGTTCCTACAGCCGTCTGTTTCCATTATGAGACGATGTCATTTTACTGTTGCTTTTCTCTCTGTCCGTATCAGACCAAAGTCCAGACTTTGGAAAAGCTAAAGGAGAGGTATAGAAAGGGAGAGATTCTCAAATGATTTTAAATACCAATACAAGTATATTTCATCTTAAATGATGGATTTGTACTTGCCAGATTGATACATGATCTCAATCTCTTCAGTCCCCTTATTTTGGGGAAATCAATCACTTTCAGCATGCTATAAAAATGTATCTTTTACTTCTCCTGAAAAGTAGGTTTCTCTGAGAGGATTTTGGACACCCAGTTGTGGAGCTGTCCCCCTACTTGGCTGTGCTCGCCGTTCTCCCCCGCTGCCCCCCCCCCCCCCCCCCGCATGTGAATGCCTTCTTAGCTGCCCTCTGCGTTTTCCAGCTGCCTGCACCCTAACAGTTTGGCCTTGGAACTCTTCTGAGTAGAACTTTGGTCTTCCCTTCTCTGGTTTACAGATTTTTTTCAATCTAGTTGCAAATTTTTTAGTCTTTTATAATGCATGCTTTATCTGTCGTAACAGTTGGTAATGAATTACAGGCAGAGCTAGAGTAAAAGAGGCAGCGAGGGAGGCGCGGTGCTCTTCTTGGGTAAACCCCGGGACACTTGGTTCACAGTGGCCAGACTTCTCGGGTGTGGTGGGTGAGCCTTACTTAGTGTGTGACTCAAATGAATAAAGTTGGGTCCTTTTTTTCTAATTGATGTCGGAAGTGAGGTTAATTTCTGTATAGCCTTGTCTGAGACTTGTAATATTGCTTATAATGGAAAGGAGAGAGAAACTTCCATTAATTTAAGTATTTAATAAACTGGAGAGCATGGAGAACAAATCAGAGTATGAATTGAATATTTGATTGTTCCGTTTTCTTATTTTAATTTGTATATATTTTAATTGTTCTTTCTCTCTACCTATTAAAGATTCCAGTGCTGAATATTCAAGTGAAAATTTTTCCTGCACTTTGTACTGTAGCAGGGACCATATTTTCCTGTACGAATTACTTCCGTGTAATCTTCACAGGTGGCGTCGGGAAAAACGGATCCACAATCGCAGTGAGTATATCTTAGGTTCCCAGCGACTGTTCACGGTTTTGTGGTCACTTTGGTTTTCGTTTGAATTGTGTGAAGTCACTTGTAACCAGGAGTTTCCACTCAGCCTTAAAAAAAAGTATCCAAAACTTCAGATTTATTTATATATGCATACATTTATGTTCTTATATGTATATTTTTGTGGTGCACACACACACACACTTTATATACATATAGGTTCAAAAATACGACCTTCATTGTAAAATAAGCCTGGCCTCGTAAAAGTAAAATCCTCAGTTTGTGCATAAGCAACGCAGCCTGCCGCGTTTCCTTAGCTGTTCTGAAGCCCCGTTACAGAGACTGCAGGCCGTCAGGCTCCCTGGGGTCTGAGAACTCAGAGATGACCTCCATTGAATCCGTTGGCTCCTCTTCTCTCTGCTCCGCCTAGGGAACCAGCGTCCTTTCCCCCTTCCTCCACATCGGGTCCGTGATCACACTGGCTGTGATGATCTACAAGAAGTCAGCGGTCCAGCTCTTTGAAAAGCATCCCTGCCTTTACATACTGACTTTTGGTTTTGTGTCTGCTAAAATCACCAATAAGCTTGTGGTAAGCATGAGAGTTTTTGCTTTTCATCTTCATCTCGTTTTGATCTTATGGCCGTAGTTTCATCCCGTAGTGTACTGAGGAGGTCTAGGGTTTGCTCCCCTCCAGTCAGAATCTCTTGACACCAGCGTGGGGGCTGTTTTCACCTTCCGTGAAGCTACACTGAGATGATCGGAAGCTCCGGGAGCCACTGCGGTTTCTCTCCACAGTTGCGTTTGGTTGTTTTCTTCATCTGCATTCTTCAGTCTCAAACCATCCACTCAAATTAGGCTCCTTGTGAGAAGCAGCTTTGGGGGGCTTAGCAGACGTCTTTGGCGTGTAGCTCTCACACATTCATGTTGTCAGGTTTTCAGTTTGGGAAATTGCAACAGATACTGTAACGAATTCTTGGAACTCACTATCTGAGAACAACGCAGATTGGCTGTGTGGCTCACGGTTACTCTGGTGTGGAAGCGCGTGCCTCATGGATTCTCCTTTGTCCCTAGGTGGCACATATGACCAAGAGTGAGATGCACCTGCACGACACAGCGTTCATAGGCCCGGCCCTGTTGTTTCTGGACCAGTATTTTAACAGTTTTATTGATGAATACATTGTACTTTGGATTGCCCTGGTGGGTATTACATTGCATGATGTGGAGGCTACTTACTATCTCGTTTCACTGGGGCAGTGCCGAGATAGATCTTAGAATTGTAACAGTTTGGAAGGTCAAAACCACATTTATGGGACTTTTGTGAGAATTCCTTGTGGCTTTGTCTTAGAGCCATTTTTTGCATTATTACTAATTCTGCCAGCATGAGGGCTTATAAATTCCATATATCTGGCAGGAGTTGGCCAACTTCCCTGTGGGCCAGTGGCCTGACTTTGTAAATGGGGCTTCATTGGAACACGCACGTATCTATCGTCCGTGGCTGCTTTCACACTGCAGTGGCAGAGTCGGGCATTGGTGACAAAGACAGTGTGGGCTACAAAGCGTGAAATAACGACCGTCTCTCAGAGAAAGCGTTTGTTGATCCTTGATGTAGAGGAAGAATCGGCGGGATTCCGAGTTACTGGAGCGTGCAGAACTGAGGGTGGCTCTGAGGAGCACAGGGTCAGAAGCTGCTCCTCCTCACTTCCGGGAAGCTCAGGGGCAGCCAGGGCAGGCCCTGGGAACCTGTCTAATCGTCTCCCTCCTTTCCAGGTCTTCTCCTTCTTCGACTTGATCCGCTACTGCGTCAGCGTCTGCAATCAGATTGCGTCTCACCTGCACATACATGTCTTCAGAATCAAGGTCTCTGCAGCCCAATCTAATCATCACTAGGGATGTAACTGGTGTTACACCGGAAGCTCATGCTTTCTGCAGGAAAGAATCAAAAGTGGGGAGGACAAGAACAAACGTAATTTATAATAATCACTGTTGTATAACTTTTATCCTTTGTTATTGGTAACACTCCTTAACGATCCTGTGTGAGAATGGGAATTCCAAGTCCTGTCCTTGCAGTTGTACGCGTTGGTGATACAGGGTTTGGCCCAAGGAAGCGCACAGGGAGAAATGCCTGTGTTTGTAACTATCCTGGACTCAGAACAAAATTGTCACGGGGGGCAGATCCCTGGTGGTGATTTCTTACGTAGAATATCTGTGGGCCGAACGACGGTTGCTTTGTCATTTCAACAAATGGTCTTTCGGTGAAATCGTCCTTTAGTGTCTTCTCAACCTTTCTTTACTGAGGAGCTCGGCTTGCGGCGCAGACACGTCCCTCCAGCTGGTACGGTGGACCTGGTGATAAAGACCTTGAATTTGGATTGAACGGTTTCCCCTCTTCACGTTGTTGAGGAAGTCATTTTTTTATTGTTCAGGAAACAGTGTCTCTCACGGGCTGGGGAACCCTGTCAGCATGCGGAATAATGTGGTACCTTTGTTGATCCATTTTATTTTTTTAAATAAATATATGATCTGAAAGCCAGCCTTTTTCTCGGTTTCATTCAGCGGAAAGATAAACTAAGTTTAATGTCATTTTTAAAACCTTCAGCAAACGTTATTTCTGTTCTTTAATAAATAAGAAAACTTGGTCAGCTGCGTTGTCATCGTGTGTCCTGTGACCTTCCTACTCTGTATAAACGGTTTAACTTAGAACTGTGTTTAACTAAGACATAGCGCTGTGTTCAGCCTCTTCTCCATAGGCTTTTTGTTGCAGGTGTCACCCTGCCCTGCCCTCCAAAGACATTTGCATTCTTTGTCTGCAGTTCCGCGGCCTCGGAGGCCACACTCACATACACACACTAAAAGGGTGGAGGTTTGGAAAGACAAGGTGCTTCTAGAAGTTCACCGTCCTCCCACTATTTCAGCAGAAGGTAGTGAAGGTGTAGAGGGAAGGTAGACAAGGCGACCACTAATCTCCTTCGAACTCTTAGGGTTCTCTCTTCTCAGGAGGAAAAGAAGTCAGCACAGGGATCCTTCTAAAGACCAGAGCTGGGTTTCCCAAAATAACAGGCGGGAAGTCGGATCTCTGAGACTGCAGGTTCCGAACTGGCCGTGATGGACGACAGGCCTGTTTATGGAAGCAGTGCAGTACTCCGCTCCGGAACCCGTTCGCTGCAATCCCTGCCCTCGGTTACCTGTTACCTGGGACTGCAGCCCTTCCTCCCAGGATGCTGGAAAGTGCACCTGTCTGGAACCAGGAACTGCTGCCCTGTGCCCAGTGCAACTGCTGCTTGTACCTGTATCCCTTACCTGTCCTGCCGGAGGTAGAGCTGGGGACCCCCAGAATTCTGCCGCTCCAGACACAGCCGCAGACCTCTGGGCCACCAGGACCAGTTCCTCCACTTCTGGTGGTTTATTTTCACATCTGTTCCCTTGTTTTTCTGGTCCTCCCCCAGTAGTGGAAGCCCAAGATAACACATACAAACAACAAGAAGATTTTCATTTTATTCTTATCCTCACGTGTCCACAACTGCTTTCCATGGAGGATTTGGTAATGGCGGCTCCTGGGGCAGGGCGGCTCCAGCAGCTTCTAAGTCTCTCTAACACCTGTGCTGCTGCTCCCTGCTCTGCATCACCTCTGCAGAAGGTGAGCGCTGCTCTGTGAGCTCAGAGGTCAAGGCCTTCCAAAGTCTCGAGAAAGCAGATTCCAAGGATCCCAAACTCTAGACACCGGCTTGAAGCAAGACGCAGAAGGAGACTGCACTTCCAGGGCTGAGCGCCTCACCAGTCCCACCACGTTGGCCCAGGCCAGAGTGCAAAACTGGCCTGTAGATCGAGTCAGCGCTATTCACTGCAGGTCTTACTTCACCGTCCTTTCCCTTGAGTTCTTCTGTTTCTTCTGTTCCTCATATTCAAGTATCTTCCGCTGGAAATAGCCTGTGGGTTCAGATGCAGGTGTAAAAGGCGTCTAATCTGGCCCAGCAGGCTGGAGGGCTCGGGGGCCAGAATCCGAAAGAGCTTTCCATCCTCTGCTCCCCAGTCTCCCCTGCTACACCCACATTCCTGCTGGGGAACTCCCACGCCCTCCAGGCCTCTGGAAAGCCACTACTCCATTTGGCCCCAAAACAGGCCTACACGGAATAATTAGTAGGAATTAGCTCCAGACTCAAAGGGCAAGGAGCTCCTGCTGGCTGAGGAAGAGAGCAACTTCTACAAAATGTCAGCCCAGAGGGCATGTCCTGGGGCTTCAGGGATTTCCTTACAACTGCACTAATAAAATCAGACGTTCCTAGGGCCACACCTCTCTTAGGGGCTGCCCCTGTGGCTTCCTGGGGCCACACCTCTCTTAGGGGCAGAGACCCTGTGGCTTCGGTGATAGGGACGTACCTGCAGGAGGGTTCTTGCTCTTCTCGGCTTCCTGGATGAAAAGGGAGAAGAGCTGTGTCTTCACGAACTTCTTCACGAACCGCCGCTTGGCCTTGGAGGTCAGAGCCTTGCAGAAGGCCCGTTCTTGGAAGTGGCCTTGCCCACTTGCCTCCCGCTTGATATGGGAAGCATAGTGACCCACAGTCTTGACAAAGAACTGCACAAAAGGGCCTGAAACGTGCTCGTTGATTTTTTCTGAAGCTGCGAGGGGACACACACAGGCCACCTCAGGGTAGCAGAAGCAGGCTGAAAGCTCCGGGGAACGGGGTGGGGCGGGGGGTGGCTCATAATTACTGATTGACTCATTAGAGTGGGAGGCTCGGTACGGGTTCCCTACCACTGCTGAGGAAGAAGAAAAGCTCAGGCTTGCCCTGGGACCCAGGCCTCTGGGACTGGCCCAGGCCTGCTGAGTAGGTTCATTTTCAGTTCTGGAATCGTCCCGTCAGGATTTGCGGAGAAACCTAAAATAAGAGGGGCCTCGGACTTACTCTGTAACTCACTGGTCCCCTGACCGAGAGAGTTCAAGATGTCGTCCTGAAGCTTGGGTGGTAGGATGTCTTTTTCGTCACCAACCTGATAGGGGACAGAGTCAGCTCAGAGGTCAAGCAGTGAGGGAGGCGGTGTGAAGGGAGCACCCCACTCCACCCCCAAATCAATAATCGGCCACACAGGAGAAGAACAACAGACACAGCTTCCTGGTCTTCAGTTTGTAAACACTAGTAAGTTTCCTCTCGACCCCTCTGGTAGAACTGGGGTTCTGCCCTCGCTCTGACACGGACTGCCTTGTCGTGGAGTCACCTGGGTGTCTGTCGTGGGCTCCTTGAGAGGAGAGGTCCTTTGAACATGGGTTCCCGCTCAACAAAAGTACTTAAGTTGGAAAAGTGGAGCGTGGATGAGACTAGAGTGGGGGGGTTGGTGGTGGGCCTGCAGAGAGCCCAGATACTCACTGACTTTAAGAAGGTTCCTTCACAAAGATTCACCAGCAGGACCTGAAAGAAACACAGAAACGGCTTTATCTCTTCCCCTGTCTTCACAAACCTCAGAAGGACCTATGTGACCATTTCAGCCCAAGTAGCAACAAAATCAGCCTCTTCAGTTCTCATTTCCTGTCTGACACTCCCTTCTCACCATTCCAGTTTGGAAATGTCAGTGCCCTTCCCTGGGAGAGGGGATGAGGGTGTAGGAAAGGGGAAAGGGGACACAGCTGGGAGAGAAGGGGAACACAATATGGAGACATCATAGCCTCTCCTCCCTTAGTTAACACTGAGTAATTGTTTCTATAGGTGGAATATTTAAAGGTAAGTGCTTTGCACATTTATCTCATTTCACCCTCCCAACAGTCCTGTGGAGGCAGGTATATCCCGACTCAAAGAAGAAGCCTGAGGTCCAACTGCTGACAATAGCAGAGCCAGCTCCAGGCCCAGAGTGCCCCATCCTCAGGGTGCCGTCCCTCTCTCTACACGCGCCGTCGCCCCCTCCCTCGGGGCAGCGTTAGGACGAGATGGACATCTTCCCACCTGCACATGCTTGCAGCAGGCTAAAAACTCCCTCCGAGCTTTGGGAAACAGCCAGAGAAGAAAATGAGCGCAGGGTCGACAGGAAGAGGGAAGGAAAGGCAGTGGGGAGACCACGTGTCTAGAGGCTGCAGGTGAGGCGGGGCTGGGACCAGGGGGCCTGAGTCCCGCCCGGTTCCATCCCTGCCCAAGGGTGGGCGTTACTAAGAGCCATCCCACCGGTGGGATCCCAACCTGCAGCTCTTGTTTCTCGGATCCTCAGAGCATTCTCAAACAACTGAATTTGTTTCCAATGTTTAAATTGGAAAATTTCACATAAAATTTGGACTTGGGGCTTTTGAAAAGTCAGGAAGTCTAACACTGGCCCTCATTTCTAAAGAACAGCATGCAGGAGGGAGCTGAGTGCAGTTGCCCCCTTGGGCTTGGCACGTGCTCAACAGTTTGCCCCACCCCCTCCCCCACACTGCCCAAGTGACCTGAGTTGGTCACTTACATGCCTGCTGGGCTCCTCTTTTCAGTTTGGACCCTTTGCACTTGACAATTGGATGAATGATTCCCCCGTGCTCCCTTATTCCAAATAAAAGGGAAAGGGGGGACTGGATAGTGAGCCAAGGGACGGAGCAGGCACATAATGAGCCATGCGCAGGCGAGAGAAGTCAACCAGTCCACACCTGAAGGCACTGCGCACCGGCTCACGTGCTTCATTCAGGGAACACTGTTTGTTTCAGGGGGTGGGAGCTAAGCGTGAGGGTGAAGACCTTGTTCCTGTCAAGTTGTTGCCCCAAATCTTTCTGGTATTTGGGTATATTACTGCCAAGTAATCCCTTCCAGAAAGCTTATGTGGGGAGCCAGGGAGGCCCCCACACCCACCATAGCCCCTGCCCATTTCAGAGCAGCTACTGAGGCAGAAAGTAGGCCAAGGCTGTTGAGTGGCAGGAGCTGAGTCCTGCTGGCCTTGGGGTGTCTTCCTGCCCGGCCCTCTCGGGGAGGAGCCACAGCTTCTGAAAAGCTAGAGCTGCAGTGTCAGGAAGTTTCATAACTAATGATATTGAGACATTTTAGGTCTTATTGCTAAACACAGGGCTGACACTCTGTCCTAGTTAGTCACAAGGCAAGGGCTCGTTCAAAGGGCGTGTGTACTCAGCAGTTCTGAGGAGGGCTGGAAGGGCCAGGAAGCAAGGAAGGGAAACAATTCTTTCCTTCCCAGCAACACTCTGGGTTCTCCCTGTGCCTCCAAAATCTCCACTGGATGGACATTTGGATGGAGACAGAGTCAAGGTCAGCCAGTGCAGACACACAGACCTAGGTAGCTCTTGCTTAAGATACGTAACATGCTAATCCTTGGCAGCTCCTACTGACAGCTCCAAGCAGGACACAGGTTTTGAGATGTCTTTCCAACACTGGAGATCAACGTATGCTCTGAGTGTCTGTTTACACCCCTGAGCCCTTTGGGGTGTCTGGGGCACTGCCCTGGAATAAGCTGGCAAAATCGGAGGGCTATACCCTGATTGTCAACGGAGCTCTGAGCTCACCAGAAAGACAGCTCATGCTACAAAAATCTGCATTTTCAAAATTTGGTTTTCAGTAGGGCTACATTTGTTAGCTCACGTCCAAGGAATGTGTGTGAATTCCAGGGGGGTGTGTGTTGTGTAGACCAGCTGTGCTCATCCATTCGGATGGGACAGCGGTCACCCCAGGGCCTGTTCAGTGGGACCAGCTGGCCTAGGGTGGTTGGCTGACCCCTCAGGAAGCTACATGCTGTCCTTGAAGGCCAAAGGGAAATCACAGGAGGAGAGAGCTGACACTGAGCGTCAACTATGTGTCGGCACCAGCAAGGAACTTCACGTGGGTGATTTCCCCTAGAATCCTGAGGAATTGGACACCATCATCCCCATTTTATGGAAGAAGCAGCTCAGCCTTCAGGAGGTGAAGCAACTTGCCCCAGATCACACAGCCCTGAGGAGCAGAGCTGGGGTTCGAATCCAGGTCTGCCTGGCCCCAGATCGTGGCTTCTTCCTACTGGGTCGTACCTCTTCCATGGGGCTCTCCATAACCTCCTGCTGGAAGCGCATTTGGACTCCGACCATGAACGGAGTGGGGCAGCAGACAGTGGCCAGAAGGCTCTCGGGGACGACAGGGATGTAGGTGTGTGCCCAGCTGAAGGGGTAAAGCAGCGCGGCGGCGGCGTGGATACACTGAGACAGGGTGCTGGGGACGGGCACAGAGAACGAGAGTCAGAGCCGCCCCCAGGCCCCCCTTGCTGCCCACCACCCACAGCGGCTGCTTCGCGCCGCTGCCGGCGCAGGTGCAGAAGCGGGTCTGATGCCACGCTAGTCGCGTGGGAGTCTTCGCAGCCAGGAGGGCAGAGCGGGGACCCGGAGAGGCTGCGGCTGCGCTGCAGGACGGGGCCTCTCGGTCCCTCTTTCTCAGGCTTCTGAGCTCACTACTGGACAAAAATAAAAGTGGCTCTGAAGAGAGGAGGGCAGAGAAATGCCTTCACTCAGACAGATCATCCACGGAGCCCCTTCTGTGTGCTCACCACTGTGCTAAGGGTGTGGATACCGGGAAGTGCAAGACACTGAGCTGCTTTTAAGGAACTCACAGTGTAGTTAAGGAGACAAACATGTAAACATTGGGGCGCAATGTTTACCTCTCACGGCTCCCTCTGGCCACTCGAGGTTACTTCAAGTTACCAGGCCGGTGCCGGAGTTAGCCTGGGAAATTCCTGGCTTCCAGGAACCTCTCCCAGCAATTCCTACCCGGAAAGTCCCGCAGAGGGGCCCTCGGCTCTTTCCAGTGAAGCCTTCCCGGGTAATTACTTCCTAAGTCCCAACTCAGGCCAACTCCTCACCCACTCCCCCCGCCCAACACACACGCATAACCCCACTCTTCTCTGGTCCCCACCAGCTTCCACGGCTCCTCATCTCTCCTGGTGACCCCCAAACCACAGCCAATGAAAACACAGATGCGGAAACCTTGTTCCAGTTCTTGCTCTCAAGCTAGCATAGCACTTCCTGAGTGAGTGTCCGACGGTCTCACCCAGGCTCGGGCTGCCTGGAAGTGCCCTCCCTGCCTGCATTTCAGGAATCCGACCACGGGTGTGGGAAGGAAGTGGGGAGAGGTGGGATCTCCCGGAGAAAGTTAAGGTCTGAGAGGGAAGTCCTGGCAGGCTTCCCCGTCCAGGCTGCTGACACCTGCGGTCACGTTCACTTCCTAAGCACGGATGGGAGGGGAAGGGCCAGCACCCTGGCTGCAGCCCCACAGGCCTTTCCCTGCAGGGCTGGGAGGGGAGGAGCTATGGCCAAAGCACGGGGTTACACCACTTCCCTCACGGATTCGCCCGCAACCAGTGCCTTCAACCCACTCCCTGCCCAAGCCTGCTTTTGTCTAAAAGCTGTAACATTCACCTGACCGTCTCTGGCCTAACATTTGGGTCCCTCACATCCTTTTCTCCTTCTTCCCTAAAAGGTAGAGCCACAGTTGTCCACGGGGTTTCTCCCTCCCCAGGCACAAAGAGAAGGCGGACCTGCTACTTTTCTGTGACGTTTTTTCCTTCTCTCTCTGTCCCGTGTCTCCCCCTGTCTTTCTCAGACCAAGACACGGCAGTGCCCTGACGTGACAACTCATAGGGGCACACTGAACTGGGAGCTTATTATTCAGAGTGACAGCTCTCGCTTACTACGTGCACCTGACGTGGACTATTTAATCCTGGCCACAACCTAATGAGGTAGGTCTGACCATTTTCTCCCCCATCTTCCCCACAAGAAGGTCGTGACTTCCGGAAGCGAAGCAGCTAACCTAAGGGAACCACACAGCTGAGGCGGAACAACAGGATTTGAACCCCCTTCTGCTCGTTGAACACCTATGCTTTCGACTTCTGGAGAATTCTACATCCCCTTAAGGACAAAGACCATCTCTTGTTCGTCTGTATCCTCCTGACTGCTTGGCATATGACAAACAGCTGACACCCAGTAAGTGTTGAGTGAGCGAGTGACTGGATAGATGACATGTGTTTGTCATTGTGGATAATGGCCTTGAGCTTAATTCCATTATGTTCCTTCCTGCCCCGTCCCTGCCCTCCTTCCCTCCCTCAGCCTTCCAAGAGCAGACTCATACCTGCACCCACCCGCAGGGTGTCCACCCGGGCTGTCCCTGCGAACGTCAGAGCCTTCTCAGGGCTACATCGGACCCCTCCTGCAGCTTGGGCCCCAGTCGAGTTTGGAGGCAGGAGCAGCACAGATCAAGACCCAGAAGCGGGAGCACACGGGTCCTACCGCCTGACCCTTTGAGGACCCCGAGGATGCCACGCCGCACAGCTGAGCTGCTCGGTGGCCAGACCCACCTGAGACCTTCAGCCAGGAAGATGATTCTTCTCTCCAGCACCGCTGAGGCAAAGATCTGAAGAATCTGTTCAAAACTGAGACACTGCAGCAGAGAACTGAAGTCCACGTGCTCCAGGTGGGAGTCCAGGGGCCGTGTCAAGGAGATGAACTTGGGGAAACCAGAGAGAGAGGGTGTCACCACTGAGACATCTCGCAGACCCCAGAGTGCTGGGCCGCTGCCGGCCGCCGCTGTCCCCACAGGGGTGGATCTGCTCCTAGTTCTGAGAAAAACCCACCCTTGGGTTCCCTCTGCCTGGGGGTACCAGAGACGTTGTCCTCCCTCGCATGGCCCACAAGGTCCTGCCTCCGTCGTAGCCTCACAGAGCGCCACCTCCCCGGTCAGGCTCCACTCCATCACCTCCTTCCTGTCCTCGGGCATGTCCTGCACTTTCCGGGTTAGGGCCTCCCTGCACTGCCCTTCTCCCTTCCTTCTTGTGCCCCTCAAGTCTCAGAGGCCCTCCTTGGCCACCTGAGGCGATGTGTGTTCTCTGTCATTTCTCATGCAGCACCCGGTTTTCTTCCCCCTTTCGTCACAATCATACAGTTCTTAATGATACATTCGTCTGTTTCCTTATTTAACGTCCGTCTCCCCCACCAGACTTTTAGCTCCATGAGGTTCATTTCATTCACCATGTAAGAGCCAGAAACTAGTGAAGCTCGGTGCCCAGCAAACATTCTACACTTACGTTTTGAGTCAGTGAAAAAGCCCAGCCCCTCCCCAGGTTTACATATGGGGGAGCCAAGGATCAGAGGGACCCGCAGTCATCCAGGGGAAGGGAGCCAGCACTGCAATTCTTAAAGCAGTGCTCTGGATAAGTGGTGATGGAAGGAGACCTGACACGGGGTGGTGAACACACGATACAGTGTACAGAGGACGGGTTGTGGAACTGGGCACCGGAAACCTGTATGATTTTGTTAGCCAGTGTCACCCCAATACATTCAATAAAAAGGGAAAAAGCTATTAAATTTTTAAAAAACAAAAGCAAGAACCAATGTTCTACTTTCTGCTCTGTCTGCTTAGTTCCTGAAAACAATGGCACCACCTGTGGTATGGGTGGGGACTCAGGGGTGGGGACTCAGGGCTGGGGAGGGCGATAAGACATAGACAGATGGAGCCCACAGGTGGAGATGCAGGAAAACGAGGGTGGGGTGTGAAGGCAAGGGGCAGGTTGGGGGCTGGGGGCATAGTCCATTCTAGCACCAGGAGCCTCAGCTCACATGGTTTATTTGTTATAAATAAAAGACTTGCCCTGGCTGGTGTGGCTCAGTGGGTTGAGCACCCACCTGTGAACCAAAGGGCCACTGGTTCGATTCCCAGTCAGGGCACATGCCTGTGTTGCGGGCCAGGTCTCCAGTAGGTGGCGCGCAGGAGGCAACCACACATTGATGTTTCCCTCCTTCTCTCTCTCTCCCTCCCTTCCCCTCTCTAAAAATAAATAAATAAAATCTATTTTAAAAAATGTCATGGTGGCTTAAACAGTGACCAGGTCCTTATAAGCATCAGGTTGGGAGGACCAGAAACCTGGGGTTTGATTTTCAGCTCTGCCAATAAACCCAGCCAAGACCCAGTCCCCAAGCTTGGCTCCATTTCTCTGTGTGCTAACCCGGTGAACGGAAGGGCTGAGATTAGAGACATCAGAGAAGCCCGCTCTTTGGAACCCACCTCAGTGCCCGAGTCGGGGATGAAGCTCTTGAGAGTGACAGTCCTCCCGGGAGCAGGGAAGGCCGCCTCCCGGAGGCCCTGCATGAATGGGTAGATGACCGCCATGGAAATCTGATGCCTCTTCTCCACCTCATCCAGGATCTGCGGAAAGGGACCACGGGAGGCCTGGCTCAAAGGGAGGCAGTGGACACCCAGTGTGTGAGGCTCCCGCGCTGGTCCAGCCAATCTTCATGGATCTTGGCAGCCCCTTCACCAGCTGGTCCTTTCTCCCTTTACCCTGGCACGGACCAGCCTAGTGCTCTTTCCCAGCCTCTCCTCTTCATCCTCCCTCAACCCATCCATATTCCCCCTTCTCCTAACATAAGCATAAACTGCCTCCTCCAGGAAGTCATCCTGGAGTAAACACATCGACCACAGGGATACCACTTCATTCATGTTGGGTGCAGTGGGAACCTAGGAGGCTGGTCCTCTCAGGCACCACTCTGCCCTCCAACTTCCACTGGGTAGTCCCCAGGGCCAGGGCCAGCCTCTGTCCCCCAGCACCCTGGGAAGATGAATGCTCCACCCGAGCAGGGGCTGCAGAGTGCCCTGCCTTCATCCTCCGAGGGTCCGGCTCGGGGCAGAGCACACCTTGCGCCCCGTCCACTCTGAGGGCCCGCTCTGAGCCCAACTCGGGGGTGCTGGCTCTCAGAGGAGCTCCAGCAGAAGTCCTGGAGGCCCCGACATCCCTACTGCCCAGGGAGGAGTGGGAGGGAGTCTGACGTTGTTCGACAATTGTCTCCACATTTCTTAGAGCTCTGCCTTTCTCACGGACCACGCCACCTGAGCCTCATACCAACCGTAAGATAGGAAGGTGCGGGGTCTTTATATGTATTTGACAGACGAAGAAACAGAAAACTCCCCATCCCTAACCTGGGGCCCCTCCCACTGTCCTCCAGCTGCTTTCCGACCTGACCAGAGTGGGAGCCCTGGGCACTCAGCAGGGCAGATGGTCTCCTGGATTCAGTTCTCAGTCTTCTCTAAAGTCAAGTCCGAGCCCATCTGCCTCAGTTTTCCCACGTGGGCCTTGCCTGACCCCGGCTGTGAGGGCGGCTCTCCCTAAAGGCTTAGGGAGCTTGGCAGGTCAGGCAGCTGAACAGGCACGACAGGTCCCCGAGGAATCCCGCTGGGGCCCTACCTTGGAGAACAGGCCGAAGCAGCCAATGCAGCTGATGATGCAGTACACCTTGGGGAGCCGAGGGCCAGGGCCGGCGGGCTGGGGGACAGAGAGCCTCCTTCAGGGGTGCGGTCCCCCCCAGGGCCTTTGCCCATGCCCCTGCTACTTGCCTCCCCACTGCCCCCCTCATGTTCCTGTATCTGTCCTATATCTCTACCTGTGGCCTCCATCTGTTTATTTCTTATCACCCATCCCCGCCCCTGAGTCCCCACCCACAAGGCTGGTGGCTGGGGCTGGGGGACTCGAGGTCAAAGGTGGGCCGGGTAGAGGAAGGCCTGGCTGTGCAGAGGCCCCGCTCATGGCCTAGGCTGCAAGGAGGCCAGAGTGGCCGCCAAAGTCAAAGGGGGCTGGTGGGCTCACAGGCAAGCACTGCCATCATCTGGGGTCAGCAGAGACAGGGGACAAGTGTGTTGCAGGATGAGGAAATGGAGAGGGAGGACAACACCTTGAAAGTGACCTGGAGACCCCTGAGAGCCAGAGTAGGTGTTCAAATTCCGGTCTGTGCTCTGGGAGGCCCCAGGGCCAAGGCCCTGAGGCCTGGATGAGAAGGCCCAGAGGAGTAGGCTGGAGCCTCCCACCAAGGGCAACCAGTTTGAGTGGGGAGAGCAAAGACCACAGCAGGGCTGGCAGAGGGCCCCTTGGGCGGGAGGGCAGTGGCATGTGTCCCTGTCCCTGAGGGGCTGTAGGGGGCACTAACATGGCTGTCGGTGCTGGGCTGGGCTCTCACTACAACTACCACTGCCAGGGAGCCTGGGCTTGGGCACCTAAGGCTTGAGCCAGCCCAGCTGTGGAGCTGAGCAGGCTGCCGAGAGGAGGGGGCAATTCTGAGCTGCACAGACCAAGAGGCGCCTGCAGTATCCGATCTTTCTGCTCCCGTCCACGTTGGTCAGGACGAAGGAGAAGGTCTCCCTGAGGAAGAGCACACGAGATGTTCATTTGCTCGCTAGGCTGTAAGACAGACGGTGGTCGGCGTTGTGGGGGAGCAGAGGGGGGTGAGGGGGTGGTGAGAAGGACTCACAGAGCTGCCAATTAGTCATGAGCGCGGTAACAGCACAAGGAATGTATTCGGTGCTTATTGATGTCAAGCTCCAAATGCCTCATCTCATTTAATTCTTAGAACAACCCTCTGAGACAGGTTTGATGATTATGCCCACTTTAAAGTTGAAGGAACTGAGGCGGAGGAATGCTTCTTATCTGAGGTCATTCAACTCATATGTGGTAAAGCCAAAATTCGAACTCACAGCCAAATTCCAGGGCTCATTCTATCAGGGACTTTGCTAAGCCACCTTCTTAGAGGCCAAGGGCCTTCTTCTAAGTCCAGCTTCTGACAGTGGCAGAGTGAAAACACAGAGTCTGCCACTCCTAGCATGGCCGAGGGAATCTCACCCTTCTCTTCTCAGAGCTAACTGGTCAACCAGGTTAGCTAAGATCCTTGGTCTTGAGGGAAGATCAAGACCAAGATCCTTGGTCTTATAACCAGGCAAGATGGTTATAAATGAATCAATGGAATCCCTCCCAATCAGGAAGAACGTTGGTGACAAATGGGCATTTACACCAAGTGAGGGGACCACAGGAGCCACAAGGCTCACATTGTCCCTTCCCCCTCAATCCGAGTCCCCGTCTCAGGGCCAAGCAGTTACCTGGGATACTCAGTGAGTGGTGCCCACTCGTTCCCATCTGGGAAGCAAAACAAAGGGATGGCACTGAGCAGCCGCTCCTCCTCCTCCTGCTGGCCCCGAAGCAGGTTCTCCCGCTGGAAGGGACAGGAAAGGAGATGAGCCCACGGTGCACGTGGGTGCGGCCAGAGAGGGCTGGAGGGCAGGTGGGCACCTTCTGAGGCTCTAAAGCAGTCTGAGAATAAGCTTTCCATTGGCGTGGGGTCAAAGTGTGCCTCTGCTGGTCACTCTACACAGGGACTCGGTTCTGGGTCTGGCTGGAACCACCCCAGGGCTTAAACAGCCCCTCCTGAGCCAGATCTACATGAGCCAGAGTTAGACTTCAGTGTCTTGAGGATCTGCGTAGTCAGGACGGGGACCAGGGCCACACCTGAACACAGAAGGCCCAGGGACCGCCCAGCCTCCTTGCAGGGACCACGTCAGTGACATACCACATCAGCAAAGACACACAGCCAGCTCACTTGTCACACTTTCAGGGTCAATGAAAATCTCTGTCACCCAGTGCAGGAACAGACGAGGAGCCCAGCGTGTGGCTACCCCACCCTCTCCTTACCACCCAGCCCAGGGAAGGGATGCCTGCAAGGAGCTCTGGTAGAAGGTAAGCTTCTCTATAGAGATGGGTGGCTGGGGATGGAATCTGGGAGAACTAGGAGGTCCAGAAAGGGGCAGAAGAACTAGCCTAGTTTCCCAGCTAGGGCACCCAGGTCAGGGCCTGGCAAAGAAGCCAGACCTAGATTCTGTGGGTGATAACAGAACACAGGGCCGGGCCTACAGAGAGACGGGAGTGGGCAAGCTCAGGGCAGCTCCAGGCTGAGCCAGCCCGGGCTGGGTAGAGAGAAAGAGGGGCCCCCCCACCACCTGCTGCCTCTCAGATACCCTGTCCTCCGTGCCCCCACCCCGTCCTGCAGTCCTTACCTTGGGAAACTGGTAGGTAATCGTGGGCTCATAACTCTCTCCTGACCGCCTTTTTTTGAGGGAAACCACGAGGAGGTATTCAAAGAAGTGCTGCCCTCCGCCGAAGCCGGGCAGACAGTGCTCCGGGGCGCTTTCTGGCTCCTTCGCCGCTTCCCCCGGATTGCCCTGGACAGATCCTAAAACCAGACGTGGTGCCCACTCAGTGTCTCAGAGATGCGTGCCCCAAGTGGAGACTGCAGGGCTGCAGGCAACTTTGGCACTTCACTGCGCCCCCACCCCACCAACGCCCAGGGCCTCAGATCCTAGAATAGGACCAGGGCCAAGTGGGCAGTTTCCGGGCCTGCTCTGGGAGATGTGAAACCACGCGGAGCCAAGGGGGAGAAAAGAAACCACTGATGTGGAAGCCAAGGAAATGTACTGGGGAGGCGCCCTGGGAGGCCCTGTGCCCCAGGGTGCCACAGAGACTCTGCCCACCTATAGGGTGCCCAGCACAGGGCCCGAAACAGCGTGTACTGAGTAGCCCTGAACTCACTAAATCAGAAGAGCCATGGCCATGTGGCTGGCTGTGACCACACCAATCCCTCCCGCAGGGGGACTGACAGGCTCTAGAAACCAGCTCAGAAAGCCTTGCAGCCCAATCACGTGGGGCCCTAGGTGGCGGTGGAGATACAATAGGAAGAAGAAAAAGAAGCATTTCAAGGAAGAAACAGCCCCATGGAAGAGAGTCACCGTGGAAAAAGGGAAGTGAGCAACCCAGTCCAGACCTGCTCGGAGTCGAGGCAGCCGTTTGCGGAACAGCCTGAGCATCCCGCCTACCCCTTGTCCTTCCATCTTCCCGGGCCTGTGAGGGCATGGGGCGCTGCCCTTCTTCCAACACAGGCTGGCTACAGAAAGCCTGAGAAAGGGGCCGCTGCTTCAGCGTCCGACCACAGCGCCGTGAAGACAAGCCCCACGTTGTCTTCCAGATGAGGGGGAGCAGTTTCCATCCTGGGCACCCAATGGTTGGGCAAGGAGGATGTGACGGGACCCAGGAAGGCGGCAGGACGCCCGCACTGACAGAGGCAGCAGCATCCTGGCTCGGCAGCTCAGACCTCAGCTCCTCCCAAGAGCCCCAGGGTGTGGTGAGACAAAAGGTCGTGAGTAAACACCTCCGAGGCCCAGCTGCTGCGGGCTTTCAATTCTGGGCTGCAGGTTGTGTAGAGGGTTTATTTACAATCTCGGGAAACAGAAGAATTAGAGATAAAATCAGACCGTAGGCACTGGAAACTTGCTGGGCTGCTCGCAGGACCCTGACCTCCTAGCCCCTAACTTTGATTCTTGACCTTTTGCGTCTCAACCTGGCCAACAGCAGCCCCAACCCCCTGCGAGGCCACCTGCTGCACGTCGGAACTTCCAGGACTTCCGGGTTGCAAGCAGGAGCACAGGACCAAACACTGCCCACAGCATGGATGCCATTGCTTTCCCTGATATCAGAACGGAGAAATTGTTCCAGTCTGAGGGAAACCTGGACATCAAGACGAAACTAAAAGCCTCCTCTCCTGGTGGTGAACCGGAAGCAAGTCCATCTCCGAGCTGAGAGTTCCTGATATTTCCGATCTGCAAGGGAGCACCTCTCTCTCAGCCTGGCAACACCTCCTGAGACAGACTCTCTCACTGGGACCTGTTCCAGGCCCCAGCAGGGGATCCCTCTTGCAAACTGGAGGCACCGCTCGGACAGTGTCCCTGGCCTACAGTGGTGAACTGGTTGCCTCGGCAGCCTGAGGATCGCTCAGTGAAAGTCAAAAGCATCGGGGTGATCTCCACCCCACCCCCACTCCTGCTCAGACTTTTTTTCTGTTGGGACAGGTCAACGGTTCTGCCCAAGCTAAGAGCAGAGCAGCCGGCCCCTGGGGCTCTAGAGATTTCTGGAGGCTGTGTCCTGAGGCTGGGGAAGAGACAGGACAGCAATAAATCGCCTAGGAGTCTCACAGAAAACCTCGAGTGAGTGAACACACAAAGTAGGAGAGAAGCACTTTGGCCAGGAAGCTTCGCCCTACAGAAGCCAGGAGGCTTTAAAAACGTTTGATGCCAGAGCCTGCCACTCCCGCAGAGAGTTAGCAGCCCGCTGGAAGAAAGTGGGGTGCTGGAATAGAGGAGACGGCTACCTTGCTCTTAAGAGCTTTGGACCCAGCTTTCCTGGGACTAATAGAAGCCAGCGCTCAGTGGTCCCGCCAGGACTCCTGGGAGAACCCCTATCGCCGTAACTAAGGAGGTGACGCATGCTGTCACGGTGAGAACAGTGACCCCAAACACTCAGCACTCTCACCACCCCTCCTCACAACCTGCACAGACTTGTCGCCCAATCCTCACCACCTGTTTGAGGAATCGGCATCTGGCTGATACAGAGGGGGAAACAGGCACAGAGTAATCCAGGGACTGTTAACAGGACCTGCTGGGGGTGGGATGGCGAGAGTCCTTTGCCCTTGCTCCTGCCTTCTGGATGCAGCACGCACAGGACGTCCCACAAACGCGGGATGCCTCCCGTTGGAGAACGCACATCTTTTCACTGACCATCCCAGAACCTCGGGGGATGGTTCTTTTCCCCGGATCCCTTGAGTTGCAATTTACAGCCCACTCCCTCCTGCTTTATCAGGCTAGCCAAGAGCACAGCAAAACTCGTAAACTCAAACATAAAGTGACCGGACTTGGAGGTTGAGGCCCAGGACATCTAGGGAGACGGCTTTCTTCTGTCTTTCTGGGGGGTTATCAGCCGAGGAGGCACGTCCGTCAAACACACAGGTTTCATCTGGGTCATCTGGGCTAATCCCCAGCGCCCTGGAAAGGAATCATTACTCTGGGTTTTTAATTGCGGAGGGAGCCACCCTTTCTAAGGAAGTCAGGAGTCCGGTTACACTTGTTCCTCCACAAGCAAACTCCTCCCACAGCTACCTGAGGAAAGTCCCAGAACCAGCTAGAGTGCCGGTGAGAGGAGTTTCTGCGAGCTTCCTCTGAAAATCCGGCCCCTCCTCTTCTTGCTCAGCTGCTGGCAACTCAGGACTACCCCCGTTGCCACTCCTCCCGCCAGGATGATTTACGCATCTCTGTGTGTACACACACATGCACACACATGCACACACACTCCTACCACACAACTGCCCTGGAGGCGCCTGGAGCTCCCCAGGAGGGTGGAGGACAGACCCCAGGTACAGAAGATGGCAAGGGCACACTGCCCAGGCCTGGCAGGTGGCAGACCTCAGGACAGGTAGTATTGACTGCTGATCTTCCCGTTCCTCAACGTCCAGGAGGTGCCTCGGGCACAATCACCACCTTGTTTTAGGGGCCAGGGCAGGTGGGAACAACTGGACCTTCTCCTCTGGGCTGAGGAAGCGGGCTCCTTCCACTCACACAGCTGTCTCAGGGTGGAGGGAGACCAGGGGAGACCAGGAAAGGCCAGGCCAGTGCCTTCCCAGGCAGCGAGGACAGCAGCCCCACCCTGCATTCTGCTCCGGCCACTGCACAGTCCCAGACCTTTATCCCCACCGTGGCCTCTGACCTCTCTGCCTCAGTTAGGGTGAAACGACAGATACTGAATGAACTCCGTGTTCAGGCAGAACACGGCGGGCTGGGGGTGGAGGGCAGGGATGATGGCAGGAGCCCCAGGCCTCCCCAGCTCTGGGCTGGGACGTTGGGGGGGTGGCTGGGTTCAGCCTTTCCATTTGCCAGGGCTGGGGTGGTGGGGAGGGTCTGCGCTGTCGGATGGGCTGCGTTCCCCTCTGACAGCCGGACCTCGGGGCAGAGCTGCTGAGGATTCCGGCTGCTCAGCCACAGGACTGGCTAGGGGTAAGCAGCAATAAATGTTTGCTGAATGAATGAAAAAAAAATGAACGAATTCCTATTTGCCCTCTCTCCAAAGCGCGGTGGCCCCGCTAAGAAAGAAGGAAAGGAGCATCGACTTTCCCACTTCACCAAGGGGGCTCGGGAGGCGGGACTTGTCTCGTTCTCACACTCTGCGGCTGCCGCGGAGCTGGCTCCACGTCGCCCGGGAGACCGGTTTTTCTGGCCGGTAGCTGCTAGCTGTGCAGGGGCGAGCCTCGCGGCGGGGCGGGGCAGGGCGGGGCGGCGGGCACCCCGGGCTGGGGCGGGGTCCCCCGGGAAGGAGCTCCAGGCACCCTGCGGTTGCACCACAAGCTTCCTGGATGGGAGGACACGTGGCCCCGGGGCCCCACCACGGTTTCCTCTGCCCGGCCGCCTCCTCTTTCACCCCCCTGGGCCCAGCCACTCCTCTGACCTCCGACCTTGTCCCCACCAGGCCCTGTCCACCCCTACCCGCGCCCTCTCTCCGCTCACCTGAGCCCTGCCCAGCCCTCCCGAAGCCTCCCCAGATTGCTCCCGGATCCCGACACTCCGCGCCTCCGGCCCCGGCCCCTGCCACGGTCACCTTGTGTCCTAACCCCGGTCCCCGCGCTGCCACCGCGCCCTTGCCCCGCGCCCCGGCCCGACACTAACCCCCACGGCCACGCTTCAGTCGCAGGCTGGCTCGGAGGCGGCGGCCGAGCCCATCCATGGCCCCTCCGGAGCCCGGCGCCCGCTCCCAGGTCCGCGCCGGCCCCGCCCCCGTGCCGACCTCCGCGCGGCCGACACTTTCACTTTCACGCGGCGGGGGGGGGGGGGGGGGCCGAGGGGACGGGCCCCGAGCTGGGCGGCGCACCTTCCGGACTCTGCCCAACCCCCGGCGCACCTGGGCTGGCCCGCTCTTCCCTGTGCCCCGGCGGGCCGCCGGGGGTGACAGGGGGCGCTCGACCAGCGTCGGGGCGGGGCGGGGCCACTTCGCTCCCACCCTCCGGGGGCGCCCCGGGAAGCCCACAAACGCGCGGGGTCCGGGAGAGGTCCGCCCCTACCTTCGCAGCACCGGCTAGCAGCGTCCTGTGGGCGCCCGCGCACCTTCCAGGCGAGTCCCCACTTATCCCAGAAGGGAGTAGCTTTTTCAGAGCGGGCACACCTTTCCAGCCCTTCCATTTCTCCCCCAGTAACTGCGGTTTCTAGATCCTTTGCCATATTTGTCCTTCTACCCTGGGGACACGTGTGCCTGCCTTGCTTACAGCCCGGTTCCACTTCCCTAACGAACCAAAGGGAACCTAGCGGAGCCGGACAGGCTTCTGCAGAGGCATTGCAGGTGCTGCCTGGGTCCTGCCCCTGTCTCCCACCGGCCCGTTTCCTTTCTCAGACCTACTGGAGTAACAGTGGTTAATAGCATTACGTAGATTTCAGATGTGCAACCCTGTGATTCGAAGTCTGTGTGTACTGTAGTAGTGTGTGCTCACCACTAAGAAGTCCAGTCTCCTTTCATCGCTGTGTTTGACCTTTCACTCTCTTCCGGTCTCCCCACAACCCCTTTTCCCCTGGTAATCAGCATTCTGCTGCTTGTGTCTGTGAGTGTTTTTTGTCTGTCTGTTTTCTCCTTCCGTGGACGAGTACATACAGAAGGTGTGGCACAGACAGACAATGGAACACTACTCAGCCATAGAAAGATAAAGACTGGCCATTTGTGACAACGTGGATGGGTCTGGAAGGTATTATGCTAATTGAAGTAAGTCAGAGGAAAAAGGACAAGAACCATATGGTTTCACTGATATGTCGAATATAAAATAAAAAAGAAACAAACCATCCAGCACGTTTCTTAGCAACTGAATCCAAAACCAGGGTAAGTTCCACCTTGCCCCCCTGCCCCGCCCCCCCCCCCCGCCAATGACACGTGAAAGTTAAGGAACAGAAAGCTCTTTGTCAACCGTTCTGTGATACAAATTGAAGGGATGGTGATGATGATAGTTGCAGCGATCCACACTCCTAGTTTTCTAACCCTAAAGCTCAATACAACCTTTCAGCTCCTCCTCCACCCATCTCACCTTCGCGGGCTTCCAAACTTGCCCAGACTTCTAGCTTCAGTTGTCAGGCATGAAAATCTGCATGTGATAAGCCCCACCTGCTCCCAGGGCCACTGCCCTGGCCCTCTTCCCCACCCCACCCCCCGCCCCCGTGACCAGGATCTGTAGGAGGGAGTAGAGTCCATCCAAAGTTGCTCCTCTCTCAGAGGTTTTAGTCTCAGTTTCAGGCATGTGAGGCAGAGGGAAGAAGACACTCTGGCAGAAAGATATGTAGGATCTATGGACATGATCCCCCCCCACCCCCCACCAGCTACAGCTCCCTCTCCCCCTCCTGTGCACGGCCTCCTGGTGACTCTCCTGTCACAGACTTTGGGTCAGCAGGAGTCAGGAATCCAGCCCTGGTATTAAACTGTCTAGTCTTAGCCCAGAGATTCTAAAAGTCGCCTCTCCTGTGGGCCTCTGCAATTTTGTACTTAATTACACAGTCTGTTTCTGTTCCCTGTTCTCTGTGGATTCCCGCACGCAAGGACTCATGTCTTCCCCGAGGACGCTGTCTTGGCTGCACCTGTGTCTCAGGCATCTCTGTGTAAGTTTAGAACTTGTTCACGATACACTCGTCCCATTGGTTGAATATTATGGTGCCTTAATTTTCCTAATCTATTTTAGGCTGGTCCCACCCAAACTACTTCCTTCCTTTAAAAACTGATGAGGAAATATGTACCTATGCACACCAAAAAGATGCGTACAAGAATGATCATGGAAACGCTGTTTGAAATAGCTTCACACTGGAAGTAGCTAGCCTCAGATGTCTATAAATAATGAATTGGCCCTGGCTGGTGTGGCTCAGTGGTTCTAGTGACAGCCCATGAACCAAAGGGTGGCTGGTTCGATTCCTGATCAGGGCACAGGCCTGGGCCGCTGGCCAGGTCCCCAGCTGGGGACACGCAAGAGGCAACCACACATTGATGTTCCTCTCCCTTTCTCCCTCCCTTCCCCTCTCTCTAGAAATAAATAAATAAAATCTTTTTTTAAAAAGATTGTATTTATGGGCAATAGGGGTTGGAACCAGCAGGGATGAGAGGTAAAGCGGCAGAAAGCACAAGGTCTGAGAGGAGGGCGAGCAGATGGAAGTCAGGGGTGTAGGGAGAAGACTGGTTTTACATGGGGAAAGGGTACTTAGTTTGAGGGGGAGAAAAAGAGATGAGACTGGATATGGATGTTGATTAATTTGTGGATAAGGGAGGGAGTGGGAAGTTAGAACGAGGGGCCTCAGTGTCTGCTGAGAGAAGAGGGCATTTTCTTTTTTCTTGTAGCTGTCACGCATCAGCCAGCACTACGTGACGACGGTCGGGACGACAGCCAGGACTGGGAGAGAGCATCGGAACACTGGAAACAAAGATGGCCTTTTCCATCAGCACAAAGAGCTCCTGGAGCCAGAGTTCTCAAATCTCTTCCTCCTAGACAATGGTCTCTGCTCTACAGTTGGATGACCTTGACCAGACCTTGACACACACCTGTTTCTGTTTCTGTTCTGACCATTGGTTTATTTTGTTTTTTTTACATTCAAATGTTAATAAATATGTGTGTATTGCCATTTTATTGTTCACGTTCTTAATTATTTTTTTCTCCTTCTTAAAGAAGATCCTTTAACTTTTCATGTAATACTAGTTTGGTGGTGATGAAGAACTTTAGCTATTTTTTGTCTGGGAAGCTCTTTATCTGTCTTTCAATTCTAAGTGACAGCTTTGCTGGGTAGAGTGGTCTTGGCTATAAGCGCTTGCTTTTCATCACTTTGAATATTTCTTGCCAGTCCTGTTTGTTGAGAAGTCAGCTAGAGGTCTTGTGGGAGCTCCCTTGTAGATAACTGTTTTTCTCTTGCTGCTTTTAAGATTCTCTTTGTCTTTAACCTTTGTCATTTTAATTACGACGTGTCTTGGTGTGGACCTCTTTGGCTTCCTCTTGTTTAGGACTCTCTGCAATTTCTGGACGTGTATGTCTATTTCCTTTACCAGGTTAGGGAAGTGTTTCATCATTTTTAAAAATAGGTTTTCTATTTCTTGTTCTCTCCTCCTTCTGGTATCCCCACGATGCAAATGTTGGTACACTTACAGTTGTCCCAGAGGCTCCTTACACTATCCCTATTGTTTTGGGTGTGGTTTTTTTTTATTATTATTCTTTTTTCATTTTGCTTCTCTGACTGGGTGTTTTTTGCTTATCTTCCAAATCTCTGATTTGAAGTACATATTTCTTGAGTGAATGAATGAATGAATGAATGACTAGATGGGTAGTCTGCCTTAAACTTTTATCCCTAAGGAGACAGAAAATTACTTGAAACACTTTTTCTCTGGGCCCTCCTGAGGGCAAACGGGTTGCTTAAGACCCACTACACCTTTTGCCTTTGCCGGTGGAGCCTTTGCTCAGAGGTGTAGCAGATGGGCGGAATCTAATCAGAGCAGCCTCAGTCTGCTTTATGGAGATGGATGTGTAGAGGCCATGTGACTCAGCTCTGGCCAGGGAAGGGTCAGGAGATGTCACTTCTGGTCAAGGGGAAATCAGCCGGGAACTTTTGCTGTTCTAGATGGGATACCGTTTTTTCACTTCTGGACATCAGTGAGTCTGGGCGTGAGGACCAAACTTCTGAGATGAAGCTGGCACACACAGCAGAGCCCGATGAACACACTCTCAGAGGAAGGGGTGAGAGCCCGGGATGGCTGGCAGGAGCCTGGAGCTGCCTAAGCTCTGCGTGCCTTGTGACCTGAGGTAATAACTGTCCTTCTGGATTGAGGCAGTGAGCTTTCTAAATACATGTTAATTATATCGCATCCAACACACACACACACACACACACATTCGACACAAAAAACACAAAAGTGGTACACAAGGTAATGGCACTTCTATTATGTGCAAGGTATTTTTCCTTTGCCTCCCATTTTCTTATTGCATTTTTAAAAATACAAAATTGAGCCACCCCACAATGATTTCATTACCTAAAATATGTGTGTGACCTGCAGAGTAAAAAAAAATTGGGGGGTTTTCTGGTACGTTTTCGTGCAGAGTGTAGAGTCAGACTACCTGGGCTGGTACCCCAGTTTGGCCAGTTACTAGATTTGTTGCATTGGAGAATTTTCTCAGCCTCCCTGGGATTTAGTTTTTGGATAAAAATTACTTACCTCCTAAGGTTGCTTTAACGATTATATGAGTTCATACATGTAAACCACTTGAAAGGGGAAGCCGTTGGGAGGTCCGAACGGAAGACTGATGCGATCTCACAGAAATGTGATCTCATAAATATGAATCAGGCATGGCCCCTGTCCCCACAGAGCTGACATTCTGGTGGGAAAGATATTACAATACAGAGGTGCTGGGAATAAGGGAACACAGGGCAGTCTAGGAACATGAAGGAGAAATACACTCCAGCACGCAGAATCGAACCTAATTTTCAAGAGTCAGCCCTGGAAGACAAAACGAATTGTGAAAATTCTACTGACTTCCTTTTATTTTAATGAATAGACTAACTCTCTGAGCGATTTTACGGTTACAGAAACATTGAATGCAAAGTAGGGAGACTTCCTATGTACTCCCTCTCGCTCACATACAGTTTCCCTACTATTAACACCTTTCATTTGTGTGGGACGTTTGTTGTAGCTGGTAAGTTAAGACTGACACACTATTACTGACGAAAGTCCAAGGTTCACGTGAGGATCACTTGTTGTCCCACACACTCCGTGGGTTTTGACAAATGTGTAGTGACGCAGCTCACCATTGATGTCATGTGGATGGTCCCAATGTCCTAAAAATGCGCTGTGCTCCACCCACTCGCTCCTCCCTCCCTCCCCGGCAACCGCTGGTACATCCTTTTACTGTCTCCATAGTTTTGCTTTTTCCAGAAGTCCACAGAATTGGAATCATACAGTACACAGACCTTTTAGATAGGCTTCTTTCATTTAGCATCTACTTACTTAAAACAAAACCCAAAAAAACCCACCTCCCTAAATACGTTCAGAAGAAAAGGAACAAATAGAATTTTTTAATGCCTTTTTGGCATTACTCAAGCCTCCGAGCAAGCAACCAGCATAACCTATTTCCCTGCAAGCATGGGCTTAATAAAACTCGTTGGGCAGATAGGAATAAGCCCCAGCTTCGGGACCGCCACATCGGCACATGGGCAGCATGAATGGTTGGGCTGCGCTGCAGTTCTAACACCTTCAGAAGGCGTTCCCCAGTTCTCCTTGGCCATTCAATGAATAGGAACAGATAGCATCTTGTTTAGTTTCAAATCAGCATTACCGATCATTCTTTGAGCAGGTGATACTATCTCCACTTTACAGATGAGGAAACAGGCTCAGAGATGTTAAGAAATTTGCCCGAAGTCACAAAGCAGCTGAAGTGAATCTTTAATTCATTCTCAGATGGGAACCTTACCTCCAGGCTCTTGGGGGGACTGCTGATGGGTCCACCAACAGTTGCTGCTGCATCTTCTGTGGAGTCGCCAAGGGGCCCAGTACTCAGAGCCCTCTTCCTTTGGACAACTTCCAGAACTGCGTGTTTTTCTCGCCCAAACAAGGTAAACTTAAAAACCACCTCAGTCCCTCGGGAACTGGCCTTTTAGAATCAGGGTCTGGTCTGAAACTCTGGATGGGGAAAACAAGGTTGGCACGTGGATGCCGAGATCATTCTAGATGAATTCTCAATTCTGTACATTTTCTTGCAAGGTAGTGCATCTCCTGTCACCTTCCTGATTTTTTAAATGGTAGCCTCGTGAATGTCTTCCACGTGAATTGGAATTGACTGATTTGAGTTGAAATTCTCTTCTCCTTGCCTGGATTGTGATGAAACCTCCTTACCACCGGCAATGAAATCTCTTGATTTCACACTCTTTCTTTTCCTCTGTACCTCATTTGCTTCATTAACCATCATATTCTGGCCATTTGTTGATAGAAATGACTTGAATTGTAGAAGTCAAATCAGAGGGGACTGCCTCAGAGGCAGCCCCGTGTCCCAGGCTGTCCCTGAGCAGTGCTGGCACCTCTGCTGGCCTGATCTCAGCGATGGGAAAAGCCCACTGCGAAAATTGAGAGTCTGCTGGTCCTTGGCCTCCCCGCTGGTGCGTGAAGCCTCGTCATCACACAGCTAGTTAGTGGTCGTCAGGGCCAGAACCCAGGAGACGCCTCTGTCCAAGCCCCTGTCTTCAGCCTGGTGAAGGGATCTGACGGATAATCGTCTTCTGCTTTTCCCTTTTCTCACTATACCCAAGAGCAGCGAGCTCTTAGCACAGCTCTAGAACACAGAGATCAAAATGTACTTCTCATCGACCAACTGACGACATTGGCCCCCAGGGGTCCACATTCACCCTAATAACAGAGCCCAAGCAGGTATGACCCTCACACCCCCATGATTCTCCCCTATCCCCCACCCCTGCCCCGTCCGGGAAGGAGCTGCCCCAACAGCCTTGTCAGTCAGAAGTCAGAGGACTGTGTGCTCAGGACCACAGTCAGAAGGAAATGATGAAGGCGTTTGAAAGAGAAGCATGTGGAGAAAGGGGAAGGTCACAGAGGGCAAGGATCTGGAGGGAAGGGGGAGAGGTGGCTGGGTAGAGTGGCTGGGGGCAGGGCTGCAGTACGCTCACAACCATTGCTGCCCACTGGGGCCTCAGGGCCTGCTCTCTCTTCTTGCCTCTGGCCCCTGCAGACCATGTCGTCCCGTCTTATGTTTTGGTCACGTGTAAAGAGAAGGGCACACATAGGTGTGTGTTTGTACATACACTCACACTCACATAGGTGCCCACATGTCTATGGATTCTACATACCAAATTGACACCTGTCCCCAAACTGGACTCTGAGCCACCAAACTCCCTGCCCACGGGAGCTGGCACTCTGGGTATTACGCACCCACTGGAGGGTAAGGGCCCATCTCAGCCTGGGTGGATGCCCTTAGCAGACTTTTCTAAGGGCCAAAAAGGGCCACAGCCTACTCCTCTGCTCGCTTACACCTTACTCTCTAACATGTCTTCATGTGTCTGTCATTTCCTGAGGGTCACCTGTGTCCCCATCATGCAACCTTGAACCTGGCTCCAAGGAGGCACCGTCTCAGCTCTTATGGGAGTTCTCACAGCCAGCGTGGCTCTTGTGAAAACCAAGGGAGATTTTAGTTATGAAAACACTTTGAACAGTTGGCGTCTCTGATGTAATCTCATTGCCTGCCACACACGTCAATGGCGTGTGTGACACAGTCCCCTAGTGTCCTGACCACTGACAGGAAGTGGAGCTCAGTACACAGCACCTGTGGGACCGCATGGAGGGTCTGAGGTCGGAGCAGTGATCGAGGTGTATGAGAAACCTAAGCCTCCGGTTCCCAGGGTGAGTGGGGCTGCGCAACTCAATACAGTTTTGTTGTGCTTTCTTCATGTTTTTCTCCATTTTTTGTAATGGACAAAGCAAAACAAATGCAAATTGGTGTTGTATTTTATCTCCAGGGGCCCAGATACCAATCCCCTGCCTATCAGGAAGCTGAAAATCTGGGTTGCTGAGAGGCCTTGTTGCAGGAGACCTGGGGGCCAGAGGAGGGGCTGAGGTTGTTTACCCGCCAGTTCTGGGGAAGGAGGCGGAGCCATCACTCACAGCACTAACCAGAGGAAACTGCCTATTCCCCAAGGTCACTGTGGGGCTTCCTGCCAGGGCACCTGTTGCCTCAGTTCACTGACTTAGGTTACCTTGACCTCAGAGTTTTTCCATAGATATCCACAGGAAGGTTTGTGAAAGGCCAGCCTCCTCCCTCCCAGCTCAAACTTGAACTCTTCATGTTTCCTTGGGGGAGGCTGCAGGGAGAAAGAGCACAAGGCTTTTTTTTTTTTTTTTAAATCTTCATCTGAGGTTATATTTATTGATTTTAGAGAGAGGAAAGGAGAGAGAGAAAAACATCAAACTTGCAGCCTAGGTATGTGCCCTGACCAGGAATCGAACCTGCAACCTTTTGGTGTCTGGGGAGACCCTGCCACCGTCCCTGGCCAGAGCAGCTCCAGGCTTTTGAATTCCTGCACTTAAATCCCAGCTCTGCCCGTTGAAAGCTGCATGACCCCTTGTAAAATGAGGAGAGAGTATAGTAACCACTAACTATGGGTTACATAACTTTCTCTCCCATCCATTTCAATATTTCCCCTTTCCTTCCCAGATCCGAGGGTCCTTTGACCCCTTCTCTTGTATGGCCAGCCAAGACTCAAAATTATTTATTTATTTTGCAAAGCAATTTATTGCTCTGTAAACTGGATCCTGGGACCTAACTTTTCAGGATCGAGTGACCAAGTGTTTTACTAACCACAATCACCAATTTTCTTCTCCACAAGGAATCCTGCCTCCAGCTTTCAGATAACGTGTGTGTTTATCACATGTCTGTGTTGGTTCTTCACTCCGCAGTCCCCGTGTTTCTCAAGATAACCTAGAATGAACGAGACAGCCGAACTGGCCTACCATCTTCTACAGACTTCACGAGTCCCCAGGGCATTGCTCTGCTCGCAGCCCGCTTGTAAAGCGTCTGAAACCAACCACGCCCTCCCAACCCTTCTCCCTTCCGTGTCCCCGCTACGTCTTTCTTTCAGTCAGTTTACTCATGAAGTCTTCCAAAGTCAGCACGCCACCGCTCGGACACCGGAGCAGAACGTGTTTAGTATATACCCCTGCCAAACTTTGGGTAGGGGCGGGGTGGTCGTTGTTTTGTAGCGAAACTGCAAACAGCAGGCCATGGTGGAAAGCGCCCAACGGGACATTCTCCCCCGGCATGCCCCTTCTGCTCTGCATAAAGATCCTCGGTTTGTTCAGCCACCAGTAGAAATCCTTTGACTTGGGGGAGGGAAGACTGCTTCTCTGACCATCAGGAATGAGCTGCTGTTCACCTGGACCACACAGAGCCCTCCCGTTCCCCTGAGGCTGGCCACCTGAGCCAGTGAGATCTGAGCGGTAGTTCGCTGGCTGTCGCTTCCAGGAAAGCTTTTGCTTTCTTGGGTAGAAGGGAACAGACTCAACTGGCAGGCCCTCTTTCATCTCTTTGCCATTTCTCCTCCCCTGGAATATGACATTGTGCCTGTTTTTCTCTTCAGATGTCCACGTTTCCCTTTAAATCCTCGCACCTACTTACGACAGCTGCTGTGTAAGGCCCTTGCCTGTTGATCTCTGTCATTTCTACTCTTCCTATTGACACTTTTTATCTCCTGGTTATGAGTCACATTTCCTGTTTCTTTGGCATGTCTGATAATTTTTTGTTGGAGCTTGAACATCGCCACTGTTGTCGAATGTTTAGATTGTGGCGGCAGGCAGCTCATTTACTTGCGGACGGGCCTGAGCATTGTGAAGCTCGTGGGCGAGCTTCGTCAGGGAAGGCCTAGAGTTGTCTCCAGGGCCGGGGTGCCCTTTTATAAGGATCAAACCTTGTGAGGTCCCAATGTCATGTCCGAGCTTCTCCCCCGAGACTTTCCCCTCCAGCCAGTGTTAGAGCAAATGTCTCCCAGTGCCATGCAAGCTCTAGAGTTTGCTCAGCTTTCAGCTCTCTGGTGGTGTGGTTTTCCTCGGTAATTGTTCTTTGACCATTTTTCTGGAGTTCCACCCTATGCATGTACAGCTTTACACTGAGCCGAAGATCTAAGGGAGCTCCACACAGATTTCTGAAGCCCCTCTTCTGTGTGGCTCACTTATCTCTGGTACACCATTGCTCAACTTCCACTCATCTCCGCCCTTTCCAGTTTTTGTCTTCTCAGATCCGGGAGCCCCCACGCTCGTGGTGCAGTGTGGGAACTGCCCCAGGGCAGAACTCTCCCGGCGGCAGCAGGGCTCCTCCTGTTTGCTTCCCTTCTCTCAGGGGTCACAGTGCTGCACTGCCTGGGGCCTCCCATTCACAAACAGGGGTTTCACGTATTTAATCGACTTTTCTCGCTCATGGCATGAGGGTTCCTCAGTCGTAACTGGAATGACCTCAAACACTGCTTAAATGTGTAGCGCATTTCAGACCCCGCGCTAGTGCCTGGGGTGTGAACTTGAGTGCGAGTTCATTGCCGTGTGGTAGAGGAACTGAAACGCAGAGTGGGGAAATCCTTGGAACTGGGAGTCCTGTCCAGGTATTTCACAATCTCGGGCTGTTCTTTTTTTCATATCATTTTATTTTTGATTTTAGAGAGGGGGGAAGGGAGGGAGAAAGAGAGGATGAGAGACATGGATGTGAGAGAGAAACATTGATTGGTTGCCTTCTGTACATGCCCCAGGGGACCCAACCCGCAGCCCAGGTGTGTGCCCCGACCGGGAATCGGGAATCGAACTGGCAAGCTTTTTATGGTTCATGGGATGATGCCCAACCAACTGAGCCACACTGGCTGGGGCTCAGGCTGCTCTTTATGCTCAAGTTGTAGCATTTCCCCTCCAGCCTAGCTCCCCTGACCACTCCCTGTCTCTCAGTCCCTGCCTTCTAACACTTGGAAGATGGACTTCTTTAGCCAGCCCGCTTCCCAACACCTCTTCCAGACTAGCTTGGAGAGGGCTTTCAGGCCCAAGTGTATTCGGACCATTAGGAGGACCGAGACCCACTGCATCACAAGCCAGTGGGATGAGCGTTCTAATTCTTTGGTGTCTGCTTCAGGGTTGCTGCAAAGGCCCCTAGCAAGTCTGTGACCACAGCTGTGAACGGCAACACCTAAGCAATGGGAGTCATCGGGAAATAATGAGAGCAATCAACCTCTGTCCCTGTGCGTAAGGCCACGAGGGGCTGAGGGTCTCAGGTAGAAGGCCCCCTTCACCAGGGAGCACTCATTCTAGGGCCTACTGCTCAGCTGGGGTACGCTGGCAGAGAGCCTCCTGCTGCTGGTTGTCCCAGGGTCTGCAGAGGTCCCCCTCCCCCAAGGTCATGCCCTCACCAGGGTAGCCCACATCCGGGGACTGAGAGAGGTAGGAGTATGGGCTCCGGCATTCTGGTGTGAAGCAGGGCAGCTCTGGTGGACACCACTTGTTCTGGAGCTCCCGCAGGATGGCCGAAGCCTTGTCGGAGCTGCGTGTCCCCTGCCCGGTCCTGTCCCTGGTGAACGGCTTGTGCCCAAACTCTTACTCCACATCTGCTTCCAGAGGACCTGACTTGTGACACAGGGAACCACCACTGGGCTTGGGCAGCGCACAGAGTCCGAGTCCCCTGCAGCCAGCACCTCCAGGCCGGCCGTGGGCAATGAGTCCACAGGGAGGTTACCGTGACCCAGCCAGTTACAGCTCCTCACAACTCTCCACCTTCCTTCTTTGCCAATGGGACAGAACAGTGAGAGGAATGGCTAGAAACTATTGGAAATGATACTAGGTATTTACTGAGTGTCCATTCTGATCGAGGCACTGTGCTAATGTTACAGAAACAAGCCCCCCACCCCAGGGTACTTTTGTTCTATGGTTCTTCTTCCCCTGCCTCCATGTTAGGAAATGTGGCTCTCAATGCCAGAGTTTGGTAAACAGGAAGGAACTATTGTAATTAAAAGTTATACCGGTTTAGAATAATGGTGGAATTCTATCATTAAATCTCCCTTTAGAAATGAAGATACACCCATGAACACACGGTCCTGCCCTCCCCACTTTGCCTGGTCAAGCCAGGCGCAGAGTGGGCCCGTTGGAGGAACCACCTTCCAGAAGAAACAAAAACAGAAGTACACAGCTCACTCCTCTCTGTTCCTCCCCGGCGTCCCTGCTCGGCTGGCAGGTCTCCCACGGCTCCCAGCAGCATCAGCGACATCCAAACCCACGTGGCACCTCCTCAGGGTACGCCAGCGAGAGTCCCTTCACCCTTTTCTTCCAGAAGGGTTTCCCATTGTCCCCATCCCACCAGGCAGCCCACCTTTTTGTTTAAATCCCAGCCTGGAGCCTCCTCTGTAGCCCCATTCCCAAATCCTCCCACAATCGCTACACCTGCCGGCACTCCCGTATTCTCTGCCTTTCTTGGCTGCCACAGTGAGTCTGGGCAACTGTGGCACCAGGCATGGAGCAAACCGGCTCTGGGTGAACCCTGTCCACGCTCTCACACAGGCACTGTAATGGGGACTGCGGAGCCGTCTCCCAGCTACATCACCGTCAAAGTCATACCCCTCTCCCAGGCTCCCAGCAGGCGATGAAGCTAGCCTGCTGTTGCTGATATGCAAAATAACTCTCCAACTCTGTGCTGCTGCCTTTCCCAGCCCCCGAACTAGGCTTGTGGGGGGCCCTGGGGCCTCTCAGTCTACACCCTGTTACACTAAGGGGCTCACGTGCATGGTCACATTTAATCCCCACCAACAACCCCACAGGGAAGGTCGTCATATTATCCGGCCTTGTCTGCAGAGATTTGGGGCAGGCCCGTGGCTGGATGATGTGCCCCTCCAGGACCCAGGCCCCATCTTCTACCAGGAGGGGTGTCCAACCTGCAGCCTGAGGGCCGCATACAGCCCAGGATGGCTATGAATGTGGCCCAACTCAAAACAGTAAATTTACTTAAAACCTTTGTTTTTGCTCATCAATTTTCCTTAGTGTTTGTGTATTTAATGTGTGGCCCAAGTCAACTCTTCTGCCAGTGTGGCCCAGAGATGCCAAAAGGTTGGACACCGCTGTCAGCATGCGCCCTGACAACAGCTTCCTCCTCATCTCGGGCTGCCGTTTCCATCCTCTGGGGCCTCCTTCCTCCCCCAGCTCTCTATTCTGCAGCCCCTGTGCAGGCCCCACTAGCAAATCAGAGGTACTTTCAGTGCCCACCCCCCACCCTCGAAAATAGGAAGGTGAAAAGCTCTCAGCCCACATCCTGTACTTGAGCAAATTTCCCACCAGTGGTAAAACCAACATAAGCTTTTATGCAACACTTCTCAGCTTATGGCTAGCCTGGAGGCCACCAAGCCTGAGCTCCCAGGAGGTTGCTCATTCATTCATTCGTCCATCCATTTATCAATGATGAACTACCAACAATGGACCTGCTGAGTGCAGGAGCTGGTTGCAAGTACACAGGCGAAGGACTTATTCATTTATTCTTGCACTTGTTTATTTAACAATGACTTAGTTTGTTTGAGACAAGTCTTGCAGATCTGGGGGGAAGCCGGGAATAGTCCTGACCTCACACTACACTCAGTGAAGGCAGAAGGGGTAGAGTCTATTATTAAACAACTTTCCTGGAGTCCAGTCTCAAACACAAGTCCTGAAGAAGGTACAAGAGATTTTTTTAGTTCAGGTTTGACAATGACTTCTCACGCAAAAGGGTCTTCTCAGACAAGGTGGTGTTTGGGCATCTTCTTCACTTTGTTTTCCTCCTCCCCAGTTCATTTTGGGGGCTGGGTCTTTCTATTTAGGTTCTCTGGGTGCCTGGCAGGCCCACCCCTTTCACCAGAGAGCAAATACCTTTTCTGAACCTGCTCTCTGCCCTCTCTCCCCCTGCTGGACACTGGCCTCCTTTATCCTTGCTCCCTGCGTCCCGCCTTGCAGACGGGACTCTCTTTGCTCCTGCCCCATGTGTCCCAGGCTGGCGCACATGGAACGAGCCTGTCTCCTCCACCCAGAGGCACATTAACAAAAGCCCCCTTTCTTTTCTTTTTTTAAAATTGAATTTACTCGGGTGACGTTGGTTTGCGCAACCATACAGGTTTCAAAACGTACAACTCTATAAAACATCGTCTGCACACCGCACCATGTGCCCCCCAAAGCCCCTTTTTGCTATGCCAAGTTTAGCCCTGAACCAGGCCCAGAGAGCAAGGAGGGGAGGCACCATGCCTCAGGAATGCGTGCATGTTGAGGCAAATGAGGAAAATCCATTTCCCTATATTTAGAGCAAAATATGGAGAAATGGATTTTCTGCATTTTCTCCTTCCACTTTCCCCAGTGTTCTTCCTCAGCTTCCTCCTTTTTGGGGTGCACTGTTTCTCTTTGAGCTGAGGAGACAGCACCTTCCCAGGACACAAGCCCAGCACCCAGCGCTCAGCAGGCGTATAGGTGCCTACCACTCACCTCCAGAGAGCGCTATGTCCCCTTGGCTTCCTGGGTCAAGACTCTCTCCCGGTCTAGGCTGGGGGTGGGGCAGAGCACTCCTGGGGAGATGGCGGGGGGGGGGGGGGGGGGGGGGGGTGCTGAGGGGGGCCTGGACCCTGGCTTCTGTCTGGACCAGTGCCAGTGCCTCAGCTTCCTCACTGACTAATAAAAGCCTCCTTCATTTTTATTTCCATCTGTGGCAGGACAGGGTTCTGAATTCCTCCTCAAGCAAAACTCTAAAGCATATTTCTGTCCAAACCTTGGGTTTGTAAGTATAGTTTTCCCACCTTTTAGGATTCAGGTCCTCCTTGGGGTTTGGACCAGGGCTAGATCTTGCCCCTTGAGGTCTCTGTAAATCTACCATGGTGACTGGGGCTGGCACTTCAATCTGGCCTTATCTACCAAGAAATGGACACCCTCACTCTCCCTCCCACCTGGCAGTTCTCAGGTCCGACAAGGCCCCTAGACTGCCATCAGTTACACTGTTCACCAGGCGTGAGTTCCCGCCCCTGAGACCTGGCTTCAGGGTTTGTTTCTGATGCTCCTTCTGCGCCCTGGCAGTGCCGGACTCTCCTTCTACCCTATCTCAGAGCATGCCTTCTGCAGGAAGCTGGCCTGGTCCCCGCCGGTCCCGGCAGTCCTTCCACCCTCCACAGTCCCTGTCCCATCCAGACCGCTGAGCTGTTGGCATTGAGGTCTCTGCTCCTTCACCCTACATCTCGCGTAGCGCTCACCAGCATCCCCTTTCCTGGGTTAGATGCAGGAGCTCTAAAAAAGACACAGATTAAACTCCACAAGAAATATTTTCTAAATTGCACAATGACAATATGGCAAAACACTAAGTGAAAAAAATGGGAAAAAATTGAAGTAAGTATGAGGGAGAAAATATAAATTATATAGTACAGGGAGAACTCCTAAAATGCAATACCGAAAGCATAAACAATCCAATAAAAATGGGCAGGTAGAGGCATGTACACACCCTGAAAGTGAGCGCAGGCTAACGGGGCAGGAATCCTGGGTGTGCGGGGTCTCGGTTTAGAAGACAAGGGACGGGGCTCCGGGTGGGTGTGCCACTGGCCTTGCAGTCTCCTCACCTCATGGCGAGTTGGGGTGCAGCTGGAGGAGGACCAAAGTGGAACTATTAAAAGCGGGGGGCCAGCACCCTGGCTGGTGTGGCTCAGCGGACTGAGTGCCAGCCTGCAAACCGCAAGGTCGCTGGTTTGATTCCCGGTCAGGGCACACACCTAGGTTGCAGGCCCAATGGATGTTTCTCTCCCTCTCTTTCTCCCTCCCTTCCTTTCTCTCTAAAAATAAATAAATACAGTCTTAAAGAAAAAACGCAAGGGACCGTACCCTATGGCCCTTGGGTCAAACTCAGCCCGTTGCCTCTTTCTGTAAATAAAATGCTGTTGGAACACTGCCAAGCCCCGTTTGTTTATACATTATCTATGGCCGCTTTCTCTGTCCAGTGGCAGAAAGGAGAAGACAGAGCATGGCCTGCAAAGCCTAAAATATTAATTTCTTGCCATTGACAGAAAAGTCTGCATTTCTCCCTCTGAAGCACGGTGTCAAAGAGGGGCGAAGGCTACCCCAGCCTAAGGCCCACACACCCTAATTCCAGGGTAAATTGTGTGTTTTCCCACCCCTTCCAATCCTTTCCTTCTAGAAGCAATGATTTTTTCTTATCCTACACTTTGAACAACACTTTTGTGTGAACTTTTTTTCTAAAGTAAAAATTCAGTCTATTCTTGTTTTCGGCACAGTACACAAGAGGCGGAGTGTCCCCATCATAGATTTCACTCCCAACCCCTTGGAACGTTCATTTCTTTGGCTAAAAGGAGAGACTAGCTGGGAAAGCAGGCAATGCTGGGGCAGCTGAAATAAGGATGGGCAGGAGCAATGCTAACATCACCCTCACAGGGGTGGGCACAGGGGACCATTAGTCTCAAGCTGATTTTCTAGAATCACTTGCTGGAAGCACAGGAGCATCATCCCTGGATGCTCGAGCCGCCTCGGGCCTCGGTCGTCCCCACCACACAGGAATAGCAGCGCTTTCTGGTCGTCACCCTTGGTGTCTTGATGGATGTAATAGTAAGGGACTTGCCGTACTTCTTCTTGGGTTCAGACCTGATTTTCAACCTGTCCGCTTCCCTGTGGGGGGTCACAATTCTGATCAAGACCTTGCCGCGTGTCCCCTTGCCCTTCCTGGAGTCATACAGTCAGTCAGCAAAATACAGGGGCTTGTTCTGGATGCCCTGGACTAGGTGCAGGAAAGCATTTCCCGAGTCTCCCTTGATGTCCTTCTTGATGCTCTCTGACACATTATAAGGGCCGTAGCCCTTGTACCTTTCAAACGCTTTCTGGAGGTGACACACGCTTTGCTCGGTCACGATGCTGATCCACTTGGGAACGTCAGTTCCTTTCCTCTTCACTCCAGCGTCATAGAGATCCCGGGCATCTTTGTCAATCAGTTCATAATCAATGACAGAGTCCTCTTCTGCTCCTCTACCCTTGGCAAGGGCAACCATCAGCTCGTGGAAGTCACCAGACGTGTCGGAAATAATGTCCTTCTCCAGGTCAGTCTTGTACATTTCCTTGTAAACTCTGTTAGTTTCCTGCAGCTCCTGGTTGGTCCTTGAGCGGGTGATCTCAATGAGAGAGTCCTCATCAGTCCCCAGCCCCTTCATGGAGGCCTTCAGCGTGGAAGCCTCATACCGCGCAGGTGTTTTCAACAAGCCCAACATCACTGTCTCCAGGTGGCCAGACCAGACTGACTTGAGCACTGACAGAAGTTCCTTTTTAGTCCTTCTCTGGTAGGCGAAGGCAATATCCTGCCTCTGTTCATTGCTGCAGTTGGTCAAAATGTTGACGATGGTGACCTCATCCACACCTTTGGTTTTGACGGCCGTTTCAGTGTTCAAAGCATCCCGGTGGGCGCCAAAGTTGGTGTCAGGCTTTGACTGACGGGTATGCATTGGCGGGTATGGAGAGATCACCCTCCAAGCTGAGCTTGCACAGAATTTCGTGAACAGCAGACGTTTGGAAGCAGTGGGGCTGCGCACTGAGAGCTGTGAGCGTCCCAAGGAGCAGAGCCTTGTGTGAATTGTTAGTCCTCATGGCGTGGGAAGGAGGCCACGTAAGCCGAATTTGCAGGTAAACTCAGGACTCAGGGGACGCAAGGTCACACAGCTGGTAAGTGGGGGCAGCGCCAGAGTTTCTGCAGCGGAGGGCTTTAGAGACGGCCACGTGACCCGAAGGGGAGCGAGAGTGGGAACACTAGGGGATTTATTTCAAACTGCTTGATGTTCTCTTAGGACTGAGGAAGCCCCAGATATATGTGCTGTAGAGCAAGGGTGGTGAGCACTGCTGGAGACAGGGGGGGCCTACTTCCCGGAGCCCCTAAATGCTGCCCAACGCTCAGACCTCCTTGCTATGAGGTAGGTGTTGTTTGGGCGCCTCCCTGGTTCCTACCTCTGGCTCAGTCCTTTGCTACCTCTGGTCATCATATTCTCAAGAAGCAGAATGGTTGAGTTATTAAGAGCACATCTGGAGTCAGGCTGCTTGGGTTCCCACCCCGGCTCTGTCACTGGCTTACTGGCTGTGTGACCTTGGGCAACTTACTTACCTTCTCTGTGCCACAGTCTTCTCCTCTGTAACCCGGGGACAATGAGAGTGCCTCTCTCCCAGAGACATGAGGGAGCAAGTTACTATTTGCAAAGCAGTTAGGCTAGTGCCTGACACATCACAAACACTTTTTGTGTCTGTTGTAACTTTGATTATTATGGACAGTGGCCCAACACATTAACCTTGGCCTTTTTGGAGCCCAAGAGTCCAAGCCCTGAACTCTACGTAGCCATCTCTCATACCTGCTGCAAGCAGAGAACCATTTACTTTGCAAACACCCAGAAGATTAAGGTGATAACGGCCTCTTGTTTAGCTCCTGGCACATTGTATTTGCTGAATGAATGTAAGCTGTTATTATTATTTCCAAGATGGGCCCAGCTCTGCTTAGTCAGGGCCTCAAGTTCTTGGCAGCCAATGACTACGGGTTCAGCCAGAAGTCAGCTGAGCTGAATGCCTAAAGAGGCTCAGGGGAGGCTGTGGGTAATCAATAACCCTGGGAGTGCCATCAGCCTTTTCGTAACATGTACCAATGTCTGGAGGACCCCTTCCTGAATTTTCCATGACCCTAAGTTGCCCTTACATGGGGCTGGACCAGCACCTTTCAGAAGGACTTGAGAACTCAACGGGTGTATCATTAAGTGGGAGGAGTCCCCACACTTCCTCTCACAGTGCCCCCCACAGTGCCACTGTCCTAACCAAGGTAGCACTCTGGCTGGGTGGATGCCTGGGGCTGGTGTCCCTGTGAAAGGTAAAACTGGGCCCGCGGTGGGGGAGAGCATTCCTTTGCTCTTCTCATTGCCTTCCGGGGCTGAGGGACCCTCAGATGTGGTCTGGACACATGCGATGTGGCATCCTGGTGGGCTTCCTGTAGGTGCCTCCCTTTCTGTATGGGTAGTATGGCTGGGAGTAGAGTGGAGTGGAGTGGAGGGAGATCCTAGGACATTATAATTCTCAGCCTCAATCCACAGGCATTTTTGCAGCTGTCTCTTCTCTGGTTCACACGGCTCCTTGTTCCGGGCCTCGCTGCTTCTCCCTTCTGAGTTTAAGCCTAGTTAGACATATGTCTGTCCCCCGTGAATTTCCTCCATTCTCTGTCAACCGGGCCACCTTCAGTTAAACAGAAGCAACCAGGGCAAGTGCTGAGAAAGCTAGTAATGCTCTCGCATTCCAAACCTGGGGAGACCTCCCAGACGTCTATGCTCCCTGAGCTCCGCGGCTACAACAGAACTGAGGAGGTGGAGCATGGGGGGTTGGCCACACGGCACGGCAAGGTCAAATGGCTGCCTGACCTCCCTTGTCCGTACTCCACCCTCACAGTCCAGCTGGCGTCTTTGACATGTGGGGCCTACTCTGAAATGACTTTGAACTCTAGGCCAGCCTCATACCGGTGCGGGGAGGGCGATGGATAATGCTGGCGAACCCCGTCGGAGGATGATGGAAGACTTGGGCGAGCCCCCTCCATTCTCATGTTCTGTGATTCTCCTTCACTGCCAGCCACAGAGCATAAGCTCAATGCATGGACTTGACCAAGGACTATCAGCTGACAGGAGCAATTAGCAGAGAAAAAAATGGATGCGACAGATTTTATCTGAATATGCACTGTGGGGCCCGGTGAGAGGGGTCTGGAGAGGGGGCAGAAAAGCCTTGAAGAGGGAATGCAGTCCCTCCTGTGCTAACTCATCCCCAGAGGCGGTGCCTGCACTGGCCAGCAGCCCAGGGAAAGTGGTCAGTGGGCGGGGCACAGCAGCTCATCCCGCAAATACATGGTTGGGTGGCTTGAAAGGGAAGGAACCTTGGAATCATCATTTGAGTTGAAAAGCAGAGAGAAGTGGTTCTAGAAAAGGTGAGTTGTAGTTCTCAGTGTGAAGAGGCTGCTATGGGAAGGTTCCCGAAGCCCGAAGACCCCTTCTCCACCTCCAGCTGCTCCTCTGCCCTTCTGCACCAATTTGGCCTATCTTTGGGGTACAGTCATTCCACACATATGGATGGAGGGTTGACTATGTCCCAGACACTGTGCTGGGCAGTGGGGATTCAGCAGGGAAAGCACAGTCCCTGACCTAAAGGAGCTCACAGTCCAAGGAAAGACCAATAGACAATTATCTGTCAGCATGATAAGTTCTGTGATGGAGATAAGCCACCACAAATACCAAAGCAGCCTCAAGGGAGAGCAGAGACCCCGCCCACATGCCACCTCTCTTGGGAAGACCTCCAGGACTTGTTTTCATAACACTCTGTGCACATCACCATGTTATTATCCATCACAGGCTCGGCTCTCCTGTCAGGCTGTGAGCTCCTTGTCTAGATGTTTTCTTCTTATCTGTAGCACCCAGCACTTAATAGGAGCTTGTTGAGAGAATAACAGTGAATTTTTCTGGTTCCTGAGCTGCACACTGTCACCTGAGCTCCCAGGCAGCTCCCTGGATGCCTACGACAGCCACCTTCCCCCAGAGCATCATGGGAAGGTCCACGTTGGGAGAGGATTTCTAGAGCAGGGGGTGGATATCGGGCTCCAGATGCTCTTCACTTACCGGCCAGTGTTCCCCAGGCCTGGCACACTCCCTCCAGGGAAAGGGTGAGCCTGCCACCCTCTGACCGAAGTCTCTTTTCTTCTTCAGGATTGGCCCTCCTGCTGCAGCTGGGTGAGGGCCAAGCGTGAGAGCGGGCAGTGCCAGGGTGCCTGGGGGAAGGCAACAGTAGTCAGGGCAGGGTTTGTCTCTCGCTCCTGCCATTCCAGGCACAGCGACCAAAACTGTGTGTTACCTCACCAACTGGAGCCACTACCGCCCTGGGATCACCCGCTACATGCCCGAGAACGTGGACCCTTGTCTCTGCACGCACATCACCTACACCTTCGCTGGCATAGCCAACAACCAGATCAAAACCACCGAGTGGAACGATGAGGCATCAACGGCCTCAAGAACTAGTGAGTTCCAGGCTCGGCCTCTGTGCGGAGTTGGGGGCTTCCATGGGGGCCCTTCAGGAGTTCCCCAGAGACATCAACACCAGAATGTCTGGTCTTCACACCCTCATGCCACCCTGGCAGTCCCCATGTTCTGCACAGGAGAGGCAGGTTGCTGTCGTTTTTCTGGCTTGTTTTCTCACCAGATTCTCAGTGTTGTAGCCTGTGTGTCCCGGCAGGTGTGAAGGCTGCCCCCTGGAGTTTGCCATGCTACAGTGCATCCCACGCCAACCTAGGAGCTGGCTCCCAATATACTGTAAGATAGTTCTCGTGCCAGTTAAATGCTGAGCATATTTATCAGGTGACAACTGCGTCAGGCATTTTTCTAGGTGCTTTTTATGTATTATTTATGTTACCCTCACAGCAAACACTGCAAAATAGTCACATTAAAGATTTAAAAGATATTGTCACCCTGACACTCTGATAAGCAAGCAGCAGATGAGAGCCCCTTGTCGGTGGAATTTCCTTTACATCAGTATCTTTCTATTGCCAGCAACCCAGAACTGAGAACCCTGCTATCTGCTGGCGGCTGGAACTTTGGGACCCAGGGGTAAGACCTTGTACTCACGGCGGAATCACTCCCACGTTACTCAGTCTCTTCCAAGCTCCCAGGGCTCTGTGTTTCTCTGAAGTGTGTGGCCGGTGACCTCGGGTCTCAGTTTAGACACCCCAGAAACCTGGTCAAAGCTCTCCTGCAGCCTGTCCTTCCTCCATCACAGCTCTTACAGCACTGCAGCTTAACCGCCTGTTTTCTTGTCTGTGCCCTCCTGTGTATGAGATTCTCCACGGCAGAGACTCTGCTCGATTCGCCCCCCCCCCCCGCCCCCGCACTACTCAATGTGGAGGGAAAGACCAAATGACTGAGTGTCTGTCCAGACAATAGTCGGGGGCTAAGCGACGAGGCAGAGGATCCAGGCGCTTAGGCCACTGTTGTTTCCCCCTGTGCCTGCCCCATGGGAGGCTCCTGCCCTTCCTTGAGAGAGTCCCTGTCAAAGCCCATCACCGACGCTGTGACCGTAGTGATGTGTTGACCCCAGATTCTCCAACCTGGTGGCCACTGCCGAGAACCGCCACACCTTCATCCCGTCAGCCATCCGGTTTCTCAGGAAGTACAACTGCGATGGGCTGGACATTGATCGGGAGTATCCCGGCAACCGTGGCAGCCCCGCAGATGCCCAGCAGCTCTTCACTGTCCTGCTGAAGGTGACTCCTCCTGCCCGTGTCCAAAGAACACAGGTTCTGGCCCACAGCCGTCCAGGGAGAAGGTCTCTCTCTGTCTGGTGAGGGGTTCTGAGACAGGCTGACTGCCCTACAGAGCTCAGTCTTTCTGGCTCAAAGCCCGATTTCCTTAGTGCAAGATCAGATCTTTCTTTCAGGGAAAACTCACATGGCCAAGCTACAGGAAGTGGTATAAGGCAGCATAATGAAATTTAATAGACTTACAGTGAGAAATGTAACAGCCATGGGGACAGAAACATTCATGTCCTACCTCTAGGCACAGCAGTGGGAAGTCAGAGAGTCCTCAGACAGGTCCTCAGAGGGCAGGGTGGAGGGAGCGATGGACCAGCTACAGACTGAGGTGTTCAGGGGCTCCGTGCCCTGAGAGGTGGTGCAGACACCTCCAGGGCCCAGGGGACTTCTGCCCCTAGCACTGGACACAAAGTTGTTGGGTGAGCGCGCCTTCTGCCCTGGTCACGGCTGGGTTGGGCACAGATGTTTACTTTAATTCTCTTACTTCCTTTTCTTCCATGCCTGAGTTTTCTGGTTGTTAGACTCAATCACATACAGTTTGCAGAGCTAGGAGCCATTTTTGTCTAAACATAACCACTCTTTTCTTACTTTCCTGCCTTGACATTATTTGTTCATTTTAAAGTTTAACTCTCAGAGAGTCATCAATGTTCCTTCATTTGCAAGTTTTGGGGAGACAACTGACTGCTGTCCCCAGAGACCAACAGCAGTTTTGGGATCAAAGGACTCTAAACCGAGCACTTGGTGGATTTCCTCCTAAGAATGTGACCTTGTCACGTGCTCCCTGGGCCCTCCAGCCTGAGTCCAGTGTCCTCTGTTCTGTAGGAAATGTATGAGGCGTTTGAGCAAGAGGCTGCCCAGAGTAACAAGCCCAGGTTGCTGATTTCTGTGGCTGTGTCAGCTGGCAAAGGGACCACTGAGACTGCCTACCAGGTCCCTGAGATGTCAAAGTCAGCCAGCCCCACGCCCAGAAGCCCAGGCAAAGCTAAGCAAGCCTGGCACTTCCCCCATAGATTGGCCAATGCCCAGGAATCCTGGACAGGGAGGGCTCATCCCCAAAGGAATACATGATCCTAACTCCTGAGAGACATCAGAAGCCAGCCTGAACCATGGGCTCACTTCCAAACCTGTTTCCGAGATTCTCAATGACAAGAGGCTATTGGAGAAAGTTAGTTGCGTCTCTAACTCCCACCGGTTCTGAAGGTCTGAGCAAGGCCCTCTATATTGATGATGGATTGTGTGCCTTCTGTGTGTCAGGTGTCCTTGACATCAAGGCGAGGGAGAATGGAATAAAGAATAACAAAGCACATTACCTTGTGACACATCCGATAGCATAATTACAAATGACACATCCGATAGCATCTAGCAGCTTTAGGGGGAGCGGCATGGAGAGTGTGATTTCCCATTGGTCATTTCTCTTCTGTGGTACCTCAACCCCAAGCACCCGAGGTACATGGACCTCACCAATGAGATGACCTACAACCTCAGGGGCTCCTGGGAGGGCTTCACAGGCAAAAACAGCCCCATGTTTGCAGGACCCAATGACCAGGGAGACTGCAAATTCTTTAATGTGGTGAGTGATGAAATGGATTCAGGACAGCCAGTCCTACTGGGTCTCTTTGAGGCATGTCACGGGATCTCTGGCCAAGGACGCTTGATGGACAGGAAGAAGATGGCAGCCTTTCCTAACCCAGGTGGTGTTCCCTGCTTCCCTGTCCTTTTCACTGATTGTATTCATTTATCTTTCATACCAAAGAAGGCAGGAGAGTGGCTTGGGGGTTAGTCCCAAACAATGGAAAACTTTTTTTCTTTTTTTTAAGAAAATATTTTATTTATTTATTTTTAGACTGAGGGGAGGGAGGGAGAAAGAAAGGGAGAGAAACACCGATCTGTTGCCTCTTGCATGTCCCCAACTGGGGCCTTGGCCCACAACCCAGGTGTGTACCCTGACTGGGAATTGAACCAGCGGCCTTATGGGTTTATAGACTGATGCTCAATCCATTGATGAGCATCAGTCTATAAACCCAAAAATCTATTGATGCTAGGAGCCCATTTCGTGACCCACCTTTCCCCAACTCTTCCTCACCTCCCTTCCAGCCTCTCCCTATGCTGTGAGGTTTAGCTTCCTGCCTTATTATGTGTAGGCAGGTGTAACAATGAATCTACTTAACGATTTGTAGGTGGGTAAATTGGCTACATGTGATTTCAGTGAATTCAACCAGGAACTTAGGAACGGGTGTGGGAAGGTGTCCCAGGTGCACAGCCAGTCCTCGAACAAGTCTGAGCTGCCAGCAGGGGACAAGGGGACGCATGGCTGAACTCCAGTTGTGCCACCAATGCCCAGCCCAGGGTGAGGGGAAGGAAGGTAAGAGAACACTTCATTCCCAGTTGACACTGGGCCAGATTCACTACCTAACTTAACTCATGTGCCTCTAGACCAAGGTACCTCTAACACCCAGGTCTAGCGGGGAAGGCATTCCTTCCCTTCCTCTGAGGTTGGCTTGACCACATGCGATATTTGAAGTGGCCAGGGAATTAGGTAGAAAGTATAGGCTTTTCCACAGGCCTCTGGGACATGCTCAGCTGCTACTTAATAATGTCTTCCTCACCTCGTCCCCAGGATTATGCCATGAACTACTAGAAGAACCAAGGAACCCCCGCCGAGAAGCTGATGGTGGGCTTTGGGGCTTACGCCCGGACTTTCACTCTCACTCACCCTACTGACCATGGCCTGGATGCTCCCTCCTCTGGCCCCAGGACTGCCAGGCCATATACTTAGGAAGCTGGGACTCTTGCCTACTTTGAGGTAATGTCCCAGAGGGCCTGGGATACCTGGGAGAGCCCCTCTCTCTGTTCTAAAGGATTGGAGAAACCTCCATGAAGAGAGAACGAATACCCTGATTTCTAACACAGAGCACCCCGAGTTGACTTCTCCGAGTATACATGGTAGGGAGGGAAGGGTAGAGTGACCAATTGATGAGCTGTCTTAAATTTTAACCTTTTACAGTCAATGTGCATCTTTAATTCCAGGAACAGTTAACATTTACTGAGACAGCCAGGCTCTGCTCTGAGTGACTTCCATATAGTATCGTACCTAACCCTCACCACGAACAATGAGCTGCTGATTTTATCCTCTTATGCAAGAGGGTACACTGAGACACAGAGGGATTAAGAACTTTGCTCGAGATTGCAGAACTAGTAAGTGGCAGAGCTAGGATTCAAATCTACCATATTTTACTGTGTATAATGTGCACGCATGTTCTGTGCACATTATACATAGGGATTATTATGCCTATGGTATGTAATCATTATGCCGACACATAATGTGCATCCTTATTTTTCCCTCAAAAATTTGGGCAGAAAAGTGTGCATTATATACAGCAAAATGTGGGGTAAGTTGTCAAGCTCCCAGCCCTACCCTTATACTCTATCATCCTCGTGTTGGCTCTTTGTGGTGAAAAACCTTTCTAATAAGAGCAGGTAAATTTGTTTCTAAGGGAACCAGGGCACAAGGTACCAAGAAGCTGCCCTGCCCGTTGTCTCGCAAATGACTGCTGGCAGACCCAGGACAGGAACCCATGTCTCACCTCCAGCCAGGGCCCTTGCCACTGCGCAGCTGGAGGGGAAGCAGAGCCAGGGAGTTGGGATGAAATTGTAACCATACATTCTTATTTCCAGCAAAGAGGGGTGGGGTGGGGCGTACATCCAGGAAACAAACACAAGGAGGAGGAAGAGATGGGCTGAGCAGAGGAGGGGCCAGCTGAGCTGTGCCTCTCCTCCTGCACCGGCCCCAGGTCTGCTCCTTCCTGTGAGGAGCCACTGAGTTGTGGAACGCCCCCACCCCCCAGGAAGAACCCTATACCTACAAGGGGAACCAGTGGATTGGGTATGGCAACCCCAAGAGCTTCACCCTCAAGGTAAGGCCCTCTGCGCCCTTCCCTCTGCACATTCGGAGGGGTAGGGCACCTGCCCTCCAAGGGCATTTGAACTACACTCCCGGGAGACACGTAAGAGAAGGCAAGGCTTTAGGTTGAGCCAGCGGCCCGGCTGCAGAGGCTACATGTGATTTTTCCCCTTAAAAATAAAATAAAAGCTAATAATTGAGTAACACTCACTACGTTACATACCAAGCACAGTGGAAAATGTTTCAACGAATAATTCTAAGAGGAAGTTAGAACTCTGTCGCTGGAATTCTGTCCCTCCTCCCGTCCCATCATTACAAGATGGACCTTGAGGCTCAGAGAAGATAACAGCATCTTCACAGTCACATCGCTCGTGGCAGAGCTGGGCTGTGAACTTGGGTGTCTGGCTCAGGCCTAGAGCCAGTAACCACTGATTCAGGTAGGGTGCGCCCTCCGCGGAGAGGAGCCCCCAGTGACCCTACCACAGACCTGACCCTTGTCCTGGGAAAGGGGTCCCTTGCAGAACCCTTTTCTTACTCTCTTCCAGATTACAGAGTGCCCGCCTCTACCCTGGGCACCACCTCGGCCCCCATCATCACTGCGGCTCCTGGGGGTGGCAGTGGCGGCGATAGCGGATTCTGTGCCAGGAAGTTCGACGGTCTCTACCCCAGCCCCACCAGCAGGTGAGCCTTCTACAACTGCATGGATGGGGAAACCTTGCGCAGGCTTGTCAAGCGGCCTGGTCTTTGATGCCAGCTGCTCTTGCTGTAACTGGCCTTAGCCCTCCACCCATTGGAGCCATTGGGAACTGTAGGACAGAAGGATGATTAAATGGAAGTTTTGCTTCAGAGTGCCAAGTTGTCTATTTTGATTTATAGAGTTGAGTGATTATTGCCCGGCATATACGAGAAGCCCCACCTTCCTGCTCCCCAGAGCTCTGCAGAGGCTGGGGCTGGGAGAGAAGGAGGGGCAGGGGCTGGGACCTCTCTGTGAGGAGTTCTGCTTCTCTGGGCCCTCTGAGGCAGGAGGAGAAAGGAAATGGGAGGCAAGGAAGTTCAAGTCCTTATTCTTTACCAAAAACATGCCTCCAAAGACCTCACAGAAAGATCCAGGAAAGTGGCTGGACTCAGGACACTTAATTTACTGCCTCACCTCCTTCAGAAAGTCTTCCCTCACCAAGTTCACTCATCTCCCAACTCCAGCAAGCCACCCTTGCCATTTGGGGATAGAACAGGACAGCCACCTATAGGCTAGTCTACAGACTCCATGCTGCCCTTTTGAGGTCAGGAAGAAAGGCCATCAGCTCGGACTCCAAAATGAGCTCACGTTTAAAAACTAAGTCCATTACCACAGATGAATGTACCCTTCAGTGCCCTTAGGGACCAGATCACTGGGGGCAGGGGGAAGTTCACGGGTTGTGTCCTTTTGACGAAACCAGCACCAACAATGCGCAGAAGCCCCGGGACACATGGTTAAATCTGAACATTCATTTGTGATAACCTCTCTCTCACTTCCTGGCCCTGTCTGAAGGAGCTTAAGTGATAGCCTCTTGCAATGACCACTTGACGGGTGCCCGCTGATAAACCAATGTGTGCTCGGATGGAAGTGGCTAGGGACAGCTGTCCTCTGGTCTCCAGGACCGGTGGGGGAGGCACTGGTACCGCTGCCCTTTGGTGGACCAGCCACTTGTTCATGGCCTTCACCACGGACTGCGAGATGCAGAGTCACCAGGCCACCAGTGGCAGGCTCGGTGGGAACTGTGGTGAATCCTGGGTTAGGAGCTCATGGAATCTGAACAGGGAAACAGAAGCCAAGCAGTCCCACCGCTGAGCTAGGACAGCAGTCTGCACAGCCTGGCTACAGGGTTTGTCATTTACTCATCCGTCTACAACCACTTGTTTATTTTATTGTTCGACAACGTATTTCATTTTGCAAGCTAATGCTTGTGTCAGCAATGAGCTGAGAACAAAATCGTGGTGGTAGAATTTGTGGTGATAATAACAAATTCAAATATTGATGGAGTACTGCATTATCTGAAAACAATATTCTTTCTAAATTAAGAAACCTGCAGAGCAGGAGTATCCTGGGGATTGGTTGTAGTCCACAAACCACTTGTTAAAATGCATCGGGAAAAAAAATGGTGACATCCTATCATTCAAAATCAAAGTTGCCAAATTTTCAACTGTTTCTACGCAGATGGAATAACTGCTCTATAATTCTTTGACAGTGCTGATGTTGAACACAAGAAAACGCGCAGCGACCCGGGAACATGGCTTTTCTCTCTTTGCTGCCCGCCATGTGTTGGGCTTCAGAAATGCTCACTTCATTGGAGCATTACTTCTTAATTAATTCAAGTTCTCTGCAATGGTACTAAAGCTTTTTACATATGTCTTCTACATTTTCTGTTGCATTTTATTCCAAATCAATTACAAATATTTTGTCCAAGTAGTCAATGAATGAAGCTCCACAACAGGAAGCTCCACTTCCTGTTGAAGTCTTAGGAAGTTAATATTAATTTTTAAAAAATAAAATTGCAAATAGACTCTGAAAGAGGCATTGACCAACTGAAATGAGAAGTGTTCAAATGCTGTGTAATACACAACTTTGAAATTCTAAAATTGCATTTTGGAATATTTTAACCTGTGGGAAGGATCCTTTGATGGAGTCACTATTTTTTAGCTACTATTTCTAACTGGGCACATTAATTGCTATATTAGATTAGAAAGAGACACAAGAGACCTCCCATCTTGTTGTGTCTACATTTGGGGAAACACTCAGAGGAGTCGTAAAAAGAGATCACGACCTTAGTGAGTTTGTCTTGTAAAGATACTTGCTGAAGAAAGTCTCTCTGGATGGAGACAAAAAGATATCACCTGTGAAAATATTTGAGTTGAAATATTCAAACATTTTAATGGAAAAAAATGGAATTGAAAATATTTCCCATTCAGCAGAAAATCCTCTGAGCATCTGTAGAGAGAGTTTTTCTTAACTAAAAATTTTCTGTCCTGCAAAGAACAATCAATACAAGGTGTAGTGGGGCTGAATTGTGTCCCTAAACAGTCACATGTGGAAGTGCCACCCCCAGGGACCCTAAAGAGGTAACAGAGGTCAAGTGAGGTTCATTTGGGTGGGCCTAGCTCAATTTGGTTGCTGTCTTTTACAAGAAGAGGAGAGTAGGGCAGAGAGATGAGGATGTGACCACACGGGGAAGGTAACCATCTGCCAGCCGAGGAGAGAGGCCTCGGAAGAAACTAACCCAGCAGCCGCCCTCATCTCAGACTTGTGTTTCCAGAACTTGGAGGAAATGCGTTTCTGTTGTCTAAGCCGCTCAGTCGGTGGCCTTGTTTATGGCAGCCCGAGCAGACTAACACAAATGTTATCAGTGTTTTTGAAACGATGAACCATGGAAACCAACTTTTAAGAAGATTTCAGGCACTGTTATGAAAAAAAAATTAAAATAATAAAACTGTATTGGAAACAAATTCCAGTCTTCAGTAAAACGCCAGAAATATGGCTAAGAAGCTGAAGTCTGTGAATATATAGCAAGAATAATTACTTGGACTTTTCAATTTTGTGTTACTAGGCAGTTATATATTTTTGCTGTTTAGAAAAACTTCTTTTGAAAATAACTTTAATAGAACTATTTGATAAGTTTATTTGTATAGCAAAATATCCATCAAAAATAAATATTTTGAAAATCACATGATTCTAACACCCTTTCACTCTCCCACGCTTCTGGGCTTGGATGAGAGCTGAGTGAAGCGACCCAGAAGTGTCGATCAGCTGTCCCGCTCTGTCCTCAAAAGTCGGCAGAAAAGAAGCCCCCAGGTTTGCACCAAGCGCCTGACCTAGCCATTTTGTAGGCTAATTATGAGAACATGGACTTAATTTCTCTCAAATTTGACATATCTGGCCCATATTTCACAGCCATTTAAGCATCTCTGGCCCATGATTTCCCTCTGTGGTCCCTGTGGTTTGTACTTCAGCCATTTGTACGTGTGTCTGGTGGCTGTCTTTATCTTAAGAGTGTGCACACGGGAATGGCTCCTTAATGCCTGGCCCTGGCTGTGCCAGGAAGGAAGTCGCCCTCGGTATTCCCCCAGTGCTCCCTCCAAGCCCCTCCCTGCTGCTCCATGCATACAACTGGCACTTATGAGCACTCTGGGAGCCCTCTCTAAACATCAGCTTGCTGACTTCTGATACAGACGCCCTGAGGTCGTCGTGGTGGAGAAACACGGGACAGAGAGGCCAAGAGGTGGCCTGAGGTCACGCAGCATGGAAACGCACATCAGAGCTGGTGGTGTGGCTCCCGAGTCCAGGACCTTACCCCACACTCCAGGCTGCCCTTCAGCCCAACCCCACTGCAAGACCGCCTCTCATTCCCAGCCCAGGCTGGATAGTCTCAGGGCCACGCTTCTCCAAAAATGGTTTGTGGATTCTCTTCACCTCCCTCGGACCATTTCTTTGGAATCTTTAAATCCAGACGCGTAACTGCCCACTCATCCAGCTGGACTCCTTTCTATTTGGTTCAGATGGTTACTCTGGACTAACTTATCCTGCAGCCCTTCATTCACCAGGTGACACTTCCATTCATTTATCTGTTTGGACCAGTGTCTGTTTACTCAGCCCAGCACACACATGCTGCCTGATATAAATAGGCCCTCACTGGGTCACAACTGAGCAGGGGAGTGAACATCAATGAAAAGTTCGGTACGGGGCATTCCCATGGTATCCACTCCGTGTGCGGTATTGACTACAAGGTTGTAGGAGACAGGAATTGTGCCTCTTCCCTCTCTTCTTTCCAATCCTGACTCACCTTTTACTAAAAGAATACTTTTTCTTCCTACCTGGTTTCCTATATGCTATGGGAACACTCAGTATATACTTGAATATTTTAAAAAGATTTTATTTATTCATTTTTAGAGAGAGGGGAAGGGAGGGAGAAAGAGAGGGAGAGAAACATTGATCTCTTCCTCTTGCATGTGCCCCAACCAGTGACACGGTCTGCAACCCAGGTGTGTGCCCTGATTGGGAATCGAACCAGCCACCTTTGGGTTTGCAAATGACACCCAACCCACTGAACCACACCAGTCAAGGCTACTTATGCATTTTTTAAACAAGGAAATAGATTGGCAACCTAGAGTATTTAGGTCATTTATATTTAATGTAACTACTGACATATTTAGGTTCAAATCTATAAATAAATATATACATACATACATATATATATATGTATATATATATATATATTTATTTGCTGCTCCAGTCAATAACTAAAGGGAACTTTTGTTGAGGCCCCATGGCCATGGGACTTATGCAGGAGACCACTCTGCAGGGCAGGGTGGTCTGTACTTGACCTTCTCCTTGGGGCGTAGGCTGGTGGTGGCTTGTGACCTTTGATAGCGTAGGATTGCGAGGGAAACTCTTGGGACAGATTATTTTGTGGAAGTTGCATTTCTGGGTGAGCTGGCGGAGGGAAGCCTCAATAATGCCACCTGGCAGGCAGAGCACCAAGTTCAGGGTGAAATGTTGCTGGATGTTAAAATCTGAGCGAGGGTGGCCATCCTCCAGCTGTTTGCTCGCAAAATTCAGGCACTGCCGACTAGGCGGGATGTCCTCCTTGTCTTGAATTTGGGCTTTAACATTCTCAGTGGTGTCGCTGGGTTCAATTCAACCTCAAGGGTGGTGAGCTTGCCCATCAGGGTCTCAGAAAGACCTGCATCTCTACATCTGCCGATCGGCTGCCATGTTGAACAGAAAGAGCTAACTCCTTTTTGACTCACATTTTAAATATTTTCTCTCCTCTGTGGGGAGAATAACAATTATGAAAAGGAAGCAAGGAAGGAAAACCTTCAGAGTGCAGACTAGTTTTCAGGCAAATAAATTCTAGCCAAGTGTGCATAGGAAATTTGAGAATCTGGATGCTTATTCTACTTAAAAGGGTTGTGGAGGAGTCCAGCACCAGAAGTGAAGGCGCAGGGGAAAGAGAGAGACAGAGCGAGAGCATGTTAACCTGTCTCTGGAAGGGACTGTGGAAATCACTTGCTACGAATGCCTGAGTGTGAAATAGCCAATCATTCGCTACCGAAGCAGAGAAGATAGAGCTCTGCACGCCAGCCGTGCTGCGTTTTGAGAGCTATTCCATAGCAGAGCTTATTAGCATAGTTTCTGAGCTTGAGCCCAGTCTTCTCTTCTTGTAAACTGAAGTCAAGATAATATGATTTACTGGTCAATAACGGGTTCTTAAATGGGTTTGAGGCTTTGGAACGCTACCCGTGTCAACATTGACTTTAGAAGCAATCTCCATCCAGGAGAACCTGATGAGTCTGGGGAGGGGAGAGAGGCTATAAAAGGCAGGCTGAACTAGGGAGTCGTTACTACTGAGGAAAGATGGCCAAGCTCAGCCTCCTCACTGGTAAGGACCCACCGCTGCTCTGTGCCTGGGAACCACTCCCCCACTCCTGTTTTTCTGCCCCTTTAAAACTTTCTTTTACCTTCAAACTCAACCAGCTCGCCTGAGATGATTGCTTTGGGCAAAAAAGCTCACTTCATTCCCTGGTGATAGGCTTTCCCCAGCCCTTCATTCCCCTACCCCCACCCCCAAGCCTCAAGGCCCAGGAGCTTTAGTGGTCTCGTGAGCTGAGCAGGAGTAGAGGGGAGTTGGCTTCTAGGAGAGACCCTGACACTTTGTCAGCCCCAGAGGTTGGGAGTCTACAGAGAGTGTTAAAAGGACGCAGAGTAAAACCCCGGAAACCCTGCCTCCTGCAAACGAACTCGGTGTGGGAGGCTGCCATGGTCATAGGTGGCTCCTCTGGCTCATTACTCTCTCTGTGGCTTTAAGGTCTGCTCCCCGTGCTCACAGCTGAGACAGGTACGCATTCTTCTCGGGAGGGACCACCACTGGCATTCCCCTTTTGTTTCTCTGTCATTTGGAAACTCTGTCCTTCTGCCCTCTGTCCTTCTACATAAAACAAAGACTATTCATTAATTTTTTTAGAGAGTTCAAAATTCCCCGACCAAGTTAAAGGACTGGGATCATTGGCCTAAAAATCCTGAAGCTGAAACCGGCTCAACAGGTGGTCTTCCAAATACACAATAACAATAAAAAGTAACATGATGAGGCCTCTCCAAGGTGCCTTCAGCTCTGTTAAAGTATTTTCAAATCTGTCCCCTTCTCGGTGTTTAAAATAACTCTTCTCCAAGAGGAGGACAGAAGAGCATTTCCACCCCGCCTCACGGACCAGTTCGCTAAGGCAGCGCTGACTGTTCCTGTGACTTGTCCCAGGAAATACAGGAAGGCCACGGCAGAATCTAAACCTGAAGCCAGGACTTGACTCCAAGTGGATGGTCCATTTCCCCCTGAGTGAAATTATTCCTCAGGGAGACAGCTACAAGAGCTAAACAGACTATCACCCTTTTTGGGTGATAGATTCCAAATGAGTGAAGTGGGAATAGTAACAATAATACCTACCTCACAGGGTTTTGGTGACGATGAATGAATGCATTTAAATAAACTACCGACAGCACTGCTTGGCACAGAACTGCTGAGCGAGCATAGTGACCGCCAGTATTAGTGTGCAGAGGGAGCTGGAATACATTTAAGCCAGAGCTTGCAGCTTTAAGATTTCATTTCAGCAAAGGGCACTGATTTCTAAGGCTCTTTAATTCTCTAGAGGGACAGAGCTGCCTCTGAGAAACACCTTCCTCCCTGAATTGCCTGCTAATTACGGGTTTGCTGCCATACACAAAGATCTCAACTGGGCTCATGTAGAGACCAGAGATGGTGTCATAAATCACGTAGAGATCTGGGGACATAACAAACACAGATTCTGCAAATGTCTTACTTGCTGTAAATGCCCTCTTCACCTTAACTGTAATTCCACCACGATGTTTTTTAAAAATGCTAATGAATCCTCTGTCATTAACATCATACAATTTACCTGTCAAAAGAGGGGTTTAACGTGACTAAGCCCTGGGCCATCTGCCTGGAGGGGGCGCTCTCACTAACCTGCTGCCATTGCAGGATTATATCATGAACTACTGGAAGGACAATGGTGCCCTCGCTGAGAAGCTCCTAGTTTGATTCCCAACCTACGGACACACCTTCCTCCTGAGAGACCCCTCCAACCACAGAATGGGGGCTCCGACCATGGGCCCCGGCCCTGCTGGGCCCTACACCAGGCAGTCTGGATTTGGGGCCTACTATGCGGTATGCTCCTGGAAATCTTCGAGAGGAGGAGGAAAGTGTCATTCTCTAGGCCATGGATTTAACAATATAAACAATTCAACACTTCTTGGCTCACTTCACATCGTTGGCTCATTTCAGGAGGCAAGATGAGCTCTCCTGTTGCACGTTAGGCTGGATTCCAAATACAGAGAGAGTAGGAAGAAAGGGTATCATCAATGAGATTATATCAATGTATAGACACTTCTTAATGCCTGCCAAGGCATTCTTTGATTTAAGAACTTCTCCCAAATGGGAGAAAAGATCAAAATCCTGCGTGAACTGAGAAATGTGCTGATAGAGCTCTAGGTCTTCCTTTCCAAGTAGCTTTCGTTTATCTCTTCTCTATTCCACACCACCCCTCCATCCCCATTGCTCCCGCTGCACAACCTCCTCCTCATCTTCTCTTAGATCTGTACCTTCCTGAAGAATGGAGCTACCGAAGTGTGGGAGGCTGCTGAGGAGGTCCCCTATGCCTACAAAGGCAATGAGTGGCTTGGCTATGATAATACCAAGAGCTTCAAAATCAAGGTAGGCTGTGATGCCCGTGAGTTTGTTCCCATCTGTAGCCCTGAGGCCCCTGGTTGGCCTTGATGTCTTCATATCATTGGATTTCTCTCTAATTACCGCAGGCTGACTGGCTGAAGAACAACTTTGGAGGCGCCATGGTCTGGGCCATCGATCTGGATGACTCAATGGGCACTTTCTGTAATGAGGGCAAATTCTCCTTGACCGCCAGGCTGAAGGAGGCCCTGGGCCTGCACCCTGGAAGTGACTGACAGCAGGAGGGTGCTCAGGGGTCTATAAATGCTCCTTCTCCAACTGAAGACAGTTCTCACATCTGCCCACCCCCCATTGCCCAGGGAGCCTCTTCCCATTTCGCCTCCCTGCTCTTGAGAGGCCGGTGCTACAATCTTTCCCTGCCCTTGAATTTCCATGCCAGAAATTTCATGCTCTTATGGGAAACCAAGCCTACCTGGGTGGGTTTTCCAGGTCTGCTAAACATCTGAAAGGTATGGCAAAGCCTCAAGAAATTATTAGGCTGACCTCACCACATAAGCATGTGCTTCTCTATGATCCCCTTATTAAGTCTCTTGCAGCCACCTGGGGAGGTTTAACAAGAAACGCTCAGCAATATTCACATGTTTCCAGTCTGTGATTGAGGAAAAGTACCAACTCCCTGAACTTTTCCCAGATTTTCTTTTCGAGCGTATTTACTCAAGACCTATATTCAGATCCTAGAAAAGTATTTGGCCCATTTGGGTGCTCAGTAAATTTGTTTTAACGATTTTGGCATTGTAAGAGAAGGGAGAACTTTATAAATTTAAAAAAACAGCCTGGCTTGACATTATAGCTTTCCCTGTTCCTGAGTGTGGAGCTATCCCGCCATCTTTTCAGCTCTAGGGACCCAGAGCTAACTGTACCCGACCCCCTCTCAGCCCATCACAACAAGAACTCCTCCCAGCAGCAGCAGTGGAAGTGGAAGCGGAAGTGGCTCCGGGAGCAGGAGCATACAAAGCCAATGGCCTCTACCCTGTAGAGGGCAACAGAAATGCCTTCTGGCACTGCCTAAATGGCATCATGTACCTGCAGAACTGCCAGGCTGGGCTTGTCTTTGACGCCAGCTGCGACTGCTGCAACTGGCTCTAAATCTGACCTGTCTCCATTCCCGTGGGCTCTGAACAGTCTCCTTTGTTCAGCACGCCTTGCTTCTACCCAGAGTTCTGCAATAAAGTCCATCAGTCAAAACATGAGTGGCCTTGGTGTCCAGTGGTTTGGGTGGAGACCTCTCTGGATGTGGAAATGCCGGCTGTGCATACGGCGGAGTGGCGGCAGTGAGTAACATGGTCGAGACCGCACACAGCTCTGAATCTGCCTGTGCCGATTGGCACGGAGGTTGGAGACTGTCAGGGGGACGGTCTGAAGGCTTGGTGCTGGGATGGGATGGGGACATGAAGAAGATAGTTCCTGTAGCCTGGTGATGTTCCTCAGGGAGGAGCTCATGTGATTCCGTGAGACTTGGGGGTAGGGGCCTGCTTGGCTCGCTCAGAGAGCAGAAGACAGGGGTGCTCTGTCCACATCCCCTGAGGTCCCAGAGCTGGCCCAGCCCCTCCTGGGTTAGCAGCTTTGAAAACACCTGTGCTAAGGAGTGGACTCTTTCTGGGGTGTCTGCCCAGCCCATGGGCCAGCAGTGTCCCTTTTTCAGGTGTCCCCCTCCTTGAACCCAAAGTGGTGATCACCAGCTACTGTGCTGGGCTGTATCAGGTCCTCCTCTGGCTTGGCCGGTTGACTGGAATGGACATTGGACTCCACAGGGCCAATCAAATGACCACCTCTTGGGATCTGCAACGGGGAACAAGACCGGTTGCCAGTCCGTGAAAATGGCTGCCCTGTAACAGGTCAGCGCAGGAGCCGTAGCAAGAGACGAGAATGGAAAGTCGAGCTGTACACAGAGCAAGGACGCTAAGGGGGAAGTGCAGAGAAAAGCCATAGCGCTGTGGAGAAAGAGCACCTACCAATGGCTCTCCAGCCAGATCCTGGCTCCTCGCCGAGGCCCAGAGGCACTACTCCCGGTAGGCTCTGGGAAACTCCCCTGTAACTATCTAACACATTCTTTGCTCCTTATGGTGGCTCAAGTTTCTTTCTTTTAGTTGCAGCTAAAAGAACTTTAATATAAAAAGAATGTAATAGCTCCTGCTGACTATGTGTCAAACACTGTTTTAAGTGTTTTACATGTATTTACTTATTGAACTCTCCCAGCAACCTTGTGAAGAAAATTATATTAATTCCAGGAAACTGAGGCACAGAGGAACTGGGTGGCCTGCCCACTATCACACAGCTGATAAGCTGCAAAGGCAAGATCCAAAGCCAAGCAGGCTGGTTCCAGAGCTCAGAGTCCCAGTGACTGCGATTCACTGCCTCCCTTGACAGACCTCCCTGTCTTCGAGGAGGTGGCCGAGTTCTGGTAGTGATGAGGCACACGCACGCAACTTTCTGCGTAATGACCATTCATGAGCTCGCAACACTCACCGACTATGTATTATCAGTACATGTGTTCCAGCTAATGTCCTAGGTACTATAAAGACAGTGGTCCAGTTTGGATTTTATTGTTAAGTGAAGCCACTAGAAGGGTGTGGCAGGGATAGAGAAGGGGCTGGAGGAGAGTCATAGAACACAGAGAATACTGTGCATTGTGACATATTCTGAGCACTCCCATGACACACCTTGGAGATGGAAGACATGGGTATGGGAGACTAGGGCCCTCAGTGGTCAGGTGAAGGCAAGAGTCAGTAAAACTGGGCATTGTTATAAATGTAATTACATTTCTAGCCAAAGAATGATAAAGCTTGGAGAAATGCAGAACATAGGAGTTTGGGGGAGTCATTTTGGAAGGATTTTCCTGTTTAGGTCGCTACCAAGGCAGGTGGCAGGAAGCCATGTAACAATGAGCTGAAAGGGGACTTCACGGGTGGGGCTACTGCTTAGCTGCCAGTTTCAGTGTCTCCCTTCATTTTCTCGGTTACAGTCCGCTCAGGAAAGTGGTGACTCATGAGGATTGGACATGAGGAAAACCGGATTTTTGAAAGCTCCTCTCAGAGACAGCTCTGGCTCAGAGGTTCTCGGAAACTTTCCAAGTCCGAGCCATTCGATCGACCTAGGAACACACAGCACCAGAATGCCACGGGTCTCCCAGCCGTTCCTCTGGAACTTCGCCCACGGTAATCGTGTTCCTGAGCTCTAGCACATTGTGAAAACCCGGTCCTGCAGTATTGGAGTCTTACATGGGAAGAGGTGACATATGCACAAGATTACTTAGGGACCGATCCAGGCGGGGGTGAGGAGGTGTTCGTCTCACTAAGTCACGGGCCTTGCCTTGGGGTGGCAGCCACCCGAGTGCACGGGCACCATTTTTTAAAATGGCATGAAGGTACCCTGGGAGTTAGCCGTAGCCCTGGGCACAGGTGCTAGATTGGAAGTGCACTGACATTGGTTAAGTGCCAATTATAAGTCGTTCCCTTGTCATGCAAGATTTGTCCCATGGTGTCTCCTAAATTCTCATGGCAGCCTTAAGAGGAGAGAATGATTAGAGCCATTTTATTTTTTTTTAAGATTTTATTTATTTATTTTTAGAGAAAGGAGAAGGGAAGGAGAAAGAGAGGGAGAGAAACAGCAATGTGTGGTTGCCTCTCGAATGCCCCCCACTGGGGACCCGGCCCGCAACCCAGGCATGTGCCCTGACTGGGAATTGAACCAGCAACCCTTTGGTTCACAAGCTGGAGCTCAATCCGCTGAACCACACCAGCCAGGGCATTAGAGTCATTTTATAGATGAACCAGGGCTTAGGTAGATGGAGTTATTTCCACAAGGTCACATAGCTAGTAAATGACAGGCTAGGACCTATTGGGAACCTGTTCAGAGTGGCTTCAAAGCCTGTGTCATCTTCTGTCCCCAGAAGGGAGAGGCTGGTGTTTAAAAAAGACTGGCAGGTGGGATTTAGAAAGTCTGCTTTCCTCTCCTCCAGTCTGGATACGTCCATCCTTCAGCAGAACCTGGATCAGGGGTTTTCAAGCCTATTCAGATCCAGGTCCCGCTTTGAGTAACAGGTTATTTTGTAACATTTTGAAACATCATTTTGTAATTATTTTATCCTAAAATCAAATTCAAGGATAGCATAATCTACCACACATCATTTCATAAACAATACCATGCCATAATGTTAATGTAAAAGAGGGAAAATTCCTAATAAAACAGTGTATATACATGTTCAGGTATGGCTAATTTAGAAGACAAGGAGGAATTCCAATAGTTAGGCTCTTACACTGGATAATGGCTAATGGATAGTCTAGGGTTAAGAGAGAAGGTTAATACCATTTCATACAAGCGGTGTAGGAAAATAGCAGAATTATGACAGACACTGGCATTTGTGTTAGGAGGATCACTAACACTCCAGATTTACTGGTTTCTAATAACAGAAGAAGGCAAATAGCTTTAGTTAAAGTAGGATAACATTTACAAACCATCCAATTACAAACCATTGAATTAAAAAAGGGAAAAGGGTATGATTATGCTATTCTGTAAAAATAATTAATGTTAATGTGTTTCCTCTAGGGTGGCCAGATTTTAAAAAATAAACTATTTTATTATTCATATATACCAAAAAGGGCCCACAGTGTAACTAGACAGATAAGTGAAACATGCAAGGTGAACACAGAGGTATAAGCAGTCAGCACCCAGTTCAAGAAATGGGACACCATTGTCACTTCAGAAGCTCTTCCCAGGTCCCTTCTGCTACCCCCTCATCCTCCTTTACAAAGCTATCACCTTTCTGACTCCCGGCACATAGACAGCTTTGCCTATTTCTGAACTGTATGTAAATTTAATGTAAAAATGTTCATCTCTGAATTGTTTCATTCAACACTGAGATGAATCTAAATTACTATGCATGCAGGATTTTAGTCATTTTCATTGCTGTATAGTATTCCTCTGTGTGAGTCTCACAATTTATTTTTCCATTCTGCTACTGAGGACAATTGATTACTTCAGGTTGGGACTATTATGGATAATGTTGCTTTCCTCGCCCTTGTACATCTTTCGGCACACAAATGGATGCATCCCGGCCGAGTGAAAATACCACGGAGTAGAAATTATTGACCATAGGCATGTGGCTGTTAAGCTTCAGTAAATACTGCCAACAGTTTTCCAAAGTGAACGTGTCAGTTTGTACTTACACTGAAAGTGTATTCGAGATTTCCAGTCGTTTGACGTCTGTAGCAGCAGTGAGTGTTGCTGTATTTATAATTTTAGCCATCTGTTGGGTGTCTCATTGTGGTTCTAATTTGCATCCCTTTATGACTACTGAAGTTGAGTACTTTTTATACGTTTACTGGTAATGTTTATGTGTTATCTGGGTAGTCGTTTTTCTGAGGTGCCCTTTTAAGTCTTAAGCCTTTTACCCATTTATAGTAGGTTCTTTTTTCTTATTAATCTGTAAGGGTACTTTACATATTCTAGCTCCACACTATGATGTGAGTGATGTATTTTAAATTTTCAATATCCACATTTAGAAAGAAACAAGGGAAATTAATTTTATTATTTTATTTAACCCAGGATATCCAGAATATTATCATTTCAAGATTAACAATATAAAATTTCTTAATGAGATATTTTGCACTCTTGCTTTCATTTTAAGTCTGTAAAATCTGTTGTATATATCTTACACTTTTTGCACATCTCCTTTTGGACCAATCACATTTCAGTGCTCAGGATGTGCATAGTGGTTACTGTGTTGGAAATTGCAGGTCTAAAGATGCTTTTTTATGCTGATATCTTCTCCCAAACCATGGCTTACTTTCTTACTCTCTTAATACTATCTGTTAAAAAAAAATTATTACAATGAAACAGTTTCAAACCTAAAGGAAAGTTGTAAAACAGTATAAAGTACTATCCCCTTCACCCAAATTTCTCAGTTGTTAAATGCTACTTCTCTCTCCCCCTCTACATAAACTTTTTTTCTGACAGAATGTCCCCATCTTCCCTAAAAACTCTAGTAACTCTCCCAGAGATTCTCTCCAACATTATGACCACATTTCCCTGCCAATCAGAAAATCAACATTGATATAACACTACCATGAAATCCACAGACCTCATTCAAACTTTCCAGCTGTCCCAGCAACCTACCCTTCCTAACTCATCCAGGATCCTACCCAGGAATACGTGTTGTATGAGATTGTTATGCTTCATCAAAATCCTTCAATTTAGAATAATTCCTCAACTTCTCTGTGTCCTTCATATCCTTGATAATCTTGGGATACATACATTCACTTTCTTTTTGCCAGTCTTCACATGAAATGTGGATTCCATTCTTTTACCATTATTTCTTTAGCACATGAAAAAACTATTCCATTGTCTCCCGACTCCCATTGTTTCTGTTGGAAACTCAGCCATCATAAAAGTAACACACCTTTTGCTCTGGCCGGTGTGACTTGGTTGGGTGGAGCATCCTTTCATAAACCAAAAGGTTGTGGGTCAATTCCTGGTCAGGGCACATGCCTAGATTATGGGCCCAGTACCAGTCAGGTCGCATACAAGATGCTACTGATCAATGTTTCTCTCTCACATTGATGTTTCTCTCCCTCTCTCTCTCCTTCCCTTCCCCTCTCTCTAAAATCAATAAGCATGTCCTTGGATGAGGATAAAATAAATAAGTAAATAAACACACCTTTTTAACCTGATTGATCTCAAAAATTTCTCCTTTGGATTTTCATTAGTTTTATTATAATATGACCAAGTAAATTTCCTTTTTTTTTTTTTTGGTCTTGCTTGAGCTTGCAGCATTTGTTAACCTGTGGTTCAACTTTTTTTAATCAATTCTAGATATTCTCAGCCATTACCTCTTCAACTCTTGCATCTGCCACATTCTCTCCTGCCCTCTCCCTCTCTCTCCATTCCTCAAGGAACTTCAAATACCTGTGTACTAGACCTGGCTGTTGTTTCCCTTCTGTCCATTACACTTTTTCCCCTGTATTTTCTGTCCTTCTGCCTCCCCAGCTTCAATCTTAGTACATTTTTCTGATTCATTTTTCATTTCATTTATCCTTTTTTCTGCTTTTGTAATTGCTGTTAAACACAAGCATTGAGTTAAGTTTCAGTGATGACACTTTTTATTTCTGCAATTTTCACTTCATTCTTTTTTATTGCTTCTAAAATTCTCCATCTAGTCATTTAATTTCTGGAATCAGCTTTATCCCCTCTATGGAGCTGCCTTGTTATCATTTAATCTGAAAAAATTTTTAAAAAGATTCTATTTATGTATTTTTAGAGAGAGGGGAAGAGAAGGAGAAAGAGAGGAAGAGAAACATCATTGTGTGGTTGCCTCTCACACGCCCCCTACTGGAGACCTGGCCCACAGCCCAGGCATGTGCCCTGATGGGGAATCGAACCCATGACCCTTTGATTCATAGGCTGGCACTCAATTCACTGAGCTACACCAGCCAGGGCTAATTCAATAAATTTTTAAATGAGACAAAAATCTACTTAAAACATTATAGCAAAAATTGAATCTACTTAACCTCATTCAATTAGACCCTGCAACAAAGCAGGTGGTTTCCTGGAATAATTATTATAACAGCCTCATAGTAGTCAACTAAGAAAAGCAGATAACTGTCTCATAAAGCTTAACAGACAGCCTCCATAAACATCAGGCATGAGGTTATAACTATGATTAGAAAATATACATTGTGGGAAGTTAGGGACTTCATCAAAAGTGTCCACAGTGTCAAATTTTGTCTAAGTGTTCTTCTGTACTGAGCAGCCACTTGCATAGCTTTTTTTGTACATGATCATCAAACACTGGATCCTTGACGGTCCTTAGAGCTACCTGAAATTCTGCCTTCGCTTCTCAAGGTTGACATTAGACAATGGGTTGTACAGGAGATACACGTACCATAGAGACAGTCCATCTTTGACTGTAGCATGTTCGGGTTGGCTTTATCGAAAAATTGACAGATTTGCATCAGTTAGGATGCAGGTGTGCCCAGAGGAGGTTTTATTAGTAACACAACCAAGAAGATGGATGGGGGAAATTCTCTGTCCTTGAATACACAGGGATCTTTATTAACTTTGCTTTTACGGTCTGATCTGTCTTTTTCCTTTGGCCTCTAACTTCAAAAGCCAACAATTTACTTCATGGCCACCTATTTTTCCTGTTTTCTTTTGCTTCCTATGCTCACCCTGTAGTCTTGAGGCTTCCTCTAAAATCTCAAGACAAGTACTGTGGTTTTAAAGTCCATGTTTGATAATTCCAAATGTCTGGATTTCCTTTGGGTTTATATCTACTTTTTTGTTGTTGTTGTCAGTTGTTTTATATTTCATGTCAAACATTTTGCATGAAAAAATAGTAATTAGTTGAGACTCTGGGTGATGTTATGTTCAGAGATGATGTGCTTTCATTCCCCGTATGCAGTAAAGACAGAAGCAGATCGCCTTCATGTGCTTAGGGACTGCCGATTGAAGCTTTGCCTCCGGGGCTGTTGCGAGTTGGTCTGTTTCTTACTTACCTTCATTCCTAGGGTTCTCTCTTCCCCAACTAAAAGCCCAGGGTGCTTTCCAGTCCTCCCTCCTCCATGGGCAGCCTCATTTTTGCTCCCCAGCTTTCAGAGATGGTTCAAAGTTCTGCCCAAATCTGCTTCTCAGTGGCTTTTTAATTAGCAAATGGTCAAAGGGAAGAGCCGCATCAACTGTTGTGTCCGCTGCATCGGGCTTGCCCTCCATCTGGGATCTTGACCCTGCCCATTTTTTGATTCCTTAGTATATCTCTGACGTCTTCAAATATTTTATTTAGTCTAGCTTTTTTATCTCTTCTCAGCCAGAGGATTAGTTGGAACCAAACCAAACTACTCATGAGGGAACGGGTTGTCATATTTTCAAGGTACTTTGTAAGATATGTTTCATGTCACTACACAAACACTAATTTCTTTTTAAAATAATCATCAGCGAAGGATATGTTTTATTGATTTCAGAGAGAGGAAGGGAGGGAAAGAGAAACACTGATGTGAGGGAGAAATATCTATTGGATGCCTTCCGTAGGCACTCGACCAAGGATCAAACCCGCAACCCAGGTATGTGCCCTGACTGAGGATTGAACCTGCAGCCCTTTGGTGTGCGGGACGATGCTCCAACCAACTGAGCCACTCAGCCAGGACTGTAAACACTAATTTCGAGAACATTGCAGGAATCTAAAATATTAATAAAATTGAAAGTTATCCATCAGTGCCAAGATTTCTGTACGTGTTAATTACCAGGGCATTGCTGCCATGTGAGTGGACAGAATGCCCGGAATAAACCATGCCGCACCTTAGAGACAGTATCTTTGTTGCTCATCACAACCGTGTCCTGCATTACTAGCCTTTCTGCCTTCTTTCTCACTAGAAAACACCTTCAGTGTTATTATATGTGTCAAGTACAGCCAATTATGTTTGCAGAGTCCAGCAGCTCATCTGTGCGCTGTGTGGGACATGTGACAAGGCACTGCCCAGCGTCCAGCCTCCCTGGCCCACGGGGCAGGGGCCTCCTTCCAATAATTTTTAACAAGTAAAATGCTTCCACAAGTGTCCAAAATATCCTCCAGGACTCGGTATCACCGTTTGTGTGTGGACACCCTGCATTAAATGTATAATATCACCCCCTGCATACAGCGCTAGTCCAGGGTGCTTGTGGATCCCATGTCATCCTTCAGGGCAAAGAGTTGTACCGACCTGTCACCCCACTCCTGACAATCCCTAAAGGTACCCTAAAACCAAGTGAAAACAAGTGACAATATGCAGGACAAAGGTGAAGAAGCCAACACACACACCCTGTGGCTTCTTCTTGGGTTAGGATGGGAGTGCTCCTGAGCTGGCTGGGTATTGTCTTCAGGAATAACTGTTTGCACCGTCACCTTGCAAGTACCAGGCACTGAGTTGCTTTAATTCTGTTATCTCAATTGTCTCAAAATACAGAGGAATTATTATTCCCAGTTTGGAGATGAGAAAACTGGGACTTAGACATTTACGTGACTACCCAAGAGTTTAAAAGTATTCGGCCCTTCTGTGATTCTGTTGCATTCTTACTGCTCCACTTAAGGCTTCTAGCCCTGTTAAAACCTGGTGCCCCGTTTAGGGGGGCCAAGGGACAGCCTGGTGGGAAAGGCTTGAGGAAAAGGAAAACTGGGTCTAGGAGGCCCCCATTATGGAACTATCTAAGCTCCATTCGGTCTCCAATTTCCGCTGCTCCTGGTCACTGTCCTAGTAGCCCACCTCCATAAGCCATGACTGCAGCGGCTGCATTTTCCTAGTCCCTGATCCTGGGAGCCCTCATTTCCAGCCATTCTGAGCCCCATTGTCCCCTCTCAGCGTACTCCCGGTGGCCCAGTTTCCAAAGCCCCTACGCGCACCCTTCATCCCCGCAGCCCCGACAGCCACGGGTCCGGGAAACCATCCACTCCCAACCCCGCCGCAGCACCCACACTCCCCCGGGCTCCGGGGTCGGGAGGTGCAGATTCCCACCACAAAGGTGGCTTCCCGGGCGCCCCCACTTGCTGCGCAGGCGCACTCTGAGCCAATCGAAGCTGGTGCCTCCGTTCTCTTGGCAACGCAGTACACAAACGCTAACACGAAGAGCGTGCCCCATGTGCTTCAGAAAAGCAGGTGAGGAGGGTTGAGGTGGCGGAGTCAGGGGTAGAAGGCAGGAGGAAGACTGGGGAGGCAGGGAAAGACGAGGTGCAGGAAATGCAGCAGTTCTCTCTCCTTCGTGGAGTTTGTCTGGTTTCTGTTGAGAGCTCCGTAGGGGGGGCCGTGTTCTCTGCCCCACCTGCCCACACCACCCCCTGCCCACCCCCACAGCTTCCACTGGGATCTAGGGGCCTTCCCTTATGTGGAGTGTCTCCTCTTTCTTGACCTCCAGAAACGCTGGCTAACTACTCCTTTGGGTCACGTCAACAGAGAAAGCTCTTTCCTCACTCCTATCCCCCCAACTTTTTGGGGAACAAGTTTCTCCCTCTTAGGGGAGCACCCCACAGAGGGCCTGGATGTTACACAGCAGAAAATGTGAGTATTCACCTTCCCTTAGGTGTGTCTCCGTTCCCCATGTATTTAAAGATAGCCAGGTTTTGTGGAAGAAAAGCTACAGAACTTGGGACCTTCCCGGTCCCAACATGAGAAAGTGCCCTTGTTCTCTGCAACCAGGTGCCAGGGTCAAGGTCAGAAATGAAAGGATCATTGCTCCCCCTTTCCACCTTCCACAAAACACGAGCCTTTGCTTCATAGAGTTACTGGGAGAGTCCCCACTCCATTCCCACCTCCAAAGACTTGTGAATCAATGCCAGTTACCTTCCCGTTAGTCCGAAGGTGGACTGTGGATGTGCTGGTAGGTGAGCTTATGAAATAATATGATCAGACACACTTGCATTAGAGCAAACTCGGCTCTGTGCCTCGGAGGACTGGACTCACTGGTAGGCAGAGCAATGTCACTTACTCTCCCTATCCAGCACATTCCTTTGCAAAGCTACCAGTTACTTATGTAATTGTTCAAATGGTCTTAACTCAGGGAACTTTTGCAGAGAAGATTCAGATAAGAACATTCTAAGTTCACTCTGTTTTGATGACCATGACATTCTCTGTGTTCTTCTTTTTCTTTTTCTTTTTTAAATATATTCTACCCACAGAGGTATGACTGGGTATACAACCTCTCTAAGATCCCGACCAGCAGAAAAGGATATTCTTTGGGAGCCAGAACAGCCGCGAGGTTTAAGCCAATCAACAAGGTCAGAATGACTGCACGTGCTTAAGTTTTCATATGATCCATGGTGTGTGTGTATCTGCATCGGGGAGCACAGGGCGGTGAGTGGGAGGTTACCTACACAGTATGCTCTGAAACTCAATAAAAAAATAGACATTTAGGCAAAAGCTATTAAGCCTTTCTGAAAAGTCTGGGCATTAGCCTTGCAAATGCGTGTTCGAGTATCCAGGGAGAGTGGGGAACAATTCTTCGAAGAAGTGGCACCAAATCAGCTTCAGTGCCGACCGAGACACCTGATGTTCAAATCCTGGAAGCTTTGTTTATATGCCTCGGATTATCTTGTCAGTTAAAAACTAAATTCCAGCTTCTCCACCCTTTTGTGTGATTAGATTTCAAGTCTAAAAGTCTTCAGTGCAGCATCCTAATCTCTAGGACATTTTCCGGACAGTGAAGCTCAAAGACAGGGATACAGGCTCTAAAAGAAAAGATCTCTGAGTGGGATGGTGGAGGTAGTAGCTGCAAAAAGTTCCTTCGGTTCTCTGTGCAGCCTAGGTTGACTTCCACAGCCCAAGCACGACGTACCTTCACGCAGCCGGACCACGCCTGTCTTGGTTCTTGGTTTTCTGTCTGTCATAGGCCTCTTTCTGTAGCTCGAGGTGGTTAAACCATGGCTGATACATGAACAGGAAGAGGGCGATTCTGGTTTTTTGGTACTTAGAAGGCTTTCTGTGTACACCTGTGTATCATCCTCTAATATATTGATCTTTTTCTTGGTAACAGGATATGACACCTCACCCAGGCACATACCAGACAGTGAATCTTCAGGAGCGAAACATCAAACAAAATTTTGCTCCATTTAATGTCATGTTGCCTCGATTTGGGACATACTCCAGGGACAAGTATCGTCCTGGGTACGTGTCCTCTCTTCTAGGGCATTCCAGTGAAGAGCGGTAGGGAAGGAAGGACAAAGGAGGGGTCACCCCCAAACCATGCCAGCTAAATAGCCGCTTACCTTTAAGACTCAGCCTCTTGCCTTGCAGATCTCTGGCATCATAGAAGTGTAAGCTCACTTACTAAGTATTGATAAACCTGGTAGGCATTTTTGTAGGTTCCAGAGATTTAGCATTAAACCCAGGACACAAGGTTTCTGATTTCTTGGAGCTTACATCTGAGCATCCAGACAGTTGAGAAACAAATAAATAAGAAAATATCAATAGTAATAAGGAGAGTGGCCATATAATTTATTAGTCTGAACTGACACATCCGAGATGCAACAGGGGCCTTACTAATAATTATACCAAGACTATAGCCATAAGCCGGGTCTATCACCAGCAAACCAGGGAGAAGTGTGACCGGGTGACATGCTTTGGGGAAAACAGTACAGGATGATGATATGATAGAGAGGCTACTCTATCAAGGCTTGTCAAGAGAGGTCTTTCTGGGGAAATGACACTTGATCTGAAATCAAGGAGAAGACTGGGCCAGCCTTGGGAAACCTGGATGTGGGGAGAGCTGCGGCACTGAGGGGGTTCGCATATGGTCACTAACACCTAGACATGATGTTACCTGTTTTTATTTCTAGCCCTGGCACGTACAACCCAGAAATAAGGCCACCCCCAAAAGTCACCTGGCCAATGAAATTTGGATCTCCAGACTGGGGTCAGGTTCCATGTCCACAGAAAAGAACCCTAAAAGCTGAGGTAATAGGACTGGGCTTCTGTAGGGCACTGTCTAGTTCTTACCTAGGGGTTCCTAACTGGGAGTCTGTGAATGAGCTCTAGGAAGTCTTTGCTTCCCTGAAATTATATGCACAATTTTATGTGTATATGTATATGGGGACTTGGGGGCGGGGGGAGTTGCATAATTTTATTAGATTTTTAAAGTATGCATGACTGCACAGAACTTAACATTTTAAAATTCAATCCTCAAATAACTATGGTGGGTACGGGAGAATTCTATGGCAGAGGAGGAATGGAGACTCAGATAGTTACGTGACTTGTGCAGTCTGCACAGAACGAATCTACATCTTGTGGCTCCTGAGCCCCTGCTCTTTCTGTCTTCAGGGGGCTGTGCAGCATTCCGGTAAGAGCATGGGTTCTGGGGACAGACTGCCTGGGTTCAAATCCCAGCTCTGGTACTTACCTGCTGTGTGATCTTGGACAAGTCCCCTGATTTCTCAAAGCCTCAGTTTTCTTACCTTTAAAATGAGCATAAGAAAACCAATCTGGTAAGGTTGTAAAGATTGCAATAAGGTAGAAAAGCATTTGACATAGTACCTATAACGTAATAAATGCTCAACCCATGTTAGCTGTCGTAATCCCAAAGGTGCCTTTTATTTCCTAGTGGAATTTCAGATTAATTTCACAAATACTTAGGAAATGCCCACTGTATTAGTGTACCTGTGCTAGAGCCTGTAGGTAACATTCAAAAATTAAACGTATCACCTTCGCTTTCAAGAACTTTACCAGCTAACTCAGAGATTTACCAAATAAAAAATAATTCCTGGCACGATAGACACCAGAGGACGACGACACGGAGTCGACGTCCACACGAAAGTTGAGAGCACTGCGAGGCCAGGTGGCTGCCGGGAGGGGTTCAGCTGGTCACACCGCTGCTGCAGCCCCGTCTATTTTGCACAGCCAGGGGGACCAGAGCCAGGGGGCTCGCATCAGAAGCTGGGCTGAGACAATACTCTTTCATTGCAGCTGCCCACTGACAAGGACTTCAGAAGACATCGGAACCACATGGCTTACTTGAGCCTGTTTTACAGTTGAGGAGGTGGGACCTCCTTTGCGAGCTGCTCCTGACCACAGAGTCTCCTGGATGGAGGACAGAGCTGCTCCTCCGCCTCTGCATAGCTGTGGTCCCCTCGTCTGCCCCATGGGGCCCAGGGCAGGGCAGGGGGCTCATCACCACACGTGAGAGCATAAAGACCGGTCCAGAACATTCTCTCTCCGTGTGCTGCTTTGTGGGGTGCATAACGCAGATGGGGCTGGGGAAATTTACTAGTCTGAACTGACACATCCGAGAGTCAACGGGGGCCTTATTAATAATTATACCAAGACTGTAGCCATAAGCCAGGTCTGTCACCAGCAAACCAGGAAGCATGGTGACCGGTGACCTGCTATGAGGAACGTAGGAGCGTGGTCAGCGGGGTGGCACACACGGCGGATCGCTCGTCTGTCAGTCTCCAAACTGTCAGCACAGGATATGACTAAACGCAATCAACTCAAGTTGGACAGGAAGTTGAATTGTTAGCATCCCTAGGCTAGACTATTGACCTCCTTCTGTCACTGACACAGATGTCACAGAACTGTGCTTGGCTCTGGGGCTGCAGGAGAAGTGGTGCCATATGCTTCAGAGCCCCCAAAGGAAATTCAGCCTGATTTTTTTAAGTGCAGAGTGTTCCGCAGCCATCAGCCTGCCCTCCCCCAGGCCGCTGATGCTCAGCGCTGTGAGAAGCCAGGGTGCGGGATCTCGAGAGTAGAAGGGTAGCAAGATGACTTGGAGAGTGAAAGACTTTCCCCAGTGCATCTTCAACCTCAATGGGCCTCAAGGTAGTAAAGGCCCAGAAGCCAGCCTCACGCGTGTTAGGACCAGATGGCCCTGCCCCAGAGACTGGGGCACAGCCTCAGGGGCCAGAAGTGCCAAGACAGCTGGAAGGTCCTCCCACAAAAGGGGAGCCCCATGTCTCCCCAGCACTTCATGGCGTGTCTGAAGAAAGCAACACAGACCTGATTTCTCGCCAGTGTTTGTCCCATTTGATTAGCAGAGTCTCACTGATTGTCCCCCAAAGAGAAAGCCTCTTTCCCAAGAATCCAGGCTCTCCGGAATTTCCCCTCTTCTTATGATTTGAGACTATTCTTTCGTACACAATCAAAATAATGTGTGTCACCTCATTGCTTGGATTCTATGTGCAGGGGACAGTTGTGTCCCAGTCACCATGGAAGTCATAGGTTATCACATGTATGAAACCAAGGAGGCTGAAACAGAGATTCTGACCCATCGGGACCCTGGGGGGCATTTTCTTATAGATCATTTAAGAGTAAGAAACAGTAGCAGTCGAAAACCTGCAATGCCAAGTTGACATTCATATGGCCCCACCAGTGTGGCTTCCTGGGGGTCCCCAGGGAGAGGTTATTTCTGTGACCCTCATAGGGATACATAGGAAGTCTCCTTTACCTCCTTGGAAAAAAATTTAAAAACCAGGGCAAACCCAGAGCTGAAGGTTAGGACACGTGGGTTCCAGGAGCGTGTGTCTAAGGCACATCCCCAGGGCCCCGGGAACCACAGGTGACCAGCTCTCCTATCGCTTTACCAATAATAGCTTTCTTGATTGTATAAGCTTTTCAACAGAAACTAATGAGGATTGCTGTTATAAGGATTTGCCACGGTCTTAAATCGTGTTCCTCTTCTCCCCAAAGCCCACCACGGTGACAATTTAAAGAGGCCACCACCTTGGCCTGGCCGGCTGGGTCAATTGATTGGAGCATCGTCCCATGCACCAAAAGGTTGTGGGTTCGATCCCCGGTCAGGGTGCATATGGGAGGCAAGCTGTTGATGTTTTTCTCTCTCCACCTTCCTCTCTCTCTAAAATGAATAAACATATCTTCATGTATTTTAAAAATAATAAAGATGATAAAGAGGCCACCAGAGCCACTAAGTCCCCAAACCTCTTCAGCAAGCAAATGAAGGTATCAACTCTCCCAACAAGATGTTTATATAACTACTTGGGGTATTCTCCCCTCAAGAGCTGAGGAGTCTCTGCTCTGGGGTTTGGGGGGCTGAGAGACCCTGTGTACTTCCCTCCCAGTCCCTGCACTTTGGCCTCGGTGGTGCTTTTGCCGGCAAACTGAGCTGCTGTGATCAGCAGTCTGGAGCATCCTGTTTTCTTTATCCCCTTCTCCAGAAGCCTCTAGCGTTTCCTGGAGAGAGAAAAAAGAGGATGGATTTTAGCTTTCCTCATTACATAATTCCTATAGTAAGTACCTCTTTGGGCTGGTTTCTAGCTCATAGCAATTCCCTCGTTTCTGGAAATAGCCCCTGAAATATAAGGATAGGTCCTGGTAAGAGGTAACTTGGAAGAAAGAGGTACAGCTTCTTCCCAAGAAGACCCTCAGCTAGTGCTCCATTCCCACCTTACTCCAGGTGGCAAATTGCTGTTTGTTCTCAGGGGGGCTTCCCTGGGCCCTTTTTCATTCCATATTCAGGCAATGCCATCAAATCCATGTCGACAAAGGAAGTCAGTGACAACATGAAGAATTTGTGGTTGGCGTCTGTGGAGACCACGGTGATGAGCGAGGCAGAGGCCCCAGGAATCCCTCTCCACATCTCCTCCAATATCAATTTTCACTTTGCACTTCATAGTAACCCCTGTGGAATTTTTACAGTTAAGACAAACTCAAAAATATTCATGTTAGTCAATAGATGAGAGTTCTTAATTGAAACATGATTTCCTTCAGTAGACCCACTGAGTAGTTTTTTCTATTTATTCATCAGATCAAAGGTCCATTTTCTTTATTAGTGGGATCTCTCAGAGCCAGTGGTTCAGATATTAGTTTTTTGATTTTAAGATGTTCATTTTTTATGTTTACTATTTCCAAAATTAAGATGTGATCTACAGTATGTGAATACATTTAATAATAAAGTACATGTCACCCAAAGAAAGTACTATTAAATATATCCCGAATTGACGCCCTAGCAGTGCACGAAGGTGGTAAAATTCTCCATGTACCTATATTTTCTTTAATTCCTCAGTATACATTGTAGTTTGTGGGTGGACAGGCTCTGCCGTCTCTCATTAGATGCAATTCTCTTCCGCGGGGTTTCAGGTTTTGCCCCGGAGAGTTCCATGGTGTGGTGCATGTCTCTAGTACTCTTTTATTTTTTCCTGTAATTTCCACTTGTTTTTCTTTCTGCTTCAATTTTGGATATTGTTCATCTCCTGAGTTTTCAGTCTCTGATATAATGTTAAATCTATCTAGTATGTTTATAGGAGTGTAGATATTGTAATATGCCACTGCCAGCCTTCTTAATGGATTGGTGGACCTTTTTGATGTAAATTGCATTGACTGTGGGGTTGGTTTTGGGTAATACGGGCTTTTTAACAATGTTAGTTCTTCCAAATCATGAACACAGGATATGTTTCCATGTGTTCGTTTCTCAATTTCTTTCATCAGCGTCTTGAAGTTTCCAGATCTTTCTCTTCCTTGTTAAGTTTATTAAGCAGTATTTCATTTTTGATGCTATTGTAAATGGGATTGATTTTTCATCTTTACAATTCTTTGCTCAACTTTATTCAAGTAGCTATTTTCATTATTTCATTGCTCTCTCTGTACTCTTGTTAGTTACAGTCACGTACAGATGTCCTCACAGTTGCAGAAGTGATTAAGTCGTGAATCGCTCACTCAATACTGCCCAATAGAAATAATTACTTAGCCCACCTCCTCCCAGTGCCGATACCTTAGAACACTTTGCATTTCTTTTTCTCTTTTCTGCCCTTTTAATTGTTCATGTCATGCATTTTAATTCTACTCATTTTAATCTTTTTGTGACTCTCTACTATTGCTTTATAGAAGTTCATTTACAATTTTCTGTTTTAACCCTTTTCATTTGCTCTTCATTTCTTCTTGCAATTCCATTTATCAGTGGGATAATTTTTCCTGGGTTGGATAATTCACTATGTTGTTTTTTTCTAATTAAGTCTTCTAACAACTGTTTCAATTTAATTTTTTCTAAAGATAGCTTTATTTCACCTTTGATTTGGGCAACACTGCTGTTGGCATAGAATACCGGCTTATCGGGTACTTAGCCCCTTAATTCATTCTTTCTTCACTGATTGCCATGATTCACATTTCTTTATACTCGAAGGCAGTGGCCCGCACAATTTGCTTTATATTTAAATCCCCTTGGTAAATGTCAAGTGCTGACACCTTTCCCACTCCTACCCGTAAGGTAAGAGGCAATCCCTGCCTGGGACCCAGTTCTTTTCAATTTTACCTTGTAATTCTAACGTTCTGCAGAGCCTGAGAAACTCTGAAATGAGAGAAATGCTCTTCATCTTAACTTATGGTCGAAAAACTTGGAGTTCTTAAAAAAACCCAAATACTGATTTCCTGGCCCCTCCCCCGCTGTTGCAGGACGCTGGGCGAGCATGCGCCCAGACACCCTCTTGTACCTCAGGTGGGTGTCCTGCCAGCCGGGGCCAAGGACCACAGCCCCTGGAACCGTGTAAGGACAAGTTCCTCATCCTCGGCTGTCCGTGAGGCCCTCGGGAGCTGTAAGACCCTGGGCACCAGGCTGCACCCCACATCAGCAGGTAAGAATTCCCGGGTCTGGACACAAACACGAGTGTGTAAAACTCTCCAGGTGATTCCAGTGCACATCCAAGCTGAGAACAATTCAAGTAGATTGCCTGTCTTTAATCCCAGCTGAAATCACGTGATACCAGATGGTAAATCTGGTTTTCGCCCTTTCCCTCGGGGATATTGGTCTGCAAAAACCTGTCTGTGCGAAAGGATGTACACCCAGGCTTTGGGGCCGCTTTTAGAGGGAACAGGAGTTTTGGAGCACAGGCTCCAAGATCAGAAAGTAAGTACCATGAATACAGAGCGGGGTGCTGAGAAAACCCCTGCCTAAGTGGGCATCTGGTGATGCCGCTGGGCACTCACTGCCCCTCCCTGGGCCCTCACTGTCTGTCCCCTGGGCACTCACTGCCAGCATGCAGAGTTCTCTGGGCTATCAGAACCAGCACAGAGATTGTCTGAGCAATCCCACCCCCTGCTTCCCTCCATCGTGTCTCGGGTCAAACGGGTCTCTCACTAGGCAGGCTCACCCTATGCCGTCACAAGACCATGGATTAACTGTGGCTGCTTTAATGTTTTACATGCATGGAAGGACCCAGAAGGTATCCACTGTCCTGGGAGGGGTTGATATGAGGGCTGTGGGGCGGGTGACTCCTCCGTATTGTCTGCTGTTGATTGCAGGTCTGCTGGGTTCAGATAGCACAGGACTTGCTCACTGTCCTTTGCCAACACTTGTTGTTTGTTGGTTTATTGATGGCAGCCATTCTGACAGGTGTGAGGTGATATCTCATTGTGGTTTTAATTTGCATCTCCCTGATGACTAGTGATATTAAGCATCTTTTCATGTGTGCATTGCCCATCTATCTGTCCTCTTTGGAAAAATGTCTATTCAGGTCTAGCCCCAAAACTTATTGCTGGGGCTAGACTAGAACATCCAAACCTATGTTGAATAAAAGTAGTGAGTGTGGAGTATGAATATATATGTATATATTCAAAGATGCTGGCTGTAGCTACCATGGTGTTGAACCAGGAGAAGGCATGATCCTTATCAGCACTCAGACGTCATCACCGTTTCCCCCTTCCTTCCTTCCTTCCCCAATATGTATTTGGTTTAGCCCAAGCTCCAAGAATTATCAGAAGAACCATTACCAGGCCATTCACCCTAGTCCTTGGAAATCACCTTCAGTTCCAGCATCTACTCCTGGCGGTCTGGTGGTGTAATAATTATTCTACGGAGCCTACAGTAAAGCTGGACTGGCCTTTCGGTGGCAGATGAACCATCCCTTATTTTAGGGTCCTCTAGCACCCAGTTACCAGTCACATTGCATTGGTGCCCTCTCACCAACTCCCAAATCCCTACAGGAAGGTCATCGTAACACAGCAATAGAAAAGAAAAATGACATTTCCACTCACAAAACACTTATTATGACTCTCCCCTCCCTCTTTCTCTTTTCCTGTCCGTAGGGCCTGGTTTTATAGCTCCTTGATTGTTCAGAGTCCCCCAAACACTCCTTTCTGCCCTCACACGTCCGTGCTTTTGCCCATGCAGCTCCCTTCTCGTACAAGGCCTTTCCCATTCTCCTCTGACAAACTTCTACTTTTATTCTCTGCCCTTTTCAAATGGTACCCTTTACATCCTTCAGCCAAGCAGAATTGACCATTGCCTTCTCGTTCTTACCACGCTGTACATTCTCTCTCATGACTCTTCCCCACGGCAGTATTCAGCTGGGTGCACACACGTCTGTCTCTCCACCAGAGAGAAAGCTTCCCAGAACTATCCTATTCATCTTTTTGCTCCGACAGTGTCTTGAAAGGTGCCTGGATCTATGCTACTCAACGAATATCTAATATCCTTGAGGTATCTCAATAATACCTAACATCCTTCATGAATTCCCCAAACGGGCAACATTCTCCTGTGATCGTCTTTGCCCTAGTTGAGAGGGTAGAAGACATTGTGTTCTTTCAGATGTGCTCTTTCATAGCCCCTTCATCCTTGTATATCTGCGACCTGCAGCCTCAGCACTGGCGTAGTACCCAGCACGTGATGCATGCTCCATAAATACTTGTTGAAATAAATGAAAGCATTGCGAGTAAACACTGATCCGTTAACAGAGCCCCTGAAATACCTGCTGCTAAGTTCCAATTTAGAATAAACTACTAAAAGCAGAACACACACAAAAAAGACATTTGGGAAGGAACTTCAAAGGTGTTTGGAGTTTCCTGATTTATTAGTTGCAGAAAGGGTGGGGATAGGGAGCAGAAGGGGTCAGGATAGTTTAAAATGCTGCCGTGCACCCACAGAAACATTAGTGCAGTCCCAGAGTCCTGCAGGGAAGGTACAGGCCACTGCCTCTCCTGTCTAGGCAGAGAAGGCAAAGCCCACCCTACTGTTGGCCATATCATAGACAGAGTAATACTCCTTGAGGAAGACGTCTCCCAGAATCCACAGGGGCTGCCCATTGGAGGAGGGCAGGTAAGTGGCCTCGATCCCCAGCCTGCAGTAGCCGTTGTTCTGAGGAGACAAAGGACATAAGGACATAACCAGCTGCATTGTAGAGACCTTCCCCCACCGGAACTTGCCCCACCCTGTGTTCCCTGGCACCCGTTGGGGTCTCTGAATTCTTGTTCACCCTCAGCCCTGCCCCTGGGGATGCCCCATAGCTGCCCAGATGTGAGCTGGGACACAGGACAGCTGTTGGCCCATCCAGTCACATACCCAGGGAGCCTGGCAGTGGCTATGTACGTTGAAGACATAAGTGGAGGGAGGCAGAGGGAACTGGGCGCCTCTGACAATGAAGGTGATGGTGGGCAAGCTCTGCACAGAGTTACAGTCGACCACAAACTGGGAGACAGGAAGGCAAAGCTGTAGCACGCCAGGGGCCTGGAGCCCGGACTCAGGGCCTGAGCTCCCCTTCCCTGTGAGACTCTCTTCTTGACCTTCCCGCAGGGGCTTTTGCAGGGCACGGACAGCAAGGCCTGACTCCAGGTCCAGCACCAACCACGCCCTCATGGTTCCCGAGTCCTGTCCTTACACACATCTCAGCTCTCAGCTTCGGATTGTATCCATATGGCCATGTGGAGTTGGCTCACTCCAGGACACAATTTCTACTCTCAGAAAGTACGATTACAGAGAAAAGACATGGATACACAGTAACAGAAACACACACACCACACACCAAGCACACCCACACCCTCGGAGACCAGGATTCCGTCTGGCCACAGACTCTCACATGCGGGGAGAAGCAGCTACTGATACGTGAACCAGCGGGGGGAGGTGTGGGGACAGGAGGCTTCTTAGAGTAAAACTCAAAGGCACACTCCCAGTGAAGACAGAAACCCACGTGGAAGGGAAAAATGCATTGTGCCCTGGTGACAGTGCCGTCCAATCACAGCAGCCAGACCCAGCTGGCGTGTGTTCCTAGGACCTGCAGTGGATTAGCAGCACCTCCTGGCCCACAGGCTGGATGGAGCCAGTATTGCTTGTCCCCTTACCCTTCCTGGTATGGAGGGCTCATCCCTGACAGGTGTCCCCACCTGATCTGTCCCACCAGTGGCTCAAGGGCCTACCCAGCCCTTCCTCCTCCCTCTCATGAGCCCCCTGCCTGAGCTCAGGCTCCCGTGTTGAGGATGCCTGGATGGACCAAGAAACCCATGGCTTCCCTTTACTAACATCACTGTTCTGAACCTGCTGGGATCTCGTCACTTGCAGAAAGGAGCCCATGTACTGCTGGGGGACAGCCAGCAGGAAGGTGCCTGTATCCATGATGGCCTGGCAGCCCTGAGAGAACCAGCCAGTGGCTTGGTTCCCAATGACAACCTGAGGGGGACACCAGTCACAGAGAGAGTCAGGACCCTCTGCTGCCAACATGACTATGACTGCCCTTCATCCCCCCAACCCCGCAGCTCCGACATTCCAGCTCTTCCAGGAAGCCGGGCCACCCCCTACCTCCTCTGCCCAGGTAATGCTCCTGTGCCATGTGATCACTGGGGTAATAGCCTCAGTCCCAGCCTGGCAGGAACTGGAACTTGTCGTCTTTAACCCCCATGTAGGTACTTGTGGGTCCCCAAACATGCACCAAACACAGCCAGGGCTTCGAGTCAATTAATAGCTCCACCTGGAGTACCCACCACCTGGTGCTGGACCCTCTTACAGGGACTAAGGTAATATAAAGAGGGGTAAGTGGTACTCACTGTTTCTAAGGAGCTCGTTCTAGTAGAGACGAGACAACGTAAGACACTGAGCCACGACTAACACTATGAGGCAGGAGCGGATAAACTCCACACTGTGAGGTACATAGAGTCCCATGCAATTCAGTCCCTGGTCCCTGGTCCAGCTGTTTCTGCTGCTCTACCTTTCCTCTTCACTCCACATATGTGTGTTTGGTGTTGTCCATGAGCCAAGGGACTTGGAGAGCCAAGGGGGAAGCAGACAGACACATGTCTAGTAGAAGGGCAGACACTTAACAAAAACACACAAACGATGCAACCCCACCCAGGAAGGGCCACGGAGGAAATGCTACGTGCCGGAGAAGAGGGGAGTTGATCTCGTTGGTGTGTGTTTTGGGGGGCGGGGGGATCAGGTCAGACAAGGATTTTTCTGAGCAAGTGATGCTTTAGAAAGAATGAAAAAGACATCTCTATTCCAAGCACATTGAACTAGTCCCCAGACCTGCCTTAGCTCTTCTCTCTTTCTGTGTCTCTCTCTCTCACTGGGCATTTCCCAGAGGCTCGCCCAGAGGTTAGGACGTGTGAACTGTGACAGGGGCACAGGTAAAAACTATGGGAGGGAGAGGCCACTGGGCTGGGCCAGCTTTTTGGAACAGATAGGAATTAACCAGCCTCGCAAGGATGTGCCCCAAATTCAGGCACGCACAGAGGAGGGGAGACGTACGACAGGTGGTCGATTCAAAAGCAAAGAAGCGAGGAAGTCCTGACAGGGTGTGGGGACACAGTACAGGGATTCGGGGAAACCCACGCCTTGGATCAGGAGGCGGTGTCATGGCCGTGTCGACAGGCAGAACTGTGCCTTTTGTGTGGCCTTGAGCACAGGCCCAGGGTGTTTTGTCTTTAACTCACACGTGATGACGAATTTTTGAGGACCTTGGCTATCGGTGTACTGATTCTCAGTCATGGGCTTTGGGATCGGATCCACCTGCGGTCAGATTTTGAAACTGGTGAAATGCCTGCCCTGGGTAACTTGCTTAACCTCTGAGCCTTGGTTTCTTTATCTGTAGAGTGGAATAGACGGCTGCCTTCCCGGTGGTGGTGTGGCTAGTGCGTTCAGTCATATATGTAAAATGCTGAGCGTGGTGTCGGACACATGGAAGACGGCAGCGCCAGCTGTCAGTTACTGATGATGGAAGGGGTGGAGACTGTGCTGACTGCGATAATGAAGCTTCCAAGAATGAAGACAGGGACCTGTCTTCACATGCCTGGGAGTGGGCCAGTCTGCTGGCACGACAGGGCTCCGTGGCCAGTTCAAACATTCAGTGAAAAGCTGGCTGCCAGAGTGTATCTCAGCCTGAGGGGTTGGCGATTCTTTCACAAAGCCGTGGGCAGGAACAGGAAATACTGTCGTGCTGGAGAAGCACCCTGGGAGTGTCCACACTCCACAGGAACTGTCCTCTCTACTCACTCCTGAAAACCAGTCTGCCAGTACAGTTCCCGGTGACGGGGGCCCAGACGATCTGCCCGGAATAAAGCCGGGTGTCAGCCCCTTAGAGGAGGAACTCCCCACCTTACTGATAGGTTGGTTGGCTGAAAAGAAGTGTCAATGAGCGTGAGTTTCCATAACACGAGTGGGTTGTTGTTCCTCTCTCTCAGCTTCCTCCCTCCTACACTCCCTCCCTCTGGCACAGAGGTGCTGCAGAGCGAGGGCTGCTCTCCAGAGCTCACCTGCCTGGAGACACAACAGGAAGGGGAGCCCTCAGAGAGACACTCAAAGTATTAGGAAGCTGGAAACATGGACCATCCATAAAAAGGATGGAATTGGAGGCCAGGCACCTGAGAAGGAACTGTAAAAGGATCCCACAGAAGCCCTGCCTGGGGCAAAGGGAGAAGCCCCGCAGAGAGTCCCTGGAATGGGCCAGACCTGGATCTCACAGGGGCTCTGGTGGGGCTGCTTCTGTCCTGGTCCAGTTGGGCCCTAGATGCTGCCCAGAGGATTGAGGTCTGTTGGGTTCACGACCCTGCACCTGCCAGTCACAGAAGAGAGACATTTGGACCTCAGGTCCTCTGAGGATCGTGTGTTTAGAGGAAAAAAAAAAACCCAGGGAGTCAAGCACGTTGCAAAAGTTCATGGCCAGAGGGAGTAGGAAATGCCCTGGATTTCAGCTCCAGAGGCTTATGTTTGAGACCTGGCTTCACACCTACCGGGGGTGACCTTTCTCAGCATTCACCGCCTGTTTGAGCTTCCGTTTCCTCACCGGCAAAACGAGGCTAACGGCAGATGTGTGAGATGTCATTTGAAATTATTGCTATGAGAACCCTTTACTAAGCCAGAGGTGTCATTATAATTATCATCTCATTGGCCCAAAAGCTCCCACAGAGCCTTGCTTGCTGATCTCTTCCCAGATGCGGCTTCTTACCGAGAGAAGGAGACGCTGAAGCTGGGCTGGGTGAGCTGGCCCTGCTGCAGCGCGCCCTGCGTGACCGCCGGGGCACTGCCCACCGCCATCTTGGGGTAGGCCAGCCCCCGGATCCCAGCGAAATCTGCGTAGCAGAAGGGGTGTTGGGCTCATTCTCGCTCCGGCCGAACTCCTGGTTATTGACGATGAGGTTCCGAACCCGGGGCCAGCAGACGGAAGCACTGAACGGTGCACACAGACAGACCCTTCCCGGACATGGGAGCCCAAGAGCTGGAATCTGGAACCTCTCCTGGGGAGAGGAGTTGGCTTCTTTCCTGCTGAGCATCCTCATGGGTGTGGGTGTGGGAGGCGAAAGGGCAACAGCGTCACCCAACCAGGCGTGTTTTGGAGACAAAGAGCGTGGGTGCTGGGGAAGCAGAGGCGGTTGTTTCCTGGAGTTCAAGTTTCCATTTCCAAGGTCGGGGACTGGGTTTATACTGATCAATCCGTGCACAGGAATGATAGAGAAACTGTGGGTGTTGGATGTAAAGACACAAGAACATAGTGAGAGAACGTGCCTTTAAATATCCAGACTGAACTTGTGCGGAGGAGGAAGCAGATTTCTCTGTGTGGTTGCAGAGGGTAGAGCTAAGACCGGGGAGCAAAGTCGCAAGAAGACGCCACAGAAGAGCGTTTTGCAGCCCAGACTGCAGTGGAAGCGATTCCCGTCTCCGGAGAAAGGCTGAACGAGATGGCCTTTGGTGTCTTCCTCAACTCGCAGCTCCAGGGGAGGTTGGACCTCACTACTTATCATGGATTTCTCTGACCGCCAGATGCTCTAGAAATGGGAGCTGAAGCCCAGACCCTCAGAAGCTCTGAGAACATCACTCACGGTCACGGTGTCGTATCCAAGGACCACACTCAGGCTGCCACTCCCATAGGACAGTGTGTAGGTTTGCCCATTGTTTCTGAAGGAGGAGGACAGGCTGGGGTTGAACCTGTGGTGATCGGCTGGGAAAAGATGGGATGAACTGTTACCGTCATGCACTGCTTTCCAAAATACTGGAGGCAGCTCACCCTCCATGGCCTGGGGCTGTCAGACCAAGTCTGGGGGCGGCTCAGCCTCAGACCCGTTGTGACGTTGACAAACTGTGTTAGCCCCAGAAAAGCCTGTCCCCTTGGGTAACAAACTGCGCCCGATTTCCTTCCAAGCCATCATTCTCTGAGGGATAGATCCCCTCAAAAGTGTCAGGAATTCTGGCCCACTTGAGAGAGCCGAGGGAAAAGGACCATGTAGAAATAATTGGCAGTTTTAGCCTATTTCTGCTGTCTCTCTCCAGAATGGCCAGCACTTCTGAAATGTGGCCTGAGGGCAAGGTGGCTAGAAGTCCCTCATTTAAGGACGGGATAATGGATATGCACCAAGAACTCTGGACTTGACATTATAAGGCTGGGCTCCATCCTGACCCCGCCCCTCGCTCCGCTCCCACCTGTGGGCAGGTGGTGGTGGTGATGTACCCACAGCAGGCCTGGCACTGGCAGTAGGTGGAGAGCACCCACAGGCTGGAAGAGCCTGTGTCAAAGGGGACCAGGAAGTTTTGGGGTGGTATCCCAATGCTGATCTCCCCAAAATAGAAAGCCTACAAAGAAGGCTTTGTCACCCTCACTAAGCAGCTTAGCCTTGTCCTGGAAAAGTTGACCCACTAGAAGTCACATTTTGCCCAAATCATTTCCTTGGAGGAAAAAGAGGCTTCTGCCACAGTTTTTCCACCCTGTGTGGAGCTAGTTCTTCTCAGTATTTTACTTTTTTGTTGCTAATTGTGAATCCCTGACCAGCTGAGACAGTCTTGCTAGACAATATCTTCTTCTAAATGGATTTTCTCCTTTGCAATAAGGTGATACCCCCATAGATTTACCACGCCATGGCAGAGCAGGCAACATTGGAGAAGCAATCACTTTGTTCTCCTTTCCTCCTACTTCTCTCTCTCTCTCTCTCTCTCTCTCTCTCTCACACACACACACACACACTTCTCCCGCTCTCTTCCAGTGTTAGATACTTCCACCACTGCCCTCCTCCCTCCTGGTCACATACCAGCAAATGGTGCTAGGATGTCTAGGACGAGAGGTCATATGGGAAGCCAGAAGAGAATTTCACTGAGAGGCAGATTAAATTCTAAGTGAATTTCTCATGTCACTTACCTGCCTCCCCTTCCTCTGTCTACAACATGTGAGGTCCCTGAAGTGGCTTCCAGCTCTGATGCTCTATGTGACATGTCACTAAGAACAGTCCACAGGGCACCAGGAAGTTGAGATGCCCTGGGCAGACCCCGTAGTCTCAGGAACGCGTGAATACTTTCTCTGGACACCTGCATATCTGTCCAGAGCAGGGAGCTCACAGGGTCTGGAGTCACTGGGGATTCTCCCAGGGGCCTTGCACATGTTTTCCTTCTTTCTCCTGCGGCTCATTGCTAGGACTTTCTTGGGATCTCTCGACTGAGTCGAACATTCCCACTATGAATCTTTTAACCATAGAAGTGGGGCTTTGGAGAGATGGGCCGGTAATGAGAGGAAAGGAGGAAGAACAGGGAGCTGCTATCCTATTAGGTGGTACCAACTCATTGTTTATTCAGATACTTTCCATAGGAAAGTGAAAGTGAGAAGTGAGGCCAAATCAGAGCTCATGAGGGGGATAGATAAGTATTTAAAGATGGCTGTCGGCCAAGAGTTATGGACACGCCTCCCCCTCACTCACATCCAGGTAGTTGGTGATGGATTCATAAGTGACAGCATCGATGTTGAAATAATACACGACAGCGGGTCAGCCTTCAGGTGGCTCTTTAGGAATTGCTACAGTAAGCCCTTCTCCTCCAGTGTCTGGTGGATAGACTTGCCCTTTTCCAGGATGATTCTGCAGAGATAGGGTGAAAAAGAGGGATGAGCTTTGCCTTGTCCCACTCAAGCCATCTCTTCAATGATCTGACCTAGAGTGTTCAAACCTCTCCTGTACTTGACTCAGGAAGCACCTGTTAACAGGAAATCCTCCTGGATTTTAGCGAGTTCTAACTACCACAGTCATTCCAGGATTCCCAGCACAGAAATGCACTACATAATATTTTTGGTGTTTTATATATTATTTCCAGAGAATAAATGTCTGTTTCTTCCCAGTCTGTCCTCTAAGCTGGAGACAGGGATGGTCCATCCTTCTTAGCCAACAAAACACCCAGCCACCCTTACACACGGCACACACATACTCCATCCATCCATCCATCCATCCATCAATTTCAAGTCTTGGCCCCCAGTGGGGCTTCAGTTCGAGGTACCAAGAAACAATCTAACCTCTCCAAGAGACCTGTGGAGGAAGCCCTTTGTTCTTCCCCGTCTTGTCTGGCTCCCTTAGGGCTGGAATTCACAATGAGCCGAATCCCAATACACACCTTCCTCACCCTTCGACAGGTGTAGAAAAACCACGACCAAGACCAGGATCTTCGTGGTGCTGATTTTCAACTGCCCACCAACACTCAGGATACAGTGACAGACCCATGTTGGGCCCACAGAGGGAGGCCGGGCCCCTCTTACACCCAGATCTCCCTGTACTTTTAACCTTGGGGCCTGTGGGCTTCTCTCCCTCTGCAATAGCCTGTCCCCTACACATCCAAGGACTGTTTGCTTTTCCCTTTGGCAGGCTTGAAGGTCTTTAAAATCCACTCCTGGTCCATTTAAAAAGCAGTTGATGGCTTTGCTGATGGAATCTAGAGATTAGGACATGATGGCAAATGGAAGCTTACTGGGGACAAAAGATCCCTGTGCCTGTGTCTGCTGGGAAATGCACGTGGCAACTTCTGCCAGAACGGAACCGTTTGCTCTTGCCTCCAAAGCACATGTGTTTTTTTGAGATCTGCAGTCTACTCTCTACTTCTTTCCTGCCTCTTCCTCTGACCAGCCTCATCCATAGCTTTCCATATGTGATTCTCAGAGTCCATGACAGTCTGCTCTTTAATTGCAATGTCTCAGTTCACAAGTTAGCCAACATTTATTGAATGCCTACTCCGTGCTCACTTCCGTACTAAGCTCTGGAAGGGCAAAGATAATTAAGAAATGGCCCTTGAATGCAAATAGCTGCATGCCTGCTAAAAAGATTGACGCATAATGAAATTGTGAGGCAATGTGACTACTTTAGGCACTCAAATGTGTGTTGAGTTAAGTCCTCATAATGCGAGCAGGGAGAGAGGATGCGAGCTCCTGGTGGGGCGGGAAAGGTGGCACAGAAGAGGCAGCATCTGAGTTAGGGCCTTGCAGGCTGCTGGATGAGGAAGTACGGGAAGTGGGAAAGGCATTGGAGGCAGGAGGGAGGCATGACTGAGAGCAGCAAGAGTGGACCTGTGTGATGAATGCAGAGAACATGGTGAGCCCAGGGGCCAGAGAGCAATCCCCAGCAGCAGCTGCCCAATTCTCCTCCTGCTCATTGTAACTTTGAAAGTTGTTTCCTACTCAGGAAACCATTTGAAATGGGAAGGACCATAACGCTAACATAGGAATACTCTTGCTCTCTGTAAAGGACTAGTGTTTGTTATTTTAACTACTACCCTACCAAGTTACGCACGACATGCCTCATAACTGGTCACAACACACCACGGTCAGAATCCCTGCACTGTATAGTGTGACCAGATTGTAAGGCGGGCCCTACATGCCAGGCTAAGCAATAGCGACTTTATTCTGTGAGCGGTAGAGAGCCACTAAAGTTGTTTAAAATCCAGCAAATGACGCACTGAAGACCTTTTCTATGCCATTTATACTATGTGGCGCTTTAGAAGCATCAGTGGAAAGGGCCAGTTACCAACATGATTCTCTCTGTAAAATTGTAGCCGGCGGAAGAGAACTTACTGGAACGTTGTCATGAATCTGCCCTCCAGGCCGCTGAACTAGGCACAGACCGAAAGAAGTTTCCACTTTCATGTGTGTGATTTAATGTTTCTTACATACGTGCTAATAAATAAATTCTTCAAGGGAAACTTAAGAGCTACTGTATAACAGTAGCTCTTAACTCCCACATACTGAGCATCGTTTCCGTCCCAGGCTCACACTTCAAGTCACGGTTGCTGATTTAACTGTCCCGTGACTACGCAGTTAACAAAAGGCCGAACTGGGACTTTACGTCTGGTTTCTCCGAACTCAACCTCTACCTAACCACAGCCTCCTCTTTCGAGACTGGTGTGAACAAGTTCTGTTTGCTTCCGTGTGCACGAGACTTTAACAATAATAGCGATAAAGAAATTCATACTTGATTCCCCCTTTTCTTTGTAGAAAGATATTCTAATCGCTTTTTTATACTCCAAGTTTTCTTCCCAGCTATGTGAAAAATGTAGCCCTGTGCGCTGCTGCCACCTGGTGGCAGTATTCCTCACTTGCCAAAGCAGTTTTGAAAATTAAAAGTGAGAAAAGTGGAAGGTGGAAGGATTAGTCAAGGAATGTGTATGAAGGACCCACGGACATGGACAGTGGGGTGGGGATTGACTATGGAAGGGGGGCAGGCTGGGTGGAGGGGAGCAAAGGGGGAAATAATTGGAACAACTGTAAAATATTTAAATAAATAAGTAAATAAATAAATAAAAGTGAGAATAGCTCAGAACATCTCTACTCACTTTCCCGGGTGTAGGCAACTGAGCTCATTCATCAGTCATGCCCACTGGAGCCTGCACCTCGTCCCCTCCTGCCCATGTCAACCAGCCTAATAGTCACCTTGCAGGTGCTTCCTAAAGCTTCTCCCATCCCACAACGGTGCCTCTGACCTCTTCCACTTCCTTAGCACCCTGGACTCTTACTTCTACATTTATTAACTGATAGTCTACTGTTGGGAGCAGCTGCCCCTTCTTCCCCGTTTGTTTCCTCAGTTATTCACCGGTAGCATGTGAACTCATGATGTTTACTTCAGTCTGTGGGTGATGATCCATTATTATCATATCTTGCTACTCACACTGTCCTACTTTTGGCCACTGGCAACCCCTTCAAGGCAGCTCTTGCGTCCCTCTGATGTGGCCTTATTGTTTTTGAGGACTTCCTTAGTTTCTGAAAACATAAGATATTCCTGTCTTGTACTTTCCCTGCTCCAGCCCAAGAATCATCCACCTCTTCAAGGGTCCTGAGTTGCTTTTACTGGAAAACAAATTTTAGGCATCAAGATCTGGGCCTTCCATGGGCCTCCTGTTCCTGGGATGCCACTGCTTCCAGGCCCTCTCAGCGGTCCCAGATAGGAATACATTTCTGTGATGCCTACTGTATCCCCATGCCAAGTTTTCAGTTGACCCGTCTGTATACTGCTAGAACCATTATTTCATACAGAAATCTCCAATTCCAACACCACAGGGCTCATTCTAGGCGTTCCCTGTCTAGCCTGTTTTGTAAGTCACTATGTTTTGGGTTGGTTTGTTATGCATTTTAACTGATTTGTGACTTGTGCTGTGGCATCATGGGCCCGTGGCCATGAACCCACACATCTGTGGGTACATCCTTCACCTGTTCCAGTCATTTTGGGTAGGTGCCTGGCTTCACAGGCATTTTAATTTGAGGCTCTTATCTTAAATACTTGGAGGCTGCACTTCCAAAAGACAAGATAACATCAGCCCTGGCCAGTGTGGCTCTGTTGGTTGGAGCATCATCCCGTAGACCAAAGGGTCTCAGGTTTAATTCCTAGTCCAGGCACATGCCTAGGTTGCGGGTTTAGTCCCTGGTCGGGGTGCAGGCAGGAGGCAACCGATTGACGTTTCTCTCTCACATCAATGGTTCTCCCCGTCCCTTCTCTTGTGTAAGAATGTTCTCAGGTGAGGATTTAGAAAAAAAAAAGGTAACATCACTGATAGGCATGACACCCACTCTGAGTATCATTGTCTCCTAGAAGGCGAGGGCTAGAAACTGGGCCTGTGTCTGTGCTGACTTATGAGGGTCCGTGGTGGCAGGAAGTCCCCCTGGGGGCAGACTGCAGGGTGGATTCGGTGAGAACCGAGTGCCCGGACGCGATCTGGGAGAAGCGTGCAGGCCGCACGCAAATGCGTTGTGTGTCTGCTTTCCTCTCAGTCTGTGCCTGTGGGAAGAACGAGTGGGGGGATCTTTTCAGAGACAACTAAGATTTCACCAGGTAGGGAATATAATTGGAAGGTTCAACTTCTCCCTCCTTCGCCCAGCCTCCCTTGAGGATGACGGAAAACTCCAGAAGAGATTCTGGCTCTGACCCGTAGTGACGTGAGAGGTTGTCCGTGGCAGAGAGAGCAGCACGGAGTGGAACCATCCCGTGGGCGAGACACACCTCCCTCTCCCCAAAAATAGCCATAGGGAAGGTGGCCTTGAAAAGGAGAAGCTGAAATTGGGTTGCACAGGTCACCTCAAGAAAATAACTTCCGACTTGGGGTGGTGAACACACAACACATATGCGGACGATGTATTATAGAATTGAACCCCGAGACCTATATAATTTTATTAACCAATGTCACCCCAATCAATTCCAAGAAAAGAGGAAAGAAAGAAGGAAAAATAACTTCAGAGAACTCAGATGGATTCTTGATTTCTAGTTTATTCAACAGAAAGAGATTAGCTCACTGTGGCTTTGGGACCTGCTTTGCCCCGTGAATGGTTACGAATGGCTGGGGACAGGCGGCTTCTGTCAAGAAAAGACAAGGGCTCTCCCCAGCATCTGCCACCAACAGAGCTTAGGTTCCTTGATCCACAGAAGAGTTTTCTAGGTTTTCTTTCTTTAGACAGGGAGGACTTGGAAGGGGCACCGAGCTGACAGAATGCTTTCCGTCAACGGGACGCAAGAGGTTGTCAGAAGCAAGAGACGTGTGTCCTGGGAGCTCAGTGACAGGCCGCAGGGTAGAGGCCTTTGTTCAGCTTCCCTCTAAAGACCAAAGTAACCTATCAGGGGTCAGTGTCCCCTCAGATGTCAAAGCCCTCCTATCAGGGTGACCGTCGTCTCTGCGAGGGGACAGTCATCTTAGCAGGTGCAGGTGCCTTCCTTCCACAGACCGCGCCCTTCCCTCCAGAGGTCTCAGTCTGAAGATGCACGGAGGCCGGAGTCACCTACTCAGGGGGCACAGGGGTCACGATCTTTTCCACAGGGGTCTCCGTCTTCCCTTGTAGAGCCACGGCATGCTTTACGAAGGGTGCAGTTCCCCTGCTAGGGCCCACCATCCCGCCTCTGGGCAGTGTCGTCACAGTTGCAGCCTTTCTCTGGCTCTCAGTGGCCACACCCTCCCCCCCTGGGAGCAGTCCCCCCGAATCAGTGGTCAGCGCCTCAGTCACATTCACCCCTCCTGGGAGCAGAGCCTCTGAATCAGTGGTCAGTGCCTTGGTCTCAGTCAGCCTTCCAGGGCCAGTTCTTGAAGAATTCATAGCAGATGAGATCCAAAGCTTGGGTAAAGGAGTTGAGCTGGACTCTACAGAAAATCGTCAGAAAAGGATGAGAGTCCCACCTCTTCCTTCCCATCCCTCAGTTCCTGGCAGGGCTAGCAGCCGTCCAGGACTGAGGTCCCTGCTCCCCAAATCCAGACCTGGAGGGTCTCATAGGCACCCAGTTGACACAAGTAAAACCCTGTGGCCCAGAGGCCCTGCTCCCCCACCTCACCACATGTGTGCACCCCGGGTGCCCGTGGGCACTTGGTGGCTTTGCTGCATTCCCCTCGAAGGACCCCAGGAAGGCACGCGCCAGGCCTCTATCCTCAAGCCCTCATTTTGGCCTCTGTCATGGCCCCTTCAGCAGGACTGTGCCCCCAGGCCTAACTCCTTACTTGATGGATCCTCAAAGAGAACCCGCCCATGCCCCTCATTGTAGGAGACACTGGGAAGAGCTCCGAGGCCAAGGAGGCTGCTCTGGACTGTGTGTGGTACAGGAGCAGGGTGCAGTCCCATCTCCACCCTGGCAGCTGTCTTCCCGTTCTGAGTCCCCTCTCCTCATTCACACAAGGAGCCTTACGCACCATCAGCTCCAGGCCCCCCACCCAACTGCCAGGGGAAGTCTCTAGCACCCAAACGATATCAAAAGAAATCTGATTTCTCTTTCTGGCCCTTGGCCCATGAAGGCAGGAGAGAAAAACCCAGAGAAATAAACTGACATTCATTGAGCGCTAACTATGAGCTTGCTCAGTTTTCCTTCCATATCTCGTTTGGTGGCTATATCACGTCCCGAGTCTAAGGACCGCTTCCGTTGGACAGGCGCAGGGAACCAAGCCTGGATAGGGCAAGGGAGCAGGCATCCAAACCAAGCCTAGAACACAGATCGGCCTGGGAGTAATCAAAGCTCATCCCCTTCTCGTGTTGTCTCACCAAAGCCTTAGCTCTGACAGGAGGGACGCACCCAGCGGCCGCTCATACAGCTCCCGACCCCAGCTGCCAGGTCACAGACACTTACCGTCCTGCCGCAGGAGGCGATGTAACACGCAGACAAGGGGGAAAGGGCCAGTGCCACAGAAAGTGCCCCTGATGTCGTCCAGGTCCAAGGCCCATACCATGGCGCCCCCGAAGTGCTCTCTCTTTACGTACAATGCCTGAGGAGGGAGTAGTCCATCAACCTGCTATACTGGCCACCCTCCAGGCTGGCCTCGCGGCCCAAAGCTGGGGACGGACTCCCAGGAGGTAATGTGGCAGGAAGGTCAGGAGGACAGCCTGTATCGGAATCTAGCCTCTACCACTTACCAGCTGTGGGATCTTGAATGACCGAGATTTCTTCTCTTCAAAATAAGAGGGTTGGACCAGGTGGGATCAGGAGACCTTATTTAGTTCAGGTACACCTGAAACTTACACTCCCCTTTTCGCCCTCCACTCAGCACACACACCCAGCACAGACAACGGCCTGGTGGTAGCCATGGGGAAACTAGGCTGGACGTGGAAAAACCGAGGGCTCACCTTGTATCTGAAGCTGGTGGCGTCATCATAGCCAAGCCACTCCTCCCCCTTGTAGGCATAAGGGACCTGCTGATGATCGATCCACTGCTTCTTTGCCCCCCGGAGAAAGGCGCAAATCTGCCAGGAGGGTCTGGGTTAGCTCTGTGAAGGGCCGTGGAGGGAAGCGGCAGCAGACACCCTGCCCCTCGTCCAGGAATAAAGAATCCAGAATCCCTCACCAGGGAGTGAGGGGAAGGAGACCAGAGCGGGAGTGGGGGAGCCACTCACAGAAAAACCTCCCTCTGTTCTGAATAAACGCTCCTATTCCACACCCTGTCCTCCAATGTCCACGGTGGAAAAAACACCGAGAACCAAGGAGTGAGTGACTTCCGTAGGAAACCCAGCCCGGGCTTGGCAAATAACGCCAAGAACAAAGTCCTCGCTGTAGCACGCCGGACCCTGGACCAAACCTGTATCTTTTCCAAAGAGTTTGCATGAACAAACCTCTCTTCTGCTCATTAGCAGTTGGTACAAACTGCCCCGTCTAGGTAGTTCTCAAACTGGCTTTTGAATCTAAGGAATTTAAAGTTCTCGAAGGCAAAGAGAAGTAGGTCACTGCAATCAATCGCACATCCGGGGGCAGCGTCTCCCTGCAAGCGGAGGTAATTGAGCTGGGCTGCAGAAGTTAGTATCTAAGTCTTTGTGGGGTTGCTGGGTTCTTTAAAAGTTCTATCAAAGTCTCTTTGACCCATAATTTCCTCCAGGGACGTTATTTCACTATGTTCTCATTCATCGTGACGCGTCATTGGATTAGTAGGAAAACGCTCCTGCAGCTCAGCACGGAGCAAAGACTGGAGAGACACTGGCCCCTCCATCTGGCACCCTACACCCCGTGTTCCTTTGCATCTGCTGCCCTCCACCTGGGAGGGCCTTCGCATCTTCTCGTTCCTGCCCATCAGGATTCTACCTGCGCTTCAAAGCTCTGCTGAACATCTACCTGCTCTGGGAGAACTTCTAGACCCTACAGCCGCCCCTGTGGGCCTCCTACTGTCTCCTCTTGGGTGTGTTACATCGCCTTGGTTCTTTGTGTCTTTCCTCCACAAAAATAGCAAGCTTTGCTGAGATTGGGCTTGAGGAAGTGGAATTGGGGTAGAGGAGAAAGAATCTGTAGTAGAGAATATTTTTGGAATTGCTTCAAAACAATCTCATAGTGGGGAGGGAGAGGGTCAGGGAGTAGAGGTGAAACAAGGTTGGCCAGGAGAGGTGAACGAAAGAGGCAGGGTGAGGGGGGCGAGTGGGGGAGGGGAGAGGAGGTGATACTATTCTTTGACTTTTGCAAATGTTTAAAAATATATACGTATATATATATAGCAAATATTAACTATTTTTATTTAAGCCATATAGTAAGTCAGGACTGACTTATATGACATTTAAAATTCTTTTAAGGGGTACATCTGTCCCCCTTTATTTAGATTCTACCTAGCCCCTCATCCCTTGCAAAGGACTCAAATAACTTCCCCTGAAGAAAAAGGAACTATCCCGGGTAGTGGATTTCCCCTGCTCAGTAAACTACTTCTTGGTCCCCTCTCTAGCCCTCACCCTCACTTTTGCCCCCGTCCTTGCTCTGGCCCAGGCTACAGGTGGGGGGGGGAGCCTTAACTAATCGACAGAGGTCCCTGTTCCTATCACCTCGTAATAAGCCAAGAAGCCAGGCTGCTTGGTATACTTCCCCGGAGACGCAGGTCCCACAGCTTCAGCCCGCAGCCAGTTATTAGAGGCTCGGAGGAGGTGAAACGTCCGTCCGTAGGTGGGGAACCCCATGAGGAGCTTCTCCGAGGGGGCCCCCCACTCTCGCCAGTAATTCATGGCATATGCCTGCACAGAGAAAGAACAAACCCCTCCTATCACTGCAGCGTGGGCTTGGGGGCAGATGTCCGGGCTGCCTCTGAGAGCTTCCCTCTCTTACCGAAGATTTGGGGTCTCCAAGCAGAGAGAACAGGGGGCTGTTGTGTCCTGTGAACTTTTCCCAGCTTCCGTGTAAGTCATATGTCAAGACGCTGATGAAGTCCAGGAGTCTGTAAAGGGCAGGAGGAGGACATATGCAGAAAGTGTGGGCTGGCTAGTCGGCTCATCACAGTGCTAACTCGCTAACTAGCTGTGTGCTGGCCACCCAAGCTCCCCTGCCATTTCTGCCTGAGGGGCCAGCCCAGCTGTGCCATCCATTGAAGATGCAGCCACTAGAACAGACTGCTGGTTAGGGACAGCTGCAACTCAGGACCTGCGCCATCCTGAGCGTGTCTGTGGACACAGGGAGGTGTCACACTAGAACACCAAGGCCCTCTGGCCTGATACAGGCGCTACCAGAGGTCTGCACAAGTTGTCAGGGGCAAAGCAGCACGGTCCCCCAGCAGTCAAAGAGGTTCTGTCTGCCTGCCACTCAAGGGACCATCGAAACCCATGTCATCCAGGAAGCGGCCACAGTGACCAAGTGTACTAGAGCACTTATGAGGTCACTGGAATGAGGGTTTCCATGGATTATCTAATTTAATTTCCATCCGGCTAATACCCTAAGTACCACAGCTGTCTCCATGTTAAAGCTGCAGGAACTGACACTTGGCGGGGTTAACTAACTGGCCTAAGGTCCCCCCGTGCGTGAAGGCAGGACTCCCCCGGCCCCGCCCCACGGGGCCTCTTCCCTCCTGCTCACACGGAAACCACTCTCCCTGGCATAACCACACACCGGAGCACCCCATCCTGTCTTTGTTCCGCATCTGTCTGTAAATACTTAATTCTTGAAATTTGAGCAGATTAGTCCAGAGCCAGCCTGGCCAGAAGGAGCTATGAGCTCTTCGCTGTCTGGCTTTGGAACTTTTACATATTTTCCTGAACTGAAAACTGGGCCCGACTGGGAATTTCTGTGCCTGACTGTGTGCCAGTGGTTGGTGATTCAGCTGCCTCTCAACGCCAGTCACCTGCCAAATGGCAAATGTCCACAGATGTACTGTGGGACAGCAGGGGCCCCATCCTGGGAGGCCTAGCAGTGGACTACACAGGAGACTCTACCCAAGACACTGTTGTGGGGACTGGTGCTACCTCCCCTCCCTCTGACTCCTAGAGAAAGCCTGGGGTCTAAGGGAGCCCGTCCTTGTCCCCATCACGCTCCTCAGCCCGTCCCCACCAGTGCAGGTACACAGGAGGCTCCAGGGCAGGGTCTGGGCAGCTCTGGGGTTCTAACGTGAGAGGCTTCCTGCCTTCTGAGGTCCTGCCCTCCAAGGCAGCTCCCACTCACCTTCCTAGGCGGGGCACATCGTAAGCTGTTTGGATGATGTTCGGGTCCCCAGAGACAGCCGCAGACAGCAGCAGCCTTGGGCGCAAGGTGAGCTGTGCCTCCTCCTGGAAGGCCAACAGCAGCTCCTGGGGGGACGAGAGGCAACCAGACAGCACAGTCAGAGAAAGGGGCGCCCTCCAGGAACCCTTCATTCGCGGAGCCCCTTGAGCTGGACTCAGGCCCTGCCCACAGGCCCTTTAGAAAGGCAGGCATGAGCCAATGCAGTCAGCGATTTAAGAGAGGGGAGGCAGGCAGGCTCAGGAGCACAGTGCACACCGCCTGCCTGCGGGCGTCCAGGAAGCTGCCCAGAGAGGGCACCACTTAGCTAGAGGCCTGGGGCAGGACGTGGATACGACAGAGAAAAAGCTACCCCAGGACGCCTGCTCAGCAGCTCTTTGGCCCAACACCTCTAGGCTGATGGCAGGAAAATATTCTGTTATCGCTCTCTCCTGCCCTTGCCCTTGGCCTCCTGCTTGCTCTTCCCATGCCACAAGCCCATATATGATAGAAGGAGAATCATTTCCAGACCGGGAGCTACCAGACTGGGCTTACTTTAATTAAGAAGAGAAAATTCCACCGGTCATGCATGGGGCTGCCTCTCAGGCCTGGGTACAAGAAGCAGAGGTCCAGACCATCGAAGCCGTGTGTCCTCAGGAGGAATACAGCTGAACTGATAAACCTCTCCCGGGTGGCGGGCGTGGACAGCATAGCAGTGAACCTGCAGCGAGACCTGGGCTGAGGCCAGGAGCACTCCCTGTGAACCGTGACCTCCCACAGGGCCCCGGGTCCTCAGCCGGGGATGTGGCTGGAGGAGAGGAAGGCAGGTCTTTGAAACTCTCAGACCTTCGTCAGATCCCCTCCTAGCACCAGGAGCCGGGTACCCCAGGAATGGGGCATCCGGGCAGCAGTGAGGAGGTGCAGAAACCTTGACCTGGCCCTGGGTGGGAGGCACCAATAAGCCCTGGCCTGGCGTGGGAAGCGGGCTCTGTCTCCATGGCTGCAGAAAGCATTGGGTCCGCCAGCCAGGCACTCTGCTCGCACAGTCCCTACCACTTGTCCAGGCACTGCCACTATGTCCCTCTGTCCCTGACCAAACTAAGGGAGGGAAACCCAGCCAAGGGCCAGCATTTCCTGAAAGATATCTGAGCTAATCTTGGCCTGGGCTGCAAGCCATGGTGTAAGAGGCCCGGGCTCTGATAGGTGTTCTGGCCTCTTTGCTCTTTTATTCATCAGCTGTTTGATTTTTTTTCTATGTTATTGGAAAATTTCTAATTCTGTGTGCAGGGATTAGACACTTCACCAGATTCAGAGTGAGGCAGGCCTGGGTCCCCTGATCTGTGTGCCACCTCCCAACTGGGTGATCGCTGAGGGACACCTATGAGCAATATGGCAAGTTCCTTAGTACCTCTCACTCCTGCTTTCTTCTCTGCAAATGTGCAATGCAAAGAAGCCCTCTGTGAGCCTCTTCCGAGTACTCGTGGGATGGTGTGTGTAAAGCCCCCAGGCCCTCCCCTGCACGTGGGTATCTGCACACAGCCAGCATTCGGAGGGCCTCGGAGGGAGAGGCTGGGCCTGGGGTGGGCGGAGCCAGCTCTTAGTCCGCCCAGCACTTCTGGGCACAGGCACAGCCTCAGCCTTACACTCCAGGCCACCAGGTTGCCTTCCCCTGAAGCTCCTTCCTCTGGGGCAAGGTGGATATTTATAAATATCCATTTATAAAGTGAGGAAACCAGGACCTGTGAGGTTTGGGGTTTCTTCTTCTTGTCCTAAACAGAACCCCTACCTCCTATGAAGGGTTGCGGTGACAATTGTGAGGACCCCATTTTGTCCTTCATTTCCACCCATGCTCTTTCTCATCCCCACTGGAACTTCCCTGTGTCTCTCCCTCACCACAGAGGAGAGGCCAGGGGGCCTTTGAATCCAGGGCCAGGTCAGGAGGAGGGGGGTTTCGGCAGGGAGGGTCTGCACTAGCTTTTCTCCCCACAGCCAGGCTGGCTTCCCCACCCTGTCCTCACTTGCAGCCTTCCTGCTCCACCTTCCCACCTGCCATCACCACCCCCCCCCCCCCCGACCCTGGAGGGAGGATGGAGACAGCACAGTCTCACCTGGATGTGCCAAAGTTCCAGCCTCCAACAGACAGCAGAGTTTTCAGCCCCCGGTTCCTGTGATATGGGAGAGAGTCAGTCAGCTGGGTCCACACTCCAGTGGGCAGTCTCTGCTGCAGTCTCCACTGTTCCTGTCATTCATTCGGGGTCCAATGGGAAGTAGGCGGTGGGAGGGAAGGAGCAGAGCACAGGAAAGGGGAGCAAGGGAGAAGACAGGAGCATAATTAACCCATAGACGTCACTCCCCCAGGAAGCCCCAGGCTGTCCAAAGTCCACCCAAGTTCCCCTCACCCCCATAATGTCTCCGTGCAAAGGGAAAGGAAAACGTAGGCTGAAATGTTTCTCTTCAATCATTTTCTTAATTAACAAATATTCACTGAGTGATTACTATGTGCCATTGAGTGGTTTTGATGCTTGAAATTCAACAGCCAGCAAGACACTTAAGCTCCTTCCCGCTCTCAGGGGCCTTGTAATCTAGTGACGTGGGTTTTCCTGTCTGCTCATCTGTGACCATTCACGCAGGGACAGAGAGAGAACTCAGGGGTTGTGCAGGAAGGAATACTCACCCAGCACTTCCTGAGCGCCAGCACTAAGCCAGGCGTTGTTGACCTAGCTGCTGGGAGACAAAGATACAGGAGACACTGCCCCTTCCCTTTGGGGTTCACAGCTTAGGGGCTGCAGGGGGCAAGTGGCAGTAAAAATGCCAGCATTTGTGAGGCATCTGTGATGGGCAGGCCCTCTCCAAAGCGCTTTAGTACAATTAATGTGTGAAATCCTCACCACTGGCCTTGAAGGGTGAGTGGGGGCAGCCAGGCTGACAAGAGGGAGAAGGACGTTCCAAGGAGAAGCAAGAACAACCACAATGCGAGGGGACAAGAAGGAGTTCGGGGTGTCTGTCAACAGGGAGTTCCCAACTCAGGGCTGCTCCCGAGTCCTGCCCGAGGAGAGGCTGAGACCCGAAGAATCGGAGGAATGTTGACGAGGAACAGGAGAAAAGGCTTGATTCTCCTCGATCTGTAAAGTCTGAAAGCGTGACCCCCACGTCCTATACAAACACACCTCTCCTTGAGCTTGTTGAACTCTGGGTAGAGAATTCTCTCATCCTGGAGGTCCTTAGGCACCAGCTGATTGTCGTTCATCGAGGCAAAGGCAAATACCAGGTGGGTGCAGAGAAAGGGGTCCAGGTCCCGGGGCCAGATCGAGGCAGGGCCAGGCCGGTTGTGTGCCCAGTTGGTAAAATAACACACCAGTTTGTGGGCAGCACCTGGCAAGGGAGAGCACGCATCAGCTGGCAGAGACTGAGGGAGGGGATGGAGCTCAGCTTCTAGGGAGCAGTGTGGACACGGCCTGAGAGGCCAGGCCACTGTAACATCCTCCCCTACACACACACCCCAAAGCTATGCAGATGTCCCCCACTGCTGAGGTCCCAGAAGGAAAAGAGTGCCTTAGAACTCCTGGTCAGAATGGATCCTCAGGCCTGGGTCCTAGCCCACAGAGTGCCACCAACAGCAGGGGACTGAGAAGCCTCTGCTGAGCTGTATGGGACCAGTGATCCCCGACCCAGGGCCGAGGCGGGGTGAGGACGCAGGACACTGGCTCTGGGAGGGGCACGGCATCCTTACCATCGTGGAGCTGCAGCACAAGGGCCAGCCCTGCAGGAAACAAAGGACGCCGTCACTCACACATTCAGTGCGCACCCCGAGTGGGTGACACGCCCAGCACGCCCCCCAGCCCCCTAGGGACCACCGGCCCAGCACCATCGCAGACGCAGACACGCCAGTGGAGACACGCACCCTGCTCACTCGTTTCTTCGTCTCTAAGCTGAGTCAGTGCAGCCAGGCGTGTATAAGCTCCTTTGCACGCTGATAGACCCCATGTGCACACACATACACACACATGCTATGCACAGGGACAACCGCGACTTTTAGAAGTCCCGGCGAAAGCCCTAGGCCAGTGGTCCTCCACCTGGCTGCAAACAGGAAAGCAGTGGCCCCTGCCCACAGAAATTCTGACTTCCTTGGTGCGAGGTGGAAACCAGACCTAAGAATGTTCCACGTGCAGCCAGGTTAGGGAACCACTGCTCTCATCACTCCCCCCCTGGGCCCCTCTGTCCCCGTCCCACCTCTGTCTAATCCAGGCCACCTGAGGCCCAGAGGGAGGACAAGCTCACGAAGCCTGGACTGAGGGGCACACTCACCAACCCACAGCAGCAGTCTCCCCATCTCCGTGGTCTGAGGGCTGCAAGGCTAGAGCCTGGGGCCCTTTATATGAGCCTCCCCAGGCGACAGCACCGTGGGACAGCGCCGGGGTAGCCCAGCTACACACGCACACACACAGCTAGGGACAGTGACTAATGGGCTGCTGCTGCTGAGTCGCAGCGACCCCAGTACCTCCTACCCTCCCTTCTCTGGCTCTCAGAGCCAGCAGAGCAGAACCTCCATCAGACAGTAGCTTGGCACAGGTGTCCCCGCGGGCCGTGGCCAGGGCAGGGCAGTGCTGGCCCCTCTTCCTGGTATTCGGCCCACGCGGCCTGAGTAGGAGGGAGAAACACCGCATGGGGGCAGAAATCCTATTGTTACGAGATTATTGGTCAGGGAAGCGTGTTATAGACAGTTTTAGCCCCAGCCTGGGACTCAGGCAGAACTAAGTGTGCATCTCAGTGCTGCCAATGAGAAGTTTTACAATCCCGGGCAAGTTCCTCAGCTCTTTGAGCTTCAGCTTCCACCCTTGTAAAATGGAAATAATCGCTCGTAGTACTCGATAGGATTTTAGAGGAATTAAAGAGGTAACTTCTGAGATGTGTTGGGTCAGTGTCTGGCAGCCAGTAAGGGCCCAGGGAATGGCAGCGGTTACTAGGGGGGCAAATGAGCTGCCCAGCGGAGCAGGGTTCTCACACCCCGACGCTGGCACTCACCTGGCAGGGGAGCTAAATGGTTGGAGGGGACATGACCAGGCAGCTCACTCACCACGAACAAGCCCAGGGACGCACATCAGCTGACATGAAGCGTGTCAGGTCGGGAGAGAGCAGAGACTGGCAGGAACAGGGTCATTGCTCAGTAGCCACCGATGGCAGCCACGTGGTGAAGTAGACCCAGTGTTGGAAGATTTTTCGATGTCTCCAGAGAAGACAAAAACCCGAATTTCTGTTCGAGTCAACAGGGACTGAGCCAGTGCGTGGGCCAATGCCGAGAATGTGCCGTGCAGGTAAGGAATATAATGAATGCAGTTCGGATTCCCGAGAGCTGAACTCTGAAACCACAGCAGAGCGATAGGAAAAGGAAAAGAGGTCTGCAGCCAGGTGCTTTTATGGCCCATCCGTTTCCTTTTCCCGCTACAGAAGATCTCAGACCGTGGGTAGGTCCCAGATTTCAGGACCTGAATCTCAGGGGTGGGGGACCCAAAATCAGATGTGCTCAGTGTCCATCCTCAGAGACTGACACAGTCACCTAATCCATGTCACCGAGGTACTAACCAGATGCCAATAGAGTAAATGAGACAGAAAAATAACTCTGACTAGTGGTTGAATTTGCTTCCCTTCCACTATGAAGAAACCAAGAATCAACCTCTTCATCAGCAGTTTGCTTGCGTATCACAGAATAAAAACAATGAATGGGATGGAGCGTTTAGGGCGAGGAAGTCGCGCTGAGGCTGGGAAAGCCTCCTGGAGTGCCCACCTAGCAGAGACTGTGTCTCCATCTGCTCAGCAAATCCTCCTCGAGTGTGTGCCCAGCCCTGCTAGGCTCTCCGGGGGCATATAATACAGTGGAGATCAAGACAGTCCCTGCCCTTGGGGGCTTCGGGTCCAGTGAGCAGATGGAGCTAGTGTGTGGTTCTCTCCGGGAGAAGTGTGTCTCTCTCATCCCTCCTGGATGGGCACAACGGGGAAAACCTGAGTCCCACCTGCACACGTAGCGCCACCCCCATTCCGTGGGTTAGTATGAACCTGCATGAGGAGGTAACGAAGCCTCCTGAGAACAGTGGATCAGGCCTGGCAACGCTTGCGCTGTTGGGTTAGATTACCCCGGTGTGGCTGCGAACTCTAATGACCTTGCTCTCACTTGTTGCCCAGTTTCTAGCCCGTGGGCCCGAATTCTTGTTACCGGGTCTCCGCTTTCATTTCTCTTCCTGTTCTGTGCTGCCGTACAGTTCTTTCCTAGGGCCTGGGGCCTGACTCCATCTTGCCAGGCTTCTGGGGCTTTGCTGGCTGTCTTTGAAGACCTCCCTAGGTGGAATGCCTGCCTCTCTCTTCTTCTGAGCCTCCCCTCACCCCACCCCTGCTCCCCAGATTCCACATTGCTGAGATTTCCCACTGGGTCTGTGCCCTCCTACCCAGGCTCCTGCCAGGGGCACTGGCTAGTAACACTGTACCCGTCTCAGAGCCAAGTTTGCTTATCTGAACCTCATTCATCTGCACCCAGGTCAGTCCTCTGCACTCCCATTCTGCTGCAGCAGGCAAGGCAAGACCGCAGACCTAACCATCTCATACCTACGAAAGTAACTGATAATGCTGAGAAGAGTGCCAAGGCATCACAATGCACGCCCGGGATGACCTCCGCTTCATTCAGTGATGACCGTGCCAGAGTTGGCAGCCCCGACTCTGTGTGTTCCGCGGATGACGGATAGTGAGATGCCGAGGGAGGGGGTGTTGAAAATCAGTGTGCCGCGTCGCTCTGTGTGTTCTCGATCCTTCCGCCCCGAGTTCTTGCTGTCAAAAAATACAACCATTGCTCTGTCTTCACACACCCACCCGGATCCTTAAAAACACTCCCCTCCGGGGCCTGGCCTGTTCTCACGAAATGAGAAAAGACAGTTACAAATGTCTTGCGGGTGACTTACTGAAGGAGCCCTCCCACCAGTGCACCCTCTTCCGCATCTTGCGACACTCGGCTAAATGGGGGGATGGGGGCCTTGACCACACCTTTTGGTAGGATTTGGAAAAGAGGCAACCTCATCTAAGTGCTCATTTTTTGTGGAGAATTCGAGAAAATGTGTTTTGGGTCCAAGACTGGTCTGCTCACTTGACTTTTCCAAAACCCTGCCCTGTGGGCTGCTGGTGTTTGAGAAATCTGAACTCAGCAGTAAGGATGAGAGATTCTGACCAAATCTTTCCTGAGAATGTTGAAAGAACTGGAGAAGTACGACTAACAAAGTCAGCGGGCTGACGGGGTAAGAACGCGGAGCGCTGACCACAGATCCGTGTAAACCTCCAAGTTTGCCGTGTTCTTTCAAAGGGAGCAAACGCACCAGAGCAGTGTTTTCCCCAACGTTTAACACACAAGATGGTCTTGGGTTGGGCGCAAGGATTCTTACAAATTTTAAAATGTGTGTTTATTTTAATGTGTATGAAAAATGTATTTTACCCAAACAGCCATCATTTCCTGGATATCATTTAAGTTTAAAAGCTGAGGCAATTCAAAAAAAGACTATTTGAATAAAGTGGTAGAAGTACTCTGTCCAAATACACTTCATTACTGTCCCTGGGTGAAGGTTTCTACTGAAAAGGAAAAGGTCAAAGATAAGTTCCTAATGCTGATACCACGGGGCCTCCCAAAGGGACACGCTTGGCCGGAACCTGGCACCCAGTGTGGAAGGGACAGGCGAGATGTCTGTATTTGCCGAAGGGACTTCCAACCAAAGGCACTGGCTGGGCACCCGTCAGAAAGCTAAAGGATGTTGTTTGGGGCTTAATCTCTTTACGTACAGATCTTTTGAGTTTTAATGATGTACCCTGTCTTGAAGCTGCAGGACACTATTTATGAGACCAGAATACGGTGAGGACTACATCAAACCTTACTCCAGACGACCAAAGGGCACCACAGGGTCGTGGGTGGCGCTGTCTCCTAGAACTAATTAACCCCCCTCCCGATTGCCGCACCTCTCAGTCTCTCTGGAGTGTGCTAGTAATGTGACCATGTCACGAATAATGATGAAAAACTCCCTAATTGCCCATTTTTGATGGAGAACTCAAGAAAATGTGTTTTGGGTCCAAGACTGGTCTGTTCACTTGACTTTTCCAAAACCCTGCTATATGGGCTGCTGCTGTTTGAGAAATGTTAACTAACTCAAAACCGAGACTAGAGCTAGCTCACCTTCCTTCCAAGTGCAGTTTCCTGCACAAGCGACTGCGTGTTGTGTGACCCGGAGTGGCAGTGGCGTCTCCCACACATGCGGGCTTTCCTTCGATGCCCCAAAGCTTCCCCACAGCACACCAAGCATCAGTGCACATCTTCCTGAGATACTTATGCGAGTGTATTTCGGAACAAATCTTCGTTTGTAGATGTAAATATCAATCAAGCTACTACTGAAATGCAAATACGAGAGGCACACTGTGCATGCTGTCCAGTTAACAAGGCCCTGCCTTTTGAAGACCCGAGCCTTTACTTCCAGGTCTAGCTGTGGCACGTTCTGGGGCCCTCTGAAGATAAATGACGCTATGGGGATGCTCCCACCTGCCCCTGCTCCATCCCCCCGCTTCCTGCCCTTTCTAGCATGCTGCTGAGGAACCATGGAGGGAAGCCCAAAGCAGGCAGGGCCCGGGTGACTGCGGCTGTACTGAGATGGTCAATCTGTAGGCAATGCCTGCACAGCTGTTCATCTGGGAGCCGGCCTCCTACAGCCCTGGGGGGCAGGTGAGACACCCCGGGCTTCAGCCCAATGCCTGGTGCCACCTGGATCTGTCCTCAGGCCTTCCCGTGTTTGCTGTGGGTCCGAGCACTAGCCAAGGGCGAGCCCCCTACGTCTTGGACCGGAGATCAGCAGTGGAATCCAGGGGTGGGCAAAAGTAGGGTTACAGCTGTAGGTGGATCAGGTCAGTGGACTTCTGAGTAAAAACGATGAAGAGGGGGACATGGTTTTACTCCAGCGTTCAGACAGCTGAACCAGTGAGACTGAACAGAACACACTCATACGGTCTCCCACACAAGATGAGCCCCCTTTCACCTGTCAGCACGTCCATGCTCACCATTCCCGAGGACCTAGTGGCCAGCCCTGCACATGACACACCTCCAGCTTTGTAGTCGTCTCCTATACCGGGCCATCTCCTTTGCTCACATTCAACCAATATGTGATCGTCACTCCTACCGTGCCTTTGATTAGGCTTCTAAGCATCTTCGCGGCAACCATTACTGTCATTGATAGACGTGAATTGCTCCCACCGGAACAATTCTGAACCGGAACCACGTGTAACGGCAGTGTGGCTCTTCAAACACCGTATTCCTTCTCTGATGTCACTTTAACCACCTTAACCTACACCTACATTTCCTGGGATTCTTACTCTGTGACAGCTTTTCTCTCTGCCACTCCAACTCCTCGCCCCTGGCCTCACTATCTCTAAATGATCACAAATGCTAAGCTTTCACCTCTGGGAAGAACTTAAGGGTTTCTACCAACTCATTCTGTTACCCCCTGGAGAAGTTACACTTAAGTATCTTAAGTGTAACTTCTGTTCCCACCTCACCCCCAACCTGGTAGGTCACATAACCAGTCCCCATGGCTTTTTCCTGGAGGGGAATCGGGAGACAGAGGTGGAGCTTGGCAAGGGAAGCTTTACTTAAAAAATTGTGTCCACATTTCTTCCAACTGCCCCATTTTCGAGTATAGCTAAGCTAAACTCACGAAGCACAAAAGCACAGAACTGGTTATATTTAGCGCCAACACACTCAGCAACTGACCCTTGATTTCCAGCTGGCAGGAGTAGCCGGCCCACCAGTGCAAGGAACCCAATGTTACCTTAACTTCCAACCAGCTACTCTGGGGCCTGGGAAGCAAAAAAAAAAAAAAAAAAAAAAAAAAGGAGGGGGCTGTAAGACCGATACCCTGATAAGTAAGGTATGTCTAATGTACGTAAGACTCGCTTAAAAGGGCAGGCCAACAAAGCCTGAACGTTTTACTTCCCCAGCCAGCATTTCCGATTCTCTTTCTGACGCTGTAATTCAGAACTTAAGAGTCCACAAAAAAACAGTATCCAGATGCCCTGCATCCACAGAAAGGGGTCCAGAGGTGGGAGGGGAGGCCCCAGGCTACGTGCAGGTAAGAGAAGCGGCAGGCGTTTCTCTGCAAGTCTAGGTCGGGCTTTAACTTCACTGAAATGCCTGTAAGCCCTGCAGCATCCCCAGATTTTCCCCATGGCACCTGAGACGGAAAAACACTCATCTCGCACGCGCACAACTGCGCGGGAGGCGGGGAGGCGTTACATAGGCACCAGTCACATTTTATTGGGCCAGAAAATGGATTTCTGAGTCGGTTCAATGGCAAGATGTGCAGAACTGTGGTGAGTGACGTGGCTCCTCCCCGAGGTGAGCTGGCTGGATCTCTGTGAATGGGGACACTGCCCACGTCCACGGTGAATTACAGTCTATTAAAAAGCTCCTGTGCCTGTGAGTGGTATACGAGCTGCTTCCTCGAATCCAGAACGCCCACGTCCCACACGTCACCCACATGCGGCCAGTTCCTCATGCACAGCCACATGGGAAGCACAAAACCCTTTTGTGAACTCCTTTTTAGGGTGGTGGGAGGGTGGGCCCCGGGAACAATGTGGGATGGATTTTTTATTCCCTCCACAACCAAAAACTACACAAACACACACACACGCACACTCAGACGTACATACCAATCCATCCTCCAGGAAGTTTTTCTTCCCTATGCCTATAGGATCCCAGCACCCAGACACCCCGGCTGAGAGACATGCCTAGTGACCGCCCAGATCTGGGGGGTCAGCCTACCGCGGAGGGCTCCACGTTGTCTCACAAACTGAGGGGCAGGGGCAAAGGGCGAGGCTACTCCAGGGGAGTTTGCTTTTTGTCTTCAGCCCAGCCTACTCGGCAACACTGTTAGGTCCCGGGGCGGGGGGAGGCTCTGTGAGCACCACGTGGTGGATGACCCGGTGGTCCCAGCCCACGGTGGTGAGGAGGGAGTGATTGAGCGGGGACCAGGTGACGTCTCTCACAAAGTCTCTGTGGGCTCGGCTTCGGAACCTAGAACAGAAAAGTTTGAGCATGGTAGGGGGCAGGGGGGGAAAACCGACTTGGGGGGGGGAGACCCCACACCCCCACACCCACATGACCATCCGTGTGGGGCTGCTGGCAGGGGGCAGCACAGCTCCCCCCAGGATTTCAGCCACCCCGGTTTCCCCAGACGAAGTGGTGACCCCAGCAGGGGTGGGAATATGGGCGGCCCAGATCAGACAGCACATCGAGGCCAAGAACCAAGTACACTTCAGATGTTCTATGGGGTGCCCGTCACCCCCTAACAGGCTGCATTTCACTGTGATTCTTTATTGGAAAAGGGCAGACCGCCCCCCGGGGAGACAGAATGCCAGCCCCAGAAGCAGGGTGATGGCCAAAAGGCAGCCTGCTGCCATCACCCCGTCCCCTTGAAGGAGGCAATGCACTTCCCTGCAGAGAAAAAGGAGCCAGCCACCCGCCACCCCGCTCCCCAGTGCCTGGTCCCAGTGCTCCTCCTTGCACTTACACCTCAGACAGGCCCGAGTCCAGCAGGGCGAGGGAGCAGTCCTCACTGACAGACGCCAGCAGGGGGGCGCTGGGACAGGAAGGAGAGGGTTGTAAAGGTACGGCCCATAGGACCCCAGACGCCCTGCAGGGCAGCCCCCAGCCTGATCCCCAAGTTGGGCTAGGGTCTGGCTACCCCTCGGGTCCACAGTACAAGGCCCATGGAACGACGAGGGAAATGGAGGAGAGCCCAGGGTGACAGCCACCCTGCAACTAACCGACCCGCCTGGTCCCTCCCTGCAGCTCCAGCAACAACCCAGACGCACGGGCTTTTCAACCACACTGTCCCAGAAGCCCACAGTATTGGCCATTCTGGGTGCTGGGCAGGGTGTCAGTCATCAGCAGACAGGGACTGCACCACCCAAAAAAGGGTGGCAGTCTTCAGAGACCGCAGACATTCTGAAACCTCAGGAGAGTGAACCTAATCAGCTACGTCCCAGCCAGCGTACGCCTGCCCCCTCGCTGGGCCCATTCCCGCCCAGCAGGCCCTGGTGACAAAGAACAGTACCTGTGCGGGGAGAACACCAGCCCAGTGACGCACTGGGAGTGCACTGCTGAGCTGAGGGCACAGCCCGCACTCCTGGTGTCCATGAGGGAGACAGTGCCGTTCTCATCCCCTGCAGAAAAGACGGAGCGTGTCACAGTGGGCGGGAGCCGGGGTCGGGGGGGGGGGGGGGGGGGGGGGGGCAGCCGGGCCTGGCTCCGAATGCCCGTGCCCAAGGCTGGACAAGTTAGCCAGCTGAGGAGCAGCTTCCTCTCTGGCTAAGAGGGAATGAGCAGTCGTTGGGCGGCTGTGGAAATTAAATCGATGGGCCATGTAGTCATTACGTTAGCCACAAACCACAGCACCAGGACAGCACTGTGACCACCCGCAGTGTAACGAAACTGCCTGCGCCCGTAAGCCCTCCCTAACGTCGTCCACTGCTTCTGTGAGTACAAGTGAGACAACGCACGAGGAAGCCACTGTGACTGCAGGCGAACTGATACGAGAGTTACCGTATTTTCGGACCATGAGACACACCTAGGTTTTAGAGGAGGGAAATGGGAAAAAAAGACTGAGGCAAAAAATGTGGTAAAATATTTAATAACGTAAATAACCCTCCCCCTCAGCAAACCAGGTAAGCTACATTCGGACTGTAAGACGCACCCCCATTTTCCTCCCAAATTGGGGTGGGGAGGAAGAGTGCGTCTTACAGTCTGAAAAATAGGGGAGGTTCCTAGGGAGTCCCATAACGTTAGACCAAAACAGCAGCTGAGTGCAATGACGTCACTCGAGGACCTGCTGTACCGTGGGCACTCCATGTGCTCTGGGGCCCACTGACTTCTAGTCATGCCCAGGATACAAGAACCAGAATCAACAATCGGGACTCACACCCCCTGGGGAAAAATCATGCTGTCCAGAGCTAAACTAAAACCACTTTTGGGTCTCCGTCCCTCCCAGCCCCCATTATACAATCCAGTGGCGCCCAGGGGCGCTGAGGACAGAGCCGTGGGAGCCTTGTGTGTGTGGAGCTGGCACTGCCTCTTCCCACCCTCCCCTTCCCACAGCCCACACACTGTTCCTTTGTCACCCTTACCAAAGACAAAGACTTCGCTCTGCTGAGGATGCCAAGCCAGGGAGGTAGGAAGGTGGCCAGAGGCACCACAGCCTGCAAAGGACAGAAGCGGGGTCAGGGCAAGACTCAGAGCCCAGCTCTGAGAAGAAGCTTCTCGGATGAAGCCCCCCTAAGTCCCAGCAGCGCTGCATTCGGTTTCCCCAGCCCACTCAGGCAGCCGAGCCCTCCTCCTTGGCCCTCACAACCTCATTGATTCATCAGCCTCCTGCCCTCTCTGGACACAAGTCATAGGCAGGTTTCAAACATACAGCGCCAAGACATCAACTCTGGCCCCTCTGCTGACCCTTCCAGGAAAGGGAGATTAAGCCACCCACCCAAGACCCAGTCCTTCCCCATGGTGCCCGCTGCACACAACAGGGTCAGCAGAGCCTTAGAGGCAAAGAAAGCGATCATGTAACTTAGGCCACAGCAGCGGGGCATCTGGCAGCTTTTCCTTTGACCCTGGCCAAGGCAAGCCTCTTCCAGGTGGGTTCGCAGTACCACTGGCCCACGGCCGGCTCTCAGACTCACCCATCTGCGATGCTGGCTTGGGACAGCGGGTGTCCCAGAGCAAAATCCTACTGTCCTGGAAGCAGAGGAGCAGAAAGGGGGCTTTAGATCCAAAGCAGCAGCTGCAGGCCAGGGGGTCTCCACACTGGACTTTGGCCAAGAGGGCTGGAGTGTGGTTAGGGAACGGGAGGGAAGTAGAGGCTTTATCTCACCTCACTGCACGAAAGAAACATGGAGTCCTGGTGGGGAGAGGTAGCGACACAGGTGACCTGCCCTGAGTGAGCTGCAGAGGAGAGAGGAGGGAAATGTGACAGAGAAGCAGCTGGAGGCACAGCTACCAAACGGCCCGGACCCTACCGAGGGGGCGGAGGGAGGGTGTGAGACAGGCCTCGTCTCGGGATGCAATAATACATTTCATGAGATACTGAATTAGATCAAACCTAAGAGGAAATGGTGATAGAGTTATAAAACCTAAAAAGGCATAGGGGAAAAAATCCAATTAGCAAAGATAATGAAAGAGAAATGAGGGGCTGAGTAAGAATAGGGAAAGAATCCATAGGTAGCATCCTACTGTGGATTAGTAATTTCCATACCGCAGGACGCGTGCCTCAGTGGGGCTCTGGGCACCAAGAGTTCTAAGGAAACAACTTTCTTGAATGCTCTCTTTCCTAAAAGCGAGTGAATAGCTGCCTGCAGTCTCTCAGTGCTCCCTTCCCACCGCTCCCTGCACAGACACCCTTCTCCCACGTCACAGAAGGAACACACGGCTGTCACCTGTCCCAAAGCTTACCATGGCACAATGCTCAGGAGTATGAAGAGCAAACGTGCACCACAAAAGGGGCTTCTCCCAGAGCAAAGGAAAGAGCCTCTGGGTAAAATTCAGGGAAGGGGCTGGCCTTGCCCTGCCCACACCCCACACACAGTGTGGTTCTGTGATTTATCTCCGTCTAATGATGGGAATCTTGAGAAATAGGATGGATTCCTAAGCCTCAGGGCTCGTACTTGGAGAAGGCCAAGGATCTGCTGGGACCGGGTTTAGCTACTGCACAACGCCCGAAGGGGTGGTGACAGTAAAAGGGCTCGAAGGCCATGACAGGACAGTGGGACCTTAATCTGCAAGCCATAAGAAACCAATGACAGAGCAGAGGTGACAAGTGCAGAGATGAGTGCCACTGTCCATCCATGTGAGGTAAGAACTGAAAGCAAATGGGAGCATGAGGAGGAGAAGGGAGGTCACCAGCCAAATGGGAAAAGGCACACAGGACCGCAGTGACCAACTGAGAGTGGGGAAGCAGGGGGAGCGGAAGATGACTGTGAGGGAGGGCCTCGGGTGGCCAAGAAGGTGATGAGGCCACCCACAGAGGCAGAGAATTAAGGGAAAGGGCAAGGGACGGACGCCTTTGGAAGAGAACCATCAGGCAGGAGAGCAGGGACCTGCTGCCCCTGACGTCCAAGCAAAGTTCAAGGAGCCCACAGAGAAAAATAACAACACAGCTAAGGCCAGGACTGGGAAAGGAAGAGTGGGCACTCACCGCGGTATGAGTTCAGCACCATCTGCTGAGGCAGGTCCCAAACCTTGATGCTAAGAAGCGAAAGGAAACAGATCCTTCAGTGGATTGCAAGCCCTCTGGGGAAACCTTACAGACATGACGTATCGGTCACTGGGTTCTTATGATGAGTCCAAAACGTTACATAATAAGGCTAATCGAATGGTGCAGATGCCCACAGGAGGCCCAGGGACAGGAGTGCAGAGGACGAGGACCCACCAGAAGTCCTGGCTGCCGCTGACAGCCTGTGTGCCAGAGCGCAGAACACGGACCGTGCGCACGATGTCGTCGTGCTCATACTTGCAGAACTTGCTGACGATGAGTGTCTCGTTCTCGTCCAGCTCCCACAATTCCACAGCACCTGTCAGGGAGAGGATGCAGGGGGGCGGAAGCAAGCTTGAATTCCACCAAGACAGCAACTCACTCCTAGGACCCAGGGAACCCATCATCACTAAGCTAACGAAGTAAGTTACTTCTGTAACAGCAAAGTCCAAATAGGAGTCCATAGAGGAGTTAGCCTCTATGCCGGCATTACTCTTTTCCTAGTTCCAGACTGTAGGTGGGGAAGGCTTCTAGAAAAATATGTAACAGCTGGTAAAATCCATTACCCCACTTCCTGGGAGGAAATACTGGAAAATAAGTTCCCGGGAGAAAAGGACGACATCTGCACAACTGTCTCTGTAGCACACGATCCAGTGTGGTTAAAGCTTCCCAATTATAATAAATATCTGCTGAACAATTTCAATAAATGTCTTACAGAGTCTTAAAAAAACAAGTTGACTAACTCGGTGTCTTGCACAGCGACTGGCTAAGTACTGGAAACCCCCAGAAGTTGTCTTGACTACATGAAGTGTTACAGCTCAACTGTCAGAGAGGGTCAAGTTTTAATGTCCACATCTACCCTTCCCGGTAATGCCTGCCAACACCCAAATTCTGGTTTTTTTAAATAACAAAGTCTCCACTGCTGAGTCTGACATTCAAAACAAAGAAAGCAGAGTAAAGGCATTTATGAAGAAGAAAATGGGGAGATAGGGGAAGAGACAGTACAGACTGGTTTGGTCTGGATTGGGGGGATATGGGACAGGTTTCATAGAACAAAAACGGGATGCAACCCATTTCTTAATTTCGTTACAGGTTTTGCTATAAATTTCCACCAGGCAATTTAGAATCTCGGAAAAGACATTTCTTCCTACACAGGAGTTCTCCTTAGGGACCAACATCCTCGAGCTACCCCAAGAACTCAAGTTTGGGGCACTGAAGACTGAACCTAGCCTGACCTGTACCCCTTGGCCTCCATTCCACCTGCGGAGTTGAGGAGAAAGTGACTCACCTGAATCGGAAGCCACCAGGATACCTTTGTCCCCCACCCAAGTGAGGTCAGCCACTCCAGCCTCTGTCTGGACTCCAGCGGAGCAGAAGCCTTCATTGGGGGCGGCACAAGGGTCTTTGAAAAGCCAGAGGGAGCCAGCCCAGCAGCGACCACTCAGGCTTGAAGCTCCAAGCAGGAGCGCTCCATCTAAAGGAGGTACAAGCTGTCAGCGCGTGAGGCGTGTAAGGGCTCGTCTCCATGGCGACCGCACAGAAAACCACGCGGGCCTGGATTTGAGCTCCGGAACATGGGGCACAGTTGGGGACAGAGCTCAGCGAGGGAGGGATCAGGGTGGCAGGCGGGGCGGAGGCGGACTAGAAGGATCAGTCTGGGAAAGGGTCCTCCCGAGCCGGGGTGAGGGAGCCCCAGGCCCGCGATCTCGGCTCACCCGACCGGTACCGCGCAGCCTCCAACTGCCGCTCCATACAGGCGGGCGCATTAGGGGGAAGGTTCCACTCGCGGGCCGCCGGGGACACTGCAGGAGGCGGCGTTTCCTTCCTCATGTCCACGGTTTCAATGCCAACCTAGACCCAAAGTGGACGTCCCCAGGAGATCCAGCCCGGATAGTTCCCACGTGGTACCTCTCTGGGCCTCCGCCCCTCTGGACAGGCAGGCTCTCTACATCTCGCGAGAATTGCTTCTCCCGTTCCATTCTGCTTTCCGGCTGCCGCTCTCCGCAACAGGTTCACCGCGGTTTGTGCCACTTATCGCGAGGAAAAAAAAAAATGCGACCGGAAGTTGAAGGGAACGAGGGTTCACGTTCTTTTCTCGCGAGACTTGCGAGCGACCATCTTGCTCCTGCCCGTGACAGATTCTCTTGTCCGGGTCACTGGGACGCCCAGAATTCCGAGTGGACCCTCGTTGACCATGCTGTCCCGAGTGGTACTTTCCGCTGCCGCTGCAGCAGGTAAGAGGTGTAGACCGTGGTCCGACCTGCCAGTGACTGTAAAAAAGCCCGTCTGGGGTTACATGGAGCGGGTGGAAGAAAAGGGGGCGAAGAAAGGCGCGGCGAGACTTGGGCCTGAGTGGGGATTTATTAGAGCCGTTCGGAAAGTGGGCGTGGGTTCTCGGGGGACAGGAAAGAGAGGAAAATGGCCTTAGTGATTGGGCCCCGGGAGGGGCGGAGGAAGGGGCAAATCAAATTTCACCTTGACCTTGCTGACCTGCGCCTTGTGTATTTGCAGGCCCCTCTCTGAAGAACGCAGCCCTCCTCGGGCCGGGGTAAGTAAGAGGGGTGTAATAACGCCCCTTCGTCCTTGTTTTATCATCTCATTTCGCTTCTCGGTGACCCTTTTCTAGCTTCGGGCCAGGAATTATCTTTCTTTTAAGTAATTTTGTAACTCGTAAAGCGTCATTCAGACTTTGGGGCTTTTGTGACTGCCTGGAACATCATCGAAATATCACATAGTGGCAAAGTTGAAGGGTGTAAATGATGTGTTCTAACTGAACTAGAAACTGGTTTTGTCGTCTTCTAAGCCCCGCCCATCTGCCTGTGACCTTCAGCTAGACACAACTGCCCCAGCCCCAATCAGAGTTTCTGGAGTAAGAATTTTTGCGTACCCACGAACACGGTTTTAATTACATTTGTTGGGGTGGCATCAGTTAACATTGAGTTTCAAGTCCACAGTTCTGTCACGCATGGTCTGAATATTGCGTTGGGTGCTCCTTCCATCAGCATATATGGGGTCCCCTTTACCCTCTTCTTCCTTTCCCTCTGGTGACCTTCATACTGTTGTCTGCGTCTGTGAGTTTTATTTGTTTTGTTGGTTCGTGGCTTTATGTTTCATATCCTGCATATGAGTGAACAAGTTTTGTTAGGAAGTGTGTTGTTTCGGTCTGTATCCCAGATTCTGACTTTCCCTGCCAGATCGTAAGAGTTAGAGAAATTTATTGATTCAGTAGGTATTTATTTGCCACTCGTAGAAGCAGAGATAGAAAGATGAGTAACGCTAAGTACCTGCCTTTATGGAGCTCACACAGTGCGGGGGGGGGGGGGGGGGTGGCTATAGAGCAGTGCATTAGAGCGAGGACTCCAGGGGTGGAAGGGCAAGGGACCCCAGACCTCCCCACTTACCAGCTGTGTGACCTCAGTTCCCTTATCTGTAAAATGGAGGTAATAGTATGCTGGGTTATGAAAATTAAAAGACTTTGTTCCTGTGAAACCGTAAAAACAGTGCTTGATACATAGTATGTGCTTGGTAAATGTTAGCAGCTGTTATTGTTAATATTATTTCATAAAACATGTCACTTTTGGGGGGACGGATTTCTGTTTTTAGCCCTCAATCTTGACAAGTTTGATGATTACTATGGCTTGACAAAGTGGCTTTCATCTATCTGTGATTATTTTTGCGTATGCAGTAAAGTGAGTCCATAATTGACTGCTTCCAACTTAGCAGAGGAAAAAATAAGGGACTCCATACAGACAGACAAATAATCATTATACAAGTAATAAATAAAGTACACAAGATACACACATAACATACAAGGAGTATCCTCGATTTCGCTGTCTTTCACATTCCACATCTAATACATCAGCAAGGCTCTCCACCAGCTGAGATCTGGACTCCAGCCCCTTCTTCCACCACCACTGCTGCTGGGCATGAACCTCTGCCTGCCTCCACCTGGGCTACTTTAGTAGTCTCCCCTAGATTCCTTGCATCTTTCTTTCCCAGTACAGCCCATTCTCACAGCAGCCTCAGGGATTATGTCTGTCCCCTCACCCCACCCCCACAAACCCTTTGGAGTTCCCTATCCCACTTGAAATAAAATCCAAACTTACATAACCCAGAAGGCCCAGAATGAATCGATCCCTTCCTTCCTCTTTATTTATCTCCTCCCGCTGTCTGAGCTCATTCCGTGGTTATATTGGTCTTCCTGCTTGTCCTTTGAAAACTACTAGCGTATTTTTGCCTCAGGATCTTTGTACTTGCTCTTCTCTCTTTCTCCTAATCCTTGCCTCACATGTCCTCAGGCCTCCTACCAAAAAAGCCTTTCTCCCACTCTGTTGCTCCCTGTCCCCTTACCTTGCTCCATCTTTCTCCATAGGACTTAAAACAGCTGTCTGAAATTGTGCGTGGACCTATACATACACGTCCCACACCCCGGCTAGAGAGTTCAAAGTCAGGACTTGGTCTGCTCATCGCTGTGCTGACAGAAGTACAAAGTCGGTGAATGGTTTGTGGAATGAATGACCATTAGCCCAAGACTGCAGAGACTTTGTAAAGGATGTACCCGAGGTGTTCTGAAGGCCGGTTGGGAGGCATGTTTTTGTTGTTTTGCTGTTGAGACTGTTACATACTTTCATATGGCTAGAGGGTAGGAGAATGAAGAGAGTGAGGGTGTAAAATTTGACAGGTGCTGAGTCCTGTGCTCTATTAGTTTGTTTTCTGTGGGCAGGAGAGAGCCTGCTAGAGTTTCTGAATCAAATTTGCATTTTCAAAACATTGGCGGCAGTGAGGAGAGGGCTGCGTTTAAGGGGTATTTGACCAGGAGATAAGGGCTTGAACTAAGCCAGCCAAATGGGGAGGGATTTGTGTCAGCCTAAAGTAGGTTCTTTAGTGCTGTGGTTAAAGTCAGCGGTTCTCCACCTGGGGCTGTTTTGCTCTCCGTGGGACACCTGTTGCAGTCTGGAAGCATTTTTGGTTGTCACCCCTGGATGGGAAGGCGGGGGATGCCACACTAGATGTCTCGAGTGTATAAAGGCTGTGGAGGTGCTGGGGAGCACTTTGCAGTGCGCAGAATAGTCTTCTACAGCAAAGAATCGTCAGTAGTCCCAGTCGGCAGTAGTGCTGAGCTTGAGAAACCCTGATTTAGATGAACGAATCTCAGACGTGATTCTCAGATTTGAAAAGTTTGGTGGGGTTGCTAATAAACCGGGAGACAGAAGTAATAGTCACATTATGCTGTACACCTGAAACTAATATAAAATACTATTGAATGTAAACTGTAATTGAAAAAAGTAATAATATTCAAAAGACAAGCACTTAACCAAAATCAAAGAAATGATATAAACTCTTACATTGCAAGGGGGAAGAGGTACAGAGAGTGGGGTGAAAGGACAAAAACATACTGCATATTTAAAGGAGACTGAGCTTGACAGCAGATGGGAGAAAGACGGGGATTTTATTTCATCAGAAATGTGATGAGATACCAGCTTGCTATAATTGCTAAAAATGCAATCTTAGACTACTTGTATACAACAGTAACTTGCAAATCTATAGTACAATAGTTCAAGCCCCAAAATAGCAGTAGCAAGTTCAAAATATGTATTTGTAGAATGAATGATTTGGTCGTGCTATATTAGCAAATTATGGTCAGTTCTGTGTACCTCATTTTTATAAGCAAAACCACCGAGCCCCTTGTGGTGGACACCAGGATCATGAGGGGAGTGCGATGTTTAGCCCAGATGCACGAGCGTTATCTTTCTTACAGAGAATAATATTAGAACCAATGGAGGGAGGTTTCGAGGACTACGTAGCTGTTCAATTCATAGGTGAACTTAACTAGATCTACCTAACACTGAAAAATCCTGTTCCACATAGTGTCGTCGGTCAGCACCCCATCACAGAGAATATTCAAAGGTCAAAGTTCTTGCCAGGGAGCTCACAACACAGCGGGCGTGTAATAGCTGACTGCTCATGTAGAACTTTACCATGTGCCAAGTACCATTCTACACACTACATACACTAACTCAGTTCTCACCACAGCCCTGCAAGGTCGTACCCTTTGTTCCCATGTAGAGGAATTGGACAGTGCAAAGTTTAAATCACTTGCTCAAAGTCACGTGGCAAGTTTAGGACTTGAACCCAGGTGCTATGGCTGCCGTCTATGTCCTTACGAATTTCAGTGCTAACATAGACACACAAAGTGCCAGACGGCTGACTGGTGAGACTTAGCGCCGAGATCCTAGCATTGGGTAGGAAATGACGGGTGGCCTTACTAAGTCATTTGCCCTTGTCACACAGCTGGTCATTCAACCCTAACCTTCCTGTTCCTGGTCTCTTCTCTCCCTGTTATGACCATGGGAAACTGCCTCCGCCCTCATCCCCTCATCCCCATCCATTGTTTCTGCTGACTGTTCACACGCCGAGTTCTGTTTCAAAGAACGGGCTTTGAGTTTGTACAATTGCTGCCTGTAGGGTATTGCAGGCAACGAGGATCTTCCACACTGGACAGCCAAGCCTTGCCCCTGTACCACCTCTTCCAGAATATGGAGGAAAAGTTCGTCACGGGCTCATCCCTGAGGAGTTCTTCCAGTTCCTTTATCCCAAAACCGGTGTAACAGGTGAGCACTGCCCACTTGGATGGCCTGGTTTGTGTTGACCCAGGGTTGTGGTGGCCTCTTATCTCTTCACACGTGCCACACAAGTCAAGTCAGCTGTTGGGAAAGTAAACTGAGAGTGGTTCAGTATAACAGTATCTTGAGTTGCTCTAACTTGTCCTTGGAATAAATTTGTTTGGGATTTTAACTTGATTTTTAGCATTGTCTCCTCCATCTGTTGATGTACCAAGTTTATCAAATGGCTGCACCGTACCAGGCACTGGTCTGGGCACACGGTGGTGAGCCAAGCGGCCGGCCATCATGGCTCACAAATTCGACTGCAGGATGCACAGTGAAGAAACGGCGAACTGTAGACTGTACTGGCAGATAACAGTGGAAAGAGCCACGGGTTACAATAAAGCATGAAAACAGAAATTGGCCTGTATTTATCTGTTTTTCCCCTCAGGAAAGTGTAAACTGAAACCTTGAATTTTCATAATGTAATGTGTTTTCACTTAACATTATTTAATGCTTACAACAGTCCTATGAAGACATTTTTATTACCCAGAAACCGTCCTGGCTGGTGTGGCTCAGTGGACTGAGTGCCGGCCTGTGAAGCAAAGGGTCACCAGTTCGATTCTCAGTTAGGGCACATGCCTCGGTTGTGGGCCAGGTCCCCACTTGGGGGGGGAGGTGTGTGAGGCAACCACACACTGATGTTTCTCTCCTTCTCTCCCTCCCTTCCCATCTCTAGAAATAAATAAATAAAATCTTTTTTAGAAAAAGAACTAAGAAATCAAGAATTTGCCAGGGTTTATTCTGTCTTCGTGAGTTGTACTTGAACCCAGGTGTTCCCAGTAGGCTTAGTGTCCTTTCCACTGCACGCACTGCCTTCCTTGCTGTATCAAGTACTACTGTGACTGAACCCTTGGAAACCAAAGGGTTGGTTTTTACCATCCAGGCAGTGGCCTGAAATAGCAGTCCGTAACTGCAACCTTTGCAGGAAGCATTAGCGCGCTCAGAGCCTCGTGGCTGATTAAAACGTTACACGTGACGGGCCTTTTTTGCAAATTCACGTTTATAATCTATATATTGAAGGGGGGATTTTTTTAGTTTTCTTTAAAATATTTTATTGTCTGGGGTAGAGGGATGGGGAGAAAAGGCATACAACTGTAATTGAATAACAATAAAAATTAAAAAAGAAAAATGCAATTCTGCAAGCCAACACAACAATAGCTGTCAGGTGTGAATGAATCAAAATTATACCTTTTTTTTTTTTTTGCCAAAAATAAATAAATAAATAAAATAAAATAAAATAAAATATTTTATTGTCGATGCCATGACAGTCATCCCACTCTTTCCCCTGTCATCCCCTCCATGCAGCCCGCCCCACCACTTCCATAGTCAGTCCCCGCACCATTGGCCATGTGGGGGAAACTTTAAAAAAATGACTTGAAACTTCGTGTGGGAAACTCAGGGTAAAATATATTTGAGACTACAGTTGACCCTTGACATGCGTTCAGACTGCAGGGGTCCACTTTATATGTGGATATTTTCCATAAGTACTGTAAATCTCTTCCTTATGACTTTCTTCTGCGTGTTTGATTGCAGGAATACAGTATATAGTACATAGAGCATACAAAGTATGTGTTGATTGACTGTTTATGTTACTCACTGGTAAGGCTTCTGTCAGAAGTAGGCTGTTAGTACTTAAGTTCTGAGGGAGTCAGAAGTTACCTGCGGATTTTGGACCATGTGTCAGGGGCAGCACCTCTAACTTCCCCATCCCCCCTACATTGCTCCAGGGTCCGCGGTACAACCCTTTTATTCTCAGCAGAGCCTCACATCCTTTGGTGCTGGTCCTGCTCAGAAACACTGGAGAGCTTCCCCAAGGGGCCTGTCTCTGTAGCGTTTTGTGAGACAGGAAAAGGATAGCTACATGGATTTGAAGCATTGTAGTCAGGTGCTCCAGGAATTGAGAATCCTGATATTTAATTCTTCATTTTATAATATATACTATTTTATAGTTGGGGGGGTTATTGAACAGGAACCAGTAGCAGGTTCCTGTTCAGTAAAAATGAGCAGGAGTGGATGAGTTTTGTCCTGACCAGGGTTCCCATTCAATAAGTTGTGCATCTTGCTGCCAAGATGGCTTCTGGAAGTTACCTGACATCTTTGTGGAGGGGCTCTGTTTGCTGAGCAGCTGTGCTAGGCACTTTACCCCGTTATTTCTATTTCCTTAACCCCGCGAGGAACGCACTGTTCCTGGTTTACGGAGGAGGAATCTGAACTCCGAGATTATTTATGTTGATCGGTTTCTTACGGGTCCCGCTTCCTTGAGTTCAGATCTTTGTTCTCTCAACTCTGCTGAATGTTTTCCAATCCGTCATTCGTTAATCAGTCACTACTTCACTTTGCCTTCCACTGAGTAAATACAGAAGTACCTCTCTGTCTTCCCCTTGTAAACCTAGCATATCCATTGTAAAGTAATGTTTTCTTCTTTTAGGACCCTATGTGCTCGGAACTGGGCTTATCTTATATTTCCTGTCCAAAGAAATATACGTGGTCACTGCAGAGACCATTTCTGCCATATCAACCATAGGGCTGCTTGTCTTTATGGTTAAAAAATATGGCGCCTCTGTTGGGGAATTTGCTGATAAACTCAATGAGGTAAGAGCCGCAGGCCTCATTTCCCATTTTAGGCCACACTAGAAGCATTGGGCCGTCAAGTGATGTTTTTTATATGAATGTGTGTATATATGTTCAGTATAATGAGAAATTAACCTAATTATAATGAGTACACTTACAGGTGTTGTTAGTTACTAATTTGAGATCAGGAGTTTAAGGATTTGTGCATTTCTCCCTGTAAATGGCACTTACATGGTATGTTTCTTTCTGGGTGATTTTATAAATGAGTATAACTTTGAGGAAGAATAAAAGGAATCTGTTTTTATTAACCTTGGTGCTTTCACTGATCTTTGTTATAAATGTCATAATTGCAGCAAAAAATCGCCCAACTGGAAGAAGCGAAGCAGGCTTCCATCAAAGGCATCCAGGATGCGATTGATCTGGAGAAGTCCCAGCAGGCACTGGTTGAGAAGCGCCATTACCTTTTCGATGTGCAGAGGGTAGGTTTCAGGACTTCCTAAGGAGAATGAAGTTACTCATCTGCGTGCGCTTGAAACAAATTAGAATCTCGTACATGAGAAATGGCTAAGTAGGTGGAGCGTATTTTGTTTAGAAAAGAGAAGATATAGGTGTGGTTTGGTGGTTATTGCTGTGTAGACATTTAAGACCTATGAAGTGGATAATTGATTAGAATTATTACTCTAAAATTGGAAAGAGTACAAGTTATGAAAGAACACATTTTGGGTCCACACAAAAGGAAAATAGTCATTAATTTACAGCTGATTAAAAAATAGCATTCCCCGTCTGGGGCATGTCACGAGGAGACATAGGTGCTGTAAGACAGTCTGATGCCTTACGTTCCAAATTCGCGAAGCAGACCCAGGTGGCGCCAGGACTTCTTACCATGGTCAGAGCGTGATTCTAAGGCATCTTGTTTCTGAGAAGCTTCGGGAACATGTTCGGGTGTTCTGTTGTTCATGACTCTGAGCCCAGCACGTCATGCCTGGTATTTCAAGTGAGGCGTCCTGGCGGTGGGGTTCCGTTACGGGGGGGCCCGCGGCGTGAAAGTGAGGCGCTGAGGTAAGGGAGTGTCCGAAGGGTGAGGCTCTAGGCCTGCAGTCCTTAGTGTGGTCTCAGTGCCCCACGTGAGCTGGTCTCTCGGTGCCGGAGTCTGCACCTGTTCTGAGATTGTGGAATCAGAACCTCTGTTAGGAGCTGTCCAAAAATCTCTATTTTTAAAAACAGGATCCCGAAAAATTCTTAAGCTCATGAATGTTTGAAAACCTCTTTCCATGCATACTTAGGTTATAAGCAGAGAATGAATGCTTTCTGTCTCATGTATAATATGTACACACAAACCAAATCTGACTTTTGAGGATGTAGTTTTTTCAAAGGAATCAAATGATAGTCTTTAACATTCTTATTTATTTAATAGACATTCATTGAGGTCTTCCTCTGTGGAGACACCAGGCAGGGCAGGGCTCTGGGGTTGCAGCAGAGGACAAGCAAAGTCTGCCTTCATGGAGGCTACTTTCCAGCCAAGGTTGGGGAGGACAGAAGGACAAATTGATCAGACATGAGTGTCAAGTGGCAGAAAGTGCTATGTAGAGCAACAAAGGGATGTTAAAGGGACCGAGGTTTTACCAGGAGGGAGCTACAGTTTTCATGGGCAGACTAGGAGGGCCTCTGATGTGATCTTTGAGCGTAGACCTGAGGAAGTAACGGTGCGAGCTGTATGGATTCCTGGGGCACAGTATTCCGGGTGGAGGGAAGAAAAGTCGTAAGGTCCTCATCCCGGGAAGCTTGCTCAGTGTAGTTGAAGCAAAGTAAGGAGGGCAGTGAGGCTGAAGGAGAGTGGGTGAGGAGGAGAACTAAAAAAGCAAGGTGGAGGTGTGGCTGGGGGCGAGCTCATGTAAAGTCCTATAGGCTCCCGTGAGAGTTTTGAAGTGAGCGGAAGGAGAAAGTCACTGAAGATTTTAAGTAAAGAAGTGATAGGATTTCACTTCCGGTTGCCTTGCTGCAACTAGCCTTAGTCTTGGATGCATTGGTCTGAAGTGCCTGTGACTTGGTGAAGCAGAGTTGTTAGGACATCGGATGTGTGAGTCTGGAACTGATGGGGAGACTTCCAGGCTGTACTTCTGGGGGTCACGAGTTTATAGGTGGCACTTAAAACATAAGACTGGGGGACACAGGGAAACAACAGGCGAATACAGGACTGTTTCAATTTGTAGTCACCTACTCAACAGCCAAGTGATAAAGGGCCTGGGGATTTGCCATAGGATGTAGCCACATGGAGGTTCTTGGTGACCTTGGTAAGGGCTGCTTTAGTGCAGTGATGGCAGTAGACTGAAGAAAAAAATGGAAGGAAAGAAATTGGAGTCGGTATAGACAACTGCAAAAATTGCTAAGGAGTTTTACTGTAAGGGTGAACAAAGGAATTAGCTAGGAGGAGAGGATGTAGCAGTCAAGGCAAATTTGTTTTTAAAGATGGAAACTGTACTCATTACATGTGAGCATCTGGCAGAAGTGAGTAGAGAGAGAAAAATTAGTGCAAGAAAGGGGAGGGAGGAATTTGCTGGAACGATGTCCTTCAGGAGACCAGAGGGCCAGTTACATAAAGGAAGGCAAGGTATGTCTCAGATAGGCTGTCTCACGTGGTGGCGGAAGTGTGTGGGAAGTCTGTCATCGCTTCCTTTCTCAGTGACATGGGAAGGAAGGTCATTCGCCGAGAGTTGAGGGCAGTGAAGGTGATGGAAGAGATATGAGTAGAAGGGCAGGAGAGCGGACGAACTGAAGCACTGTACTTAGAAGTATTAAGGGCCTGCTGGAGATTGATATCTCCAGCCTTTATATGCAACAGGCAGGCCTGTGAGGAATCTCATCCGAAACTAGAAGATGAAAATATCCCTATCACCAGTATTAATTTATTTGATACTGTTCTGGAGGCAGTAGTTGATATTAGAGAAGAGAAAGAAATAAGAGGTATAAAAGTGAAAAAAAGCAAAGTTACTCTTACTTATAGATGACCTGTTTGTATACCTAGAAAACCGAAGAGAATCATCATAACTCTTAAAACAAGAAGCAAATTCGGGAAAAGATGTCTAAGAGTAAACTTAACTAGAAATGAATAATCTTTTTACTTTGTGAAGTTCTTATAAGGTATAAGGTTCTGAGATTAGAAGGTTTAATATTATAAAGACATCAATTCTCCCTACTTTAATCCCTAAGTGTAACACATTCCTAGGAAGAAAAACTAAGAGATGGGGGGTGGGGGTGTTGGACAGATTGATTAACAGAAAAAGTAAAAAGAGTACCCAGCAGTATTCTGAAAAAGTGAATTCACGAGGAACAGTCCTACCAGGTATTAAAACTCACCGTAAAGTTAGAATGAACTTGAACGAGTACAGTGCGGTGTGAGTGGAAAGGTTGGCCAGCAGGTGAGAGGGTTCCGAGAGGGACCTACACACAGAGGGCGGCTTGGGTAGGAGGCGTTTTCATCTTGGGGGAGGGAAGACAGGTGTGCGCCTTTGTCGGTAACATAAAGTTGGTTTCCTGCCTTCCGCCTCGTACTAAAACAAGTTTCAAATGAATTCAAGATCTTAAGAAATGAAACCATAAAAGCAGAAAAAGAGAACATGAGGAGCAATACAGCACCCTTGGTGTTGACGGGCCTTTCTAATAAAATCGACAGAGTCCAGAAGTACATGCGTGGCGACAGGTGTTAACTGCACTCACCGCGGCGATCATCTCACACTCTGTACAAATGCTGGGTCGTCATTTGTGTGTGTGAAACAAATGTAATGTTGTGTGGCAGTTACACCGCAAGGAAAAAGAGAAAACTTGGAAGCTGTAGGAGGCAGAATCCTCAGAGTGGAAGTGACTCTTCAGCTGTGCAGTTTTCATTATTTCTTACTTTTGCTTCAGAATAACATTGCTATGGCCTTGGAGGTCACTTACCGGGAACGGCTGCACAGAGTGTACAGGGAGGTGAAGAGTCGCCTGGACTATCACATCTCAGCGCAGAACATGATGCGTCGGAAGGAGCAAGAGCACATGATAAATTGGGTGGAGAAGCACGTGGTGCAGAGCATCTCCGCACAGCAGGTACCTGGCAGTTGAAGCTTCTGGAGTTGAGCGGGGTCTCTGACGTGCACCTGCTGACAGCTCTGTTAAGATTGGGCGGGGTGGGCGAGGGGCAGTGCTGGCCAGGAGACTTCCGCCTGCAGACAGGCTCTGGTTGCTTTTCCGCATAGTGGAACCTAGAAAAGGCTGCACATTTGCCGTGCTGGCTTCTTCCTTTCCAAAGGTGGTTAAGGGTTTCTTACCTCATAGGTCAAAACCATAGATTGTTCCAAACACTGGTTGTTACAGACCTGTGTTCAGGTTCCCTCATCTGGGAACCGTCAACCAACATAGTTCATTTCTCTGTAAAACACAGCAGGTGGACAAGGCTGCTTCTGAGCCTCTTCCATTCCTAATTCCGTGATGATTATTCCGTTTCCCCTTCCCTGCCTCTTGATTTATTGGTCTGGAACAGAAATGTTTCCTATTATTTACCTGAACTTGATTTCCTTTTTAAAATCTTTATTTTTTATTTACTTCAGACCTGACGTCCTCTTTTCCAGATATATAGTATACTTAATGAGTTTTGTTAAGAAACCATCTTTTACATAAAAGTACTATATACTTATTTAAGAAACTTGGAAAATACAAAAAAGTACAGAAAAGAAATCAACAATTGTTTCCATTCTTAACATTTGCTATATCACCATTGCTCCTTAGTGCGGCCTTCAACTGGCGCTAACCTGTGCGAGTCGCTAGTCGCTAGTTGTGCAGGCTGACGGCAGTGACACGTGGTTGCAGAAGTATCCGGCTTCAAACTGCACAGGTTTCACTTAGAAAAGCTGTGAGCCGGGGGTTTTAACTGCAGTGGCGCCTCGGCACATGCCATTAATTCGTTCCGGAACCTGTGACGAGTGCCCACCGAGGAAGCATTTTCTCTTGCGGGCTGGCATCGTGACGCATGCAGGTCCTAGCAAGTGCCACGAGTCCCGAGCAAGTGCCAAGGGCCGAGACATTGTTTTTTCGTCAAAATGCCATCAGGGTTTGTACAGGGTTTGACGAGTTCTGAGGCATGACTGTAAGTCCCTGGGTTTGCTTAAAATCCCATCTTCCCTATGTAAGTCGTTAAGTAATTCCTATAGTCTGTCACACTAAGACAGTGATCCATCTTGAGGTTGTGGAGGAACCTCCAGGTCTTGTAGGAAGTACCCTTTAGAATGACGGTGTTTGCACTCATTTGGAAAGGTCTAACCAGGTTTCTCTTTGCTTGTCACAGGAAAAGGAGACAATCGCCAAGTGCATTGCAGATCTAAAGCTGCTTGCAAAGAAGGCCCAAGCGCAGCCAGTCATGTAAATGAATCAGTCTAGATTGAGACAGCTAGAAACACTTGACCGAGTGGAAGCCAGGCCGTGACAAAAGCTTTCTGTGTCACCTTCTCCTGGAGTCCAGCTCACCCCACCTAAAAATAAAAAGCGTGAGTTCCATCCAGTGTCAGAATTAAAACAGTCTGTTGGCCAGGGAGGTGTTTCTTGTCCTTCTTGCTCCACATTTTGAATTGTCCGACGATCACTTTGGAATAAGCATTTGGTGCCTGATGGAAGACTACTGAGCTATCATTTAAATTTGTAATTAATTCTGTCATCTTACAATAAAGTGATAGTTGAACAAGGTATGTCAAATTGCGTAATCTTCTGAAATAATATCGCGACATTTGTCATGTGAGTAAGAATTAAAGATGCCATTGAACCAATGACCTTGTGTGTGAGACTGTTACTGGTGAGCTGCTTCTGGCTGTCTGGTAGATTGTGGGAAATTTAGAGCTTTTTAGTACTCTTAAAATAACTAAAGGAAATACTATACATGAAATCATATCACTGACTTTATTATTTTAGTAATATGTCTATAGAAAACATTAGGGACTCAGTAAGCTGTGAAATCACTCTTAAGAATCCAGCAGGTAGCCCTGGCTGGCGTGGCTCAGTGGGTTGAGTGCTGGCCTGCGAACCAAAGGGTCACCAGCTCGATTCCCAATTGGGACACATGCCTGGGTTACAGGCCAGATCCCCAGTACAGAGCACATGAGAGGCAACCATACATTGATGTTTCTCTCCCTCTCTTTCTCCCCGTGTCTCTAAAAATAAATAAAATCTTTTTAAAAACATTAAGAGGGAACTATAAAAAGTAAGGAGTTAACCTTAGGATCCCTAAATACTATGCTCAGAAGTTAGGTTTTGCTCTGAGGACAGGGAAGCCAATGAAAAATGACTTAAGCAGAGGAATGATGGCTAGATTCTTGTTTCAGAACATCACTGGCAACTAGAGGGCGGTTTGGAGAGAGGATATGGGCTCCATCTAACTGTAGGGCATTGAAGACCTTGGCTGAAGGCCTTGGTAGTATAGATGGAAAAGAAGGAATTGATCAGAAACACGAAAGGCAACATTAGTAGTGCATAAGTAGGGAGAACATGGAAGAAGGGAGGACTGAACCTCAGTTTTCTTGAGAGAAGGGAAAGGAAGGTGCTGTTCACTGTGATTGGGAATACTGGAGGGAGTTTGTCTCAAGAAAGATGACAGGCTAAGTGCAGAGCCCTGGAAGAGCACATGCCGGAGGGAAGGCAGAGAGGGTTCTGCAAGAGGAGAGGGCCGGTCTCTGGAGGGAAACCGGGCAGGTGGAGTGCGCGCGAGACGCGTGTTAAGTTGTCTCCTAGGTTTCTGGCTTGCGGTGGCACTCTGACTTGAGATAGAGGATAGATGAGAAGAAGCGAGTTTCCAGGGAAAAGGTTCCGCTTTCAGTTTTGACCTTGAGTGTGAGTACTGAATATTATACTGAATGTGAGTGAATTCAATAGCCATGTGGCGACATGTAGGAAGTGACCTGCGTGCTGGTAAGAGGGATGGCTGGAATCACAAACTAAGGCGTCAGTGGCATATGGATCGTCAGGCTCTGGGCATGGGTGAAACAACCCAGGAAAACAGTATGGAGTGGGAAGGGAAGGGAAGGTGGTGTCAGATCAGATGGAGATCAGGCAGGCCAAGGAGGAAAGTCTGATGCTAAGAGGTCAAGTTAGACAAGGGCCGAGATGCACCCATTTGACTCAACCGTGGCAAGACCACTGCTGCTCTTCGTGGGGGTGTCCTGTTCAGCACCACGGCTACAGAGAGGAGGCCGTGAGGACAGACGCCCGCTGGTAGCCCGTAGGAAGCTGGGACCCGGTCAGCTAGCTGAAAGGAAACAAATCCATCTGACAAATAGAGGGGGGTTGGAAGTGGATCTTGCCCATTCAAGCCTCTGATAATACCAAGGGCACAGCCAATAGGTGAACTGCAGCCTGGTGAGACCCTGAAGCAGAGAACGCTGTGAAAACTGCCCAGTCCTCGAACCCACAGAGACTGAGATGATCAATGTTTTGGTGGGATCCTCTAAATCAGTGATTGTTACACTGCAGTATAAAACTGAGCGAGGATCCCTGCCATTTCCATCTGTGCCCTGGGGTTTCCTGGTTCACCCATTGGGGGTCCGAGGTACCTTCCCATCCACGTGCAGGCTTTAGACTTGGACTCCTGACCTCATATGCCCGGCCTTGAGGCCCCAGCTACAGGTCACCATACGTTGGTGGCTGTTTCCGGAGCAGACAGCTCCAGGTCTCACTCAACTCTCTTCCTTTCTGACCTTTGAGGATGTCCAACCTTTAGTTCAACCACGCATTATCAGTTATGGTATTTAAAGTGTTTTATCCAGCATTTGCTGGTGTTCTTTAACAAGATTTCTTTAAAGATCTATTCTGCTGTCTCGAGGTTTTCCATTCACTCTTCAACCCATCGAAGTCTTACTTCCCACCCTACCAAACCCAAGCTGCTTTAGCAAAAGAGATTATGATCTCTTCATTTCCGAATCCAGTCAACTCTTTCCAGTCCTCCTTTGCCTTGACCTCTGAGCAGGCTGGCAATGTTGGCCACAACTTTTCCTTCCTCCCTCTCCTCCCTGGCTTCTAACTCATTTGTTCACTGTCATTGTTTCCGTTTTCTTAGATGACTTTTTTTTTTTTTGGCCTCCCTCCTAAATGTTGGTGTTCCTCTGAGTTCTAGACTAGGGATTTTTATTCTCCTTCTACAAATTGTACCTGGATGACCTTGTCCACTCCCTTGGCTTCTACTGTCTCGTGTATGATGGGGACTTCCTAATCTGTGTCTCAAGTTGCATTAAGCAGGATAGGTTAGATGAAGCGCCACAAGAAACTATTCCCCCAAATCTCAGCAGAATAACGTGGAAAGGGGTTATTTCTTGCTCATACAGAATTCACTTCAGGTTCTGGTGACCCTCCAGAGAAGCTGTCCCCTATATGGTGACTCAGTGACCCAGCCTCAGAGCTTTCAACCTCACCCCCTCATCACAGCTCTCCGAGCTCACCCTGCAGGGGGCGGGGTCAGAGGAGGTGTTGCTTTAGCAGTGAAGTGATGCAACTAGAAGGGATAGCCATGACTTCTATACCTCGGCCATTGGGCAGAATTTGTCACGTGGCACTGCCCAACCACCAGTGAGGCTCTGACAAAAAGAGCCACATACTGGTTAGGGGTGAGCACTGGTGTCTGCCACACAGGTCTAGGTCTCCGTGAGCCCCAGACCTGCACGTCCACTCACTGTGTCTCTGGCGGGGTGTCCGTCAGGCACCCTAGGTCCGAAAGCAAACTCATTACATCCCCTTCTCCCATATTCTCACTATCAGCCAAAGAGACAGTACAAAAAGCCAAGAGTTAGAGTCCTCTGTCTCCCTTCCCTTCCTCTCACAACTAATGAATGAGTACATTCACTAGTCTGCCTGCCTCTTCTTCCCCATGTCCATGGCCTCTGGTCACATCCCCCCGCTTCTCGTCACACAAGCAATACCAAACCACCTGCTGACTGCCTCTCACCAGTTCCTCCTCTGTTGCCTAAGCCCAAATGTGTTCATGTTACTCCTCTTCAAGAGTCTCTCTGTTGCCTTTAAGGTCAAGTTCGTTTAGGGTCTCGCCCTCCTCTCCAGCCTTCCTTATCTCTTCCATTTCCCATCCCCACCCCACTCTCACACCCACAGCACCAGAGATGGCGAAATAGTATTTGCACTTCCCTGCACGTGACAAAGCAGGCGTTTGCTCACACTATTCCTCTGCCTGGAACACATGAGTCATCTTTCAAGACACAATTGAAACGTCATTTTCATGATGCTTTTCTCGACACCCACTGTCCCTCCTTATTGGGTAGCCTGAGCCCTTTCTCTTTTGGGCCCCACTCCATCCTGTAGAGATGCCCGCTGTCACATCTATGACACTTCATTGCACTTACGTACCCCAGAACATGGCGTGTGGGGTGCTCAGTGAACACTGGTTCATTAGTTAATCCTCAGTCTTGAGCTGCTGATGTTTCCTTCTCTGACTCCTCTTCCTGCTGCCCTTCAGTGACACCTGTGGTCACAGTCTGACATTTTTTCCTCCCTTGTTTTGCTGCCACTCTCCTACATGTCTCTCAGATGAATTTCTATCCCTGCATCTGCCTCCTGCTGGTCCAGGCTCCTCGTATCCCTCAGCTGGCTCACGGCGGGAACCCCTCCTCAGCCAGCGTTCTGTAGCTGCTCTGTCTGCCTCCCAACCTGTTCTCACCCCCAGTTCTAGGGATGCTTTCAGACTGCAAGTTCGATCGTGTTCCCCTTGTTTAAATGAATACCTTTGGTACTGATAACCCACTTCTCTTCCAAAAAGACAGAAGCTCCAAGGGAACTGGCTCCTGCCTGCTTCTTCAGCTCCTTCCCACCCATGCTTCATCTGCCAGCAGCCCGCACGACTCCGGCGAGCTCCCGTGCTTGAAAAACTATCCCCCACGCTAGTTTGTTCGGACATCCTGCCCCCCTTTCTGACACAGGGCTTTTGGGGTTTAATGTTCTGTTCTGTGTGAGCATCACCCACCCTGCCCCCCACATCTTTTGGCCTAAGGAAACCCCAACTCACACAGCAGATCTCGGCTTGTGTTCCTACAGGAAGCCTGCCCTGGTGCCCCGTGTCACAGACACGCACGGGCGGGGGCCCTGCGCCCTCACAGCTCACGGAGTGGCTCCTACCCGCCATGTCTTCGTGTGGTCACAGCCTCCTTTACCTGTTTCCACGAAGGAAGGAGAGGCCATTTTTTGCTCACCGTGACATCCTCAGAACTTACACTCTGCTGTAGCACAAAATAAGTGCTTGTTGTGGAGTGAAAAAACGGATGCTCTCCACCACTGAGATTCAAAATCTTTGATGTTGTCACTGACTCACCTGCTATGTCCTTCCCCTTACGCAGGTGCCAAGTTCTATTACTTCCAGTCTCCAGGCAGGTTTCTGATGGGGACCTCCCCATTCCCCCCGCTCACGCCCTCGTTAAATACCTCAAGTACTGCCCTACCCTCCTAGCCGATTTCCACGCCTCTCTCTCTAGCTGCAGTTTATCTTATGTGATGTGGTGTCGTCTTCCTTAAAGGCCGTGTTTATTATATCCCGATTCAGAAACCTTTAATGGTTCCTTATTAACACTAAAAGTATATCCCTTGCTTGGATTGAAAGACCTCCAACAGTCTGTCTGAAATCCGCCTATGAAACTGAGTTTTCCTTCCCACCTCTTACAAATGCCCCACCCTGGAATCGTGCTGAGCTCTCAGAAATACATCACTCAGACCGAGGAACCAGTCCTGGGCCTGGGCACCCCTCACACACTTTCTCCTTTCTCCCTCCACCCCCGCCCCATCCGGGCCCAGGCCCCAGCCCCAGGTCTGTCTGCACGTAGCCTTGCTGGGTGTCGTCCGCTCTGCTAGGCCCTGGGAGTTGCTCTGTCCTCTGTCTTCCCTAGGCTCTCTGCCTGGTCATCTCTGTCCCGTCCTCTGGTTGTCCCCGTAAATGTCTGCTCCTCACACAGGCCTTCCCCGGTCACCCGTTTTATCCAGACTCTCTCCTGTTACTCTCAGGCATGGATGGCGTCTGCTTCTTTTCTCCATGGTGGTAACACAACCCGTGATTAGCCTCTTCTTCACTTGTCTGGCCGCTCTCTGCTCCGTGAGGCTGCAGGCTCCGTGAGGAGCTTCCCAGAATGACCCACAGCACCCAGCCCGCTGTGTGACCCCTTGTGTTTACTTAATGAGTATACTTATTAATATTGTGTTATTAATAAATGTTGTAAATGGTTTGCCTTCTCTTTGAAGGGCTCTCCATACTCTTAACATAAAGGCTGCACAGCTGGCATTTCACTATGTTTTTAATCCTCACCCAAGGACATGCTTATTGATTTGAAAGAGAGAGGAAGGGGGGAAGAGAGCATTGGTTGCCTCCCGTACACACCCCGATGGGGGATTGAACCCACAACCTAGGTATGTGCCCTGACTGGGGATCAAACCCACAGCCTTTGGTGTACCTGACATCGCTCCCACCAACCGATCCACCAGCCAGGATGGCGCCTAACTCTTCCCACTGCTGCTCAGTTTTTGCTTTATTCACCTTATCTTCGTAGTTAGAATAAATGACACTGTGAGATGCTTGATGACAATGATCACGTCATACTGCTGACCCCCCCCCCGCCCCACACACACCAGTACCTGACATGTGGTTAAATACTCAACATGTACTTAATTAGAAATAAATTTGTCTTATCCCTTGTGCTCTGACGTTCATGTTTCAAAAGATATGAAAGAAGTTCTCTGCCTATGGGATTAAAAAAATACAGTGTTGGCCTCAAAGAGGAAGTCTGCCCTTGAGTTTCATTGATTTGCAACACAGCTTGATGAGGCCACGACAGTGACAGTAGTTACTTCGTCATTTTTGAAAAATAAGAGTAGCAGCGGAAGCAAGCGGGAGTTCAGTTTGAGGCGGCGGCTTCTCATGACTGGTCGTTTTCTTAAAAGGTAAATGGATTTACCCCATGCTCTTAATCTAGACAAAATGATCATTCACCAAAGGAAAATGTCATCTAATTGTTAGTAGTTTCTATCATTTTTTGTCTTCTAAACTTTATTTGGTGGGAAAAGGGTTGGGTTTGAATGCATGGAGCTGGTGAATTTAAAGGCAACCAGGAAGATTCTGCGGTGCTGGACAGAATGAGAAAAAGCGTATATAGCATTGTTTCTATTTTAAGTTATGCTTCTGTCAAGGGTGTGAGTGTTGTTTCTCAAGGACAATGTGTTTCCTTCTTTCCTGTGCCTGGATTGTAAGTTAGCTGTTGCCCTGTGGCGTTGGGTAATGGGTTTGTCTTTCAGGGTGGGGCGGCCTGACTTTTTATTAGGGTGGCTGTGGTAACAATTCTTTGGGGCAGTTGCGAGTTCAGAGCCACTGTTGTGAAGGTTAGGATTTTACAGAAACCTGTGAAGGTCTTCTCTTCCACCTCCCCAGGGGTAGGGTCTACTGTAAGTTCATAGGCTAAGTTCTCACTCTGTTTGTTTAGCACAAACACGTATTTCGATATATTTAAAATGCTATATAAATATTTTATGATGCTTTACAGAGCATTGTTGATTTTTAAATGAAAAACAGGAGCAAAAAAGTGCTAGAAAAATCGTTACCACTGCTGATTCTGCTACGCATGGTGGCTTTCTGGTCTCCCGGCTCAGAGCTCTCACACGATTTCCCTGCTGGTGCCTCTCTTATGTCTCAGTGCGTGATCTAAAGAAGCTGAGTAGACTTGGAAGTCACTGGATATGAAGTTGCTGTTGTTACTGGCCCATAGCAATGAGGTCCTGCTCCCGACCCTCCCCCGTGCCCAAGGACTTGGAAATTGATTCCCTTTTGAGAGCCGGACAATTAAACAATGGATGGCATTCGTCGTCTAAATAAATTACCTTAAAATACAGTGATATAGCAGAGCCAAAAGTTCTCACCATGGGTTTACTTTAATAGGAAATAAAATTGTGGCCTCCTAAAATTGTTTTATTATAAAGTAATGAAATACAAGTAATAATACAAGTGGAAACATTTATGAACAAGCAGGGAACTGGTTAAGCAAGCTGGAGTACATAGCGGTAACAAAGACCTGGCCCCGTGAAAAATGCTTATGGAAAACTTTTAGTGGCATGGGAAAATGCCTGTGAATACAAGCTTTTTTAAAAAAAAATAAGTAAATAAGGATGTGTGAATAAATACCTCAACTAGTCTTTTAAAGATGCATGGCAGACACTCTCTCATATATGTGAAATCTTTACAAATCGGACTTGTAGATACAGAGAACAGATGCCGGAGACGGGGGTGGAGGCGAAATGTGGGAAGGGGGTCAAAGGTACACGCTTCCAGCTGGAAGAGAACTAAGTCCCGGGGACGCAATGTGCAGCTCGGTGAGTACAGCCAAGAAGGTGTTACAAATCTGAAAGTTGCTGAGAAAGTAGGTCTTAAACGTTCTCATCACAAGAAAGAAATTGTAACTAACTTATTGTGGTGATCATTGCCCTATATATGTACATCAAATCATTAATTTGTACACCTTCCATGTGATGTGTCAATTATGTCTCAATAACACTGGGGAAAAAAAACCCTAAAAAAAATTAAATTCATGGAAGTACAAGGAAAAGGAAATACTCTAAACTATTAACCATTGGTAGTGGGAGTTTGGATGGTTTTACTTTTCTGCTTTCCAGTACTTTGTACTTTTTGGTACAAGTAAATAAATAAAAGGGGGGGAATAGAGAACCACGGCCTAGACACAGGCACTGACATACTCGAAAAGCCGGTGTGTGAACAGAAGCGTCTGATGGGGCCAGAGGAAGGACCACCAACAGCAGGTTTGTCCAAGTTCACTCAATCCGGCCAGGGAAGAGGGAGGCAGACGCCGCAGACCTAGGTGACAGTCAGTATTAAAAACATCTGCCATGACTGGTGTGGCTCAGTGGATTAAGCTCAGGCCTGTGGACCACAGGGTCCCTGGTTGGATTCCCAGTCGAGGGCACATGCCTGGGCTGCTGATCTCCAGTAGGGGGCACGCGAGAGGCAACCAGACAATGATGTTTCTGTCCCTCTCTTTCTCCTTCCCCTCTCTCTAAAAATAAATTAAAAATAAAATCTTTTAAAAAAATATTATAAAAAAATATCCATTTGTCTTCTCCCGTCCTTACTTCAGTTCAGTGCTTACCAAACAAAACGGTGGTTTGAATTAGCTTTCTTACATGTTCTGCTAGAATGCGACTCGTCACACCAACATGCTCCTTCTGTCATTTCAGTTCATACCTCCGTCTCCCGTGAGTTGGTTGGTGGGAGTTAGTTCTGGGGTGATCGGTCAATTCTAGGCTCCCTGATAAGATCAAATTTCTAGACCTGCAAAGCTGAGGACTGGCTGCTGAGCTGCGGCAACCACACCACAGTCTGTGACCATTGACGTCGCGAAAATGCCCGCCCACGACCTGCCTCTCTCTCCTTGTTACTGCTCTTACACTGAGATCGCAGTTGACCCCTCCACTGCCTCTCCTTCCAGGCTTTCTCAGCGGTGCCTTCTTCCTTTTCAGGGGAAGACAGTATGGGAGGAGGTTCATCCCAACCTGAATGCAACAGTGGTAAGTTCAGGACAGAAACCACTACCTGCCTCACTGCTGAGTTAAAAGGAACTGGAGTGACTGGAAAGGGCGCTGTAATGACACAGCATTTCTGAAGTGGGAAGAGCCCTACTTCTCCGTGGTGAAGAGTGAAAAGGGGGCCGGAGAGAACGGATCCTCCAAGTTTGAGTGAAGGGCGTCTCTGTGCCTGGTACTAGACCAGCCTGGTAGTGTGGGGAAATGGAGTTCACGTCCCTTCCTTCCCACCCCATTTGTGGTGCAGGTGTTGGGAAAACTCCCCGTGGCTCCTTTCACTTCCCTACACACAAATGAACAAGCCAAGAAAGCAGCGAGGTCAGACCGCCGAGGATCTTGGACAACATTAGTTCTGGAATTCCCTCTTGGTACTTGACTCCCTGGCCTTGAGATTGATTCTCTGCTTAAAGCCGAGGGAGCATATCTCCCCAGGAGTCCTATTCAAAGCTTTGAGGGAGACACAGAGGTTTTTGTTTATCAAAGGGACATATGGGGCTGTAGAAACACTAGGCTTTTCCCTCATTTGTGTGGCTGATGGTTTTGTAAGTTCTGGCTCTAATTTCCAGTTAAAGGATGCAGGATCTAAGGACTGATGTTCTCTCCGTTTGCCGAGTTCTAGCCCCCAGTGTTAATCTCCACTGGGTGCTTGGAGGGGGTGGGACACCTGGGACACTTAAGCTGGAAAGATGCCTGGAACGTGGCAGATACACTAATCCCCTTCACGTTCTCTCATAGGCCAAACCAAGCCAACAGCTACCACTGCACCCCATTTCTACTCCAAGTAAGTGATCATTCTCACACCCATTTCATCGTGTACCAGTGGTGCTTGATTTTGTGTTGACAGCTCGGCCTCCGGGACTTGGGGAAGGACGTCTGGGGAGAAGGGGTCAGAAACAGTGGAAGAACTAAATCAGTTTTTTATCCTTACAGTGTTTTCCTTAACCTAGGGACCCCAAAGCCTCAAGAGATCCATGAATCTCTTAAGTTTATAAATAAAACTTGCCGTATGGGGCCACCTATGAACATTTTTAAAAATTACAGTTGACATGCCATATTATATTAGTTTCAGGTGTACAGCATAGCGATTAGACGTTTATATAACTTACAACTCATTCTGCCAACCCGCCTCCCATTTGGCAACTGTCAGTTCTTGCTCTGTATCTATGAGTTTGTTTCTGCTTTGTTTGTTTGTTTGTTTATTTTTTTGGATTCCACACATAAGTGAAAACATACGCTATTTTTCTTTCTCTGTCTGACTTTTTTCACTTAGCATAATACCCTCTAGGTCCATTCATGTTGTTAGAAATGGCAAGATTCTACTCTTTTTTATGAATAATATTCCATTATATAAACATCTGCCCACAACTTTCCTCTCTCTCATTGTTGCTGCTCTTATTTTGAGATCACAGTTGCTCCCTCCACTGCCTCTCCTCTCCAGGCTTTCTCAGAGGTGTATATATGTCACATCTTCTTTATCCATTTGTCTATTGGTGGACACTTAGGCTGCTTCCATATCTTGACTATTGTAAATAATGCTGCAATGAACATAAGGGTGCATATGTCTTTCCAAATTAGTATTTTGAGTTTCTTCAAATAGATTCCCAGAAGTAGAATCACGGGGTCATAGGCGGTTTCATTTTCAGTTTTTTGAGGAACATTATACTCTTTCCTAGTAGCTGCACCAATTTACCATCCCACCAACAGTGCACGAGGGTTTCTTTTTCTCCACATCCTCACCAACACTTACTTGTGGATTTACTGATGATAGCCATTCTGACAGGTGTAAGGCGGTATTTCATTGTGATTTTAATTTCCATGATGTTGAGCATATTTTCATTTGTCTATTGACCATCTGTATGTCCTCTTTGGAAAAATGTCTATTTAGGTCCTCTGCCCATTTTTCTTGGTGTTAAGTTGTATGAATTTCTTATATATTTTGGATATTGACCTCTACTCAGATGTATCATTGGCAAATATAGTACCTTCTCCCATTCAGTAGGTTGACTTTTCATTGTTATTTTTTAATGGTTTTCTCTCTGTGCAAAACTTTTTAGTTTGATGTATTCCCATTTGTTTAATTTTTTTGTTTGTTTCCTTTGCTCAAGGAGTCACATCCAAAAAGATACTACTAAGAGCAACATCAAAGAGTTTACTGCCTATGTTTTCTTCTAGGAATTTTATGGTTTTGAGTCTTACATTTACGTCTTTAATCCATTTTGAGTTTATTCTAGTGTATGGTGTAAGAAAGTAATCCAGTTTGATTCTTTTGCATGTTTTTCCAGTTTTCTAAACATCCTTTATTGAAGAAACCGTCTTTACCCGCCTATATATTCTTGTACCCTTGTCATAGATTAATTGTCCACGTAGGCATGGGATTATTTCTGGGCTCTCTATTCTGTTCTGTTGATCTATATGTCTGTTTTTATGCTAGCACCATGCTGTTTTCACTACTATGGCTTTGCAGTATAGTTTAATATCAGGTAGTATGATACCTCCAACTCTGCTCTTCTTTCTCAAGATGGCTTTGGCTATTTAGGATCTTTTGTGGTTCCATATAAATTTTAGGATTATTTGTTCTAGTTCTGTGGAAAAAATTCCAGCGGTATTTTGATAGGGATTGCACTGAATCTGTAGGTTGCTTTGGGTAGTGTGGATATTTTAACAATGTTAATTCTTCCTATCCATGAGTATAGTATGGCCTTCCATTTATTGGTGTCTTCTTCAATTTCTTTCTTCAGTATCTTATAGTTTTTGAGTACAGGTCTATTGCCTCCTCGGTTGAATTTATTCCTAGGTATTTCATTCTTGTTGATGCAGTTTTAAATGGGATTGTCATAATTTCTCTTTCTGAGAATTTGTTAGTGGTGTGGGAAAAAGGCAATCAATTTCTGAATATTAATTTGGTATCCTGCGATTTACTGAGTTCATTTATTCTAATAATTTTTGGTGAATTTTCTAGGGTTTTCTCTATATAGCCATCTGCAAATAATGACAGTTTAACTTCTTCCTTTCCAATTTGGATGCCTTTTGTTTCTTTTTCTTGTCTGATTGCTGTGGCTCGGACTTCCAATACTGTTAAACAAAAGTGGTGAAAGTGGACATTCTTGTCTTGTACCTGATCTTAGAGAAAAAGCTTTTAGCTTTTCACCAGTAATGATGTGATTGGTAGGTTTGTCATGGATGGCCTTTATGATGATAAAGTGTGTTTCCTCTATCCCCACTTTGATGAGAGTTTTTATCGTGAATAGATGTTAGATTTTGTCCAATACTTTTTCTGCATTTATTGATATAATCATGTGACTTTTTCATTTGGTTCTGTGGTGTATCACATTAACTGATTTGTGGATATTGAACTAGCCTTGCATCCCAGGAATAAATCCCATTTATTCATGGTATATAATCTTTTCAATGTATTACTGAATTCAGTTTACTGATATGTTGTTGAGGACTTTTATATGTATGTTCACAGCCTATAATTCTCTCTCTCTCTCTCTCTCTCTCTCTCTCTCTTTTTTTGGAGTGTTTTTCTCTGGTTTTCATGCCTCATATTGCTGGCCTCATACAATTAGTTTGGGAGCCTTTCCTCCTCTTCAATTTTTTGGAATAGTTTGAGAACTATGAACATTTTTTAAGGGGAAAGAGTCCAGAGCTTTCATTGAGGCCTCAAACAGATCTGAAACCTGAAACCAAAACGTTGAAAACCAGTGGCAAGTGTGAAAGCTATGTCAGAGGTTTATCCATAAAAGGGAAATGTTACACTCGGGTCTTTAGGAACGGTCTTCAAGGAGCCCAGAAAGTCATCTGCTCCCTTTCTTTGCCACAACAGAAAAGAACTTCATTTGGTCTTAGCCTTTCTTGCTGGGATTCTACTGGCACTACTATTGATGACGATTGTCTTCCTTCTCATAAAGAGCTACAGGAAATGTAAGTGGCTTCTGGGAGA